>NW_024881518.1:1227500-1857239 GCF_019059575.1 Amphibalanus amphitrite
TACGCTGTTACGAGGGTGAGGGAACGCACTGGCCGAGCCGGCGTATAGCGTGGTCCGTTGGTTCATTAGCGGGTAGTGAGGTCGTATTCTTACTGCGTCTGAGTTACGAGCGCCGCGGGCATAAGACGCTGCGGCTGTGAGGAGAGGTCTCTGTACGCGTTATGGACGCGGCAGAGGTTCCGTTTGGGTGGAGGACGCTCACTGAGAAAAATCCTGACTCCGCATGACACCCCCAGGGGGAGTTCACCAAAACGACACCCTAAAACTCCCAGGTGGTACTCCTCATTACACCCCCTCCAAAACTCTCCATTACACCCCAAAACTTCCCTCGAGAAACTCTCTGCAACTCTCCCTACTGTTCTAGAAAACTCTTCATTTCTCTCCTTTACCCTATCAAAACAAACAACATACTCCCTGAAACTCCCTTCCATTACTCTCAATGACTCTCTTACTGCCTCATAATTACTCCCAATTACTCCATTCCATTATTCCCCAAAATTCCGTTTACAGCTTCATGGTATACCTCTATAGTTACTCCCCATCAAACTCACCCAAACTTCCCATCACTCCGCTCCAGCCCCCCCCCCCCCCCTCGAAAATAAATATTGGACGAATAGCGTAACCACCCAAAGCTCGTGTACCGAAGCACAGATAAAAAATATATTTCAAGTAATGTGTATTCATAGTCCGGGGCGGTGGGAGGCTTCAAAAATTGACAAACGCTTTTGACATCCCGCCGCGGCACGCTCTCCGGGGATCTCACTCCATACCTATGCTACACGGTCGCGAGTTTTGATGTTAAAAATCCAAAAGGCGGCCTACCACAGCAGGAATGCTTGGTCTGGTGGTGCCGCTACCACCTCCTGGGCCTCGACGAATACTGCGTCTTCTTCGTCCGACTCTCCTTTCACGATGGTGGGATGGATATTTTGCGGGCCTCCGTTGGCTTCCGACGTGTCTTGCGGGATGCGATGCAGGCTCTCCAGCTCATCCTCTGCAAAATGTTAATCACCATGAAATTATAGGTACACTTAACATTGCGTGGGAGGAAATAGAGGAGAAAGAAAAAAGAGAAGGAGGGAAATAATGAAGGAGGGAGGGAAGGAAGGAAGGAAGGAAGGAAGGAAGGAAGGAAGGGAGGGAGGGAGGGAGAGAGGGAGAAAGAAAGGGAGAGAGAGGGGAGGGGAAGGAGGGAGTTGGGAAGGAAGCGAGGAAAGATGGAAGGAAGAAATGAGGGAGGAGACTGAGAGGTAGGCAGATGAGACAAGATGGACGAGACGAGACACACGCGACCTGACATGTTGGCACTGATACTGCATTTCCGCACATGATGTCAAAATAATGAAAGCAAGAGATTGCAAAGTTAGCATACTTTTTATGCACTACAATTTTGATAAAGTTAAGTTTCAGTGAAAGTCTAAAGGGCAAGTCAACAGCCTCCATCTTAGTTGCAGACACATTAGGGAAATGCTATAAAACGTACTTGAGCGCTCAAAAAGTTGAGCAGGTCGCTAAAAATAAGCTAAGGACGCGTTACACGCTGCATACGTACCCATGTTAACATTAAGAACGAACTTCATTTATGGATACTTTCTAAAAAAAATACAATTTAGACAAAATTTATTTAAACATGCTGGTTTGTCGGTGGTTTTCCCCATTGGGCAGTGGCAGTGGTAGGTAACTGATTTTTTATATATAGGGGCTAGGAAAATCAAGGCTTTTATGCCAAGATAGTTTAATTTTCTGACTCTGCTTTGAAAGCCCTTCAAATTTGATATTTGTCATTGACATGGGTATTAAAACAATTGGGCAATAACAATAGGATCCATGACGTGTAAAGCTTGTATAACCCTAACTTTCCAATTTATTCGAGGGAAAAAATGTATGATATTTGCCAATATGTAGAAACTCAGAGCATGCTGTTTCCGATCTTTATCGCACTCAGGAACGAAACAAATCGATTACCCTTACACAGACCATTCCAGCCCATCAAGAACATGGGGTTACCATATGTTCTCATCACAGCATTATAACACTTTGCACTATAAAAGCATGATGAGAAATACAGCTAAGCTTACCTTTAAATCCAAAGTAAGGTCCAATTATCCGTCACTGTATACCTAGGTCAGGTCCGTCTAAGTCAACACGCTCTTCACTAACACCTCGCCCGCCGCCCGGCACAACGTGCTGTATACTACGCGCAAAAGATGGCGGCCACGGCAGCCTCGCGACGTATGCTAAAACCCCTTCGTAACTCCCCTTTTACTCCTGTCGGAACGTTCGGGAAAGGTTTTTCGGGAGTAATGGAGAGTTGCGTCACAGAGTTATGGGGTGTCACACATGGAGTCATTTTGCCATCCATTGAGAACTCTTGAAAACTCTTTCGCAAAATGAGGAAGGCTCAAAGTTACCCTAGAACACACTCAATAACTCTGCTGGAAAGGGTGTTATCGATGGTTTTCAGGAGTTTTCAGGGGAGCATTTTCAAGAGTTTTGACCCATATGGAGTCAATTTTTTCTCAGTGCTAGAGCATGCTTGCATTCAGCGGAGACAAGTGAAGCTAAGTAAGAAGCAAAGTGAAGATAACGGAAATGGAGATAAGCGACGGCTAAGTCAGGTGTGAAGAGAGCGAATACGATGCCTGTCTATAGCATATTAGGACCAGAACCAATGGGGTGACCTTAACATGAGCCGACATTGTCCTTAACCCTAGAACGCCTAGGGGGGGGGTTGTATCAACCCCCCCCCCCTGAGGTTTTTCGAAGTGCATGCTAAACGGCTTGTCGTAGCGGGCTGAATTTTTCAATACCCTCTGGGGCAACCTTTGCGCATCTTTTGCTGAAAAAAAATTGATCGGGTCATGTCAGGTCACGGAGTTATGACGTCATAAGAGGTACAGCCTTCGGCCGACAGTTACCAAACGTGTGCGCCGAATCCCTAGGTTTTCTGCCGGTGATACCCACATTGTTTGATAGATCATGATGAAACTTCCCATGCATGTTGGGGCAAGCATTGGCTATCGTGTGGTGCAAGAAAATTGACCGGGTCAGGTCAGATCACGGAGCTATGACGTCACAAGAAGAACAGCGTCCGGTACTATTTTTGAAAAGCGCCCGAACCACTATTTTGCTAATTCTTGTCACCTCAATGGGAATATGCAGCAATATTAGCTTCTATAGGGAGCAAATGGACCTCCCAAATCCATAAATACAATCAGATTTCAAAAATTTAAATTTTGATTTTTCGAATTTCTGCCGCCGACTGTGACCTTGCCGACTTCCGGCGCTCCCAACGCGCCATTTTTAGAGCTAGGGAAACGAAATACATACCAAACGATAGAAAATTGATCAAGGAACACGATAGTGAAGGTTTCAAGTCGATATCTCCCACCGTTTTGCCGCAATCGCCGCGGAAAGTTGAAAAAGTTTGATTTTTTCGGAAAATTTGACCTTTGACCGGTCATAAGTAGGTCAAATGTTGACCTAGGACCAAAAAATATACCACCAATCGCGAGATCTCGTTGAGAGCAATCCGTTGGTTTTTTTCCGCTAAGCTCTACGACCTTCCGTTTCGAAACGCCAGGGGGGGGGGGGGGGTCGTAACAACCCCCCCCCCCCTGGTCGTTCGTGTTATGAGAAATGGCCTGGTCGTGCGAGGGTTAACCCACACCTGTTAGAGAAGGGTTACGCCGTCCGTACCTCCTCAGCCCACTGCACTGGACCGTGACACTTCGAACCCGCTGTTCGCTCGGCAAGCCGGTGTGAGTTGTGACTCTTCTCAGTCTCTGTTTGTCGAGCTGTTCGGGCCGTGACGGCAGAGTGCGGCACCGTTGTGGTACCCAGGAACGGTCATACATTATGTATGAGACCACATTGGTCATGGTCCAGAGAGGAGGCTGTCGGAGATTTTCCCTTTCTGAACGTGATGAAACACTGAGGTAGTCTCAAACTGGGACAGACAGGCTGACTATGTATAGTGTACATCCAGTGCCGCAACTCGTCACGTGGATAATATGATATATCCGACGGCCTATCATTGGGAGCATCGAAGTGCTAAGCATAAAGCAAGAATAGATCTCGTAATGTCCTCTCCATACAGTCAGTCAGGCTCTGTGGATTGTTGTGCGTCTGCCAGCTCTCAGCGGGTGCCTAACGAGGGGCGGAGTCCGCCAGAGAAGGAGAGAAAGTCGCCGGGAGGCACGCACAGGGCGCGACTGTCAGCCGAGGGCAGGTCCTCGGGCTGGGCGGCGCAGTCAGAGACCTCACTTGGAGATGGTAAACGACTCTCGGGGAAAGTGGCACTCTCCCGTCATTTGCGTGATTAATTAACTTGCATTGTGCCCCGCCGAGTCCCGAAAGCGCAGAAAGACGGGAAAACATGACCGTCAACTTTTATCGGCTATTGTGAAGATAGTGAGCAGCGAAACGAACTCTAAAATGTCGCTAGAAATAAGTCGTACTTAATTCTTAGTGTCATGGCAGTCAAACGATGTTATTGATGATGGGTGTGAACTGACCATAGTTCATGGCTGCCAGTCTGAGTATGAGCCTGCAAGGTTCACATTACTCTATCTCAATTCACCCCTGCCTCGCCTCTGCAAGCACCACACCCACCTCCCCTCTCTCTCCATCTAACCCCCACCCCGCTCTCCCCAGCGCACCGTTTTCTGGACACAGCGGATCTAACCACCGGCGAGTTGGCCGCCCTGGTGACCGCTCTGCTCGTGGCTGCCGTCTGTATCGGACTGGCCATCGGCGCCTTCATGTATCTCCGACTGAGGCGGAAAATGGACCCACTCAGGGAGCGGCTACACCACAGGGAGCCAGGTCAGTGGATGGGGGACAGAAAGTAGACGGGAGACAGTACGATGGACGGAAGGACAAAAAGTGGACGGGGGACAGGCCAGTGGACGGGGCGGGGCGGGAAGTGGACGGTGAACAGGGGCATTTGGTGGAAGACACGGTAAGTAAGTACGAGTATTAACCCTCGCATGTGTGCGGCGTTTTCCAGCTTCTAATGTGTAGGGGGGGGTCGGTTGGACCCCCCCCTTGCCGTTTGGCCCCTGATCGAGCTAGAGCTTCGCGGAAAAAACGAGCGTGTTGCCCGTGACGAGAGGAAGCCGATGATACCCAATTTTAAGGTCCTAGGTCATTGGTTGACCTTCCAGGTCAGGTCAATGACCCAAAGTCGGGAAAATCGGGACCTGTTAGAAAGTCGTAAAGTGTGGCTGCTAAGGGGTTTTTCGGGGTGCTGATCACGAATATCGTGTTAGTTTTGATCACAGATGATGTCTTGAAGCATTTAGACCAGGTCGGGTCAGGTCAGGTCAGGTCAACCAGTAGGCGTCGTGACGGGTATTCGTAGTACGTGTCAACCACCTCTGACAGCTTCGTAACATGTTACGAAGTCACCAAAACTACTTCGTAAATGTTCAAATGGTTGCTAAATTCGAATTCAGCTCAAAAAACTAGCCTAGAAACATGTAAAACTCGAAAAAGTGAACCGAGGTCACCCGAGGTCACCAAAGGTCAATGACCTGACCTGACCTTCAGGTGACCTTGACACCCACGGGAGTAACATCAAATCACATGTTTGAACGTTTGAAACCACGAAAAGCTTGCAAACGCGCGGCTAGTGCGAGCCGACATACGCGAAATCGCGATTCCGGCCAAACATGGTCTCGGAAAAGAGGTCACAGGTCAAAGGTCATTTGGGTCAGGGTCATGAAATTTTCAGGGTAGGTGTAAAATTGATCAATGCGAGGGTACTGAAAGTTTCGTCGCGATCGGCCGCTTTTTACGCGAGTTATTTGCGAAAAACCATGGGGGGGGGGTCCATCCGACCCCCCCCTACACATGCGAGGGTTAAGGAGATATATCAGCGACAGTGTACCCAAAATGTTTATGATTTACTTCTTATATATTGATAGGTACTCAAATGATACACATTTGAGGTTGGTGTTACTTTTACATCCCTAGCTGCAGTCATTGAAGTTTGGTGCTACTGGCTTGTGCGGAACTGCAGTCGCCGATAGCTTGTGCTACTGTCTGGTCTGCTGCGCCGTTGCAGTCTCCGTAGATTTTGCTGCTACCTTGCTGTGTAGAATTGCAGTCTTCTCTTTGTGTTTACCGTCATGCAAGTACCTGTCACACCACATAAGTCACATACGAGTACGAGTACGAGGAGGGGACTCGTATGATATAATCTACTTGTGACCCGTGTGACCTGATCTCCCACAGGCCCTATAGACCTGGAGTGGTACAGTTTGTGACCGTGTGACCTGGAGTGGTACAGTTTGTGACCGTGTGACCTCCCACAGACCCTCTGGACCTGGAGCGGGTACAATTTGTGACCCGAGTGCGCGCCCTGCGACCAGAGATCGGCACCTTTCTCAGCCTGCTGTCGGATCCGCGGCCACCCAGTCGCTACTCTACTGAGGAGGGGACCGGCCGCAGCAGTCGACACACACTCAGGTGAGACTGAGGGAGGAAAGGACAGGAGAAGGAAAGGGAGAGAAAAGGGAGGGAGAAGGAAAGACAAAGATAGAAGTCGGAAGGTCGGCAAAGGCGACTGGCTGCTTGCTTGTAAGGGAGGGAGCTGTTTTGAACATATAGGACGATAAAATATCGAGGAAGACTGGCGCTATTGTGGTAGCATTTCTCTCTCAACACAATGTCCGTTCGTCTTTTCTTGTACCTATGATCGTCTGTCGTTCCGTTTCTATCTGTCTGTCCTAAGTCCTAACCGCTCGCCGTGTTCCAGAACCAGCCAGCCGTCCTCCGCCGACAGCCGCACCAGTCAGCAGGACCTGAGACGGCTGCTGGCACTGCTGGCCAGCCGCGAGCAGCAGCTGCGCCAGCCGCCTGCTGACTGGCAGCGGCTGCTGGACTGGGCCGAGCGGCTGCTGAGGAAACACCGCCACGCCAGGCCCAGCAGCAAGGTCAGAGCGGGAGCGAGGGCTGGACGCGGCGGAGCGGCGCCGGTGTCTTGGAGTAGTCACTGAGAGTAAAAGTAGATACTAGATTGGTTCTTAAAAGTTTTTTTTTTTTACAAGACCGCTGATGTATTTGTGTAGTGTGTTGGGAATGGGCACTCTCATGTGTAGGGTTTCAGGAACCTTTCTCATTACTTGCTGTCTTTTTTATTAGTTGTATTATCTCCACATTAGGTGTAGTCTCTAATGATTCATCATTCATTAGATGACAACATGCCGCCGACATCCACCCGCATCGTCGCCCACTGCCTAGTGTGCTCACTAGTTGCCGTGTACCCACAACCAAAGCGTCAATCTCAGCGCATCTGACCAAGTTTCCCCTCCCCAGGTCAGCGGACCGTCTCCGCCACACGTGGAGTACCTGCCACGGTCGGTGACTCCCGCGTCCCGCCGGCCACGGCCTACCTCCGCCGCTACCGGCGGGCGGCCACTCACCAGTGCCACAGGCTCCTTCTTCAGCCTGACTCAAACGGTCATCGAAGAGGAGGACACCGATCCGGCGGGCCCGAGCAGCCTGCCGCTGGCGGGCGCGCGTCGCTCGCGGGGCCGGCCCAGCCGCGCGGTGCCGCTGAGTCGTGTGCGGCGGACCGGCAGCCGGAGGTGGCGCGCCCCGGGCCGACGCCGCACGGACAGCGCGCCCGGAGGTCTGTCCCGGCCGGCTGTGTTCGTCCACCGGGTGAACGGCGGCCAGGGGTCCGTCTGGGGCCGGCCAGGCTCGGCGCCGCTCTCGGCAGCGCCCACCGGAGGCGCGCACTCGACCCTGCCCTCGGGGGCCGGGGTGGACACTGCCACAGCGCCGGGGTCTGGTCTGAGACCGGCCACCGCCGAGCCTCGGCCCACCTACCGCGACTGGCCCCTGGACCGGCTCCGGCACCTCAGCCAGGCACCGGCGGCGGTCCGACCGCGCCCCCGGCCCCGCTCGCGGCGCAGCGCGGCCGCGGGCAGCGGAGCACTGACGAAACTATCCGTGGGTAGTGCCGCGCCGCTCCTGTGGCCGCCACGGCACGAGGATGGCGGGCTGCACAGTGATGTCATTGAACAGGAGGGCACCAGCTTCAGCGGACGGTACCTGCATCCGCAGGACCTCAGCACGGTGCTGTAAGAGCGAGTGAGCGGCGAGCGGTATCAGCGACCTCTGAAGGAAGTGGCGACAACCGTCACCCTTGTGGCAGGGCGAGGGGTGCTGGCCTGCCGCTACTTGTACTGTGATGATGCCTGATGAAAAGGTGCGGTATGCGATGCATCACAAGTTTTATAGCAAAAATGCGCGTCTACAACGAATGGTGTGTGGGTAAGAACTTATCTATGATCTGTTTCTGTTAGATCTAAAGAAACCGGCCGCGTTATAAAGTCTCCATGGACGGTACCTGTAGGAAATAGGAATACATGGCCTGAATGAGTGCGACCATGAGGTGAGATTATATTTGGGAATGGCGATTGGTGGACATTTTTGACTTGTTTTCTCGGATCTGTCAGTCACCTGAACGAGGGATGAACGGATGGAGATTGTCCATACGAGCGACGCGATGTGGGACTCTAAGATCTAGTCGTGTATCTACCGATAGATGTCGCCACAAGAGGGGACCGTATTCGGGAGCTGAAGCTTGGGTTTTCGAGTTCGCCAGCTAGTGCGCGGTACAATGCTCCACATTATGTATTAAATGCATATTATCCGCTGAAAATGGAGGGTGTATTTTCATGCTTTTCATTTGACGCTCAAATTTCGAGTGTGCTGCTGGCCTATTGGGGTAATACAATGTCCAGAAAATGTGATTGGTCTTCGTGCGCTCTAAGGCTGGTCTTGAGACTCAAGACATGATTCGAATAGTAAAGTACCTGCACCTTAATCTTAACAGTCAAACGCTTATGCGTGCACCGATTTGTCACTCACACCATCTCTCTTCTCTCTCTGTCTGTCTGTCTGTCTGTCTCTCCCTCCCTCCCTCCCTCCCTCCACGAAACCACGCCTCAGCAGTTAACTTCCACCATTCCAAACACAAGTCTCCTGGATGACCATGGGTGTATTTGTGACGCTGTGTGGGGGGACAGAATGACCGATGACCTTTGGCGATGACTGATCCTCGACGCGATGAGTCCGCTGAACCGTCGGCCGGCCGGGCCGTCCAGACTCACTCTTCTTCCGCTTCTTTCCTTCCCTCCTCGAAACTCCTGTGTCGGGTCGCGGCACCAGGGCCTGTGTATTGTCGCGCTCGACCGCTCACACCACTGCGGAATCCGCTGAGCGGTCGGCGCAGAGGCCGACGCTCTCCGCGTGGACCCACCTCGACGACACGGAGTGAAGCATGACAAACACTGGCGAAACACTCACGAAACGCCGCTGAAACGCGTTTAACGCGCAATCGGCACCGAATCGGCACCGCGAAATGGCGCGTATGTATGGCGCGCGAATTTCCTGTTAAAATAGCGCCCACGCGACACGGACACGCAGCGACACCTGTGGACGACACACCGAACTGAGCGGTCGATCGTGCTGCCGCCTTTCGGAGACCCGGTGAGTCATCAGCGGGCGGGTTAGACCTGAAATAGAGACACGAACAGAGGTTAGGGTCAGCTAAGACAAAATATTGAACAGATTTGATGGCGGTATCTTTCAGGTGTTTTCACAGTAACAGTTTAACGTTGTATGCATGATTCCGACTGTAGTGCGGTGGAAAATGTCTGAGCATGAAATATGGCAACAACAAATCTAAACAAAATCATGTAACAAATGCAACAAATGCAGATGCAATGCAAAACACTTACATCACACGATTTTACCACATACATCCACCCTTGAAAAAGGTTCCCCATGAAAAAGAATTGCTTAACGCACCAAAGGAGTTAATTATATTGTCCCATCCCACGTACAATTTACACATATAACTACTTCCGTAGTACGGGTCTCGGGATGACTTAAGTCTCGTCCTCCTCGCTCCCCTTCCCTCACATACGGCAGTAGAAACAATGAGTTTCCGAGCGCGTCCTCAGATATTATATGCAGTGTACAATGTGCACACTGCACAGCAAACTTCAGCTCCCCTTTCCGCCACTCACCTAGCCGTTTCTATTTGGCCGAGTTGACGTAGGCGTCCAGCTCGGCGTCCAGCTCCTCAGCGGTGGCGGGCTTCTTCTTCTCGCGCTGCCGGCCGCCGCCCCGGCCGCCGGTGCCGCCGCCACGGTTACCGCGCGAGCTGCCGCGGCCCCGGCCCCGGCCACCGCCACCGCCGCCGCCACCGCGAGGCTGGCGGGGACTGGCGCCCAGCCGGCCGCCCATGCCGCCGCCGCCCCCGCCGCCGCCCAGCTGGTCGGTGGCGAGCTCCAGCTTCATCGGCCGGCCTGGAGGGGTCAGAGGAGGCAGTCAGATGGTGATAGAGCGCCACAGGACTCAGGGAGTTAAAGGTAGTAATCGACCGCCAGTTCAAGGGCAGGGGTATTGCCATTGCTCGAGTTCGGAAAATGCCCTAAAGCTGGTCCTTATAAAAGGAGATGACAAAAAGATGACGATAATTGATTTCGAACGGCGCCAGGACCGCAATGGCCAACATCCAGCCACGCTGATAAAGGGGCGTTTATATGATCAAATGGAAATAAAAGTGTATGACGATCGGTGGCCACAGTGGGGATTCAACACTTCAGTAGCACTGGGAACCTTGCAAGAACAGCCGTCAACTTTATGATTCACCCTCACACTGACATATCTCAGCCTGTTGCCCACAAGCACCGACACGTCTTACCTTCCATCGGCACCCCGTTACTCCCCCACGCGCGACACTCACCGTCTAGAGGCACGCCGCCGTACTGTTTCATGGCGCGCACGGCGTCACTGCGCCGCTCAAACACCACCTGTGCCGTGCCCATGGAGCGGCCGGACCGGTCGTAGTGAACCGCTGCCGAGCGCATCGGTCCAAACTCCCCGAACAGCTCCTGTGCAGGACAGGGGGAGAGTGGTTACACGTCGCCAAAACGACCGCAGGTGGCACTGGTCATGTGTGGATTTGGGTTTGGAAAATTGATATTGTTATAACATTGCGACTTTGTAATTGTGAAAATGTGCAAAAGCCAAAATGAAAAAGACTGAGCAAGGTAGAAAAACTGGCATTTTGTCGATTAATGGTTAAAGACGTATGCTGTCATTCTCCCCGGTAATCAGACAGCATAGATAGGTAATCGCACATGTGGTCGTGCACTAATGCCTGCACAAGACGAGAGGGGCATGGGGGTAATGTGTAATCTGAGAACCAGAACCACGCAACAGGGATGAGGATGCGAGCAGTGAACACGGACACAGGTCAGTCCGCAACGAATGTTTATAGGGAAACACAGTAAATTAAACATCTCTGACGACACACTGACCACTGACAAATTAACACTAATATACACATTGCTCACTCTCACAGACATCCATCAACTACCAACCAAAGCATTTAAAGTCACAACAGGCAACACAACCTGCCTCATACGTACTCGTACAACGGGGCACCTACCTTGACATCGGCGTCGGTGACCCCAAAGTCCAGATTGGAGATCATCAGTTTGGTGGTGTCCTGCCCGCTGCGTCGGCGCACCTCGCCTCGTCCGGCGCCGCCCCCCTCGTACATGTCGTGGGACCACCGGTCGTCCACATTGCCCTGAGACAGCGATAATGGGTCACGTTTACACAGAGAGTTCAAATTACAGAAATCATTCAGCAGGCTTTTTCACATTTGAAGACTTAATTACTGTAAAATGAAGGGTCTTGTAGTTATGAACTTCATGCTTATTAGAATATTGATTATATTGTCCCATAATATTGATTATGTTGCTCCACCTTGCAGAAACTGAAATCTGGAGGTCTAAAAAATAAAATTCTATTACTATACATTTGCAGCAAATGCCAGCCTGCTGCACCCAAAAGATGTTTTTTTTTTCTAAAAAAGAAAGAAAACTCAAGAACTTTTAGCTGGAACAGTTTGGCTTTAACTGCATGGCATTGCAAAAGGAATCAAACTCTTAAGACTTCAGAACTGAAGAAACTTTTTTGAAGCATTACCCCAAAAGCCTCTGGGACTCCCCTCCTGGGCGCTGTCTGGCTGCCTACTATTTTGTGAGATGATGACACAATCCGCAAGTAGACATCACAAGCGATGGCATTGGCTCACATACAAGCCAAAAACTAACGGAGGCCCTCAGGACCAAGATGGTGGGGTCATATATTGAGCAAACTGTATCATGGATATTGAGAGATTTGCAGATCTCAAATGATCATTGGGGGTCTCTTTTGGCTTTATTACTTTTATCTATTTATTTCAACTTCATCACCACTTGCGTTACTAAATACCTGTCACTCATTCTAGAAAAAGAACCCATTCCCACAGTAAGTGAGATTGCAATGGACTGAAGAGTTGCGAATAAAATTCCTAAGAACAAAAATTAAGATAGCTTGTTTAATGCCAATAATATTAACCACCCTGAAACCCATAAATATACATACAACTTTCAACAAAAGCCGGAACGATCATGCTTAGCACTGCTTTTGTCAAATGCGGTGGTGAGTGGCACACTCCTAGTGCTTCTTCATCTTTCAATCATACACCCCAACATCCACACAGCACACAGGCACAGTAGGACATACTACATCACATCCAGGGGCATGGGTAGGTACATGAAAATTGCATGTGACATCCATGGGCGTCGAAACCGGGGGGGACGGGGGGGACGCGTCCCCCCCAGTCGAGGAATCCGGGGGGGGGGACGTCCCCCGCAAAATATCCCCATGAATGATTTAAAAAGCGACCTACGACATTGGTGTATTGTCGTTTTGGGATGAAATTGCGGATACCTACTCGGATACCATTCGCTCTCGCGCTCTCGGCTTGGACGGACGTGCTTTGTCGAGCTCCGTGACCTATCGCACATCCGTAATTCCTTGCTAACATGCCTAACTTACACCACTCCCCACCGCCACAACGCCGAACGAAACAAAAGCAGCTATCAGCAGAACGCGTTACGGCTTCCGTTACGCCCGTTACGACGACCGTCACGCCATCTACACCATCTTCGACGAACGACGCACGTGAACCGCGTGAACCGGACTTTAACGCAAACGCCGCGCTCGCCGTACCCGTTGGCGAAAATCAAAATGCAAATCAAAATGGCGAAAGTGAAATCGGTGGAATCGTTAGGGATGAAGTGGGCAAGAACGGTCAAGACGGATTAAAATCGAGAGCAGGCGATTCTTGTGGCGATAAGAAGTCTGCAAGTGCAGCGCCAGGGACTACAGGGTGTCCGGAAAGTCCTGGCGCTTCTTTTGGACGCCGTGTAACGCGCGCTGTGATTATTGGACATTCAGCCAATCATCACAGACATGACCCCTCGTTGATTGCTCAGCCAGGGGTCGTGTAAATATGACCTTGAAATCGTTTTCAGTGATGGGTAGATGGGCGAAGATGCGCCTTGTCGCTGAATGCCTGCGCGCGGCGGCCGGGTGCGACTTGAACGAGGCGCGAGTTGCAGCGCGATGCGGCGTTTTTCGATGAATGGTTTAGCAGGTAAAGGTTTATTTCGACTCGGGAATTCCTTAAAAAATATCCTCAGACCGTTTCGAACGCGATATGGGAACGGAGCAGCATTTCAACGCGGCAATCGAAGAAAGTGCGGGGGTCTGATGGACAAAAATGTCCCATCATCTTCGTCAATGTCGAATAAATGAATAACAGGCTGGCCCACGAGGGGTTCCTGGACAGCCACATCAACCCGAGGGTCAAGACGACATGCCCTAAGGGTCACTTCGCATTTCAACAGCACAGAGCACCCTCCAACAACGCCGCCGCCATTCAAGCTAAACTGACAGAGGAGCTTGCCGGGCCAGATCACCGTGGCGAAATGAGATTAGGCCGCCTTATTCTCCTAACCTGACCCGCTCGACTAAGGCGTGCTACGCGTTTTGTAGAACAGGATCTAGGCCATTTCTCACCCCAGCCTGGAGTCGCTGAAGACTCGCATCATGACAGCATGGGAGGACCTGGAAATGCCCCGCATCGTCAAAACCCGCAGACGCTTCCTCCCCTACGTCGAGGCCGTCGTCGGCGCCGACGGTGGCTACATTGAATGAGCACGTAGCGGAAGCATGTGGCTTGGTGTCCCTGGTCATTGTTTTGATCCATTGATTAGTATCTATGAACCAATGGCATTTGTTTTAGAAAATGTTGAAAAGCGCCAGAACTATCCGGACACCCTGTACAGAAGGTATGGATGCTAATGCTGGGGTGAGAAAACTCGCAGATCATGTTTTCGATATCTGGGGTGGGAGATCCCGTACACCAAGTGTAGATGGGGGGGAATCCGAGCCAGATCAAGACCAAGATAAAGACAAGTGTCGGGGAGGCCCTGGTAAATCTCACTGTGGTGAGCCGGTCAAGGAAGGGGAAAATGGAATTAGATGCGACAAATGCCACTTTTGGTATCACGGGGCCTGTCAGGCGATCCCCAAAACTGCCGTAACTGCCGCAGGAAAATTTCCCATGCTCCACT
The DNA here is from genome assembly GCF_019059575.1 of Amphibalanus amphitrite. Lineage (NCBI taxonomy): Eukaryota > Metazoa > Arthropoda > Thecostraca > Balanomorpha > Balanidae > Amphibalanus > Amphibalanus amphitrite. The sequence continues at coordinate 1,242,005 of NW_024881518.1, forward strand.
GGTTCTGTTCAGCATGCCACTTTTCTATCTTCAACACTGGTGCTGATGCCAGATCTGAGTGGCAGAAAACAAAGGATGCTCTTGACTCCCTGGAGAGTGGCGTTCTTAACAAGGTGGATGAAAAAATTGAGCTCCTGACCAACTCCATCTCGGACCACTGCAAACTGGTGAACCGAACACTGCGGCAGCTGGAAGAGCATGCAGTTGATCAGACTAAAATGCTTGAAAGGACTGTTAGACAGCAACACGAGGAAAAGGCCTCCTATGCGGAAATAGTCAAAAGCTCCTGCTCGGCTCTGACAGATTCTGTTGCAGAGAAGCTCAATGGAATTAGTGGAGCTGCCCAGCTATCAGAAAACCAGTCCCAGTCCTCCAGGGACATCCACAAGACTGTCAGCACGGTTCTAGACAAAGAGCGTAGGAAGTTGAATGTGGTAGTGTTCAACTTGCCCGAGAGCACACCTGAGGATGGTGTAACAAGAGAGGAAAAAGACCTCAGTAAATTTAAAGACATTGTCAAAGAAAATCTGAAGCTGGTCGTCAAGGCTTCAAAGTGCTATAGAGTTGGCAAATTACAGGAAAACCGCCCAAGACTGCTCATTCTAACACTCGAGGATCTGGACTCCAAGATTGAACTGCTTAGACTGTCGTCTCAGTTGCGGCATTCGGAAAGCTGGAATAATTTGTACATTAACCCAGATCAGACACCTGCTGAGCGAGAGGCCCACAGACTGCTGCGACAAGAGCTTGCACAGCGACGTGCTGCAGGTGAACAAGATATTGGCATCAGAAATGGCAACATCATCAAACTGAAGAATGGAACTGGCCGGTCAGGTGGACCCAGCAGTTTCCGTGAAGTTCAGCCACCTGCCCGATTGAATCTGGATACAAGTGCCCCCCAGCAGGTGCAATCCAAGCAATCAAAACAAAAATGACTAACCAATGCATGTGGGAAGGGCGTTGGGCTTACTGTTTTGTACACTAATGCAGACCAGTTTATCAATAAGAGAGATTGTCTACTAGCTGAAATAGCTGGCTCTGAACCAGATGTAATGATGATTACAGAGGTGTTGCCAAAAGCCCAAGTCCTAGCCCTGTCGACAGCTATTGTCAGTTTCAAAGGTTATAAGGTGTACACAAACTTTGACCCTGATGCCGCCAATCTTGGGAAACAGGGACTGCGAGGTATTTGTGTCTATGTTAAGGACCAAGTCAGATGTCAGCCTGCTGGCTCCTCAGCTCTGGAGGGGGTTGAGTCTGTCTGGCTAGCCCTGAAGCTCAAAGGCAGAGACACTTTAAGGCTGGGTTGCCTGTACAGAAGTCCCAGTAGCTGCCTGGAAACAAGTACAGACTTGATATGCAAAATGCTGGAAGAAAATCGCAACAGCTCATCACACATGCTTGTCACTGGTGACTTTAACTACCCTCACCTGAACTGGGAGACTATGTCTAGTCCTGCCCGAGAAAATCACCCAACTCATCTCTTTCTTAAGAAGCTGGCAGATCTGTTTTTGATTCAACATGTTACAAAACCAACACGATACAGAATTGGAACAGTCCCTAGTCTTCTAGACCTGGTTCTCACAACCGAAGAAGGAATGGTATCCACCATAGAATACCTTCCCGGACTCAGCAAAAGCGACCATCTAGTCCTCAGGTTCACTGTTCACTGCTATACAGTTCCAAAAGCTGCCCAATTCACAAAGAAACCTGCCCTGAATCGAGCTGACTATAACCTGTTGAGGAGTAAAGCAGCTGAAGTAAATTGGGCCCAAATCCGGAACATGCATCCACAATGTGCCTATGAGTTCCTTGAGAGAACTGTATCAATGCTAGTTGAGCGACATGTGCCCAAGACTCGAACAGGCAAAACAAAAAACTTGTACATGAACAGAGAAGCCTTACAGCTACGCAAGAAGAAGAGGACCCTATGGGCCACATACTCCAGGACTCTAGACAATGAAGATCTCTCAAGATTCAACACATGTCGCAACAAACTGAGAAAAATGACTAGGAACTTGAGAAGAGATTTCGAAACACAGATCGTTAATGAGGTCATGTACAACCCAAAATCTTTTTGGAGGTATGTAAATTCCCGTCTCAAAACCAAACCAGGGATTGACGTTATTGAAGACGAGCTAGGTCAACCAAGGAGCTCACCCAACGATAAGGCAGATCTGCTCAACCGGTATTTCTGCAGCGTCTTCACCACTGAGGACCAGACCTCTCTGCCAGAACCTGAGCACCATTCCCTTCCTGGGGGCACCCTGTCTGAAGTGACTATAACACCAGAAGAGGTTTACCTGAAACTCCTAAAGGTTAATGTTTCAGGAGCCCCTGGCCCTGATGGGCTGCATCCCCGCGTGCTCAAGGAGCTAGCTCCACAGCTGGCCTGCCCACTTGCAGTCATCTTCAATGCTTGTATCCAGACCTCTTGCATACCAGTTGAATGGCGCCACGCTCTTGTCGTACCGATTTACAAGAAGGGACCAAGGCAATCGGCGAGCAACTACCGACCAATTAGTCTCACATCCATCGTATGTAAAGTCATGGAAGCTATCATGAGAGACAAGATAATGAGCCATCTCACTATGAGCAACTTGCTTAGTCCCCATCAGCATGGTTTTCGCCCTCGCCGATCTTGTAGTACCCAGATGCTGGAAGCTATGGACATCTGGACCCAGACAATTGAGGCCAAGCAGCCACTGGACGCTGTGTATCTAGACTTCAAGAAGGCGTTCGACTCTGTGCCTCATGGTAGACTCCTGTTGAAGCTGGAGACTTACGGCATAGTTGGCAAGACTCTGGACTGGGTAAGAGCCTTCCTTGCTGACAGAACCCAGCAGGTCGTAGTCGAAGGGGTCAAGTCCACAAGATCAACTGTAACCAGTGGAGTGCCACAGGGCTCTGTCTTGGGACCTCTTCTGTTTCTGCTCTACATCAACGACTTGCCTGGCCACATCTCGTCCTCCATCAAGCTGTTTGCTGATGATTGCAAAGTGTTTCGCCCTGTGCACTCCCCAGAGGCTAGAGACGTGCTCCAAACCGATTTAAATGAACTTGGAAACTGGTCGCAGCTGTGGCAGCTTCCGTTCAACTTGGATAAGTGTCACGTACTACACCTTGGCCCGGGAAACCAGAACGCGACATACACAATGCTGGGGAGACCATTGGAGGCCACGGAGAGTGAGAAGGACCTGGGAATAGTTGTCGACGGGTCGCTCGACTTTCACCAGCAGACCGCAGCAGCTGTTGCTAGGGCAAACAGGGTTCTGGGCCTGGTTAAGAAATCGTTCGTGAACCTCGACGCGAAGTCTCTGCCCCTGCTTTTCAAGTCCCTGATTCGGCCTCACTTGGAGTTTAGCAACTGCATCTGGGGCCCCTACTCGATAGGCGACCAAAAGCTGGTTGAGAGGGTACAGCGCAGAGCAACGAAACTGGTGCCAGAGCTGCGTACGAAGCCTTACTCTACGAGACTGCGTCTGCTTGGTTTACCGTCGCTGACGTACCGCCGACGACGGGGCGACATGATCGTCATCTATCAGATCCTCCACGACGCGATGGACGTTGACGATGAACTTCTTCGCCTGTCCGAGACTGGGATCACGCGGAGTCACGGCTTCAAGCTCCACAAGCCCCAAGCCGTCTCTAGAGCAAGACGGAACTTCCTCAGCGTCAGAGTGGTCAACAGTTGGAACAGCCTACCTCTACACGTCGTTGCTGCACCCTCTGTCAACACCTTTAAATCCCGACTGGACATCCACTGGGAAGCTATCCGCTTCTCCTCTGCCTTCGACGACCAGTAACCTTCCACGAGCTAGTACTTAAAGTAAAGATCCGGACCAACAGGTCTACACAGGCCTCTAAATTCCGTGTACTCCTAAGGTAAGGTAAGGTAAGGTATACAAATTGAATCTGCGAATTGCTGACACTGTACCCTTGCTTACAGGGCTGCGGAGTAGATGATTTTGGTAACTCCGACTCCGGCTTAAAAAAAAAACGCTCGGAGTCCCCACTCCATCGCCGACCACGGCACCCCTCGGCCCGCACCGGAGTGAAAAAACATGCGATGTGATGCTTTTGTCTCTTTGAACGTTTCTTGGCACATTAAAAGATAACATTGCTTACGAGGTGCAGATCTGGACTGTCCGTCCCAGGTCCTCGATAGGGAGCCAAAGCTACAGTTGTAGGGGCGACCATATCCAACAAGGGCTGAAGATCTGTCCCAAAGTCTCAGAGTGCAGAAGGACAACAGCTTGCAGAGACCACACATTTTACATAGGATATTCGTAATAGTCAAGACCTTCAGCTCACTCTCAAACGGCTCTCTTCCCGTTCGAGGCCATCCGACAGCAAAAGGTCTCACCATGGCCTTTGAACGCTTGATGCTTGAGGGTGAGAGGACCTCGTCCTGGTCTGAGAGAGCCCAGGAGGACGTAATGCTCAGTATGTCCCTACATTGGTTTTACCATGACCCCTACTACAATCACCACAGCCAACAGAATCTCCAGCTCTTATTCGACCCATCCTCGGGGATGACGTTGACTCTGACTTCAGAGTTGAAGTCTGTTACGATTTCGGTGACTCCAACTCCGTATCCGACCAAAACCGTCGAAGTCGACTCCGACCCCGCAGTCCTGCAGCTACACTTCACAGAAGTTGGAAAAAGCTGTACCTATGGTTGACAGCGGTTTACAGAGAACCACACGATTTTTTAGAGGCAGGGCTGCTGGACCGAGGAACTAACTGCCTAACTGTCCTGGTATCAAACTTATTACGCGGGATGCAAAATTTATGCGTTTTGGGACTGTTTTGCCAAGAGTTTTTGCCAATTTTCGCACAGGTATTTGCCGCCAATTCATGCACAGGTAGCAAAGAGTGTGACTAATAACGCCTCCACGCGAGAACATGAGAACATGTGTATTGTGATGCGTTACAAGTAGTGCATAGGCCTGAAATTGTACGGTAAACTAACTTTTGGGTTTTTAGTCAGCCAATCCGTCCCCCCAGTCAAAAATCCGTGGCGACGCCCCTGGTGACATCACACATTACTTGCTTCATTGGTTAATAACCATTGCCGGGCAACAAGCTCGCTTGTGGGAATGGATTTGCGACTTGCGTGCTAACCGGCAGACAAGAGCTCTGGTTCCGCCAATTGCTTCGGTAGCAGCAACTGGAGATGATCAGCACCACATGATGTATTCTGAGACCAGAAAGACGCTAGTAGTTGAAAAGTGTCAGAAATAGGTACTCACCCTTTTATAAGCTGTTGCAGGACGGCTGGAGACTGCATTCCGGTTGCCACGCTCTTGGCCGCCTCCCCTTTGCCTTTGCTGTCCTTGTCCTCTGTTGCCCCCCCTACCACCACCACGACCCCGTCCTGTTCCTCTTTTGGAAATTTTCTCCTTCTTGATAATATCGTCTAGGCTTAAGTCCATTGTTGCAAATTAATAAAACCCTTGGAACAAACCACCCACATCAACGCAGCAACCGAGTGAAAGGAATGGCGTCCACTGGGCGCGTAGACAAATGTCGGCGCATAACGGAATGTGGTTGAATTACCTAAAATCTTGATAAAATGACGCAATATTTCTTTAGACATTTTTTCTACAAATTTTTGTGTTTTTGAGAATAGAAACAGAAATTTAAAGATGATTAAGTGTATTTTGAATATAAACATTTCTATTTGACCATTTTTTGAGTTCATACGTATCGATTTTGACGTAATTAGGTTTCAAGATTTGAATATTTGAATTAGATATCACTTCTCAAATGACGTAACTTGTATAAAATTAACACAATTTGCGTAATTTTTCTAGTCTTTTAGCAATCAACACGCGTATTTGACAGCTTTCAAACGAAGTTGAAAGAAAAATCATGATTCATCAAATTTCAGTGACATTTATGACGTCGGTGTAAAAATCAGGTAGGTTTTTTTAGGGCCTTGGGTTTTTCATTTGTTTGATCGATATCAAACAAACAATGATCAAGAGGTTTCCGGTTTGATCAGCTGGGTATTGCGTCGAGCGCGTGTCGAGTGGGTCCGTTCTTTGGCAAGGCCCTATATAGAGGTGGAGGTTCTTTGGAGGTGGTGCTTAGGTCCACACGTGCGGTAGGAGGTGGGTTTCGTTTTTTTTTTACATTTTCTATGCATTTAAATGTGTTCACTGTTCACTTCAAGAACATATATAGGTTAAGGACATATGTAGACGCAAGGGAGCTGGGCTCATGGGATGCTGCCTCTCTCGCTGTCTATTCATGTATTGGTCGTATCTGTTTTTGACTGATGCTGGGACTTTCTACCACTTCTTGAGGCAAGCTATTCCAGTGGTCAACAACTCGTGATGAGAAGAACATGGTTCTCTTGAGGGTTCTGTGTCTTGGCTTGGCGAGTTAAAGTGAGTGACTGTGAGTCCTGTCGCTGCGTGGTCCAGCGTCCATTTGAAGAAACTTCTCGCCAGCATTCACCACATCAAAGCCCTTGACAATTTTGAAGACTTCTATCATGTCACCTCTGACTCTTCTTTCTTGTAGAGTAGTGAGATGGAGCCTCTTCAGTCGGGGAAACTGTGGTAAAATTGCCATTTTTAGCAGTCTGCTATTTTTAACCCGCGCGGGGCTGGGGGGTAAATTTTACCCCCCCTCGCGAATTTTTGCGATATCTCAAAAACGACGGCGCGCAGCGCCGCCAAACTTTCAGTACCTTTTCTTACATCAATTTGACACGTTCCCTGAAAATTTGAGCGAAATCCGTCGGAAAATTTTTGAGAAATTGACGTTTTAGTGACGTCATGTTCGCCATTTTCGCCTAAAAAACGGCAAAAGTTCAAACGCCGCTAACATCTTCATTTTTAAAGGAATCAAGACGTAACAAAAAAGGTTATACGTAATTTTACTTTGTCTATCAAATGGCTATCCCGGTTTTTTGAAAATTTTGGATTTTGGCCTAAATTTTTTCAAAAAACTGACTTTTTTGGGAAAATCATTATAAAATCCAAAATTTTGAGCCTATCGAAAAAACCGGAATATATGTCAGAGAAGTGGTCTATGTGCACCTACATACCAAATTTTAGAAGAATCGGTTCAAAAATGTGGGAGTTATTCAAAATTTTATGACGTCAGAACACACAAATTTTTTGAAAAATGACTTTTTTGGAAGTTCTAGACCTCGTACGGAAACAAAAATAGCACCATTCGATTCGCCGTGAAAAACTGCATCAGACAGACACCTTTTTAGGCCTTAACAACCAACTTCAAAATTTGACCTCACTTGACCTGACCTTGACCTGACCTCGACCTGAAATTCATCCAGAGGTGGTCCATATCACTTATTGAGTGTGCCTATTGAATTCTATGAATAAAATGACCCATAAAACATGTGTCGCACATGCCCTTTTCTATATTTTGTTTTTTGGTGACCTGACCTGACCTGACCTGACCTTGACCTTGACCTCTGAATGATGTTGTATGCAACGAATATTATCTTTCTAGTTGAGGTTTATTTGCCATTGGGTCTACAGTGCAGGGATATTTCTATCTCGCACTCCTCTAAGATGCAAGGATAAGAATTTGTTATCTCTGCATCCCTCTGAGATGCAAAGATAAGGTCTCGCGGGTTCAAAGCTAAAAATCAAGAGCTCAAGTGATGATGGGTCAATAACCGAAGGACATTTTTGATGGTTGTTTATGGATGAAACTTATGAAATAAGAACAAGCTACTCTGAATCTATTTTTACATAGATGAATACATTTAAATATAATATTTAAATAATTAAGAATAAACCTCAACAAAGAAAGATATAGGATTCCTCATGGCTCACTCGTGGAAGATCGGATATCTTTTCCTCGCGTGTTACAGAAAAACCTCGCTCCTTCGTCGCTCGGTTTTTCAGTAACCCGCTTGGAAAAGATATCCTTATCTTCCACTCGGAGCCATGAAGAATCCTCTATGTCTTGGTAGCCTAAGAACACGTTTTGGGCGATCAGTCTCAGTCCATGACTCCATTCTTCGGCAACTACGGTGCAAGGCCGATACTGTAGAAACTTGCAATTTGTACCCTTGACCTGACCTTGACCTTGACCTCAAACTTTAACCCTCTAGTGCCCCCGGTATCATATCTGTAAGTCAATTTGCAGAAAATTCGCGTGCTAATCCTGAAGGCGAAAATTGTTGAAAACCCTGCTGTATCAGAAGTGGTACGTCTTGGCAACCACCTGGTGGCAAAATTTTTAAGTAATGATTTCTCAGTTTCCCACCAGATGATTTTGAAGAGGGTCAGTTTGTCCTTTGCTGAAAAGCTATTTGAGATGCAAGTGTAAATTTTAGCATTTGAAAAACAAAAAAATAGTTATTTGGAAAGAAACTTGGTATACTGTGAGACAAATGTCCAGCATTTATCTTTCTAGTTGAGGTTTATTTGCCATTGGGTCTACAGTGCAGGGATATTTCTATCTTGCACTCCTCTGAGATGCAAAGATAAGAATTTGTTATATCTGCATCCCTCTGAGATGCAAAGATAAGGTCTCGAGGGTTCATCGCGAAAAATCAAGAGTTCATGTGATGATGGGTCAATAACCGAACGACATTTTTAATGGTTGTTTATGGATGAAACTTATGAAATAAGAACAAACTACTCTGAATCAATTTTTACTTAGGTGAATGCATTTAAATATAATATTTTATTAATTAAGAATAAACCTCAACATAGAAAGATATAGGATTCCTCATGGCTCACTCGTGGAAGATCGGATATCTTTTCCTCGCGTGTTACAGACAAACCTCGCTCCTTCGTCGCTCGGTTTTTCAGTAACCCGCTTGGAAAAGATATCCTTATCTTCCACTCGGAGCCATGAAGAATCCTCTATATCTTCCACTCGGAGCCATGAAGAATCCTCTATATCACAGTATGTTGCAATACATCGCAGCTATTTCAGGGTCAAAGATATGGACCCCTAATTTGGGGGATACTAGATATGATACAGTGGGCATAGCACTCCAATATTTTCTATGAAATTTTCGCCGCTGCAACATACGGTGTGCCAATACCATAAGTTTTCTCAGGTGATAAGCATTGCAATGGCCTGTGAGTCATTGAAAATGACGATGGTACAAGATGCATAAATTTGCGAAGTTCGCACCTCTGGCGTCAGATAACTCTATTTCGCTCCAGACTCGATATTTCATGACGATATTCGTACGCCTATGCCGCCTCTCATCCTTGTCAATCACCTAACATCTAGCTGCCCATGAGTGGCCTTACATGCCTCATACATCTCGACTTTTCTAACGCTCATAGGAATCTGGTTTTCCAACTGTTTGACGATGATAACAGTGAACTTTTTGATCTGCAGGACACTAGCAGACCATATCTTCTAAAACCACGTTAGGAATGACATGCCATCGATGACAAGCTTGTTGATTTCAAGGGACGATCATCCGTGCAAGCATTTATGCTTGTGAAACCAAAAATTGAGACTTGACTATGTATGTTTGGGAAAGGAGGATTCAGCGGTCTCTTGCACAATTTCGATATTCCAACAGGGTTTGTGGACGGGCTTATGTCTTGTGGGTCTATGTCTTAGCTGGGCATGGCCGAAGACTTGCATTAGCAGCCAGCCAGCTCTTTTCATTCATACTGGAGAACGACTCACAATTTGTTTGCGATTCAAATCCCCTCCGTTCATCCCAGTATTAAGAGATTGAATGTGGAGTGGAAAACTACACCGTCATCGTCAGAGAAAGCTAGCTAAACGGACTCGCCATGAAGACAGACGTCAAGACCGAAGGACGTGGTTCCTTTGATTTACGTATCCAAGAAGTAGGCAACCATGCACTGCTGCCAGGATCCAGCAGGTGCCTGACACCTGGCAAACATTTTTACTGCCAGGTATGTCATTTGTTGTCATATATTGACATATGCCGCCAAGTATGGTAGCTGATTGCCACTGAACAAATAGGATTTATACTAAAACATGGACACTGACCATAAGAATACAAGTTAAAGTGCGGCATTGCGTACGCTCACCTCCATATGAGGTCAATGAACATTGTGCAAGTTCCTGCCGATCGGTACACAGTTACCTGTACCTTTGTTGTCTGACACGTACAACGGTTACTGCACTGGTCGCTGGTCAGTGCGCGGCTGTTGTACTGACGCCGATGACATGAGGACCGCACGACCAGTCAAACTGCTAACTGACGAGTCACAGGCTGAGAGTTTCAGTCACCAGGGATTGTCCGGCTATCGTGAAGATAAACCAACATTCGTCTTTGGCATCGATTCCGGTCCGTCGGCAGGCTGTCCAGCATTTTGCATCAGAACTGCTTCACTTCGACCATCTACCGACCAACCGTAATGTCTTCATTTTTGTATCAAGTATGTATAATGCACGTTTGAGAAGCATGGCCCACATGTCTGAATTATGAAAAAATGCACAAGTGCAACGCGCTGTATCGTGGAAATTAAAGGAATAGAAGGCACTCGTAAAAAGATGCCTATGATTAGCGTTGTTCCATAAGTACCGACTGAAAGGGAATTTTGATACAAGTAGGATGCCAATGAAATATTAAGAAAATGTTCTGATAAGTGGCGCACAGTAAAGGATTTCTTGTTTGCATTTTACACATTTTAACTGCCGCTTTTATCTCTGAAATTTTTCAAAACATATATCTTCTCATCTATGTCTTCACTTCCTTCTGTGTGGTCTGATACCACTAAAAATAACCAAGTGGAATGCCCAATGTATCATATTTGATACACAAATTTTTTCCGAAATTTGAACTGCGAAAAAATTTTTGACTTCAGATTTCGAACAAGGGACCCAAAATGAATCATAGGTCACGAGGTGCTAATTTTAGGAACCGTGGAACTATGTGTGGGCATTAGAGGGTTAAATTAAGTACATGTTTTTAGTAGTTCGTGATGAGAGCTTTCGATTGGCGTTTGAATTTTCCAAATCGGACCATTAGTTCGGGAGATAACAGGGGGGGGGGTAAAATTTACCCCCCCAGCCCCGCGCGTTCGGCTGGAGACCCCAGCCCCGCGCGGGTTAACAAATCTGCTAAAAATGGGTACGGATCTGCTAAAAATGGGTACGCATGTGACGTCATTGTACCCAATTATAGCAGATTTGGGTACGACCCACTGAACTCTATAATGTGGAAGGCGCATCGGCCGCCAGATGGTGTTCAACGGTGCTGCCATGTTGCGCAGACCAGAAAGCGGCCGCCGCCTGTGTTGGGAATAGGGAATTCCGGACCTCGATTTACGTTTGCGGCCGCTGCATCCGTTACGTTCAAGCTATGTAGACACGGGACCCGGCATTTTACGCAGAATTGAGTGGAGAACAAGATGAAAACTTAAAAAATCCTCAGATACAAGGAACTAATGCGTTAAACCCTTATAAGTCAATGGGGAAATATGAAAATTGCTATTTCGGCGCCGAGAATGATCTGAAACTATCTCAAGCATATACAATCATGATTTCATGCACTCCTTGCAAGGTTCTATGCTTCATATTTACATTGTTGCCCTTGCGTGACGTCATTTGTGACGTCACAAGGGTCACAATTTTTCTTCAATTACTCCCGATCAAATTGAGCTAGCGAGTCGGGAAAGCCACCAATGGACTCAGGAAGACCTGCCGAATCGAATGATATGCGACATGACCTCTTTTGACTAACTTCGTGACCTGGGGGTGCTGACCTGACCTTGGCCTGAGGTCAACACCCTAAGTTGACCTGACCCGAACAAAAAGTATATCACTCGATGCGCCTGAGCTAGCTGAGCACGATGATGCCAAAATCGCAGCTCTACGGCCATTTTTGGCGAAGTTATTTACCAAAAACCGAACCCGTGCCTTGGATCACTTGACCTGACCTCAGAGGTCACCGGTTGACCTGAGACCTTTACAGTGGGTTCCTACCAGTCACTCTGCATTAGACTTTGCCGCATACGACCACTTAACCGCTTAATTCTAGTTTAATTAGCGGCGCATTAGCGAGGTGGGTTCAATCAACCCTCTCTGCCGGGGCAAATGTAGGTCCGGAGAGTGAATTTGAGGGATTCTGAAGATACGGTCGTGTTCCCCACTCAATTCTGCGTAAGATGCCGGGTTTCGTATCTACGTAACTTGAACGTAACGGATGCGGCGGCCGCAAACGAACGTAAATCGAGGTCCCGAATTCCCTATTCGTTAACCCGCGCCCCACTGGGGGGGGGGGGGGCTATTTATAGCCCCCCCTCCCGTTTTTCTGCAATAACTTCCAAACCGCTTGACGTATCGACGCCAAACTTTCAGTACCTTAGGCCGCATCAATTTGACACCTTGTGTCAAAATTTGAACTTCGTACCTACTATAGGTCGGCCGGAAATGACGTCAGAGTGACGCCATGTTCGGCCGATTTCGACGCAAAACATTGAACCACGGCAATCGCTCCCAAGAGCTCAGTTTTTAGGCTAGATCCAATTTCTTTGCATGAGAGGACTCAGAATAGACTGCGCTATCTAACTGCTATCTCGGATTTTCGAAATTTTGAAAATTTTGAAAATTTGATATAATAATATCCAAAATTTATATTTTTACATTTTTTTCAAAAAGTTTTGACTTTTCGAAAAAAACCGGAATATATGTGATAGAACGCATTATTATGACTAACTCTAGCAAGTTTTAGCTAAATATCTTCAAAAATGGCCAAGTTTTACGCATTATTGCAAAAAATTCTCAATTATTTATTTTTCAAATCAATTTTTCAGCACGTATTTGACATCGTACGCCAATATAAATAGCACCATCGTGTTCCTGAGCTCAAACTGCATCCAATAGACACCTTTTTTATTGAAAAATTTAAACTTCAAAATTTGACCCTTTTGACCTGAAAATGACCTAACATAAGCTAAATGCGACTCAAAATGACCTCGAATGACACAGACGACATCAAATTCGAAATCTCTGACCTAAATGGACCATAAAACATGTGTCACGTGACCGACGCATGATATAATATTTTCGTGACCTGTGATGACCTGACCTTGACCTGAAAATCAAAGTACAAGTTTGGTACCCTCAGGGTAACTAGAGCATCTGTTCCCGAGTGTGTGATCCAAAAATGAGCCTGATCTGACTTGTAAGACGGCGGCCAGAGCCCAAAACGTGAATAAGCCAAAATGCTAATAATTTTTACTTTGACCTGACCTGTGACGTCATCGGTGACCTCGAGGTCAATGAAATTAGGTTTCGCTCGACAGTTTTTCCGGGGCTATCAGACGCCGTTTGAATTTTGACGATCGGCCCAGTAGTGAGTTAGGAGGGGGGGCTATGAATAGCCCCCCCCCCCCCCAGTAGGGCGTGTTATACGCAGACCCCAGTGGGGCGCGGGTTAACACAGGCGGCAGCCGGTTCCTGGTCTGCGCAATATGGCCGCCACCGTTAGGCACTACGGCCAATAGGGTTGAAGCGGCAGTGCTTCCCTGTGGTACGACCCCAAGCTAAAAGCGATTTGCGCACTAATTGAAGCAAATGCGCATGAAATGCCTGGCACATTCATGATGAGAAAAGTGCTGTGAATAGCTTGCCCTATTTTCTTTTAGATCAAGCTATCACAAGATAACAATATCGCTCTTGAAAGATAAATTTACTGAAACTCGCTAAAAATCGTTTATGTTTTGGAGTATTTTCTGTTTCTTTCTTTTAAAATAGGCAAAAAATAATATTTGAAACAATTTCTAGCAGAAAAATACATGTGGCTTAACCCGCGCCCCGCTGGGCTATTCAGCCATACGCGCCCTGCTGGGGGGGGGGGGCAGATTCTGCCCCCCTGTCTAACTTCCGAACCGATGGTCGTAGAAAGACGGGGAAAACGGCAATCAAAAGCTCTCAACGAGGCGAATCTAAAGAGCTCAAATTTTTTTGCTTAAGTAGGTCAGAGGTCAGGTCAAGGTCAGGTCAAGGGTACAAAATGCAAGTTTCTACAGTATCGGCCTTGCACCGTAATTGCCGAAGAATGGACTGAGACTGATTGCCCAAAACGTGTTCTTAGGCTACCAAGACAATATTCTTTGCATACAATATCATTCAAAGGTCAAGGTCAAGGTCAGGTCAGGTCAGGTCAGGTCACCAAAAACAAAATACAGGGTGTCTCAAAAGTTCGTTGACAGGTACAAGCCATGCTTTTTTGTCAATAATTCTGAATCAACAATAAATAAACAGTCGAAATTTTGCATGGGCATTGGTAACAGCCTTCCTCAAGCAGTCTCATTGTTTTCAAACGCATTCGACCCTTCATGAGCCCACAAAAAGGGTTCATCTCTGACCATGGGTCAAACATGAAAATGGAGGTCGCAAAATCGGGTCGGCTGAGAAACTCTCTGTTTCAGGAGTAATGGGAATGGTTAAGTCGGAAATGACACATGTTTATTTGCTCATCACCAACAGGTACAGATAAAACCCGGTTACAGGTGAAGTCATGGATAAATATAAGATAAATCTATATAAATACACGCAACACTTCGAACGGACAAAAGCTCAATAAAAGCCAGCTCGTGCAGCATGGAGCCTTACAGAGGCCTTGTACACTGATATCGGAGAATAAAAGAAGTCTAGAGATGTGTTGTCTCTTAAAAGCTCATTGCACCTTGATGGGATACGGCAGAAGGTATTGTTTTTTTATCGTTGCCACTCGAGCAAACGGCACATGCCAAAGAGCTGGGGACCTGTTGCGTCTGACAGGTGTCGACAGCTGAAACTGATGTAGCAGCTGAGGACAGTCAATGTGGCCGTGAAACACACCGTAAAGGAACATCAGGTCATGTTGCATGAGACGTGATTTGATCGAGGGAACGTTAAAATGATGAAGTAGGTGATCATAGCTAAGATTTTGTGAGCAAGTGTCACTAGAACAGGCCAGCCAGATGAGAAATGTGTGCTGAATACGTTCGAGTCTTTTGAGGTGAGTCACAGCTGCACCAGACCAGACCACACTGCCGTATTCGATGATGGAGCGAACATGAGCGTAAAACACAGACAGTAAAGGCTTAAAACTGACCCTGGCGCGGCGCGGGACGGCCGATCGCTGCATGCTTCTGATCAGCAGACCGACCATGCGTTTCGCTTTGGCGACCGTGGCATCTACGTGACCAGCAAAGGTCAGTTTATTGTCAAGCACAACTCCTAAATCGCGCACCTGCGTACATCGTTCCAGTGCGGCGTCACCTATCTTGTATGATGCTAATACAGGTGAGGTGCGCAAAGTAAAAGTTATCACATGACATTTCACAGGGTTCAGGTGCAAGTTCCAAGCGCGAGACCAGTCTACCAATGCATTGATGTCAGCTTGCAATGTATGAACATCATCTTCACAGCGAACCATTTTGTGCAGTTTGATATCATCCGCATACATCGTGCACCCGTGCTTGATATGAAGCGGGATGTCGGCTGTGTAGCACGCGAACAACAAACTGCTGCACACACTTCCCTCCGGCACGCCCGACAGCACAGGTGTCCATGTTGACTGCTTCCCGTTGACAACAACACGCTGTTTACGGTCACTAAGGTATGAATGAAGCCAGTTGTATGCAAGACCCGTTACGTTGAAAGACTTGTTTAGCTTATAGAGTAAAAGTTCGTGATTAACACTAGTAAAAGCGGAAGAGAAGTCGGTATAAATAACATCAGTTTGTTTGCCTTCGGCAATGGCACCCCATACATCGCTCATGAAACATGTAAGATTGGTCACACAAGATCGGTTTGATAAAAATCCGTGTTGGCTCAGCGGCAGCACAGGACGGCAGTGGCAAAGTGTCGGCGAGGATGAGTACAACATGATGATCATCTAATAAAAACGGTGGCTAAACTTTTTGAAGGACAAAACCATGCGAGACTAACAGCGTTTTGAACGACCCTCGTACGGCAGCAGACTCGTGCTCCGGAAAGCAGCTGAAAATGAAGGCATAACTATTGAAAACTGACAAGAAGCTCACAAACAGAGGTTACCCAGTTTAAAAAATTGCAGGTCATCGTAAAATAAAGACAAAGTATCATTTGAAATTGTTTATAATATCTAGAACGCTAAATTTTGGGGGAAAATAACACGAAAATCATCAATACCAAGGACAACTGACCCTCCAAAAGTGTCAATTAATGTAAAGTTTTATCTTATGAAGTTTCAAGAGGCAGATCTGGAGCGAATAGCTTTCTTTTAGACACAAAATCCCGACAAAACCACACGATGGACAGGTTTTGGCGGTTTACAAAGCAGAACCTCTCCTGAGGAAAACACTCCGCAACCCAGCGAAGGTCTTGGCATGGGGAATGACGAGCGTTTGGGATTTGCAAAATTTGCACAATGTGTCTAAGAAACAGATGGCCGACACATTCTTCTACGATATGCTGCGAAAAATTTTCCCCTGGCACTTCCCATTTGTTCAGGAATGGGGTTGTTTTGAAAAGGAAAATGGTGCTTGGGAGGTTGGCGCCAGTCATTCATGAATGAGTTAGCGCCAGAGAAGACCTACAAAATACTCACGGATGGTATCGATGCACGCTGTCGGCTTTCAGGGAGAAGCGGATGTTGCCGGGGAGCTCGTCAAACCTAATTCCGACGCAGAAACTGCAGGGGATTCCCTTACAAGAGCTTGAAAGCTTGTAACCTTTTATCAGCCTCCGGCAGCTGACGGAGCGACGAAAATCGGTATGGGCAAATATTTTTGGAGATACAGCAAAGGGTTTGATTTCCAACCTCCCGAATCAGTTGTCAAAGCATGCATATTTGTCTAGTGTGCACACAGACACAAAAACCTTAGATTTTTGGCCGGTTCTTATATGCTTTATGGGCATGGGAAATGTGTATAGGAACTTTTGAGACACCCTGTATAGAAAAGGGCATGTGCGACACATGTTTTATGGGTCATTTTATTCATAGAATTCAATAGGCACACTCAATTAGTGATATGGACCACCTCTGGATGAATTTCAGGTCGAGGTCAGGTCAAGGTCAGGTCAAGTGAGGTCAAATTTTGAAGTTGGTTGTTAAGGCCTAAAAAGGTGTCTGTCTGATGCAGTTTTTCACGGCGAGTCGAATGGTGCTATTTTTGTTTCCGTACGAGGTCTAGAACTTCCAAAAAATTCATTTTTCAAAAATTTTGTGTGTCGTGACGTCATAAAATTTTGAATAACTCCCACATTTTTGAACCGATTCTTCTCAAAATTGATATGTAGGTGCACATAGACCACCTATCTGACATATATTCCGGTTTTTTCGATACACTCAAAATTTTGGATTTTATAATTACTTTTTCCCAAAAAAGTATTACTTTTTCCCAAAAAAGTATTACTTTTTCCCAAAAAAGTCTGTTTTTTTAAAATTTGGGCCAAAATCCAAAATTTTCAAAAAACCGAGATAGCCATTTGATAGACAAAGTAGAATCACGTATAACCTTTTTTGTTACGTCTTGATTCCTTTAAAAATGAAGATCTTAGCGGCTTTTGAAATTTTGCGATTTTTTAGGCGAAAATGGCGAGCATGACGTCACTAAAACGTTATTTTCTCAAAAATTTTCCGACGGATTTCGCTCAAATTTTCAGGGAACGTGTCAAATTGATGTATGATAAGGTAATGAAAGTTTGACGTCGCTGGCGTAACGCGTTTAGAAGTTATTGGCGAAAAACGGGAGGGGGGCAGATTCTGCCCCCCCCCCAGCGGGGCGCGGGTTAAAGTCATCACTAGAGCTGGCCACCACTATAACAAACAAAATTTGCTGTCATTGGTCGGGCCAGATGGTGCCTAGTTTGTACGATTTAGGAGGTAAATGGCAATTTAGGCATATTTCAACAGTTAATTAACCATTTTTGTGGTTTGTTAAGATGGCCGTGATCACAGTGTTTCATGTAATGGCAAATTTGGCATAAAACATCGCTTGGTCCCATGAGCCCATGAGCATGAGTTGTGTGTTGATGCTCCATTGATTATTGCAGCATATTGCAGCAAAGCTAACCACGTCCTTTCAAACCATGCTAGTCAGCATGTCTTGCTCAGCAGCTGTTAAATACACTGTTTCGTTAATCTTTTTTGTTGTTTGTCAGTTTTTCCTTTTCGTGAATCTTTTTGTTGTCGGTCATAGTTTTTCCTAACTAGGAACAATTCCACCTTCATTCTATTGGACTGTTGGGGAAAATTCATTCATCGTTACCTTTCACAGATCGTGACATTCTTTTGTCATGGGAGGCCATATATGTATTTATGCTACCTTACATCAGTAAAATGTGGTTGGCTCATGGTTGTGATTATTTTCAAGAAATGTGTTACAGTTTTAGTCTATTCATCATCTCTCTCATGTAACATTTTCATTTTTCAGATCAGGATGGAGGAAACATTGGAAAAAAAGAGAAAGACCTGGAGCAAGGTTGCAAAATGTGGAAATGCTCACCATGGAGACGTCCTTCTAAATCGAGCATCTGAAAGTCCCCCCGTCAGGTTGTTGAGGACAAAAGCAAAGAAAATTAACACTGCTGTCCTCAAGTTCTATTTTCCTAACGTCTCCAAAGGCGCCACTCCAACGTTCTTGTGTTCTGCATGCGTCAGCCATGCACAGGAAGTACTTGGCCTGGAGAAAGGAACAAGCAAAACAACGACTTCAAAAGGAACACCTGAAGCAACCACTTCAAAGGTACCAGATGAGGAGACCACTTCAAAGGCACCAGGTGAAGAAACCACTTCAAAGAAAACAGATGAAACAACCACGTCAAAGGGGGCAGAGGAGGCAACCACTTCCTCCATTGCAATGGAAGTAGAATGCCTTGATGACGCGTCAACTGCAGCAGGAAAAGTGAAAGGTGCTCATGAAAGCAAAAAGACGAAGTCGGATTGTGCTTTTTCGGCCGTGATGGACTTGATCGTAAAGGACGAAGTCAGTCAAAATCAACTGAAGTGTCTAGCGGGTGCCATAGGCACTTCACTCAACAGTAAGCTGTATGCAGAGAGTGTTGCGATGGCCGGGAGGTACAAGTCAATCCCCCAGTTGGAGAACCTGAGCCCAAGACAATGGTTAGGCGAAAGAAATGAAGTGGTCATGGAGTTTCTTGAGAAAGTCACCCAGGCTCGAAGAGAATCAGATGACATGGACGAACGGAAGGCTGTCAGACTATGCCATTTGTATGAACATATCCTCGGCGCTCGTAACAAGCGTTTCGTCGGCCCATTCTCCTTTTGTGAATCATTGGTGAAGAATACATATTCTCAGAGCAAATCCGCCCAAGCCATTGCCAGCGCTGCAGCTCCCTCGGGGTCGGTGACCACCCATCGTGCCATGCTAGCAGAGAATGCTACTGTAGAAGGCAAACTGCACGCCGAAGGCGATGTTGATGTCTTTTGACAACAACCAGGTTGTGAAGAGATCGACAATGCTGATGATTGGTGGTCAACGGACTGTGAGTGGATGCACTATGGTGTGTTCAATCCAGCAAGAACGAGCAACCAACGTACAGAAAGATAGTTCCCTGATGCCATCTTCGTACGAGTGTTTTGAAGGAGAGCAGCTGGCAAGCGCATTGGAAGACGTCAACGCCCTGGAAAAGGAGCTGGCGGTTGACTTCAGAGCCTATCGAGGCAGGTTCTTTCACAGAAGACTTCAACAGGTTCAGAAGGAACAAAAAATGAATGACGAAAAGTTGATAGATCCGACGGACGTGTACGCAGCTAGCGGTCACTGGCAAGGTCAGCTGCAGGAAGTGTGCTGAGGTTCTTGATAGCTCGTGTTTGCGTTGTTCGGTATGCGGAGAAAGTCTCAAGGGCTCGGAGGTATCACGTGAAGAGCCGTATGACGTACCATCGAGGCCCATTGATTGCAATAAAGGCCGCAGCGTCCCAAAACCATGTTTCAGCTTGGGTGTCGGGTGAGATACATAGAAGTTGTTACTGCTATTTTTAGCAGCTGCATTTGCCAAAAATGGTATCCCTGATTAGATTTGATGCTTCCTGAATCAGCTAGATTTTTAGCATTATTCTTTAAAGTTTTCAGGCAAGTGCTTGGTTCATCTGCACCTTTGAGATTTTTAGTATTGATTTTGCATGCAAAATAGTGGCTTTTGGAGTCGAAGATGGTTGTTTGACCAGTTTTCTGCCACATACTTTTTACCGTACCCATTTTTAGCAGATCCGTACCCATTTTTAACAGATTTCTGTTAAAAATAGCAGACTGCTAAAAATTGCAGATTTTACCACAGTTTCCCCGACTGTCTTGAGACGGTCTTCGTAAGGTTGTCCGAAGTGTGTTTATACACCCCTCCCCCCCCCCAGCAGGGCATGGAAATCCAGGACCCTCAGTGGGGAATGGGTTAATACTATCAAAATAGCAAAAAAATGGCAAGCCCTTTTTTATTTCATCTTTATGACTGTCAACACCTGTGTGACGAGAGTTCTGAACTGTCCGATCTACAAATGCTGTTTCCTAAATAGGATCCCAAAGCTCTTTCAGTCGCCTGTCACTCACTGGCATCCTCTTTTGCAGCCTGCCGAGCATGTGCCTGAGGTGGACGCTCATCTAGCAGCTGACATGGACTCTGGTACACCATCCGACTCTGAGACCGGCTGCGGCCGCTCAGGCTCTGAGGACGAGGACGGCACGCCATCGGTAAACCCGGCCCCTCCGCCGGCCGCCGGACCTCTAGACGCGGTGCTACACAGTGATGCCATCGGTGACACGCTCTACTCTGAGCGCGGCCTGTTGCGGACGCTGATGGCGCTCAACGCCGCCGTGCCACGCTACCTCGGACTGGAGAGGTCGGCCGGTGAGGGCGGGGACGCGGAAGGTGACGGGGCGGGGGAGTCACCGGAGGATGGCGGTGGGGACGAGCCGCCTCTGATGGAGCTGGACGCTGAGCTGGAGGAGCAGCTCTGTCAGCTCTGGGACATGACTGCCGAGCGGGCGGTGGCAGAGTTCGCGGCCGCCAGCGGCCTCCTCGAGGTGGTCTGGCCGCTGCTGGACCGCTCGCCGTGCCCGCGCCTTCTCGAGATTGTGTCCGGCGCGCTGGCCAACTGCGCCGGACACGGTGCCAAGGCGCTGCCCGGCGGCGCCGACACGGCCGCCGCCGCCGTCGGCCTGCTAATCGCCGGGTCGCGCGGCGACGCGCCCGTACTACGCGAAACGCTGCGGCTGGCGCAGGCGGCAGCCTGTGCGCAGCCGGAGCCGGAGCGGCTGCTGCGCGCACTGGCTGGCTGGCTGCCGCTGCTGGTGGACGTGCTGCGCGGCGCACTGTTCGCGCCGCTGCTGCGCCAGGCGCTGGGCCTGCTGGCGGCCGTGGCCGAGCTGCCGGACCGGCGCGCCTGGTGGCTGGGCGAGCTGGCTGCCGTCCGGGAGCTGCCCGCCGCCGTGCTGGAGGGACTGGCGCAGTTGGTGGGCGGCGACGGCGCGGGCGTCACGGCAGCAGAGGCGCTCGACTGCTGCCGCGACTCGCTGCTACTGCTGGCGGAGGTGGAGGCGATGGAAGGAGCGGAGAAACCGGACACAGGTCAGTCGGTGCCGGGGGACGGCGGCGGGGGCCCACACCCGCTACACAACATGTGGTTAGCTGGGGAGGGATCAGGGGCTGGGCATGGTATTAAAGTGCTGTGATATTTCCAGAATCTTCGCAGCTGATCTTTTCATAGTTGCAACTGCTGGCGCGGCTGCCCGTACTGCTCCGGTGCACGAACCCTGCTGACGTCAAACGGACCGGGGGTGTCACGACTGTTCACGATTTCGACATTACGCATCATAGAAATGACCGTATTCATTGATACTGCCTCCTCCAGTGATTTGAGCTGTACCTTACGGGACAGCTCCCTGTCCGACACCCCTGATATGAGACGATCTCTGATCCGCTCGTCAGCGTCTACAAAACCTGCTTACTTGAAGTGGTACGTTAGGTTCAAAAGGTAGGCTGCGCCATGTTCGAGTGCTTGCTTGTGTGGCTTTGAGGGTCCCAGATGCAGACACTACCAGTACCAGCCGAGAACTATTAGTCGAGCAGCGTGACGGTGGCGCGGGGCGGCCACTGCCCAGACAGCACTTGACACCGGCTCCGGCTCAGAGGCGGCTCCAGCCTCCAGGATATAGACAGAGAGGGTGACCTCACCAGGCACCACGATACATAAGTCTCTTGGCATTCCTCCGGTGTTCCCCGTGTTTCTTCTCCGCCTCCGTGTCTTCGCACCTCGGTGGGATTTCGCCATTCCGTTTGCGGGCTTATCGTATATGTGCGTTCGGTGCTCCCCATCCACTGAAAAACAGGCCCGCTCGGCACCGTAAAAACTTGACCGCTGACTGCTGATCCGGACGGGGACAGCTTCGGGCGGCTTTCACACGAGTTTTGGATTGTGGTCCGGCTGTCACCATGGTCCGGAGTTGCTCTAGTTCTTAGCCCCTTTGTGGCTTGGGTCACGAGTGCGATGTTTTCTCAGCCCTCAGGTGTTCGTGTGCGTATGAGTTCTATTGTGCCTCTACACATTCTTGTTTTCTCCCTGTTCATCGTTCTACCTCGCTTTAGTGTGTTGTACCCCAGGGATCATCTGATAGTGTACGGGCGGGGCTTCGGCCGGCGGCCCAACAATAGCGCCCGTGCGTTACACGCGATTGGCTCACTCCGGTTCCTCGGGCCTGCCGATCACGATCAACATTGACAGCTTTCTCACAATTACACCGAACAAAGTCGCCTGTGTGATACAAGCTTGACCTGGCTTTGGTTTGATACCTTGATTAGGTAGATTGTAGATAGAACATACCACGCCGGTTTCCGTTCCCACTCTTGCTCTCGTTCTCGTTCCGTCCTTGCTAATCGGTGGATTGTCACCGGGCGCGTTTGGCGTCTGTGTTTTAGTCGAACTGTGAATACGCATGGGTATAATGACGCCGAGGTACGCGTTTTTCGTTGTGAACGAGTCTCGACAGCCTTCAGTTAATGTGTTCTCTGCTGTGCGGTCGGCTCACCATATGCAATGAATGGAGCGAGCTGCTTTCCCTCAAGGGAATCAATGGACAATTATTTGCTTATCAATTTCCAACACCACTTGAACGGGCGTCGGAGTGTATATTCGGGATTCATGTGATGTCACACGTCGGCCAGCGCGTTGCTTTCACGGGCCATATTCCCTGAGTGCAGTGCCTGCTTTCTTTTTGCCTGCCCCAGACAACATTTGGTGCGTACTTCGCTTAGAGATGGCGCGAAGCTGGAGGTGGCATGAATAACAGATTTTGGGGGTGCATCTATGTTGCATGTTTTTTTTTATAACATTGTTTTGGGGATTTCAACCCAAAACAGGCAGTGTCAAATATTACCACTGCCTCAACACTTATTATAGACCATATTGAGGGCCTTGCGCCGGAAACGGCGTACGGTCTTCAGCGTATTTCTACGCAGATGATTGAGTGTGCCGTTAGAAAAATTATTGACAGATCTGAATAGAACTGTCAACTTGCGCATGGTTCTTGCGTAAGTAGGTGCCGTTATATTAGCGACCTCCTGAGCACTGCATTCGGCGCGAATGCAGGGAACAAGGAGGCCGAAGACAATCAGAATGATAGTGATTTTCATCGCGCATTTATAAAAATCAATCACTCCATTCGGTGTCATCGATATCTAGTATATTGACTCTTCGACTTCTATCTAAATGTTTTCGGATTTGTTCGAATTTATTTTCTTCATACTTGTAATCGTAAATGTTAAGAAATGCGGCCGGATCTATTGACAAGTTGTACATAGCTTCGATAGCGGGCTCTAGATCGAATTCTACGTTGTAATGTGACGCAATAAGCTGCGAGGCTTTTGATCGTGTTTGACGGTTGTTGTAAACGCGCATTATGTCTTTGAATGAAATATCCCTCGCCAGGCCAGGGCCTTTTTCATAACGCGGCCGGCCGGGGGGGGGGGGTTGGTACGACCCCCCCCTTGGCGATTGGCTCCTATGACACTTAGAAACACCAAATTTACAGGGTAGATGGGTCTATAGGAGATCTCGCCCCTGTGCAAATTTGGTTGCTCTAAGTCAATATTTAGGGGGGTTTTGGGGGGTATAAATGTAAAATTTTGCTAAAACAGGCTAAAAGTTTTTCGCTTATAACTTTTGATCTAATTAAGATAGAGCAAAAAGAAAAGCACCAGTGAACTCAGCACGTCAAGGCGCGTCGAATGATATACTTGTTTGCTTGCTTAAGTGTACTTGAAAGGTTAAGCACATCTTAAGTACATCTTAAGTCTTAAGAGTGGTCGAAATGCTTAATGTTGCATAGCATTCGACTCGGCTGTTCAAGAGGAACAGAACGATGCCATTTTGAAAGCTGTATCTTAATTGTGTGGCAAGTTATTGGCACAAACGTCATTTGACCTCAGTTGACCTCATTTGACCTGACCCATGGATAAGTACATCAAACAAAGAAGCACCGAGTGACCTAATGTTAAGTACTGTTGTTTCAAAGCACCAAAGTGATAGAACGAAGCGGATATCGCCAGTATTTTCCGAATTGAATATTTTCCCATAGGCTTAACATTATGACATAATGACCTCTAACTGCCCTCAGGTCAGTGACATGAAAAAAAAACGGAATATGTGTTATACAACTCGGTGAACTTAGGACATCCTGAAAGTTTGAAGGAAATCAGTCCAAAACTGTGAGTTGGACAGATGCATAAAGAAAATTGAAATTTGACCATGACCTTGTACCGGTTTTTCTGACCTGGTGACCTGACCTGAAACGGCAGAGACCTGAAATTTTCAGGGAAGGTGCCAAAAGGTTGCCCCAGAGGGTATACCAAATTTGGCGGCGCTATGCGCCGCCGTTTTAACGTTTTTGCGAAAAACCTTAGGGGGGGGGGTTGCATCAACACCCCCCCTGGCCTGGCGAGGGATATATTGTTCAATCACCAGTGCAATGTCAGGGTTATGTCGCCTTCCGAGTTTTTCCATGCGTTTGATTACGTCCGTGGCGTACACCCATCTGTCGGACAGTTCTACAAGGAATCCGCCACAAAAAGTGCCAATTATCGATTTTGTCATTTTTAGTGAAAGGTTGAACCGATTGGCCAGATCAGCTTCAGTGTCATGTATATTAACATCTATCGGCGACGCAAAGACGGCATCGTCACCCATAGCGAGTAGTAGAAAAGGATTGAGTTCGTCGGTGAGTTTTGTCATTGCGCATAGAGTGGTGTAAGTGTTTACTAGTGCTGTGGAAGCGTCTCTATGTTGCATGTGACGGCACTCTTGAAGATGGCATGTCCAACTAGAGGTCCAATGAAGTTTTTTTTTCATTTCTTCAGGAAGGCGATGCTTTATCAGGCGGTCCGGCTCCGGTAAACTACAATAGTGAGCACACGCGAACATTTTTAAGGCTTACTAGGCAACTGAGTTTCTGCAACTAATCTTGCTGATGTGCTAGTGTAATTGTGACGTACTTTTCACCTGTTCAAAGGGAAGCCGAAGCCCAAAACAAAAACATGATATGTACAATGTACATAATGTATTGACATCCATTATCCACCATGCTGTTCAGTGTTCGTTGCAAACACCCTCCACCCTACACAAACACAGCAATGCATGCATGCATATCATACATACTGCAGACATAAATACATACATACATAGTACATACTTACATACGTAAGTACACATATACATACACACATACCTAATACATATACATATACACTGTCATGCCTCATACATATGTACACATAACATTGATGAACCTCCAATGGAAACACCTCATTTACCACACCTTTAGATGAAAACCTCCATTGGAGGTTCATCAACTGGCCCGCGACAAAATGGACAGCGAGCGTCCCAAGCCCTGTGGACCCTCTGGAGACACGCTATACACGCATACGCATGCCTGCATGGGTATATCACCCTTCGGATGACTTCCGGCTCCCAGGGCCGGAGGCAGATGATGCATTCCTGAAACACATAGGCATCATATTTATCAAATTATATTCTTCAAATTCGGCAATATATCAATATATTTATTTTAGTATGAGGCTACGGTTCTTAATCATCGTGTTTTTTACAATGGAAAATGCTGTAGCTTTCAACTCAGACTTTCCTTGTAACTGTTGTTTCCACCCGTGGCAGATTGGAATATAACAGGACATTTGTTCAGAGAATTTGGCCTGGCTCTTAAATTTAACAACTTTTGACGAAGAAGTTGTGATGTGACTTATCAAATACTGTTTTTTTTTCGACAGGCGCTGATAGTTTTAAAAACGCAACCTTGTCAAAATAAGTTAACAGTGTAGGCGAACCAGTATGGACCACAGTTGGCTGGTGCCACTGTTGTGGGAGGTCAGTGCAGCTTTTCTGCATGGTCAGTTGTCCTGTTCGAGACATGGTGCCGAGCTCAAATCTGCAGTATGGTCAGTTGTCCTGTTCGAGCAAGGCCTTCTATGCCAAAAAGGCAAAAGCACAACTGCCACGTGCTTGCACTTGGCCTTGTTGCCGGCACCAGTTGTACACTCACATTGACTGTTCAACACAGTACCAGAGGGACTCGTGATGACCTTCACCTGTACCTGGTCTCTGTCATCGCAGATATCACCTGACACTGCAAAAAGCACCTGCTGTCCTTTGCTGCCACCATACAGGAGACCAGCCAGCACTGCTTATACATCTTCATAGGCGGATGGCTGTTTGTTGAGTCATCATCTTGCAAATTTGCGTATATACAATCAAGAGTTACTTTGAGACAGCTGAACTGAGAACTTACCTATGTAACTTAGCTTCTCAGAAGTCCATGGCATTTCCTTTTTTCCGCTGCTGTACCATCTCTTCATCACTTAAACACACATACATACATACACACATACCTCAAACATTCATACACTGTCATGCCTCATACATATGTACACATAACATTGATGAACCTCTAATGGAAACACCTCATTTAACACACCTTTAGATGAAAACCTCCATTGGAGGTTCATCAACTGGCCCGCGACAAAATGGACAGCGAGCGTCCCAAGCCCTGTGGACCCTCTGGAGACACGCTATACACGCATACGCATGCCTGCATGGGTATATCACCCCTCGGATGACTTCTATCCCCCAGGGCCGGAGGCAGGTGATGCATTCCTGAAACACATAGGCATCATATTTATCAAATTATATTCTTTAAATTCGGCAATATATCGATTTTAGTATGAGGCTACGGTTCTTAATCATCGTGTTTTTTTACAATGGAAAATGCTGTAGCTTTCAACTCAGACTTTCCTTGTAACTGTTGTTTCCACCCGTGGCAGATTGGAATATAACAGGACATTTGTTCAGAGAATTTGGCCTGGCTCTTAAATTTAGCAACTTTTGACGAAGAAGTTGTGATGTGACATATCAAATACTGTTTTTTTTTCGACAGGCGCCGATAGTTTTAAAAACGCAACCTTGTCAAAATAAGTTAACAGTGTAGGCGAACCAGTATGGACCACAGTTGGCTGGTGCCACTGTTGTGGGAGGTCCGTGCAGCTTTTCTGCATGGTCAGTTGTCCTGCTCGAGCAAGACCTTCTATGCCAAAAAGCACAACTGCCACGTGCTTGCAATTGGCCTTGTTGCCGGCACCGGTTGTACACTCACATTGACTGTTCAACACAGTACCAGAGGGACTCGTGATGACCTTCACCATCTACGTGGTCTTTGTCATCGCAGATATCACCTGACACTGCAAAAAGCACCTGCTGTCCTTTGCTGCCACCATACAGGAGACCAGCCAGCACTACTTATACATCTTAAAAGCAGATGGGTGGATGTTTGTTGAGTCATCATCTTGAAAATATGCGTTCCTATATACATTCAATAGTTACTTTGAGGCAGATGAACTGAGAACTTATGTAAGTTAGCTTCTCAGAAGTGCATGGTATTTCCTGTTCTTTCTGCTGTACCATCTCTCCATCACAAAAGTTGTGGTTTCTGTCGAATGCAATGAACCTGAAAATGAAATGAGAACATTTGTTAATTGTTTTACATTTCCAATTTGATATTTACAATTTACATCTTATTTATTGAAGAGGTAAAAGAAGACCATTGACATGCCTCTTTTGAATAAATTAGCCAGTGTGGCATCAATGCCATCATTAAACAAATTAACATGGACATCACAGGATCTTAGTGGTCTGAATAGTAAATATGAATGAAAAAAAAACATTGGACTGAAATATCAACGTCTGCATCCTGGGCTTCGTCCTCTTGGCTTTTCCATCTACGCCGTCCGTGGTTTCCTGGCGTTCGTTCTCCACGTCCTCTTGGCCGTCAGTCTCAACATTCAGGATCGTGCTCAGGTCTACCCCGGCATGTTGTGACACCATACCAGAATCAAGGCATTCCATGAGGACTGCTGCTTTTGTGAGCTCCAGAGTACTGTCTAGTAGGCGATACAACTCTTTATGCACATTGCGATCATGACCCATGTGCCTTGTCGGAACTTCGAAATCAGTGTCAGAGAGAGCCAACCTCTGAGAAATGGTATCACAATACTTTCGCAACCGTATAGCCGTAAAGTAGTGGGGCATCTGATGTCCCATCTCGGAGACAACTGACTTCAGAGCCTCGCACCCTGGGAAGTGGCCACTCTGGTTGGTAGGGGACGCCAGCAGAAAAACTGGCTGATGAACGTGGGGCTGTATTCGAAGCAAAGGTGTACAAAGTATAGTTTTTTTTTTTTTTTTTTGGTGAGATGATGACGCCCATACAACCCCGTTGGCCCGGGACGCAGGGGCTGGACCTATGGTGTCGACGGCGGAGGCTCGGCCACGGTTTTTTTTCTGACGAGCTTTCGGCATGCCTCCGTGCACATTGAAAAAAGAAAAACACAGCGAGACCATGTATTAGCGGCATATAACGCCATTGAGCACATACGAGCACGACTCTACACTGTAGAGTGTAGCCTCGCATCTGTAGAGTCTACAGCATTGGCTGGGCCTCGAGAAGGCCGTGGAGGAACGTCGCGATGTCATCCCAGCCCGCTGCAGACGGGTGCACGCCATCGGTTCCCAAGAAGCCCGCAGACGGCTGGAAGGGTCTGAAGGCGACGGGGAAGTCGTCACTCGGCCGTCGGAATAGGCGACGTAGCGGCAGGTTGACGAGGCGCCGCCGCCGCCGAAACAGCGACACCGATACCGCCCCCCGACGACTGGAGGTGCGAGGTGGGATAGGAAAGATATATATTTCGCTGGAGCCAGCTGCCAGCATGCCAAGAGCCAGCTCCCGGACAACGCACGGGAAATTGTCACACGAGAGCCGGGGCGGCAAACGTAACTTAGTTCCAAACGGACATGACAGCCGACAGCATAGACATTAGCTCGGGGTGGGGTAGCCTCGACGAAAACACACTCTTTCCTCACGGGCTGACGCCCTGATAGCAGGGAAACCACCCACTCGGTAGATCACGGAAAAGGATGCACGTAAGCCACCCCGACCGATAACTCACCAGAAGCTGAACAAACGACTGGAACAGTTTGACGGTTCTTGATTCTTGAAAAGCGGGGTTAGAATATGCAAGAACATGCGATCGCAGTCGCGTGTACGGAAGCTCGACACGCATTGAACTGCGCACGCGTGTGCGCCGGTGCGGCTCGGCGCGGGCCGATGTCCGCTCCCGGGGCCGGGATAACGGCTATTAAATTAAAGGAGTTGCAATGCGCTGCGCTACCGATAAAAGTATACAGGAAGCTGGTGCTCCCTGAATGACCATTTGTTTTCCCTCTGAACAAACTCTGCCCGAACGCCGACCAGAACTCCAATGGCCTCACGAGCGTCGTCCGGGATCAGGACCGGTACCTTGTTTCCTCTGTTCCTGATTGTCATAATAACGTCCAGCTGTCTAACAGCCGTACTTCCAGCTTGGTCATGGACTTCTTGATTTCTTGAATCGGTTCCGTATTGTAGTTGTGACGCTGCATCCATGACGATAGCAGAACTCTTGCTACCTCAGTTGATCGCCTTTTATCGAACACTATCAGGCGCGCGAGCACCTTGGAAGTTCCCCGAACTCGCCCCTGTTGGCTGGTACCCTGCAGTTTGTTCAGGTCCTCTGTCAGGGGAATCACGTTGATTTTCTCGTACTTTTTGGCATTTTTTGTCTTCAGAGCGGCATGAGCAACTTGTGACCCGGCGGGTGTCGCTCGTCAAATACATTTATGGTGGCGGCGCTCGTGACGGCACCCTCGACCGGCGGCACCCACTTTTTAGTTCTCTTTCCTTCGCGGCGGACGGTGATGCGACACATTCGTTTACATGAAAAGGATGCTCTTTTGCTCCTTTTTACATTGTTGAACGCCAGTGCAAAATTGGCGTTCAGTTTCATGCTGACGGTCGAGTTCGAGCCCGTCAAGTATCAGGTTTCAGCAAGTCAATGTAAGCGCAGCATTGAGTTTGAGCGCAACGGGTATCCCCATGGCCTCCAGCGCGTTACAATCAGACATAGCGCATGAGAGTTGCAACGTGACACCGTTCGACAGCACACCAGACACCAAGCGCTCCCTCAACCACGGGCCACACATTACGCTCTCGGGGGAGTTCTGCCCAGCCTCGTAGGTCGCCTTAACGACACTAAAAATTGGTGGGAAGTACAAGGCTCCCCACATCTAACAGCCACTCACCCGTGAAACTTTGAAGGTTGTCAACGCCTCCCGATTGTGCATAGCGACACTTCGGTCAGTTTGAAGAGCCGCTTTGCAAAGAGCACACGAGTGGATGGCAGAGCCCTTAGCACACAGGTACCCCGCTATATTTATATGTGATCATATTGTCTGTCACGTCCTCCGCGCTCGGTCCACTTCCAAGGCCGTGTTCGGCTCGACGGACACATGAGCCACTGTTGCCGGCACGGAACAGTCTGTACTAGCAGCCACTTTGTATTGAGGGTACCTGTATGAAATTCACGGTAAAAATATTAAAAAAAAAAACAGTTACATTAATGGAGTTGTCAGCTCTTGAAAAATTACGCTTAGCTGCAGGTGGCATGAATCACAGATTTTTGGAGTGCATCTATGTTGCATGTGACCGCAATTTTATAAAAGATGATGATGTCTCTGCATACTTGCAGTTTGCTTTAGTGTGTCAAACAAATAAACATGCGTCGCTGGTTTCGCACCGCGAATCAAAAATGAGGCGTTGAACACGAACAGTCATGAATGCTGTTCTATGTTCTAAAAAAATATGTGGTCTTTACTAGCGAGCTGTGCCGTTGTCCTTTTACCGAGGCCTCGAAGCCGGCCATCATCTCTGATCTTCAGCATGTCATCCTTCAACTCAGTCATCAAAACGACTGCGTTCTGGATCTGGTTCATACTGTCCTTCACAGCTAGGACACGAAAACGACTGCGTCCTGGATCTGGTTTATGTTATTTTTCACAGCTGGGACACAAAAACGACTGCGTTCTGGATCTGGTTCATGCTGTCCTTCACAGCTAGGACACAAAAACGACTGCGTTCTGGATCTGGTTCATGCTGTCCTTCACAGCTAGGACACGAAAACGACTGCGTCCTGGATCTGGTTTATGTTATTTTTCACAGCTGGGACACAAAAACGACTGCGTCCTGGATCTAGTTTATACTATCCTTCACAGCTGGGACACATAGACAGGTTTTATCATGAATTTCATACAGGTACTCTAAATACAATACTTGTCCAGATTATATTTACAATAGCAGCCACTTGTGTGAAGGCAGCCAGCAGCCCATCAGTGCCCGGCTCACAGTTTCCGCCCACCGAGGGACTTAAGACACCGTTCACAGCGGACTTCCGGCATGTCTGCCTGAACTGTTACCTACGGATCCGGTTTGTAGTTGTCACCACCGGCACGACGAATAATGTCTAAAAAGTTTTTAAGCGCGTCCAACGTGTTAAGAGCTGGCCCGAGTCTTTTACTTGCTCCCACACTTTCTCGACTGCGTTGATTGCATTGACACCGGCTATGCTATCGGGCCCTGAACCTCCCGGCACAGCCTAACGGCCTAGCCACCTACGATCTTCAATGAGAAGACGCAGATGCTCCTTCTCTGTTGAAGCGCTCAGTGCTCGCTTGAACGGTTACTGCTTCACCAGGCACCAGACATGAAAAGGCATGTCGAACTGTTGTTTGCAAGTTAGACCTGACTAATGTCTTGAGACATCGGTCTACTTACTTGGAACAGCATCGAAGTCTTCGATGACATTGACTCTCATAGCTGTTTAATTCTCCATCCCCGTCCCCCACAGATATCTACAGTATGGCACTTTTTTCAGTCCTCACCATGCCACTTTACTGCGACGATTCCTTTAGGTCCGGAATTGGATGGCGATCGACTCACCATCTGGCTCTTGTACCACAGGAGCTCGTACGATCAGGCTTTGCCCCAGATTTTTCCATTGGAGTCTGGTGCACGATTTGACGGCAACAACATTCATCGTTTGGCAACATATCGTCACCTGAGCTTTTCTAGGATCACTTCATTAATCGCCACTGCGAAGAGCGCCACACTGAGCACCACGCCCTGGTGAACGCCGTTTTCCTGAGTAAAACTGCTCGAAACGTGACTGCCAACGCAGACTTTGAACCAACGACCTGATAAAAAGTTCTTGATAAAAAGGCCCATCCGGCCGCGTATGCCGTACTTATGTATTTTGAAAAAGAATGCTTTGTCGTAAGACTGTATCATAGGCCACCTCATTATCAAAGAACAGTGCTCCAAGGTGCTTCTTTTCAGTAAAAATCAGATCTCCCACATTCACACCTGCACAGTGGCTGAGCACGATATGCTCCTCAAAAGCACGGTGTGACAGGGACCTCGACAGGACATGGTATCCGAAACGAAGAACTCGAACTGCCACAGTGCCGGCTTCAGCCTCTCGGACCAAAAGGAGCTCATCACTTTTCTGTTCTGCTGTGAGCATCTTTTGGTGTTGAGCAGACCGACAGTGCGTCCTAACGGCCGTTTTGAGCTAGCGAGATGGTGCCGGCAGGTCATCTCTCGGTGAGAACTGTGACCCTAGGCCGAAGTCATAGCGGAACAGTCCACTTACAGAGTTCATATTCAGGCTGCGTTCCACGTCCTTCACGCAGCTCTTGCAGTACAGATCCCCCTTCTCAGGATAAGGTGTCAGACTTTGTTTCGACGCAGCTTGCAAGGAAGGAATGGACCTTCCAGACCGAAACAGCAGATCTGCTTCGGCGGCTTGAAATGGCGCTTGATTGTCTTTGTGAGAGC
This sequence comes from Amphibalanus amphitrite, assembly GCF_019059575.1. NCBI lineage: Eukaryota > Metazoa > Arthropoda > Thecostraca > Balanomorpha > Balanidae > Amphibalanus > Amphibalanus amphitrite. The sequence goes on from NW_024881518.1 coordinate 1,275,202, forward strand.
TGGGGCATTCCACGATAGATCGTACCACTTTTTTCCAATTTGACACCCTCATCTCTCGGATTTTAACGATAATTGGTCTAAGGGGTAATCAGGGGCTTTGAATCTTCCTGTAACAATTTCAGGCTTATCAGATGCGTGGTTTTTGAGTTATAGTGTATAACATGTCTTGGATCTTGCGTTGCAGCCCCAAGTTTGGCGGGCTGTAACTCTAAGACGGATAATCCAAATGCCAAATGCTATACAGCATTGAACTTGTATTGAAACAAAGAATAATATGCATTTTAAAATTTTGAAATATATACTATTTTTTATATATAACACCTCGAGTTTCCTTTCATTTGCATTTTTATGCCTTTAGGACCAAATTTTTTTGAATTTTTATTTACTTAAAAACATTTTTGGATAATTTCTAAGTAGTATGCAAAAAATTAGGAAGGTGTTCTTTCTATAAATGTACTTATTTTGCGTCACCGTAATGGTCTCGAATTGTGATTTCGGAAGAGAGCCTACAAATGGTGTGGTAAAGCTGCCTAGTGACATCACTGGTTACTGAAAGTTCAATTGAAGTCATTTTTGCCTCACTTTTGCATTGTTGACCTTGCGTGACGTCATTCGTACGTCACTAGGGTCATAAGAGTTTTTCGTCAATAACTCTCGATCAAATTGAGCTAGAGAGACGGGAAGGCTACCAATGGACTCGGGAAGACCTTGCGAATCGAATGATGTGCAATATGATCTCATTCACCCAGCTTCGTGGCCTGACCCGACTGTTAACCATCTCTGTAGCGGCGCTGTTTGTCCAGCGCCGCGCTGGTTGGCTTTGCCGCGGACTCGGGGCGGTCACGTGATGCCCGGGGGCTGGCTGCCGGCTGGGCCACGCGGTCGGGGCGCGGAGCCAAATACACGGCAGTGTGCTTACCCGAGGTCAGCGACTTAAGCTGACTTCACCAGAACAAACAGTATACCATTCGACGCGCCGGAGCTAGGCAAACACAAAGATGCTAAAATCGCGGCTCTGCGACCATTTGTTGCGAAATTATCTACCAAAAACCGGACCCGTAATTTTGGGTCACTTGAAATGACCTCAGGGGTCACCAATGAACCCGAGACCTTAAAATATGGTATCATTCGATGCATCTTGTAACGGCGCGCATGCTCGTTTTTTCCGCAAGGTTCTAGCTTTATTAGAGGCGAAACGGCGGGCTGGGGTCGTACCGACCCCCCGGAAACCCATTTTGTAGGGGAGAGTGGGGCAAAGCGGCCACCCTAACGCTTCTCACGATGCCAACGCTTGATTTTTAAACTTGGAAAGATTCTTTCTATACCAATGTGATCCCTATTAAGTTGCCTTTTATTTCAACTGCGTTTTATTTCCAAAGGCGTTCACATATGAAAGATATTGACAAAACTTTAAACCTATGCATATTGGCCACTTTGCCCCATACCCTGGGGCAAAGCGGCCACCGGCGTTTTCTCAAGTCCCGATATGAGAAACAAAATAGTTGCCTCGTGTACGACTAGGGTATTTGATGGTGATAAGGTTAAGCGAGGATGGATGTTTACTTTATCATCTTCCACCTGTAGGTAAACAAAGAAAGGATTTTCATGAAAATAAACATTTAATTGCATTATTTGGTAACTCATGCAACTGAAAAGTGGCCAAGATGAATGCATGACGACACATTTGAAGATCAATAATGTTTTTTATCCAGATGGAAGCAACTTATGGCCAATTGGGGGGTGGCCACTTTGCCCCGGCCACTTTGCCCCGCGCATACCGTCCGAGACAAAAATGTTCCAGCTTAGCTATTGGTGGGGTAAAAGACATTAAAATTGGTAGAATACATGTACGATAACCATGCAATGCACGGACAAGAACGCTTATAAAAATTCCAAACGGTTGTGGAATAACATAACATTTAAAAATTGTAAACATAGTTGGTAACCTGGCAAGAAATGCTTTTCCGTGTTTCACAGAACAATGGTGATGGGCCTGAAACCCCGGTCTGGCTCATTCGAACGACCGTGAAGAGAAGCATAATTGGAAACCATAAATTTGAACTGACGCCAGCTATGAAGGGCTAAAACGATGGGTGGCCGCTTTGCCCCGGGTGGCCGCTTTGCCCCACTCTCCCCTATACATTTAAATGAGGAACTTATAAGGCCTGTACACATTCAGCTGTTGTGCTGTTGTCAGCTGAAATAGGCTCCGCCCACCGCTTCTGGCTGACGGAACTGTATACATTTGGCTGATGAGAAATGTCAGCACTGGCTGGCTGTTTACAAATATGGCGTTGTAAACAAATATTTCGTCTCATCTTCATGTTCTTTATTAATACAATACTTAAGCAGTTAGATATATTATCAAAATATTTACTGACAATGTGTGAAAGTAATAAGTATTTTTCTTGTATCGACAATTAATTATGAAACCAAATATATGTGAATAGCGCCAACATGGTGTCCAAATTTCATTTATCTGCAGTGCTCAATAAAAATCTGGCACGTGATTTGCTTTCATGCGCCACTACCAGTGTCTAAATGCGTCATTTATGGCTTTTGCTGACGGCTCGTCATCTCTGCACTTGCTTTCTCGTAGCAGCACAGCCCGTCAGCCCATGCTGCCGGCAGCAGAGAGGTGACGTCATGTTGCATGTGCAACATAACGTCATCAATTTTTCAGCCAATAGTGTGAGTGATTCTCGGCTGACAACAGCACAGCAGCTGAATGTGTACAGGCCTATAGAAAGAACACCTTTCTAATTTTTTGCATGTCGATTTTAAAGGACCTGAGGTTTATTTTAAAGAAATAAAAATGGCAAAAATTTTGGTCCCAAGGGCCATTAAAGACAATTTTAAAAAATACTACGACTTTTTTCAATATCCAAAGCTTTTCTTTCCAATTTTAAAAATACTGTATTTATCTTTGATTCATCGTTAGTTCAAAGCTGTTTACCGTTTGTTGCTTGCTTAGCTCGTTTTTGAGTTATAGCTCATCAAACTCACCCTTACAATCTGAAGTTTAGAAAATATTATGCAATGTAACTCAAAAAGTTTTCATCTTAGAAGTCTGATATTTTGGCAGGTGTTTTTGGAGCCTATGATTACCCCTTGTACCAATTTTCATCCAAATCTGAGAGATGAGGGTGACGGGCCTGGTACGATCTATCGTGGAATGCCCCAGCTTCTGTTGCAGTCTACTACTGCAACAGAAAAACAGATTCAGTGCCTCTGAAGGAAAATATATTTAATGTTTGTGACTGGTGACAAATGTAGAAATGTAACAGTTACCAAACTGATCCCATGCCAACTGCCCCTACCTGAAAGTCAACAGCTCTGCCTATAGCTGGTCTGACTCGACGAAGTGGAATGTCATCGCCAGGTAGGACAACAGTTACCTTTATGACCATATGTCAAGCGTCAATATCACAGTCCGCTCCGGTTGGAGGGTTGGTGGGAGGTTTGCCGCCCTGACTGTGTTCTGTGGCGGCTCTGTGACAGAACCGCTGTGGCGGCTCTGTGACAGAACCGCCTTGGGTTCTGTTCCCACCGCGTGACACTTATGACGGCATAAGCTTCTACTTGAGATAGACGCCACGTTCTTACTATTCTCAGGACATTCTTCAGGAAGAGTCAGTGATGTCCTTATCACTTTAGGGGACACTGAAGCATTGTCACCCAGGATCTGGGTGGCTGGTCTTCGTGTATCCACTTGCCTGCCGATGTGGCACCACGGCGGGTCCGTGTCACTCCGCCGTTCATCCTTCGACGATTGTAGGTGAACAGTGAAACGTTCTTTTACCGACTAGCTGTGTCGCCTGGGACACCTAGGTTCTCTTCCATTGTCTTCCAGTGTTGGTGTTGAAAACATCCCACTCCCCAGCAGGTCTAGTGAATAGTTCGGGACGCATACATTACTGATCTCCGCCCAACACTCCCGCTCTGCCAACAGTCCTTCTTCGACATACCATGACACAGACACGGATCATTGGCGAAATACATTTAATGTCACGGAAGCATGAAAATCAACGCCGAACTCAACTCATGTTCCTTTCCTTTGCAATGCTTTCGCCTCCGTCCTCTTCGACGCTGTGGTCAGTGTCCCTGTAAATGGGAAATTTTGGTTACGGTTCAAACTTCCAAGAATGGCTGACATACTAGTTAACGAGTTTGGCGACGAACTGTTTCACCTCATCATCTAGTAATGGGTATCATGACAATTTCCATACAATTAGGGTAGCCTGGGGCAAGACGCCCCAGATAATTTATTTTGCTACATAACTTTTGTCCCACATGACCTGGAAGGCTAAATTTGTGCTCAATGCGTTCTTTGGACATTTTACTTTAAATTCCACCCCTCAAATTATTTCACCTATGATCGGACTCCCAGCTAGGAAGCGATTTGTAAAGCAACTGCAAATGGGGCATTTTGCCCCAGCCCCAGGGCAAAACGCCCCACGGCCTGGGGCAAGAAGCCCCACACTCTAGATTAAAGATTAAACATGGTAGTTGGCTAAATCTTATATGAGAGGTCCGTTAGACCTCTGGAGGCACGGCACTGAAGCTAGCACGTTCCATCCTATCAGGTGTTCAGCTATGACACTATTGTATGAGCAGGTTTTTCACCTGCCTCAAAGGACCAAATAATAAATTATTGCAATGCATATGTTTACAGAATACTTCCTTTGCCATCCAGTTGCTGAGAAAAATACACATAAAGGCATAGAAACTTACTGTTCGCCAGCTACCGAACATAAGAAAGTGGGTAGCCCGAACAACACATGGGGTAAAACGCCCCATGGGGCTTTTTGCCCCGCAACCTACTGGGGCGTTTTACCCCATCACGTAGTTCGGTCAGAGAACAACGCTTTGCACTCCAGCAAGTTCATAATTTAACACTAACCAACCCGACATGATAAGCGTTAGACAATAGTTGTTCAAAATGCATAACAGTCGTTGACCTGATGTGGACCATAAAAGAACGCCATGATGCATAATCTGACAACAAAACATAAAAATCACTCAAAAAACACATTTTTGGCTATATCTCCCGAAAGAGTCAACACAATTTCTTTCCAGTCTGCTCATATAATGATCATATAGTGCACGTTTTATAGAAGAGAGGATGTTTCCCCAGAACTCTGCCAGTTCCGAGAAACATCGGTGAGGCGTTTTACCTCGGCGGGGCGACTTGCCCCGGTCTACCCTACCTCAAGCATCTAAGCTTAGATGCATTCAAAATTATTTTACTTTTAAGTTTAATACCAAAGAAACATGACATGCATCACTAGTGACACAATATTAGTCTGCCTTATTTGGGTTGGCGGAGTAGTCTGTAATGCCATCACAATTAGAAACACTCTTGTTTTGTAGAGCATCGTATTCTGGTCTAGGATGTACTCTTACTAATCCATTTTCAATTACATTTAACCGTTAATTGCGGTGCAAAGTCAAAACTAAGCCCAAAGTGGCGCCCGGGAGGCCGTTAACAATGAAGCTGTGACTGACCTCTTCGGCCTGCTCGTTCACTGACGTTGCCTCCTGGACATTGGTGGCAGCGACGTCCCCGCTGCCGCCCTCGGCGGCGTCCCCGTCTGCGTCGGCGTTCCTGTGAAAGAATTTTTTTCTCAAAGATGCACCCATAACTATCATATATGAATTGACATGCAGTGGGTTGCTTGAACATTGCATGCTTAGTCTTTGGGTCACTAGACAATCGATGGTGCTTTCTTAGACTTAACCGCAAGTTGTTCGAAAACCAACCGGAGCAGTTCTTGGATGGGTATTGTAGGCCATAGCAATGGTCATCGCGATTTACCTCCCCGTCGTGCTCCCGGGGGCCATTTCTGTAGAGTTGGCTCGGTCATAAACCATGCTCGCCACCGTTATGTTGTGTCTTCTAAAAGAAACCACCCTGGCTTGTATGTGTTCGTCGACGATCCCACCGAGCTCTTCCATGCCACGAATAATGGCCTTCCGCTGTGGGTTTCGTCTGCGTCTTCTGCGAGGAGCAGCTTCCGCGGCGCTGTTCGGTAGTTTCCTTGCGTCCATCTTAAATCAAAGGATAAATATATAAGCATAATGTAGCACCACCTCTCACCTGTGAGCTTTTTCCAATCCTGACCTGACTTACACGAGATCGTGACCTTAACTTAAGAAGAAGCCATAACACATGCATCATACGACCCTCAAGACTATATAGAGCCGTAAAATGACGTGACTTACGTGATGTGACCAGATATCATGGACCTCATTAAGCCACAGCTGTAGAACTCAAACTATGTTTGAGTTATACAGTAACACTAAACTAAGCATATGTTTTAAAAACAGGTGAAATAAATTTCAATGACATGGATTTTAATTGCCAATGTTAAGTACAATTTCAAGCGGCTCAGCTTAATACTGTCACATTCTGATGACAAGCGTTACTCACAGTTATCCTTTGAGCAGATGCTGTGCTGATACGACGACACTCGGGGGTGAAATGAACGGTCAGGTCACACCTGACACACGAATCCATCAACGCGTAGGTTACGTAGCGCCACGGGAGGTCTCCAGCCGGCTGGGCCAGCCGAGGCACAACCCCTGCCGCTGAACCAAGTTCTTTGTGTAAAGGATTTCGTTACTAGCGCTAACCTCGGACCCGCCAGGTCATGCCTTATCAATCACAGACGACACTGCGGCCGTCGCATGTCAGAGGCTAGGGAGGCTATCGTGATTCGAGACGTGGGAGAGCACCAACAAAGCTAAACAGATCTTATCTTATTACACGTTCCGGAAACTAAGCCAGTTTCAATCATTGTTAACAAAATATTACGATGTATGTGCCAGTTTTCCTCGCCAACCCACGAAGGTCCTGATTCGTAACGAAAAGTTCTGCCTTTTCTGTAGCTTCTTCCGTAGATTAAATCATTTCCCAAGTAACAACGCATTTTCCGAATAATAACCAATCAGGTAAATAATAACCAATCAGGTAAAATCCACACACAATATTCCTAAATAAGCTTTGGTAACCTGCGTCCAAAGCTTATTGGACTACGAACACGGAAGCAAAGGCTTGCCGCCCTGACCGTGTTCTGTGTCGACTCTGTGACAGAACCGCTTTGGGTTCTGTTCCCACCGCGTGACACTAATGACGGCATAAGTTTCTACTTGGGATGGACGCCACGTTCTTACTATTCTCAGGACATTCTTCAGGAAGAAGGTTTGATGAAGTGGCGCTTGATTGTCTTTGTGAGAGTTTCTATTAGTCTCCTACTGCAACAGAAAAGCAGTTTGAGTGCCTCTGAAGGAAAATTTATATAATGTTTGTGACTGGTGACAAATGTAGAAATGTAACAGTTACCAAACTGATCCCATGCCAACTGCCCGTACCTGAAAGTCAACAGCTCTGCCTATAGCTGGTCTGACTCGACGAAGTGGACTGTCATCGCCAGGTAGGACAACAGTTACCTTTATGACCAGATGTCAAGCGTCGATATCACAGTCCGCTCCGGTTGGAGGGCAGGCCCTGAAACAGGTCCTTTGAGCTTCCTTTTCCTTGCTGCTGAGGCCTCCAGCGCATGACCCCGCAGACGAGGTCGGGATAGCACCTCAAGCAGATGCTTTTTCAACCGTTCACCATGGTCATCCTTTTTAACCCATTTTGACGCAAGCAACTACTGCCGATCGATGCAGACTGAACCAGAAATTATCATGTATAACAAAATAAGCAGTAAAAAATAATAGGCGGATACAGGTAATTGAAATTTGGAGGTACACAAACTACATAAAAATGAAAGCCTCTCGTCAACCTTGCGCCAAGCTTCATGTAACAGCTGCCCCTGACCTGATCGTAGAACCTCTCCTGGAGGCCTGTGAATATCTTGTTCATCACCAGCAGCGCATCAGTCCTCTTGGACTCGTTGCATACTCTGCTAAACTCCTCCCATAGCTGAAACACATTTAACATGCGGGTGTGGCTGCTTTCCACTTGTTCATGGTCGATTACGATTCCTCACTTGGCTCTGAAGTTGGAGTCGTCAGACTGAACGAAGTGTTAGCCTCTTCCTCCATCAGGCTTCCGCTCTTCAGAAGCCTAAGCAGTCCGAGAGCAGCTTCATCGGCTGAAAAAGGACGCTTATCAATCACATGCGAACCACATATTCGAGCGCAGCAGAGATGGACGGCACTACAGACGTCCCTCCAGAGTACTAGGGCATGAAGGCCGCGACGGCTTCCTTCAGCACCGTCTCCACCTCTGCGCGCATGCCGTCGTCGATGGCCACCTGCTGGAGCTGTCTGTATCGCGGGTGAAGCGCCAGCGCGAGGTACTGCGCGGTGCCCACCTTGCCGCCGTACTTAGGCCCGGTGATGTGGTGGTGTAGGCTGGCCTACAGGTCCTTCACCAACTGCATGTCTGCTGGCGCTGGCTCCAGGTGGCGTTTGACATGCTCCAGCACCAGCGCCACCAGGAAGCCGGTGGGCTCGGCAGAGGCCGACAGCTTCTCGCTGACCAAGATCGCCGAGAGAGCTGTGCAGCTCCAGCTCACCGAGTACCTGGAGAGGCACCATCTTCTTAGTGAGACTCAGCATGGCTACCGCAAGCGCCACTCGTGTGAGACTGCCCTGCACGTGGTCTCAGATGATGTATTGCGCGCGATGGACAGTAGTGAGATTGCCCTCTGGGCAATGGTGGACTTGTCCAAGTGTTTTGACATGGTGCCGCACGATTTTCTGATCGACAAGCTGTCGGTGTATGGTATCGATCCCTTCTGGCTTGACGACTACCTCCGAGGTCATACACAGCAGGTCCAGGTCAGAAGTCACGAGGGCCAGCTGGTGCGATCGTCCGTGAGATCGAACTCAATCGGTGTATATCAGGGCGGATCGTTAAGTTGCATACTCTGGTGTATTTTCGCGAACGACCTCTGTCTCCATGTGCCCGATAATGTAAAAATAGTTCAGTTCGCCGATGATACCCAGATTTGGACAACTGGCAAAAAGCATGACCTCCCGTTACTTATAAACCGGCTCGAGACAGCTCTCCAATCGATGTTTAACTGGTTCTGCGCACACCGTATGAAAGTGAACGAAGCAAAGACTGAACTGATGGTCATGGGAACGAAGCAGATGCTGAGAGGTATTTCTCATGTGAACGTTCAGTTCAACCAGGCAACAATCAGATCGTCAAACCATGTTCGTAACCTCGGTGTGATTTTCGACCGTAGCCTTGACTTCCAACCTCATGTCGATCAACTCGTTCCGAAATGTATAGGAATGCTCCTCGGCCTAAACCATGTCAAACATGTCATACCGATCGCGACCTTGAAACATCTTATCACAGCTCTAGTTTTCCCCGTGCTGCGCTATTGCATGTCAGTTTACGGCATATGTAACAAGGCGCAAGTCCACCGCATTCAGAAGGTGATTAACTTTGCCGCACGAGTGCTCAGTGGACGCCGCAAGCATGAGAGCATATCAGATGTTGTGCGATCGCTCGGGTGGCTAAATGCTGATGAACTGATCACTTACCATAGAGTCATCACCATTCACCGACTGCTTACCGATGATGTACCGAGGCCAGTAGTCGCGACTATCCGCCCTCCCGCTCGTGAGCAGCACAGCCATAGTACTCGCACTGCTGATCTTCTCACAGTGCCGCGTATTCGCACAGAAGCGGGACGCAGTCGGCTGTGCTTCAGTGCCGTGAAGTTATATAACTCTGTGCCTAGGAAGCCTGGCATGTCTATCAAAACAGCCACCAAGCAACACCTGTTTGCGTGCCGTGACGAGTGAGTTGTGGTGACCTTTGATTTGATTTTATTTTATTTTCCCATTGTTTTGAATGTATCGGGGTAAATGCTTCCTATATCCGTATGCTTGTATTATTGACGTGCGATGGTGAAAAGCCCCTGAGAGCAGTGGACCTTCGTGAATATACATTCTGATTCTGATTCTGATTCTGACGCTGTTAAAGAAGGCCAGCACACCGACCACGGCGTCCAGCTCCTGCCGGTCGATCAGCTCCAGCAGCTGCCACGCCTCGTCCCTGTCGGCCACGCCGGGCAGGGTCTGCAGTGCTGGGATGCTGTGGCTGATGGACTCCAGCATCTTATACTCGGAGTTCCATCGGGTGAGGACTGACGCTTTGAGGCCGCGGCAGTTGGGATCGGCTGACTGCAGCTTGCTGTTTATCCCCGTTCTCTTTGCATATCGCATCAGCTTCTTGGCGCTGTCGACCATTTCGGCGACGGTGGGTGTGCTTTTCATTACCTGGCCCATGACCAGGTTGAGGTTGTGGCAGAAGCAGCTTTGCCACCCGCGGCTACGGCCCTGGAACGCCACCTTGTTCGTAACCGCGTTGTCCGTGACGTAGATGACTGCCTTTATCGCTCCAGCAGTTCAGCGGCTCCAGCATCTGGCGCGTGGCGCGGAAGGTGTTCGTCCCAGTGTGGCTCTCCGGCATGGCCTTGGTGCCGATCACGCGGCTGCGGAGCGTCCAGTCCTCGCCGACGTATGTCACGTTTACAGTGCTGTACAGGGTAGAGGTCATCTCCTCCGTCCAGATGTCGGTGCTCACGGCGACAAAAGGCTGCTTCGCCAGCTCCTCCCGGAGAGCCTGGCGGGTGCGCTCAGCCGGCTCGCCGATGATGCTGGCGACAGTGGTGTGGCCGGGGAAGACCTCATGCGCTTCTCATTCTTCCCATGCTTGGCGCTGACGTTGATAAGTGCCTGCGCTGCTTTTACAAAGCCAGATCCTGATTTTTTTTTAGGCAGCTTATAAGACATACATTATGTCTCTAAAGGCCACGAGATAAGCTTCGTGGCCGTGATTTTCTGGTCACGGAGGCCGATGCACAGTCTATCTCGCAGCATTTTGTCCCCGTCTTGGAAAGCACACGTTGCTGCCAGAGATCGAAGGGCCGATATATATTGGCTGACTGACTCGTCTGCTTCTGACCGCGAGTGTAGAAATTGTACCGTTCTCGGACAACATTCTGGCGGGACACACAGAACGTCTCGAAGCGTGACACCAGCTCATCCAACCCTTGCTCTGCAGACCATCCTGAGAAATGAGAGGCGACTTCTTGTGCCTCACCACCAGCACAGTTGAGAAAAACGGCCACTTGGACGCCCTGGGGCTTGCCAGCGAGTTCGACAGCCACAGCGTAATTCTCCCATTCACGCCGCCAGGTCCGCCATCTTGTTGCTAATTGCGGTGATGAAATCTCGAGCTCTGCCGGTGGGCGAAGATTCGACAGCATAGTCGGCACCTTTGTGTTGCGTTAACTTCTGACACCATGTAACGTTATTGGCGCGCGCAGCGCCGTCCGGCTGGCTCACTGCGCGGCCGCGCACCGGCGCGCGCGCCTTCGGCATGGCTCGGTAATGACAGAAGAAATCACTCGCAGAAACCACTCGTGTCCGCTGCGGTTAAAGGGACCCTCCCACCTTCAAAAAAGTTAATGAATTGGCATGAAAGTGATGTCCCTTGGTTCAGAAAGAGCGAAAACGAATATCTACCAAATTTCACCGAAAAATATTCACTGGTTTTCAAGATATTAGGCTTTTACTTTTGTTTACTTTTTGGGATCTCCCCTGTTACTAGCGACTTTATTTGGAAGCAATAATTTGGCAGCCTTAAAGTGCGGCAGACGTTGCGCGCAAAGCAGCGTATACCACCACGTGTTAACGATGATTTTAGTCTAAGATTTAAAAATCGTTAGATCTCCGCTGACGTCACAAATTCTAAGGGGGCATTCCAATGCATTAGCCCCTTAGAATCCGAAAACTGCAAGTTTGAAATTCCATATCTTCGAATTAAAGCATTTTTCGATGTTGTGAGTGCCCAAACCGGTATTTGCAGGCCATGGCCACCAATTTGGCTATCTCAACTCAAAACTAATGTTAAGGTGGGAGTGTCCCTTTAAGCTCTGAAGCGACAATGGCGGCTAGGCGATGCGCTCGTACGGCGCATGCGCCAACTACGCCTGTCTCCGGTACGGTAGTATTTTACTTTACGGTACGGTTAATATATATCGCACTGTACCACGTTGCCGCACGGCTGACCGATAAATGCTTTCCAGGTGCCAGGGCCCCTGAAAGACCATTTAGATATCATATAACGTAAGAGGATTTGTATTTAATAATGCCACATACTCGACAGTACCAACCAACCCTAGCTCGGGTCTCTGACTGCACAACCCTCCGGCTGCCGCGCCCTCACTTTCCGTCAACGACGAGTTCGCTTTTCTGCCGTTAGATGACAGCACGTCTCTGAGCACTACAATACGCCACAAAACCTTTCTTAGGTTTCCAATTTTGGTTTACCCTCGCACCATAACCGAGCTCTAAAAATAATGCAAACACATGTCTTAAACGATTGTAGTGTATTCCATAGTGCATACGCAACGAGGCAGCGCAAGTGGCAGCGACATACGACCAAGCACCCAATGTAAGCCTCAGAGGTCCGTAGGTATTTTCTTGATGCTTATCAGCGCCGCCGGCTTCGTGAGTCCCAGGCACACACGCTGTACCATTGTCAAAAGCGTGGCCCGCTCGCTGGTCTCTCCAATGCACAGCACACAATGGGCTATCATCCACAGCAAAAGGCAGCGCTGTACTGTGCCACAGGCTATTTTAGCCCCGGCGCACAGCAGCTCAGTTCCCTCCATGGAGGGGTGTTCTGCGTACCATGTTTAGAACGCTCCGATCTGCCCCGGCGTTGAAGCAGCCCGGCACCTTCAGTGCGTCCATCAGCGCAGCAAACGTCTCATCATCTGAAAGTATATCATACTGGCTAACGATGGATTACAATTGTATCATAAGATATTGAGAAAAACAACAATTATAAGAATTAGATCGGCGGCCTTCTGCTGTTTCTGGCCGGAGATGGAGGTTCTAGCTGATCCTCAACGGTGGTTGAATTGACAAGAGAGTCACTGTGCTCCAGTCAGGGTAGTCCAGAATCACGAGGCGTCTTAGATCCCGGGTGGGTCTGTCCTCTCTTCTCCTTCACGGCCGAGTTGTGTTTAGTCCAGAATCACGAGGCGTCTTAGATCCCGGGTGGGTCTGTCCTCTCTTCTCCTTCACGGCCGAGTTGTGTTCCCTCGTGCTCGTTATTACCGGTTCCATCGTGACCGGGGCGCTTCTCCTGGCGCCGAAAGGGCTGCGTCCGCTGGCACTCCGGGTCCAGACGGACTCGAGAAAACGTTTGCGTCGCGCTGGGGGCTCCTGGCTCGGCCCCCTTCCCAGCTGCTTTCCCGCCGGATGTCGTTAACCGCAACTTTATTCTGTCGACGGTCGCCTCGGCGCGTCTCTGTCCCTCTCCTTTTCCGTCAGGACTCGGACGTGACGTTTTTCGCACCCGGCTTCCTGTTGAGGTCGGTACTTCCACTCCGCCTGATGCCCTTTGGTGGATGTTTGATGTGTCTGGGACTGGCTAGCGCGGACGGTCGGTCGTGTTTGTGTTTCTCCCGTCAGCGAACGTTTGATCTTGCGTCGTCAGCCGGTCAGTGGAGGCAGCGGCGGGCGTGGGACTCGCTCGCTTCCTCGGTCCAGACGTCGCGGCAGAGAGAGTGCGATATAAGAAAGTTACGGCCTTTGCGTATGAAAAATATAACTGAGATATGGAAAAGCGTCACAGCATTAGCTGTTACACTACCACTGGGGCACCAATCACAAAGCTCTGAGTTAACTCATCGCAATGGGCTTCTGACACAAGCGTTATTATCCCGGTGCTATCTACAGTCCTGTGCTGCACTGTTACTTTGTCTGCCACAATGCCAACGTAGGTCATCCGTTCAACGTAGGGCATCTGTACATGATCAAGGACTACGTTACTGAAAGCATGCCTAAAACGCTGCATTTGCGGACAATGGTGACAAAGAGCAACCCATCGGTGAGCCATTGCACAGATGGGTTGATCGACTTCAACTCATCTGTGCATTGTGCAAAGCACTTCAGTGTTTTCATACATCACGCTGCCAAAAAATGCTTCGTGACGTGGTATGGTGCCTTTCAGTTTTTATCTTCGGTGCAAGTTTTACTTGTCATGTAACCTCCTTCAAGTAAGTTGTGATTTCCAACTTTCGAGGGCATCTAAGATTTATCCGGGCAAACTATCTCCACCTTCACCCCGTGCATACCACCACACCTACTGGTTAAAAAGAGAGAGTAAAAAAGGCCCATGGGCTTTTGGATCCAGTAGCAACCTCCCGCCGTTTGGCCTCTGTTGCAGCTTTGGTATTTCCGCAGGGCTCATGACGTTGTCGTAGTGCGCTGATGCGTAGCGCTGGCTAAGCGGACGGTCTGTGCGTGACGCACAGACCGCCAGCTCTGCGGGCTTGACGCACGGACGGGCTGCGGTAGCCGTTGTTGAAACAGGGTACGGAAGAGTTCCGTATCAACCGGGCGTCCCCGGCTGCGGCTAGCTCGTTGCGCATGGAGCGTAACAGCGCCGTCGGCTTCTGATCGCCGAGCTGCTGGCGGCCGAGCAGGGCTTGTAGTCGGTCGGCGCGCTGTGCCAGGCGGGCTTGGAGCGCCGCACACAGCACGTCAAAAGACCGGGATGACCGGATGACGTCCTTGACCTGGACGGCGATGTTGGCGGGGAGGTTTGCGACGAGGAGCTTAAACCTCAGCTCGTCGGAGTTGACCCCGCTGACGTCGAAAGCGCACTGCACCTGCAGTAGCCACAGGTCGGGCTCTTCCGGAGAGCATGGTGGTAGCCGGAAGCTAGCCATGGGCCGATGAGTTGACTCGGAGGCTGAAGCTGGAACGCTGGCTGAGTCTTGAGCTGCGGCGCCGGACTGTGCGCTGTCCGCCGGCATGACGAGAGGCTAAGGTCGAACGACGGAGATCACGTCGGGGTCACCAATGTCGTAGGTGCGCTGTACGTAGCGCTGGCTAAGCGGACGGTCTGTGTTAATCTATCCGTGAGCCGTACGACGGCCGACAGGGCCTGAGTTGGCTGTGGCCGATGCGACCTAGTCAGGTCGTTCGTGTGAATCTCCGTGTTCTTCCCTCGCCTCAGAGTAGCCGCTCTTCTCCAAATGCCCGAGCCGTTTTCTATGTGTACATATTTGTCTTGCAGCAAACAGCAGAGTCGAAAACGAATTGACAATGTTGCCGAAAGCCGCGGTCATATGCTGACCGTCCCTAGTACCAGCAATATGCCCGCAGGCGCGGCGAGAAACAAGCTTAACGTATGCGTAACCGTCCGGCTACCGGGAGAGCCCCTACCCATTGACCTCTATTAGTACCGTGGTGCGTCCTGAGTCGCGGTTCCGGCGAAACTGAGCCGTTACCGGCGGCCGGAGGCCCGCGCAGGGGCCTAGGCCGCCTCCCATTGGTTGGCTGCGCTGTGTCATGCCGCCAGCGGTTAGAAAGCGCGCGAAAAATCGCCAGCAGTCGGAGATTTTCGTATTGTATTATCAGCTTTAGTATGTAGTATGTATTTTCAGCATTTTTATTATATAGTATGTATTATTATTATATAGTATGTATTATCAGCTTTTTTCCAAAGTTTCAGAGTTGTGGCGCCCTCGCCACCACCTCGAGAAGTTGCGTGATTGCAAGTAAGCATCACAACAAATTCTAGAACCTTGGCAAACAAGTTGAGTCACGTCACGATTTTTGATTACAGAATGATAACACGGATAACACTTCCTGTTCCTGTCCGATTTTGCGAGAATCCGTGGTTCTAGGGCTCCCAGTGCGTTTTGGTTGTTTTGGGAATATAAATATCAAGACTTTTGAAAGGAGAGCTGCGCCTCTCCTCGGCACTGAACCAGCTGCGCAGCTCACCACTGCTGAATGCCGTGCTGAGACCGGCCGACTGTCGGGCCGTGTTCGCACTGCCGCCTGCCCCGCCGCCAGCCAAACAGCTGCACACCGCCCTGCTGCGCTCACTGGACCGACTGCAGCGGGAGACGGTGTGCAGCGTGTCAGCGGCCGTGCGGAGTGAGCCCAAGTCGCCCAAGGTGTGCGTCATCCACGGTCATCCATGTTCAGGGTAGAGTGTGTTGCCGATTCATTTATGTATGTACCATGTATTATCGCCTTAGCCTGAGGTTGTGGTCGCTAGCAGAATGTTTCCACTCTTGAATATGCTCAGACATATTGTAATAGGAGAATGTTACGCCTTTTGCATATGAAAAACACATAGCATTGATGTATGAAAAAATGTCACAGCATTAGCTGTTACACTACCACTGGGGCACCAATCACAAAGCTCACTTCAGTGGCGGTCAAGCGCCCACGTTGACCGCTAAGAGCCTACATCAACCTCTGAGGCCCCACAGCTGGCCTATGAGGGCCCCTAACCGGCCTCAGGGGTCCCAACCGGCGTCTGAGGGTCTCACACCGGTCTCTGGTGGCCTTATTTCTGTCTCTGGTGTCCCAAGATGAACCTTTAGGTGCCAATAAGGGCCCCGCACTGGCTGCTGAAGACCCGATGCCGGCCTCTAAGGGTCTGCATTGGCCTCTGAGGAGGGCCCATCTTGGCCTTTGAGGGCCCTCTGCTGGCCTCTGGGGTCCAACCAGTAGCGGCGGAACACCTTCAATTAAGGGGGGGGGGGGGCACTGTCGACTTTTGGTCCCATTCTTTCCATGCAACGCCCATAGGGCTAATGTTAAAATGCCAAAATCAAAGGGGGGCACGGTGCCCCGGTGCCCTCCCCGTTCCGCCGCCTATGGGTCCAACGACGGCTCATGCCGGTCTTTTAGGGCCCCACGCTGACCTCTGAGGGCCCATGTTGGCCTGTAATGAGTAAGGACCCACATTAGCCTCTGAGAGCCCAACTCGGTCTCTGATGGTCTCAAACTACTGGCCTTTGTAGTTTGCAGGCTCTGTACTGGTCTCTGAGGGCCCTAAACTGGCCTCTACATGAAAACATACATGGGTGGGTTTCTGAAGATCAGAGGGCTCACGCAGTCTCCGGCACAGCCTTACGTTGGTCCTGATCGAGATTGCTTTACGTCCTGATGGTCCTGCGCTGATTCCCTCATATTTCGACGTCGGGACCCCATGAGCCGGTGTGGGTCCTGGGGCTGGCAGAGACTGATGAAGTCCTTAGGGCTCAGGGCCAGTCTTTTTAGCAGTAGGACTACGCAGGTTGAGTGAGCCCCAACAGAGCCGTTGCGAAGCCCCGCAGGAGTCGCGCGCGGCCCTCAGATGCCAATTCTGAAAGCTCGGAACCTGTGGGGGTCTCCAGAGGTCGGTGTACCTACTCTCTCCCGCCGCCACACAACTAGGTACCTCTACCTATATGGGTAAATGTCATAGTCTAAAAATGCTCTCTGGGTTTCACATGCTTGTTCAAAGCAAGAGGTATCTGTACTTTTTAGCAAGAGGTACCTACCTATCTGTACTTTTCCGAATTGTTTTATAGTGGTAAGGTCATGAATCCGCGTGCCTGACCTTCCGGTATACCTATGCTACACCGATCTGTCGTCATGGTGCAGCGGCCCGACCGGTGGGCACACCGTGAGACGGTAAATGGAACTGGTGATTTTGCCTTAAATTGAGCTCAAATATTTCACGCAAGAATGAGATGGATGAAGCATAAGTAATGCCAACTGTGCGGCGCCTCGTGGACGTAAAAAATTAGCCGATCACCCCCCCCCCTTCCGGTGACGGATAAATGTTATGTCCCGCGAGTGTGACTTTGGCCCCCCCCTTTTGCTAGCGGCTGCGACCGCCAGTGGCCGGTATTGAGCGGTCTTACGGCTATCGGGAAGCTGGATGGTGTTGCTTTTCCATTGAAGTCCTGTTTCATATTGCTCGCCGGCCCGTTTCGCAGTCTCGCTCAGCATGCTCACAGCACAGTGTAGAGCACCTGACAATTTGGTCAAGCCATTTATGTCGTTTTCCCTGACGGCTAGGGTGTTGAACACAACCGCCAGAGTCGCCTGCGTGACGTGACAGTACCTACATATACTGGAGGTACGTGTCCTTTAAATAATAAGATAGCTTTTTACAACTCAGGTGTTATTTACCTACTAATGCATAAATTATTCATCAACTGGTACAAACAAATTTTTCCTTACCTCTAGGGCAGCATGATGTGCCGCAGTCGCCTCCTGCCTTGCAGCACTGTCAACATAAAATCCTTTTAATTTATGATTATATATAGGTAGTACCTACATGTGCCCCATTCAGCTAATGTTTATAGATTAAGAAATAAGTCTGCAATTTAAAGATAAAATATTTGAAACAATCAACTCTTTATGAATGGATGAAAGCTTGGAGGTAACACTAAAGAAACCTACACCATCTCCTGTGGAAACAACTCCCGCCTCGGAGCGTTCCTCCGGCTTCTGCCTCTCCCCCGGCCCTGGGTGGAATGGCGACTTGGGTTTGGCAATTGGCATCCTTGTCCTGCAACAAAGTAATGCAAAGTTTTCAACCAATGAGAAATACAGCTATAAAGACAGTAACACCTAATATGGGCTTATTTTCTAGCTATGATAAAATACGTACCAAGAGGCGGTCAGCTAACACAAAAAGGTGTGTACATGATCATGATATAGTGTACATAGGAGCGGCACAATGGGTGGGGAGTGGTGGAACACCAATCTGCCCCCGAGTGTAGTTGTACCCACACGGCACAAACACAAAATGCCCATAATGGATAACATGCAATTAAAGTTATTGAAATAAATAAAATTATGCAATTTCAATAAGTGTTAGAATTTGGTACCTAAACGTTTCACCCGATCTTGCCTTAGGTGCCTACTAACACTCAGCACAGGCTATGAAAATGCGTTACAACTGAACTGCTCACTAATAATAATCAACAAACAAATGGCGGTCCATCATATTTACGTTTCAGCTCTCACACGACATGTAGCCGACTGTCCAAGCGACTGTCGGCGACGGCCTCACGTGGAAGTCATGGTATATGCAAATATGTGGTTTGGGGTCCAAGGCCAAACAAAGCGTGTATTTGTCTCAAATGCGGCGCATTACCGTAAAATTTCACCTTGGGAAAAAGTCCGTACACCTTGGGAAAACGTACTTTGCTGTCACCAATGGTGATGGGCCGAAACAACCATGCCAGTACTTGTTTCGAGCAAATAAGTACAATTTTATAGATTTTGAAACGGCGATTATTCGCGAAGCATCGTACCAATATACAGTTTATGCACATTGTTGGAATCGGCAGCGTCTGGGGAGTTCATTGATAGGCAATTTATGCCGATTGCTTTCAATTTTTAAACCCTGATAATCCCTTTGAGACAGCTGCTGCGTCGCGTATCTTACCGGATTTTCTCGAGTTTGTCACAGCATGGTGTGGCAGTTACCACTCCCTGTCGTGCGTTGCCCGTAGCTCATCAACGCTCAGTTTTCGAGTGAGACTTTCTTCGATGTATTCGCCGATCGTCCCACGATAGGCTTGGCATAGCTTTGGATCTTTGCTCAGTTTGTTCTTGGTAGATCATAGCCGGTATTGAGCGGTCTTACGGCTATCGGGAAGCTGGATGGTGTTGCTTTTCCATTGAAGTCCTGTTTCATATTGCTCGCCGGCCCGTTTCGCAGTCTCGCTCAGCACGCTCACAGCACAGTGTAGAGCACCTGACAATTTGGTCGAGCCATTGATGTCGTTTTCCCTGACGGCTAGGGTGTTGAACACAACCGCCAGAGTCGCCTGCGTGACGTGACAGTACCTACATATACTGGAGGTACGTGTCCTTTAAATAATAAGATAGCTTTTTACAACTCAGGTGTTATTTACCTACTAATGCATAAATTATTCATCAACTGGTGCAAACAAATTTTTCCTTACCTCTAGGGCAGCATGATGTGCCGCAGTCGCCTCCTGCCTTGCAGCACTGTCAACATAAAATCCTTTTAACCCGCGCCCAGCTGGGGGTCCTGGATTTCCACGCCCTGCTGGGGGGGGGTGTTTGAACACCCCCCCTTCTAACTCGGCTCCTGGGCCACGTAGCGATACGCGGAAGGCGGCGTTCGAAAGAGCGTCAAAAATAATGAGGAAATCACTTCGGTCAATTTTTTGGTCAGGTCAAAGGTCAGGTCACCAGAGGTCATTGAAGGCAAAATTTCGCCGATTTCCAGGTCGAATGTCGACAATTTCCAAGAACCCAACGCATAACTCGGGAACCAATAGAGCTACAGCGCCGCGAAAAAGCGCAATCGATAGCCCTATTAACGCCCTTTCTGAGTAATTCTCTCAGAGTTGACCTAACGTCAATGGTTTTGCCTGCAGGGGGCAAAAACTGCAAAAATAGCCGATTTTTTCGGAAACAGTTTTTCTGCAATAACTTTTGACCCAAGCCTTGTACGAGCTTACTTTTACCGGCATCGTGTTCCTCTCGTCAAGACGCATCGAATGAACTATAACTTGACCTTGAAAGGTCAACTTCAAAATTTGACCTCAGGTCAAGGTCATGACCTGACCGGAAATGGTCATGTTGCATATCAGTCGATCCGTATCGTCGAGCTGAACACATCTAAGGCGTTTTCATCGCTCTAGCATGCCTCTATCAAAAGTTATTTGCGAAAAACTGTTAGATACCATTCGTGACCTAAGATGACCTCAGGGCATAAACAGGGGTCACGGACACCATTTCTATGTTCAGTGTGTCTAAAACACTTGTAATTCAGTGTTTGGGAGTGTTTATAATGTCTTTCGTCCAAAAGAGGCGCATTTCAATTTTCTCCCATTGACTTATAATGGGGAGGTCGCAAAATTGACCTGACCTTAGGTCACCGATATCAAAATTCTGAGATATACATTTTGTACATGCTATTGCTCTTAGCAATCGCTGAAAGTTTCAAAGCGATCGGTCACTCGGTGTAGCTATGACAGACATTGAAACTTTTTATGAGGTGAGGTCACTTCAAGTGACCTGGTGACCTGACCTTGAATGACCTTGGTCTGAAATTTTCACAACATGTGTAGAATTGATGTATGATAAGGTGTACCAAAAACGGCGGCGCTCCGCGCCGCCGTTTTTGAGATATTCGCGAAAAACCACAGGGGGGGGGGGGGTGTTCAAACACCCCCCCCCAGCAGGGCGCGGGTTAATTTATGATTATATATAGGTAGTACCTACATGTGCCCCATTCAGCTAATGTTTATAGATTAAGAAATAAGTCTGCAATTTAAAGATAAAATATTTGAAACAATCAACTCTTTATGAATGGATGAAAGCTTGGAGGTAACACTAAAGAAACCTACATGCCATCTCCTGTGGAAACAACTCCCGCCTCGGAGCGTTCCTCCGGCTTCTGCCTCTCCCCCGGCCCTGGGTGGAATGGCGACTTGGGTTTGGCAATTGGCATCCTTGTCCTGCAACAAAGTAATGCAAAGTTTTCAACCAATGAGAAATACAGCTATAAAGACAGTAACACCTGATATGGGCTTATTTTCTAGCTATGATAAAATACGTACCAAGGGGCGGTCAGCTAACACAAAAAGGTGTGTACATGATGTACATGATCATGATATAGTGTACATGGGAGCGGCACAATGGGTGGGGAGTGGTGGAACACCAATCTGCCCCCGAGTGTAGTTGTACCCACACGGCACAATCACAAAATACCCATAATGGATAACTTACAATTAAAGTTATTGAAATAAATAAATTTATGCAATTTCAATAAGTGTTAGAATTTGGTACCTAAACGTTTCACCCGATCTTGCCTTAGGTGCCTACTAACACTCAGCACAGGCTATGAAAATGCGTTACAACTGAACTGCTCACTAATAATAATCAACAAACAAATGGCGGTCCATCATATTTACGTTTCAGCTCTCACACGACATGTAGCCGACTGTCCAAGCGACTGTCAGCGACGACCTCACGTGGAAGTCATGGTATTATATAATACTGAACGAGGCCGGTGTAAATAAATTTTCAAGACCGAGGTCCTTACTGAATTTTTGAACGAGGCCGAAGGCCGAGTTCAAAAATCAGTAAGGACTGAGGTCTTGAAAATTTATCACCGGCCGAGTTTGGTATGTATTTTACTGTATGCCAACGATAAAATAATTGTCTAGACCGAAGCTCTTAGCCGTTTTTTGAACGAGGACATCCCAAAATGTTGACTTGGTAATTCGTTTTTGACCGTGGTCACTTTGCTTACACCAGTCAACACCAGTTATTACCACACCTCTCAGGCTAATGTATTTGAATAGGCCAGGCATATAGTAAATGCAAATATGTGGTTTGGGGTCCAAGGCCAAACAAGCGTGTATTTGTCTCAAATGCGGCGCATTACCGTAAAATTTCACCTTGGGAAAAAGTCCGTACACCTTGGGAAAACGTACTTTGTTGTCATCAATAGTGATGGGCCGAAACAACCATGTCAGTACTTGTTTCGAGCAAATAAGTACAATTTTATAGATTTTGAAACGGCGATTATTCGCGAAGCATCGTACCAATATACAGTTTATGCACATTGTTGGAATCGGCAGCGTCTGGGGAGTTCATTGATAGGCAATTTATGCCGATTCCTTTCAATTTTTAAACCCTGATAATCCCTTTGAGACAGCTGCTGCGTCGCGTATCTTACCGGATTTTCTCGAGTTTGTCACAGCATGGTGTGGCAGTTACCACTCCCTGTCGTGCGTTGCCCGTAGCTCATCAACGCTCAGTTTTCGAGCGAGACTTTCTTCGATGTATTCGCCGATCGTCCCACGATAGGCTTGGCATAGCTTTGGATCTTTGCTCAGTTTGTTCTTGGTAGATCATAGCCGGTATTGAGCGGTCTTACGGCTATCGGGAAGCTGGATGGTGTTGCTTTTCCATTGAAGTCCTGTTTCATATTGCTCGCCGGCCCGTTTCGCAGTCTCGCTCAGCATGCTCACAGCACAGTGTAGAGCACCTGACAATTTGGTCAAGCCATTTATGTCGTTTTCCCTGACGGCTGGGGTGTTGAACACAACCGCCAGAGTCGCCTGCGTGACGTGACGAGGGTCTCCAAACAGCCTCTCCAGCTCGTGGATCGCTTCACCGTACAGCCGTCCGTCACAGAGCATGCCACGCAGAGGATCTTGGCTGCACCGGTCATAGTCTACTGCAGGTGGGCGAGACATTCGACGTCAGTTAGATCAGGTCGGTCGTGAATGAGCGTTTTGAACAACGCTATCCATCGTGGCCACTTAGTCGGTGACCCATC
This sequence comes from Amphibalanus amphitrite, assembly GCF_019059575.1. Lineage (NCBI taxonomy): Eukaryota > Metazoa > Arthropoda > Thecostraca > Balanomorpha > Balanidae > Amphibalanus > Amphibalanus amphitrite. The sequence continues at coordinate 1,298,333 of NW_024881518.1, forward strand.
GTACCTGTCGAGCCGAAGTTTTGGAGGAGAGCTAAGCGGCCGCTGCTGAGGAGCGCTGATGTCGTAATCGTGAGGCTGGTACACCGGAAGCGAAGCAATCCAGTTCCGTGTTCTGTCACTGGGAAGGGACGGGGCCGCCTTGACTGGCGGTGTGGTCGGCGCCGGTCGATTCTGGTGATTGATCACCTCTTTGTGCTCATATTCCTTTCTGTTCTGTGTGCTTTTCTGTGTGCTCAGTTTTTCATCTTTCTTCAGCTCCTCCAGCTCCGCTTCTAGCTCCAGAAGCTCTTCCTCGTCCACCGCGGCTTGGAGTTCGAGGTCAGCTTGCTGGATAGCGAGATGAACTTGGGCTTCTTCAGCTCTTTTTGCCTGAGTTGCACGGAGCTTAGCAAGCTCCGTCTTCTTTCGGGCTTCGCTCAGTCTTGTCACGCCTGGGCTTGCCGCCGCCTTACTCCGCGTAACGAGGGAGTTGCCGCGGTTTCGCTGATCGTCTCCTCTCTTTTTCGCCATATTGACACTGTTGACACGTCACTGACGTCACTTTTAGGGCTTCCACCAGTTTTTTTTTCATCATATCCGGCCCGGAGGACCGGAATGTTCTTGGGTTTCTTGCTTCCCCGGAGGACCCCAGAGTTTAACTGAGGTGTATTTACGCGACGTGAAGAACAGTAGTTACGAGATGAACAAAAGGAGAATCGCTGCAAGGCGAGCGGCGGCCGCTAATGGAGCGGTCCGCTGTCGATACCCGCCTCGCAGGAGCGTTCGTGCAACACTGCCTGTCACTTCGGAGCTCTGACCGGGGCTCGCCACATAGATAAAATAGATAAAGAGGGAAAGGAGAAAGAGGGAGATGGAGCCTCCTGGCGGCGGCAGCGCGCTTCCACGCTGCAGGCCGCCCGACGGCTGACTCCCGGCCTCTGCGTCGGATTCATCCAGCATAGTTTCCATCCGGGGCACTATTTTGTTCTATCTGGTGCACCCTTGCAGGTAACATCTACTTGCCACCAATCGCTTCCAGCCCCGACACCGCGGACTCCATTGCCAAAGCAATGCCCGCGGCCGACTTTAATGTAAGCGACGTTTCGGCCAGAAGCCGTCTTTTCATAGCCCCATTGTTAATTCCACAAACTTACCGATGACGAATCACTTCATCGAGTGCGACACCAAACTCACACGGTCCACTGGCTGATCTTAATCGCTTGATAAACGCCGATACCGACTCGACGACGGGGCGGTGTCATAGATAAAACACCCGTAATTCAGACGGGACCGCACCAAGGACCGATACAAAAGAAGCAGCATACTACGGTCAGCGCCGTAGGACGTGCGAGCAACACACTTCAGGATGTCAATAGCTTAAAAACGCTTTCACGGGCACACTCCACACTTGTCAAGGTCATTGTACGTCAAAAAAGTGAAAACAATTATAAAAGCTACTAGTGAAAACAGGCAAGTTCTTCCTAACATAAACATATTATGAAATATTCGAAACATTGCCAACCTAGAAGCATGCACGAGCTTACTATTTATCTTTTGCCAGGTTCAAAATGAAAGAAATAAGGGAATAAAAACTGACCTGAAAGTTGTATATCCGGTTCGTAATCCGGTCATGTTTTCCAGAGATCTTGGCTGTTTTTTCAGCTGCTGCCGGGTTTGAAGCATCCTCCTGGTCCGAAGCCATCCTGCACTTGATGGTTGCGGCTTTTACAGGTGATGTTATCATATGCGCTTTCGGTTGGTGCCAGAGCCAGACCTGCTTCAGCTCAGTGCAGGTCTGCCTGATGATGAGTTGGCCTGTTCGGTGAATGTGACCCCTTCATCAAAGAGCGGCCGGGGGATGGGTCCCAAAATGACCACCCCGGACCCCAGGTCCTTTGGGTCGAGCTCATCAAGAGCCCCTTGAGCTCATCGGCTAAGTAGTCCCCGTCGGAATCGGAAGGCACCCCTTTTCAACGCGGATAAACGTCGTTGGCGCCGATCCATAGAATAAGTGAGCCCAGCTCCATCCCGCAGGCATCAGCCTGCCCACGCCACCGTTCAAGAACTCCGCGCAACTGTGGTATCTGCTTCCGCAGCGTGTTTCCTCCCACAGCAAGCGGAAACACAGAGGACAGTTTGGCCAGGGGCGAATCGCGGGCGATCGAATCGCCCAGGAGAAAGTGTAAACCATTCCCCGGGCTGCGATCGCGGCTAAGCAGACAAGGAGCACCGCTCACCCCTTCTACAATCATCCCAGGTACTGTCACGGGTGCACTGCTCCCAGCTGGACCGGCCCCGCCAACGGGCACGGAAACAGCTTGCTCGGTCCCATCCCGCTCAGACGAGCTCCCTGGTTGTGTTGAACCCTGGCCAGGTCCTCTCCCCGAGCACCGCTGCGGGTCCCGCCGACCGCTTCGAAAGAGGCATATCCAGCTTCAAAAGGGAAGGGGTCCCACTTCAGGTATCTAAACTCCTCCAGCCAACCCCAATCGGCTTGGGGTAGTTCCACATACCTACATCACAACTGAAACATGTTTGCACTTGGCTGTGTTTCCCCCCTCCTGCCGCGCACTCGCAGCAGGCATGTTCAATGAGGCCCAGGTGACCTGCCATGACTTTCACCTCATACACCACCCGTTTTGTCGTTTCCGACATCACAGAGCACATTGCATACTTGTTCTCTCCTCTTCTGGCTGTAACCACATGAGAGAAGTGAGCCATCCATCCTTATACATCTGGAATGCTTTTGGGTACATGGTGGCACAATCTTCACCTCGATTGACAAAGCCAAAAGCCTCACCTGGATTGAGGCTTTTGCGTCTTCACACCGCCGTCTATCTCGCGGACCTGCTTCTGCTTGAGCATACAAAAGTTCTTATTTTTTCTTGTTGAACGTCATGTTCAGCACTGAGTGGCAACAGGTGAGGCCCAGAGCCGCCTCTCACTCGCCTGCAAAGATCTGTACTTTTGCGGCGTTCCAGGAGCAGCTCCCAGCTCCCCGGAGACGCGGACGCCAACTGCACACTCCTGTTGTCGCCGCAGTTACCTCCGAAGATGGCGCCTTTGGCCTAGTTGTCGTCTATGTTTTTCAGTGCTTCCGCTGTTTGTAAATATGGCGTCTTATAAAATTCACCAGTACCCATGCCAAGTTTTCGTTAACAGGCATCTGAAAGGCAAAACATTGCTAACATATGCATTGTTCATGCAAACGATTCACTTGCGGCTAAAGTCGTCCGGTATCACTTAATCTAATGGAATCTTCGCCGGTTTGTTCAGCGACATGGCGTTTGACGGTTTCCCATTCAACGATGATGTGGCGAGCACCTAAACGAGCACTAAGATCTCGCGCACGGCCTTGTTTTTATTAGGGTGTTTTTTTATATTATACGGAATCGACCTGTGCTGTGTCAATGACAGTTTCGTGCTTTCAGGTCCAAGCACCTGAAAAGTCCCATGTTGTTTTCACTTCCAATTTATATTCACTATATTAACAGGTACGTTAATTTTTACCAACATAAACTTTTACTTGAGAAGATTACACTGTTCACAATGCGTACACCCGCATGTGTTGTATTATCCGCCTGATAATAGTTAGGTGTTTGAATGAACAACGGACGAGTGGTGGCTCTAAAGGACGCAGACGGATGCACACGGCAACTTGGCACTTGGAGTTAGAACCACCGTGGGCGCAGATCCTGCCTCCAGTAATTCTCCGGATTCTTGCGAGACCGTCACATCGCCTTGCTACGCCGCCGGTCCCGGCGACCCTCGGGAGGGTCCGGTGCCGTCATTCGGTCGCTGTCTCTCCGGAGTCGGGCCCGCTGGAGAGTGTGGCCAACCCCGGCCGTTAAGAAGACTCGCCGGAGGCTATGTCGCGGAGATCCTTCAAAGGAACAATTTAGCACCAGAAAAACAGAGAAAGAAACAAAGAATGAAAGTAACAGTTATCACAGATGTTGCGGTTTCCAGTCTGATGGCATGATAGTATCATCTTCCCTGACTATCGCCAGTTTCATCGCTTTTCATCTGCGACAGAAAATGCCACAACCAGCATTTGCACTACGAACACTGGGAAGCAAAGGCTTGCCGCCCTGGCCATGTTCTGTGGCGGCTCTGTGACAGAACCGCTTTGGGTTCTGTTCCCACCGCGTGACGCTTATGACGGCATAAGTTTCAACTTGGGATAGACGCCACGTTCTTACTATTCTCAGGACATTCTTCAGGAAGAGTCAGTGATGTCCTCATCGCTTTAGGGGACACTGAAGCATTGTCACCCAGGATCTGGATGGCTGGTCTTCATGTAGCCACTTGCCTGCCGATGTGGCACCACGGCGGGTCCTTTGTGGTTGTCCGGTCGTTGGAGAGGGGTTACACACACTGCACTACCACTCGTCTGAGTCGCGGTTGAGCGAGCTGGGAAGTTGCACTTAGAGTTGTCCGGCGGCGTTCGCGCAAGCGGCGGGCGCGTGGTTGTCAGAGTTGGCGGGTGACGGTGGTGTCAAACCACGGAGGGGTGGCAGCTCCTCCAGGCTCTGCGACTCGGTCCGCGGTACGGGCCCGGAGCAGCGTCTGCGCTGCGGCAGCTGACGTTTGCGAAGCAGAAGGTGCTTCAGCTGGGTGGCTTTGAAGTGGTCCGGGTTGGCGCCTTCAAGGCGGCAGCAGCGCTCCAGGCACGGTGGGCAGCTGCACGAGTGAATTCTGTTCGTAGAGACGGTGCACAGGTCGCTGCCACAGCGATGGCAGATTCCGCACTTTGGGCAGAAATTTCGCTGACTGTTGTCCTGGCAGTCGCACGGGTCGCAGAAGATAGGCGTGTCGATTCGGGTTTCGATGAAAGTTTTATGGTATCCGCAGAGGCGCGGCAGTACGTCTTGGAGATTAGCCCTGAGTGTGGAGACTGGTTCTAGAAGGCGCCAGCAGATGCAGTTTACAGTATATGACTTCGGGTCGATGGGTACGTCGAGGTGGATACGGTAGCCGGCCAGTGATCCGTGGAATGGCATACCAATTACCAACCACTGGCTGATTGTAGTTTTCCGTCGGCTGAGAGTTGCACGAAGAAGCAAATGGAAGAGAAGACGGCTTCTACGGCAGTAGGCTCGATCCCGGTCAGCGGCCCCAGTGTAGCACGCCGTCGTTCTCGGGCCCAGGGCTGGGGCACGGCGGACAGGTGTTGGCCCTTGCAGATGCTGGTTTCTCGGCACAGATGTATTCACTGATCACACACGATTCAGACTCGGTTGGACACGTCTGGTCTCGGTGACGGCCGGGGGTCTTCTGAGCTCACCCCCTCTCGGTTGGGTAGAGCTCAACTCCCTTCGACCCAGTTCCTACTGCAGGGCGGTGGCCCCTTACTCTGCGTGGCGGCTTACTATTGGCTTAGGACTTTTTAAACAAGAATCGAACGCTTGTGATTGGTCGTCTGTACGTCACAGTTTCTCGAACGCACTGGAGGCTTCTAGAGGTGAGGTGTCACGTGAGTAGCTAGTGTCACGCGCTGGTCTCGTGGCTGAAGGTGTTCGGCGCAGGAGAGTTCCAAGAAACACGTCAAAACCATTAGTGGACATTTAGCAGGCTAAAAGCGTTGCAAGAGAGACATGCGTGTGTTGAGATCTTCAGAGAGCGCCGACTCCGGCTGCTGAGTGTCCTGGCGCCAGCCGTTGAGTGGTGAGCGCGGAGCGGCATGATTAACAAATGACGCATCACCGGCCAGGCGCGGGTTGGGACGTACTGTGGAGCTGAACTGAGTTCTCAGCAGAGGTGAAATAGTGTTAATTGTATGAAACCTAAAGCGTACCTATTGCCGCCACGCAGGTGTCGTTACTAGTGATGAATATACCGAGATAATAATGTTAATTGTACGAAGTCCAAAGCATACCTATTGCCGCCACGCAGGTATAACGTCACTAGTGATTAAAAACAGGTTACATAGGTGGCACCGGAAACATGTACTAATGAGAGGCACACACCTTACATTTGCGATCTAGTGAAATTCAAAGAGGCGTTCCCTATCGGCATACGGCGCAAGTCCTGTCGCCCCTTCACGTATGAGGAGAAGGTGCGCTGCGAGTCCGCCGCTAAAAGCGCCGACCCGGTCGTCGCGGAGACGCTCCGCCTCTCGCTGGAGGCAGTGGAGGAGCTGGAGGCCAGCCGTGCCAGCGGCGAAGTGGACGACCCCGAGGAATTCCTCAAGACGAGGTGTGATTACATCGTGCGGCTCCGCGGGAACTCGGCGTCGCCGCAGAAGGCGCAGGTTCCGAGCCCGGCTGCTGTCAATGCGCTCCACTTCTCGCCGCTCAAACCGTCAGAGTCGCCCACCGGTACCGACGCCGACTCCGGTGGCTCCGACGAAGAGATCTCCGTGGTGTCGCCCTCGCCGCCACCTCCACAGCCTCCGCCCGTGTCGCTGCCGCCCCATCTACTCGAGGAGCAGCGAGCGTACGCCGCGCGCCTGCTGGAGGTGATCGAGAGCGAGAAGTGCGACCGCCGCCTGCGGGCAGTGCACGCCGGCCGCGCGCCCTCCTGGCGACGGGACGCGTACCGGAGCGGCGCCCGGCGCCACCTGATTGCCTCCTCCTGCCTGGGAGACCTGGAGGCATTCGGCGAGATGGCCGAGCGGGCCCGGCGCCGCGCGCTGCGGGTGGTCGAAGGACTGCGGCGGCGGCGGTCTGAATGCCCCCGCATCTACATACGCGGAGGAAGTGATGGCGCCGGAGGCGGTACTGTTCGCCGTGGCGGCGCTCAGCGACGAGCGCAGGCCACCGGAGGATCTCGACTCGGAGCTGGCGCTGGGCGCGCGCCGCTTCCGCTCGTGGGAGCTGCAGAAGCGCGGAGGAGGGGATGAGTGATTCTGTGAACTCGGTGAGAGATGAGCTCGATGAGTGGGTCTGTAAGCTTGGTGAGTGGGTTTGTGAGCTCGGCTAGTGGGTTTGTGAGCTCGATGAGTGTGAGCTCGATGAGTGATTTTGTGAGCTCGGTGAATGATTCTCTGAGCCGCACCAGCTTACCGAGATACAAGTTTCGCTCGATGTGCCTTGAATTTGATCCACTCCTCGCAGATTGCACGCACTTGTCTTTCACAGCCACATGCGAGAGCAACGAGGGATCTTTGGTCGCGGGGGTTATGCCGACACCGTCTATGCTACACAACACAAGTGATGAGCAATTAAACATGATACTCTCACCTGAAACAAAATACACCGATGCGTTCAGAACCTACGTGTCTATTTAAATATGTGTGGTTTACCGCAGTTGTGCTTACCTCAAGCATGGCCCTGTCCTGCTGTGCATTGGTGTGTCTCGGTCTTCCCGACTTCGGGCGAGGTGCCATTCCGACCTCGCCCTCATAACAGCCACTTACGAATCGTAACAGCCGAATCGTAACACTTCTAGAATCGTAACAGCCGAATCGTAACACTTCTAGAATCGTAACAGACACTTTAAGGCTTATTTCGTCCGCCCCAGTTGCACTGCGATCTCGCCGACCGATTTTCCTTCGTTATGCAATGTCACAATGCGCCCCTTCTCAAACAGCGTGCACTGAGGCATCTCCGCTCCCTACACCCTCACTGTTGTGCCGGTCTTCGCCAACTGACTGAACGGCTATACGGAGGTTCAACCCAGACAATCCGATAGTCCAAGACATTTTATCTCGGCTCACGTCGGTGGAGCAGTCAGGCAAAACTATTAAGTTTTGCTGGATTCCAAGCCATGTGGGTATAACTGGCAATGAGCTCGCCGACGCGGCCGCGAGACGCGCGGCCGCGGCTCCATGCCTTCGGCGTTTGCCCCTGCCGGCTCGTGATTTTTACCCAGCCATCCAAACCTTCACGATGTCAAGCTGGCAGGCAGAGTGGCATCTCCAAGGATCTGGGAAGCTGCGGAGCGTGAAGCCTACCTTGGAGCCCTGGCAGTCTTGCTTCCAAAGCAACAGGCACCAGGAAGTGGCCCTCTGCAGATTACGTATTGGTCATACGTACAGTCACCAGCAGTTGCTACCCATCACCCTCGGACGGCGGGGGAGCAAGCTACCACCGCCCCTGCGAGACTAGCGCCGCCATGCGCCAAGAAGTGGAAACACCACGTGACTGAGGCCACGTGAGGGCAGGGTCACGTGATGGAGGGGCGGAGCATAGTAGCTTTTGCGCCCGACACTAACTGAAATGCAGCGCTGTGATTGGGCGCCTTAGCATGAATGCAGCCCCGGTGCCAGAATCAGCCGTTCGCCTTATATGGAAAGTGAGCCTTTGCGTTTCACTGTTCTGTATTGGTTTGAGAGCCACGGCACCATACGAATTGTGAGCCCCTTTGAACGGGTCACCGCCCGAGGCACTGAGGCGACGGCTGTGCCGGGCAAAGTCTAGCCTGGTGGGAGAGGTGGGCCAGGGAAAGTGCGATCGAGCAGCCACTGGGACGTGGATTGGTATTATCCAACCGCGACAAACGATGTCAGTAGCCTCTTCTCGTGTCATAGACAGTGTCTATGACACGAAAAGCTAGACAATGTGGACAGTGCCCAATCAAAAGCTACTAGACGATCCAGTTAAGGAGTTGGCAAGGTAGCCAGACCAAATAAAAAGTTTTTAATTCGATTTTGGTTGACAAATGACATACAAGCCCGCTGTGATGGACCAAAAAAGGAGCTGAACATTTCATACAACTTCTAAAAAGCTCAACGGTTTAAAAATTCAAAAGTTAAATGTTAAAATTCAGCATGCATGTAACATTATTAAACTCTGGTCCGGCGCTGGCAGGAAGCTTATATTGCCGCTTGCAATTCCACTACGTTGTAATATAACCAATTGTTCTGTGAGAGCAGCAACTGAAAGCCCCGTTGAGGGGGGAGGGCGGCGCAAAACGGTCCCCTCTCTCCTTTTAAGTCGATATCTCCTAAAGTATAGCAAATGTCGGCACCAAACTTTCAAGACCCCTCCTGGCATCATTTTTACACCTTGTGACCAAATTTTCCAGAGCTCTTATGAAAGGTTAGTCACAAATGACGTCAGAGGGATGCCATGTTTTGTCATTTTCGACCCAATAAAAGATTTAGCGGGGAGAGCTGTCACGCTACAGTTTTGAAGATAACGAAAAATATTCAAGATAAAAAAGATGTAAAATAAACAGCGCTACCGAACTGCTAACTCTTATCTCTAAACAAAAATTGATTTTGACCATCAAAACTATAGAAGTATAACACCCCGAAAATACCAACAACTTTCAAAATTAAAACTGAAATATATGTTATAGGACTATCTGCTCTAGATATGCCAAACTTAAACTCGATAGCTCCATTTTTAGCAAAGTTATGGCAAGAAAGCTACTCAAAATTTATTACGTAAAATTTTCAAATTCAATTTTTAGCCGTCACAGAACACACAAAGCAAGCCAAAGACTATTGGATTTCCTGTGATGAGTTGCATCAAATAGATACCCCTTTTATGCAAAATATCAACTTTGAAATTTGACCTGCTTTGACCTGACCTTGACCTGACCTCCACTCACACCGTCTACGGCCGTCTAGCTCACACCATTGAATTTTAAATGTAAAATTGGCCATAAAACATGTATCACACGACCCTAGCATAGTTGGGTTCATATTGTGACCCTAAGTGACCTGACCTGTGAACTGACCTGGCATCAATGACATCTTTAGGCAGCATATGTATTAGACAACCAACGCTCCATCGATGTTTTTTCGATAGCATGCGTTTTATTTGATGTGTTAACTGACTGTAACGCATTCCTTAGACTAAATCGGTGAAAACAATGCGACCTTTGACCTGACTTGTGACGTCATGGGTTGCACCTAGGTCAACGAAACCTGGTAACATGGTAGTTCCCTGGTGGGGCTATCGAACGTTCTTTGAATGTTTAAAATCGGTCGGTAACTTTCCGAGATCTCAGGTGGAGGGCGAAACGGCTGCACCACCCGATCAGGTGGTAGGGTCCGCCAATAGCCCAAGGGGGCGCGGAATATTTATTCACTCATACAGTGTCATTTATTTTGAGAGCACCTTTCTCACGCCATGACAAGGCCCTCTCGTAATAGAACGAAATGAGGAGAGCGTTTTCACGCCTCCTTTTGCACGGCTCTAAGTGTCATTGAGCTATCAACTGTCAGCGGTTTTCGGACAATGAAGTTCTTAGTTCTTACTGAATCCAATTTTATTTCAGACGATTGTCACTGTGCTAGTTTTCACTGTGCTGCGTAACGGGGAGAGCACCGGGACACCGTGCCCCCTCTGATTTTGGCGTTTCTTCATTAGCCCTATGAGCGTTGCATGGAAATAATAGGGCCAAAAGTCGGCAGTGCCCCCCCCCCCCTTAATTGAAGGTGTTCCGCCGCTACTGCATCCCGTCAACGTGGGTTTATCATAAGGATGCTAAGATTTAATTTCCAATCCGAAGCTGTAACGATGGAAAGCAAATTTGCATTTTACATGTGAAACAAGCTGACACAACTAAATATTTCCTCTCTCGCTCCCTCTCACTGATTTACCAATTGCCCTCTTTCTCATTTTACCCTCTCTGGTTTTCCTTTTCAGTTTTTTTTTTCTCTCTCTCTCTCTCTCTCTCTCTCTCTCTCTCTCTCTCTCTCTCTCTCTCTCTCTCTCTCTTCTCTCCTCCCGTCCTTATCCCTTCCCTCCAGTCTTTCTTAGCTCTCTCTCTCTCTCTCTCTCTCTCTCTCTCTCTCTCTCTCTCTCTCTCTCTCTCTCTCTCTCTCTCTCTCTCTCTCTTCTCTCTCTCTCTGTCTCTCTCTCGCGCGCGCTCTCTTTATTATTTATTGTTTATTGTCACAGTAGCAAACCAGATCCGCATAAAATGGGCTATTCCCTGGTCGTTGTCATTAAACACTTCATAACGAACAACACACAACACTGTTAAAATCAAATACTGCGACACCTGATAAAACAGCTAAAAATCACCTTCTCCGAGCTATGATCATTGTAATCTAGAAAGCTTTAGGTGCTTTTTGAATTGGCTCAGCGTAAGTCTGTCTGCACCCTCGGCTATAACAAGCTTATTGTACAGTGTAACAGATCGGTAAATAAAAGTACGCTTTCCATGATTCGTTTTTACACGTGGCAAGCTAAGATAGTTCGATGTGCGCGTGTCACGTAACGTTCTGTCGCGATTAGTGTGAAGGATACTGAGCTATTGAATCCGGCTGTCCTGTTCCCCAGATCTTGTGCAGAAGGCACAGGTCCGAGTAATTGACGAGCTTTTGGGCCGGTAGCCAGCCCAATGAATCGATACAATCAGAAATGTGGTCATATTTTCGTCTTCCTGATACTACTCTTGCTGCGAAATTTATAACTTTTTGCAACTTGGCAATTCGCCCAGCGTTGGCACTTCCATAAACCTGAATGCAATAGCGCACGTGTGACAGAACTATTGCATCAACAATTCGAGGCAAGAGATGATGCGGAAGAAGGTGGCGGGCGCTGGCTAGACCTATTAAAATACCGGTACATTTGCTGACAACTTGCTCGACATGCGGTTCCCACGACAAGTTACAGTCCATTTTAACACCGAGGTTTCGAACACACTTGGCCGGCTGTAAAGCTTCGCCTAAAAACTGCACATTAACTTGCCCTTCCCCTACGTACTGCAGCTGACGCCTATCACCTATCAGTATCATCTCAGTTTTCGCTGCGTTTACTTTCATTCCATTCTGAGCGAACCAGGTGCCCATAATTTCGAGCAGCTGACTAAGGGCAGTTTGTAGCTCTCCGAGACGGGTGCGGGGCCCCGTGACACCGATTTGTGTATCGTCAGCGAATCTGGTCATTATAACCTTAAACCCATTGACCGAATTTGGCAGATGCAATGCTAAATCATGAGTGGCAATATTAAACAACAACGGGCCGAGACAAGATCCCTGGAATGTGCCAATATTTATGTCTTTAGATGACGACAACACATTTCCCAAGCGTACCTGTTGCTTATGACCTTCCAGGTAGCTTCTAAACCATCCCGAACTGATCTGGAGCTGCTCTATTTTTGTAAGCAATGTACAATGGTCAATCACGTCGAATCCCTTAGATAAATCAATCAAAGCCAAAAGTGTGATTTCCGAGTTGTCCATCCCGCGCAAAATGTGCTCTGTCACAGTTAAAAGTGCAGTACTAGTGGACCGATTCTCAGTAAATCCATGCTGATCTGCGCTACATAAACCGTTTCTGCTAAGGTATGAGGTTACTTGCCGATGTACAATTTTTTCAACGATTTTACATATCACTGGTATGTTTGTAACCGGTCGAAAATTTGATGCATCCGCTGGGTCCCCCTTTTTGTACAATGGTATGACCAACGCTCGTTTCCATGACTCGGGCACTATCTCTGACACCAGGCTGCAGTTAACAATCTGGAGCAGGACTCGTCCAATAACGCCAAAACTCTGCTTCAGAACGGATACCGGTATGTCACCTTCGATACATGTTGCACGATTCGGCATCGAGTAAATAACCGCTCGCAGCTCGTCTCTAGTAATCGGCATAAGATTCAACACATCAGTGTGGACGCGATTCAGACGGGTGTGGAGCGGCGCCCGACCGGACTGTACAAACTTCTTCACCACAGATTCTCTAGTACAGGAACCCACACTAGTAAAGAACGCATTTAGTTCTTCAGCAGAGAGGTTCTCTGGTTCCGTCGGTGCCGTCTTTCTGGAAGCGATAACTGGCCGAATTTGTTGCCACATCCTATTTGGCGGAGCTTCGGCGACTCGCTGCTCCACGCTGCTGCGGTAGTCAGCGCGTATCGCCCGTTTGACCTCTGCATTGAGCTGGCGGTACACTTCTCCGTCATTGGTGGCTTTGGCGTCTCTCCGTCGTTCTATCAGCTGTCGGGTGTCTTCGCTGATGGGCGGTGGTCGAGGATTGTACACTCGGTAGGGGAAGTTGGGGGAACGCCGAAGACTTTTTTTCTGACGCCCGTAGCACGCAAGGTAGACAACATACGCTATTCTTGTTGGCGTCATTCGAGAGGCCAGTCTTTTGCCTTTCAAACATACCAGGCGCATTTGATGAATTCGCATACCGTTAAGCGCACAAACTAAAAATATCAAAGAAGTGACTTTTTCGGCGTTGCCCCGGACTGCGGGGAAAGCCGAAAATGGGAGAAATGATCTACGGGGAATGCCGACTATTGATGTTTTGCCATTTTATCTCAAACTTTATCCAGAATTCATCAAAGCTGACACACGTTTCAAGAGCTTGAGGACGCGGTGCACACTGGAAGTTATAATTGTGTGATATAATAAGAAAATGCCTGGTAAATCATTCCTTATAGGTAACAGGCCGTTGTGTCGGTTGAAAGTGTAATTTGTGTGACTAAAAATACGCGTTGCTATTCTACAGCAGTAAAGTCCACGTAGCGTGCTTTTAACACGTGCGTAATCGCACGTTTTCGGCATTACCCCAGCCAGCCATGCTTTCATTTGCAGGCCCATAACTTTTCAACGTGCTGTATAAATTTCAAATAGGCAGCACACTTATGCAAAGACATGCTAAAGATTACTTGACCGAATTGGCCAGACAAACGGTAGCATAATGAGTAAAAAATGCAGCTTCAAAGGCGCATGTAGTACAAGGGAAACGTACCTTGAAAACGCTCTTGGCGCCCTCACAGTCGAAGTATTCCGAATGACGACTCGTAACAAACATGCGATAATTGTAGTCACTTAAGCTTCAGAGCATCACTGACAGGTGGCATCCATGTCTTACGGTTTTCGAAATATCTCGAATTTCGGCTTTGCCCCAACTCCGGCATTGCCCCAACTTCCCCTAACGCCTAACTGGGACATTCCGGTCGAGTATGCCGTTAACAGCCGTGCTGAATGCATCCCACTGGTCTCCGAGTGTGTCGGCTCGCCTGACGACTGTGTGCCAATCTACGTCCGCCAGGTCCCTCAGCAGGCTGTTTGTGTCGAGTGCTTTCCAGTTTCTGCCGAATCTCTCGCTCTGTCTCTCGCTCTCTCTCTCTCTCTCGCTCTCCCTCTCTCGCTCTCGCTCTCTCCCTCTCTCTTTCTTTCTCTCTCTCTCTCTCTCTCTCTCTCTCTCTCTCTCTCTCTCTCTTTCTCTCTCTCTCTCTCTCCCTCTCTCTCTTTCCCTCTCTTTTTCTCTTTCTCTCTCTCCCTCTCTCTTTCTCTCTTTCTCTCTCCATCTCTCTCCTCTCTCTCTCTTCCCTCTCTCTTCCTCTCTCTCTCTCTCCCTCTCCATCTCCCTCACTCTCTTTCCTCACAATATTCTCGACTGTCACTGCGTTGTAGGGCTTGTTTCCAGACAGGTCCAGGCGCTCCCACTCCGCAGGCCCCAGCCCACACGGCCCAACCGCTCAAACACCCTCCGGCGGATGACCTCTGACCTCGGCGACCTGACCCCAGCCGACCGATCGCGTCCCTCTCCACGCCTCCGCCCCGCTTCCCCCACTACAGCTGCGTAGTAATTGTAGCGTGTGCAAAGGTCACGTGACATTATTTACTTCTGCGGCTTGTTCGGCTGACAAGAGATGGCACTAGTGGTCTGTGGATCAGAGGCGGGACTAGGTTCTACGACTTCTTGGGGCACACTTTAGGGCAGAAAAGAGGTTTTTTGGCTCCCCATCCCAAAATGCTTCGAATATGCAAAAACAAGTTAGATATTCGAAAATCGGAGGACCAAACGGATCGTTTAACGTATCTTGCGCGACTGAGAATTGATCGGTCTTCAAACTACTGAACAAAAACGAGGTGATTAGTAGCAAGTGCTGGTGACTGTACGCGACTCATGGCTATCTCCTCCGTGGAGAGGAACAACCCACATGCAGTCGGTGTGCCGTGCCTCTCACTGTCTCTCACGTGCTTTTATCTTGTCCTCTCGCTGAACCGAACCGGACACGCTATCTCGGGCGCATCGCTCCGGATACCACTATCCGCCACCTTCTGGGTGACGACTCACCCTGGGTTTTATCCGGCAATATTTTTTCCTTTATCCGCTCGATCAACTTCCAAGCGATTTACTCGACCTGACATTAAATCCAACTAGTCCTCTCTAGTCCTTACATCTAGTCAGTTGTCTAGGACGACACTCTTGCGCTGCTTTATCTTACCTTGCTGTTTTATATCGAGTCTTTTACTTTTTAGTCTTCGTATCTAGAAGGTTCTCTCTTTTGACACACTTGTTTTATTAAAACGACGTTATGGGCGCAAAATGACCTAAGTAGTCGGCGCGCCCTAAAGCCCCAATTAACAAACAAACAAACGCCAACTGACCCGGGGCTGGCTCGGGTGATGGCCTCGGCGGGTGCGCCCGCTGGTGACAAAGAACTAGCGCGTGGTCGCGTCAGCAGTTCAGGTGGTACCTGCGGACTGGATGCCACTTCGTCCGAAAATTTTGTGTTTTCTTGTAAAACAGGAAATTCAAAATCAGAAACATGGGATAACAAAGCACAAGTACCTGCCTATCATGCTACCTGATATGTATTATCCATTACACTGACAAGTGACAACCAGGCAAGACCCTTCGAGGTTCCCGGAGTAACATAATATAGTTCTCATCTGAGCAACACTCTTTGGAGTTTTTTTTTTGTCTTTGCAAACTTGGTATTGACGTTCATTGGTGTCATTGAATCGTAGTAAATTATTCGTTTTTTGAACTGCACAACGAACACACAACGCAGCACAACGAAAATTGCCCAGTGGTGGACTCCGCTGTATCTGCTGCAATTGAACGGCATCAGCCATGCGTAAGAGGTGCTGATGTCTCGTGTGGCCGGCATTTGCTGGTCGCACACCTCTGAGGCCATAGGGGCACGCCGTGCACTGCCAGGGTCCAAATGGCAGCGCGATCGATGTTTTGCACCGATCCTCCCCTTCCGCTCAAATGCTCATCTGATTTTGTGGCCACTGTTCAGATCCGGCACTGAAAACCAGCACTGAAGAGTTTCCCCCTAGGCTGTCAAGCAGCGCATCAATCCTGGGAATCGGAAAAGCTGGGACATCGCACACGTGATTCAGATTTCATAAATTCGCACCGAACCATCTTTCTTTTTAATCAGCTTTACTGGTGAGAACCAGGTGCCATCAGACGCTCCCAAAACCCCCTGCTCTTCCATAGCCTGTAGTGTACATCCTCTCTGACACCTTACGCCATCCCGGACGGTCTCTAAATACCTAACCATCGTTACGCGATCTACGACGCTACTAATGCAGAACGCTACCGGAAAGCCTTCGTTCAGATCAGAAATCGTCATGATCGTGGTCAGCCCAAAACCGTAACGGCCAATGCCATGCGTTCCGTCCATGCACACATTTAACCCGCTTTGCGTTTGGGGCAGCTGGTTGGTTGGTGACAAAGTCTCTCTTTAATGTCAGATCGTTTTAGCCACTTATATTCCTACCAATGGTGTTCTTTGTGTGTGTGTGGTAATGTATGACGGAAAGCCTGAATAGCCACCATGTGGAAGGTTTTTAAAAAATACACTGATACTGATACTGATACTGATACTCTCGGATCTTTCGTCATGATCGCTTTCATGAAGTCCTTAGGCCGAAGATCACTGGTGTCGTTATTTTCGCCCTGTGCTTTGTAAAAAAGCACATCACCGTTTTCTTTCATTTCCTCAGCCCACATGTGCACACTGATGGCACCGTCGCTGTGGCGGACCGTAACTCCGCACATAACAACAACAAACAAAATTGTTTGCTAGGCCTTGCCCCGCCCGTGCCGCGCGCACCTTGGTGTGGCTCTCACCTCAAAAGTGGCGCCCGCTGTGGGTTTGTTGCTCTGTCCTGAAACGTAGCCGGACTTCATAAAAGAATGAAACATTTTGCTAAGCAGGCAACACCAACCCATCTGAAGTGTATGTATGCCGTACCATCTGTGTTTTGTCGGTTCTCGCCCCGTGCCCCACCCCCGCGTGTCCCCCCGCAGGAGGCTGACCGTGGTCAGAGCTGCTGCTTAGCCGGGGTCATCTGGCTCCGGCTGTTCGGCGGCTGTGACTTCGGCCAGTAAGGGGAGTAGCGCCCCCTCGGCCCCAGCTTGACGCGCGTTTGACCTGGACTTGCCTTGCTTACTGGATGGATTGTCTGCAGGATTGGCCCCGCAGGGGGTTGGCAGTGGCCCGGGTCGGTGTTGGTCTGGGTTCCTTGGGCCCTTGCCCCGCGGCGGCCCTGGCCTCGGCCAGCAAGGGGAGTAGCGCCCCCTCGGCCCCAGCTTGACCCATGCTTGCTTACGACTTGCTTTGATCGCTGGATGGACAGATGGTACGGCCCGACTTTTCTTGGTTTTCGTGGTTTTGTTTCTCTTGAGCGGTCTTTGTTTGCTTTTGCTTTGCTTCTCACCGGATGTCTGCGTTTCGTTCGAACACAGCTTTCTGATTCCTTTCCTACCCCTTTTTCGTTGTTTTTGCACCCGCAGGAACGCAGCCGAGTTGGGCTAGTGTAAGGGGAGTGGCGTCCCCTCGGGTACCAGCCGGTTTTACCAGGCTAGGCGAGCCGACCCGTACCCCAGGACAACGGGATCCTGGAGGTTGAGCCCCCCACCGTGCGGAGCCAGTCGCGGTGGCTGGGCAACACGCCTCTTTGGCCCTGAGTTCTGTAAGGGCGGGACACTCAGTGGGGCGCCGCACTTGAGGAGCCATTCCCAGTCGTGATGCCGCCGGGGGTGGTGTCGGAGAGGTGTCGCTGGCGGGGTTCGGGCACTTGTGCTCGTCCTCCGTCGGTGGGACTGATCTGTCGCTGCCCCTGGCGGTGACTCGGCGAGGCGTCAAGGGAGGAGGCGGTATCCGACCGTGGGGGGTGGTGAGTCTCTCTCTCCCCCTCGGAAGGTGCCGCCAAGTCCCGTACAGTCAGCTCGGCCGTCCCAGGCCTTGTAGCGGCGCCGTTGCGGAGCGTCGGCGGCCGAGCTGGCGGAGACCAAGCACACTTACATGGATGACCGGACCAACCCCCCTTCCCCTCAATCCAACCCCTCGGCTTCGGCCGATTCTCGCCCGTTGGCCTCGGCCGGCGGGCGAACGTCGCACGAGAAGGTTCCTCGAAACCCAAAGATCCTTATCCTCAGGAGCAGTGACAAACAGCTGGGTGCGCTGTCCCCCTTCCAACGGAAGGACGGCTGCGACCGCCTCGGCAAGATCCTCCGCTGCGATCGGATGCGCGATGGGGCTTTGGAAGTCGAATTCGAGAAAAGTGAGGAGGCTGCAAAAGCCTTAAGCGCAACCCGATTTGTGTATACCGAGGGACGGGCCTCCGGCAGGAAGCTGGTCTCTGTCCCTCTCTCAGTTGAGCCGCACAGGTCAAAGAATTCGAGCAGAGGGGTCATCAACTGCTTTGACCTCAGAGACGTGAGCAATGACGACATCGCAGACGGCCTCGCCGACTTTGGCGTTACAGCAGCACACCGCATCTTGGCGAGGAGAGGCACGGTCCCCACGAATAACATTATCTTAACCTTTGACTCCACCGACATGCCGAGCGAGGTTCGCGTGGGGTACGTGAGGGTTCGTGTGCGCCCTTACGTCCCGGCTCCCATGCGTTGTTTCCGCTGTCAACGTTTTGGTCATACGAAGGACAACTGCCGAGGCAAACCCGTGTGCTCCAAGTGTGCTTCCCAGGACCACACTGACGACACGTGCAGCTCGGAGACCCCTCGATGCGTCAACTGCGGAGAGGGGCAGACACCGCACTCCGCGTATGACAGGTCCTGCCCTACATACGTCAAAGAGAAGGAGATAAACACCATCAAGGCTACCAGAAATCTGTCGTTTAAAGAGGCCCGGGAGGTGTATAACCAAACTCACCCGAAGACCTCGTATGCCCAAAAGGTGAGAGTGACAAACTCAACCGATGCCTCCCAGATGATGAGTGTTGCACAGCTTGTGCAGCTCCTCAAGCGATTCGGCCTCACTGTCGTAGCCACTGATGGCTCAGCGGACCCCCCGGCGCCTCTTGCGCCGCCGAGCGACACGGAGCAGGCTGCTCAGGAGTCAGTGTGGGGTCCACCCAGTCCGGCTCCAGCCGCGAGTGGAGACGAGTGGACCGTCGTCCAGCGCCGACAGGGTGGTCGGCGCCCCCCGGCGCAGGGTAAGGCGCCACCCACCCCGCCCCGCCCCCGACCGTCTACGGCGGTGCAGGAGGCTCTGCGGCGGGGGGAGGAGGAGAGGAGGGCACGTGAGGCGAGGAGGGCTCGCCTCGTCCAGAAGGCCCTCGAGGCTAAGGAAGCCTCGTCTGCCGACTCCGCTTCCGGGAGTGCCAACGCGGCCGCCGCCGCTGACACCCCGGAGACACCTGAGGCGGGGACTCGGCCCATCATGGGTCCCCCGCCGCCTCCTCCACCTCCGCAGCGGCGGCCACCACCGCCGCTGCCAGAGACGCCTGTGTCGAGGACACAGGCCGCCGCCTCGACATCCCCGTCGGGGCGGCAACAGTCCTCCGCGGCTCCAGGGCGCCTCGCCAAGCGGCAGACGCCCCCGAGCTGGTCGCCCTCGGAGGGTGACGCCCCTCGGGCGAAAAAGCCCCAGCAGGACTCGAGCCATGCCCGATCTGCCTCCGCTGAAGGGAGGCTTCACCGAGAGGGCTCGGGGCACCCCCGCATCCGTTACGGGGGGAGCGCCTCCTCGGAGTTAGAGGACCTAGTCTAGTCTTTCAGTCTAGTCATTTCCTCTTTTATCCTTTTATCTTTTTCGCGCTATTGCGCTTTTTTACCAGGTGCATTTCTCTCGGTGTTTTTTACCTTTTTTGTGGTCAGTCAGGTATCTGCGTGCGCCTTTGCCTCATGTTATACGCGCCCTTTTTGCGCCTTTTTAACCACGCCTTTTATTCTACAGTGGAACTGTAGAGGCCTCCGGGCCAACTACCAGGACCTACAGTCTCTTATCCGTTGGCGCACACCCCTTGTTTTAGGTCTCCAGGAGACCAAGCTTGCGCCAAACGTCACCCTTGCCATCAAGGGCTACTCTGTTTTTAGGAGAGACCTGGACACCCCTACCATTGCCCATGGAGGTGTGCTTCTGGCGGTTCACCACAGCGTACCTGCGCGCCAGGTGCCGCTGCAGACTCCCCTGCAGGCGGTGGCCGCCAGAGTTGATTTCAACCACCGGGAACTGACTTTGTGCTCCTTATACCTTCCACCAGGTATAGCGCTCCCGGTGGTTGAGCTTCATCGACTTGTCGATGAGCTTCCACCTCCGGTCCTGGTAGTCGGCGATTTTAACGCCCATAGCCTGGCGTGGGGATGCGACACGACTGGCACTCGTGGTCGACTTTTAGAATCTTTTATCCGCGATGAGGCGCTGTGTATTTTAAATACAGGACAGCGCACCCATTTTACAACACCCTCCGGTCAAACATCGGCTCTGGACCTGAGCTTAGTCAGTCCGCGGCTAGCTCAGCTTTTTACCTGGTCCGTCCATGACGACCCACTCGGGAGCGACCACTTCCCAGTGTGGCTGGAGCACCAGGAGTCCCCAGTGTCGGGCAACCGTCCACCTAGGTGGAATGTTCGGAAAGCCGACTGGGACGATTTCCAGGCCGCTGTAGAGGCCTCTGTTTTAGCCAGAGCCGACGCCCCTGTGATGTCTACAGAGGATTTTACATGTTTACTCAATGACTCCGCAAACGGGTGCATACCCAAGACGTCGAGTCAGCCTCGTCGTCCTCCGGTCCCGTGGTGGACTAAGGAATGCGGAGATGCGATTCGTGCCAGGAAACGCGCTTTTAGAAAGTTTGACCGGAGTAGTACTACTGAGAACCTTATCGCTTTTAAGAGAGCGCGGGCTTTTGCCCGACGCGTTTTAAAGGAGGCAAAGGCTGTTTCATGGCGCACGTATGTAAGTTCCTTAAACCGTTTTACTCCTACGACCCAAATATGGGCACGCATGAAGCGCATTGAAGGCCGGTTCAGCTCTGTTCCGCTTCCGGTTTTAAGAGTGAACAACACGGACATATCTCACCCTTCAGACGTCGCAGAGACGATAGGTCGTGCACTCTATCAGCACTGCCGAGGAGAGCCGTCCTCACGACCTGCACCAGCCGCCGTGGACTTCAGCACAGCTGAAAATTTGGTGTACAACGAGCATTTCTCTATGGCTGAGCTCACGTCTGCCATCAGCTCGTTGCGCAGCGTCTCAGAAGGTCCGGATGCTGTCCACAACGACATGCTCCGTCATCTCCCAGCAGTTGCCCTCGAGGCGCTGCTAGCAACCTTCAATTCGCTTTGGGAGACTGGCACTTTCCCTGAGACCTGGCGGGAAGCCACTATCATTCCTATCTTGAAGGCTGGCAAGTCGGGACATGACCCTCTCCATTATCGGCCCATCTCTCTCACATCATCGCTATCAAAGCTGATGGAGAAGATGGTCAATGTGCGTTTTAGCTGGTTTCTGGAACATCATGGTGTTTTTACAAACGCCCAGTGCGGTTTTAGAAAGCACCGCAGCCCTGTTGACCACATTTTAGCCCTTGACACCGAGATACGCACCTGTTTTACTGAAAAGAAGCACCTTGGAGCACTGTTCTTTGATATTGAGGCGGCCTATGATACAGTCTTACGACACAGCATACTTTCCAAAGTATATAAGTACGGCATACGCGGCCGGATGGGCCTCTTTATCGAGAACTTTTTATCGGGTCGTCGGTTTAAAGTCCGAGTCGGTAACCAGTTGTCTAGCAGTTTTATCCAAGAGAATGGAGTCCCTCAGGGAGGAGTGCTTAGTGTGGCGTTATTCGCAGTGGCGATTAACGATATCGCCGATGATCTCCCGGTCTCTATCGGCAGATCGCTTTTTGTTGACGATTTTGCCATCTGGTTCGCCGCTTCCAGCGCTCGGCACATGGCCAGACAACTGCAGCTTGCAGTCAGACGGCTTGAGAGATGGAGCCGCGACAATGGTCTCCGCTTTTCAACGAGGAAGACTGTTGCCATGCATTTCTGTCGCCGCCGCTGCGCCGACCCTACATTGGGTATCCGTCTGTACGGACAGACGATCCCCACGCAGCCGGTGGCGAAGTTTCTTGGTATGACGTTTGACGGACGTTTGACGTATAAAGAACATTTTAGAACGCTTCGGGAACGATGTTTTAAATCCCTGAACGTTTTAAAGTGTGTTGCCCGCACATCATACGGTGCGGATCGCAAAACTCTGCTCCTCTTGTACCGGTCGATCATCCGATCGAAGCTGGACTATGCGTGTTTTGTTTACGATTCCGCAAGTGAGTCCAGCAAGAAGTCCCTGGACGCAGTACATCACGCTGCGCTCCGCGTTGCCACCGGGGCTTTCCGCACTTCTCCAAAGAGTAGTCTTCTGGCTGAAACGAATGAGCCACCTCTAGCTCTTCGTCGCCAGATGCTGGGGATGCGTTACACTTTGAAACTTCGCCAATACCCAACGCATCCGACGTACCCGTACGTCTTTTCACGTCACGCTACTCGATCTGACGGGAGGGTACGACCGTCGTTTGGAGAACGCATGGGAGGTCTTTTTTCAGCTGCTAACATATCCTTTCGTGGCGTTCGGCGTACCTGGGACACGCCCCCTCCACCCTGGAAAAACGCCAATCCGCAAGTGGACCTCTCACTATCGACTGTTAAGAAGGACAACTTGTTGCCTGCTGAGGCGCGAGCCAGAGCCTTAGAGCACATTGCCGTTTATGATGGTTTTATCACGGTTTATACAGACGGCTCGAAGACAACCGAGGGAGCGGGCTGCTCTTTTGTCGCTGGTCGTGACACCCGCTCGTTTTCTCTGCCACCTTCCGCCTCGGTGTTTTCTTCAGAGCTAGTCGCTATAGAGAAGGCTTTGTGTTTCATCGAGGTTTCTGGCAGTCCATTTTACTTGATTTTATCTGATTCTCTTAGCAGCTTATTGGCCTTACGTACTTTTAACTCAGTTGACCCCATCGTGCGGGACATTTTAACTCGGCTTACGTCGGTGGAGCAATCTGGAAAATCAGTCCGTTTCTGCTGGATTCCCAGTCACGTCGGCATTGAAGGCAATGAGCTTGCTGATGCTGCTGCCAGACGCGCCGCCGCAGCACCCTGCACTCGGCGCTTGCCTTTGCCTGCCCGGGATTTTTATCCGCTGGTGCGACCCTTCATGCTTTCAAAGTGGCAGACAGAGTGGGATTTGTGTGTAAGGAACAAGCTGAGAGAGTTGAAACCAACTCTAGAGCCTTGGCAGTCTTGCGTGCAAGGCAATCGTTTCCAGGAAGTGGTCCTCTGCAGACTCCGTATTGGTCACACATACGCGACGCACAGCTATCTCCTTTCAGGAGGTGAGCAGCCTTTGTGCAACAGGTGTTCCGTGCCTCTAACCGTCGCTCACGTTCTTTTATCTTGCCCACTCTTTGAACGGAACCGGACACGCTACCTGGGCTGTATTGCTCCTGGTACCACTATCCGCCACCTACTGGGTGACGAGTCACCCTGGGTTTTATCCGGCAATATTTTTTCCTTTATCCGTTCGGTCAACTTCCAAGTGATTTACTCAACCTGACCCAATTCCTCTCTAGTCTACTTGTCTAGTCAGTTGACTGTTACGACGCTCTTGCGTTGTTCTATCTTACCTTGTCGTTTTTATCAAGTCTTTTACTTTCTAGCCTTGGTGCCCCCTCGGCCCCAGCTTGACGCGCATTTGACCTGGACTTGCCTTGCTTACTGGATGGATTGTCTGCAGGATTGGCCCCGCAGGGGGTTGGCAGTGGCCTGGGTCGCTGTTGGACTGGGCTCCTTGGGCCCTCGCCCCGCGGCGGTCCTGGCCTCGGCCAGCAAGGGGAGTAGCGCCCCCTCGGCCCCAGCTTGACCCATGCTTGCTTACGATTTGCTTTTGATCACTGAATGGACAGATGGTACGGCCCGACTTTTCTTGGTTTCCGTGGTTTTGTTTCTCTTGAGCGGTCTTTGTTTGCTTTTGCTTTGCTTCTCACCGGATGTCCGCGTTTCGTTCGATCACAGCTTTCTGATTCCTTTCCCCTTTTGTTCGTTGTTTTTTGCACCCGCAGGAACACAGCCGAGTTGGGCTAGTGTAAGGGGAGTGGCGTCCCCTCGGGTACCAGCCGGTTTTACTAGGCTAGGCGAGCCGACCCGTACCCCAGGACAACGGGATCCTGGAGGTTGAGCCCCCCACCGTGCGGAGCCAGTCGCGGTGGCTGGGCAACACGCCTCTTTGGCCCTGAGTTCTGTAAGGGCGGGACACTCAGTGGGGCGCCGCACTTGAGGAGCCATTCCCAGTCGTGATGCCGCCGGGGGTGGTGTCTAAGAGGTGTCGCCGGCGGGGTTCGGGCACCTGTGCTCGTCCTCCGTCGGTGGGACTGATCTGTCGCTGCCCCTGGCGGTGACTCGGCGAGGCGTCAAGGGAGGAGGCGGTATCCGACCGTGGGGGGTGGTGAGTCTCTCTCTCCCCCTCGGAAGGTGCCGCCAAGTCCCGTACAGTCAGCTCGGCCGTCCCAGGCCTTGTAGCGGCGCCGTTGCGGAGCGTCGGCGGCCGAGCTGGCGGAGACCAACAGACTCGCATGGATACCTTGACCAACCCCTCCTCCCCCTCTCTCACCAATCCCTCGGCTTCGGCCGATTCTCGCCCGCCGGCCTCGGCCGACGGGCGAACATTGCACGTTCCAAGACCGAAAAATCCCAGAATCCTCATCTTCCGGAGCGCAGACAGGGAGCTGAGCTCCTTGTCGCCCTTCCAGCGAAAGGACGGTTGTGACCGGTTTGGCAGCATCGTCCGCTGCGACCGCATGCGGGACGGAGCACTTGAGGTGGAATTCCGGAAGGGCGAAGAGGCGACGAATGCCTTAACTGCCACTCGATTCGTGTACTCGGAAGGACGTGCCTCCGGTCGGAAGCTCGTTTCTTTGCCGCTGACGGTGGAGCCACACCGCTCCAAGAACTCCTCTCGAGGAGTTATAAACTGCTTCGACTTGAGGAACGTGAGTGACGAGGACATCGCGGACGGGCTCTCGGAGTACGGCGTGACAGCCGCCCGCCGCATCCTCACGCGAAGAGGCACGGTCCCGACAAATAACATCATTCTGACATTTGACACCACCGACATGCCGAACGAGGTCCGTGTGGGGTACATCAAGGTCCGCGTGCGCCCATACGTCCCGGCACCCATGCGCTGCTATCGGTGCCAGAGGTTCGGCCACACGAAGGACAACTGCCGGGGTAGACCCACATGCTCCAAGTGCGCTTCTCAGGACCACACTGACGATACGTGCGACTCGGAGACCCCTCGATGCGTCAACTGCGGAGAGGGGCAGAAACCGCACTCCGCGTATGACAGGTCCTGCCCTACATACGTCAAGGAGAAGGAGATTAACACCATCAAGGCTACCAGGAATCTGTCATTCAAAGAGGCCCGGGAGGTATATAACCAAAATCACCCGAAGACCTCGTATGCCCAGAAGGTGAAAGTGACAAACGCTACCGATGCCTCCCAGATGAGCGTGGCACAGCTCGTGCAGCTTCTCAAAAGATTTGGCCTCACTGTCGTAGCCACTGGTGACTCCGCGGACTCTTCGGCGCCTGGTGCGCCGCCGAGTGACACAGAACAGACTGCTCAAGAGTCAGTGTGGGGTCCACCCAGTCCCGCTCCAGCTGCGGGCGGTGAAGGAGACGATTGGACCGTCGTCCAGCGCCGACAGGGTGGTCGGCGCCCCCCGGCGCAGGGTAAGGCGCCATCCACCCCGCCCCGCCCCCGACCGCCCACGGCGGTGCAGGAGGCTCTGCGGCGGGGAGAGGAGGAGAGGAGGGCACGAGAGGCGAGGAGGGCTCGCCTCGTTCAAAAGGCCATCGAGGCTAAGGAGGCCTCTGTTGCCGCCTCCGCCTCCGGGAGTGCCAATGCGGCTGTCGCCGCTGACACCCCGGAGACCCCTCAGGCGGGGACTCGGCCCATCATGGGTCCCCCGCCCCCTCCTTCGCTCTCGCAGCAGCGGCGGCCTCCGCCGCCGCTGCCAGACACACCTGTGTCAAGGACACAGGCCGCCGCCCCGACATCCCCGTCGGGGCAGCCTCAGCCCCCTGCGGCTCCGGGGCGCCTTGCCAAACGGCAGACGCCCCCGAGCTGGTCGCCCTCGGAGGGTGACGCTCCTCGGGCGAAAAAGCCCCAGCAGGGCTTGAGTCACGCCCGATCTGCCTCCGCAGAAGGCAGACTCCACCGAGAGGGCTCGGGGCACCCCCGTATCCGCTACGGGGGGAGCGCCTCTTCGGAAAAAGAGGACTTAGTCTAGTCATTTACTCTAGTCATTTCCTCTTTTATCCTTTTATCTTTTTCGCGCTATTGCGCTTTTTTACCAGGTGCGTTTCTCTCGGTGTTTTTTACCTTTTTTGTGGCCAGTCAGGTATCTGCGTGCGCCTTTGCCTCATGTTATACGCGCCCTTTTTGCGCCTTTTTAACCACGCCTTTTATTCTACAGTGGAACTGTAGAGGCCTCCGGGCCAACTACCAGGACCTACAGTCTCTTATCCGTTGGCGCACACCCCTTGTTTTAGGTCTCCAGGAGACCAAGCTAGCGCCAAACGTTACCTTTGCCATCAAGGGCTACTCTGTTTTTAGAAGAGACCTGGACACCCCTACCATTGCCCATGGAGGTGTGCTTCTGGCGGTTCACCACAGCGTACCTGCGCGCCAGGTGCCGCTGCAGACCCCCCTGCAGGCGGTGGCCGCCAGAGTTGATCTCAACCACCGGGAACTGACGGTGTGCTCTTTATACCTACCACCAGGTAGAGCGCTCCCGGTGGTTGAGCTACATCGACTTGTCGATGAACTTCCACCTCCGGTCCTGCTAGTCGGCGATTTTAACGCCCATAGCCTGGCGTGGGGTTGCGACACGACTGGCACTCGTGGTCGACTTTTAGAATCTTTTATCCGCGATGAGGCGCTCTGTATTTTAAATACAGGACAGCGCACCCATTTTACAACACCCTCCGGTCAAACATCGGCTCTGGACCTGAGCTTAGCCAGCCCGCAGCTAGCTCAGCTTTTTAACTGGTTCGTCCATGACGACCCACTCGGGAGCGACCATTTCCCGGTGTGGCTGGAGCACCAGGAGTCCCCAGTAGTAGGCAGCCGTCCACCCAGGTGGAATCTTCGGAAGGCCGACTGGGGCGATTTCCAGACCGCCGTAGAGGCCTCTGTTCTATCCAGAGCCGACACCTCTGCGATATCCACAGAGGAGTTTACGTCCCTACTCATTGATTCCGCAAACGGGTGCATACCCAAGACGTCGAGCCAGCCTCGTCGTCCTCCTGTTCCGTGGTGGACCAAGGAATGCGGAGACGCGATTCGTGCCAGGAAACGCGCTTTTAGAAAGTTTGACCGGAGTGGCACCACTGAGAACCTCATCGCTTTTAAGAAAGCGCGGGCTTTTGCCCGACGCGTTTTAAAAGAGGCAAAGGCTGTTTCATGGCGCACTTACGTAAGTTCCTTAAACCGTTTTACTCCTACGACCCAGATATGGGCACGCATGAAGCGCATTGAAGGCCGGTTCAGCTCTGTTCCGCTTCCGGTTTTAAGAGTGAACAACACGGACATATCTCACCCTTCAGACGTCGCAGAGACGATAGGCCGTGCACTCTATCAGCGCTGCCGAGGAGAGTCCTCACGACCTGCACCAGCCGCCGTGGACTTCAGCACAGCTGAAAATTTCGTGTACAATGAGCCTTTCACCATGGTTGAGCTTACGTCTGCCATCAGCTCGTTGCGCAGCGTCTCAGAAGGTCCGGATGCTGTCCACAACGACATGCTCCGTCATCTCCCCGCAGTTGCCCTCGAGGCGCTGCTAGCAACCTTTAATTCGCTTTGGGAGACTGGCACCTTCCCTGAGACCTGGCGGGAAGCCATTATCATTCCTATCTTGAAGGCTGGCAAGTCGGGACATGACCCTCTCCATTATCGGCCCATCTCTCTCACATCATCGCTATCAAAGCTGATGGAGAAGATGGTCAATGTGCGTCTTAGCTGGTTTCTGGAACATCACGGTGTTTTTACAAACGCCCAGTGCGGTTTTAGAAAACACCGCAGCCCTGTGGACCACATCTTAGCCCTTGACACCGAGATACGCACCTGTTTTACTGAAAAGAAGCACCTTGGAGCACTGTTCTTTGATATTGAGGCGGCCTATGATACCGTGTTACGACACAGAATACTTTCCAAAGTACATAAGTACGGCATACGTGGCCGAATGGGTCTCTTTATCAAGAACTTTTTATCGGGTCGTCGGTTCAAAGTCCGTGTTGGCAGCCGTCTTTCGAGCAGTTTTGTTCAGGAGAACGGAGTTCCTCAGGGCGGAGTGCTCAGTGTGGCGCTGTTCGCTGTGGCGATCAATGACATTGGCGACAATCTCGCACCATCTATCGGCAAATCACTATTTGTCGATGATTTCGCGATCTGGTTTTCAGCTACGACCGCCCGTCACGTTGCCAGACAGTTGCAGCTCGCTGTAACCCGTCTGGAGAGGTGGAGCGACGACAACGGCCTTCGTTTTTCAACAACGAAGACCGTCGCTATGCACTTTTGCCGCCGCCGCTGTGACGACTTAACCTTGGGAATCAAGCTCCATGGACAGGTGATTCCTACTCGGCCGGTGGCGAAGTTTCTTGGAATCTTTTTTGACAGTCGTTTGACGTATAGAGAACATTTTAGAACGCTTCGGGAACGATGTTTTAAATCCCTGAACGTTTTAAAATGTGTCGCCCGCACATCTTATGGTGCGGACCGCAGGACCCTTCTTCTTCTCTATCGATCGATTATACGATCGAAGCTGGATTACGCTTCCTTTGTCTATGATTCAGCGAGTGAATCCAGCAAGAAGGTCCTGGATACAGTCCATCATGCAGCACTCCGAATAGCCACCGGAGCATTCCGCACCTCGCCTAGGAGCAGCATTCTTGCTGAGGCGCACGAGCCGCCACTTTCTCTCCGCCGTCAGACGCTGGGGATGCGTTATGCTCTTAAACTACGTCAATTCCCGACGCATCCGACGTACCCGTACGTCTTTTCGCGTCACATTGCTTCATCTGGTAATGGGACGAGTCATCCATTCGGAGCACGCATGAGAGGTTTATTCTCTACATCGAATATAGCCTTGCGCGGCGTTCGGCGTATCTGGGGAACGCCTTCTCCACCCTGGAGAAACGCCCCGCCGCAGGTAGACCTCTCGCTTTCCGAAGTAAAAAAGGATAGCCTGCTGTCCTATGAAGCACAAACCAGAGCCTTGGAGCATATAGCCTCGTATGATGGTTTTATTTCAGTCTACACAGACGGCTCAAAAACATCCGAGGGAGCGGGTTGCTCTTTTGTCGCTGGTCGGGACACCCGCTCGTTTTCCCTCCCACCCAGCGCCTCGGTGTTTTCCTCAGAGCTAGTCGCCATCGAAAAGGCTCTGTGTTTTATTGAGGTGTCCGACGGTTTTTTCTATTTGATTTTATCAGACTCACTAAGCAGTCTGTTGGCTTTACGACGGTTTAATCCTGACGACCCGATCATTCAGGACATTTTAACTCGGCTAACTTCGGTGGAACAGTCCGGAAAAACTATCCGGTTTTGCTGGATTCCCAGTCATGTTGGAATCCAAGGCAACGAGCTTGCTGACGCCGCCGCGAGACGCGCTGCCGCAGCGCCCTACACTCGGCGATTTCCTCTGCCTGCCCGGGATTACTATCCCGTCGTACGATCTTCCATGCTCTCGCAGTGGCAGGCAGAGTGGGACTCGCGCGCGAGCAGTAAGCTGAGAGATATCAAGCCAACTCTCGAGCCTTGGTCGTCATCCATGCAAAGTAACAGACATAACGAAGTCGTCTTATGTAGGCTGCGCATCGGCCATACGTATGCCACGCATGGTCATCTCCTCCGCGGAGAAGAGCAGCCCACCTGTCGCAGGTGTACCGTGCCTCTCACTGTCTCTCACGTGCTTTTATCTTGTCCTCTCGCTGAACCGAACCGGACACGCTACCTCGGGCGCATCGCTCCGGGTACCACTATCCGCCGCTTACTGGGTGACGAGTCACCCTGGGTTTTATCCGGCAACATCTTTTCTTTTATCCGTTCGATCAACTTCCAAGTGATATACTCGACCTGACCCCAATCCAACTAGCCCTCTCTAGTCCTTTCATCTAGTCAGTTGTCTAGGACGACACCTTTGCGCTGTTTTATCTTACCTTGCTATTTTATATCGAGTCTTACTTTCTAGTCTTAGTATCTAGAAGGTTCTTTCTTGTGGCACACTTGTTTTATTAGTACGACGTTATGGGCGCAAAATGACCTTAGCAGTCGGCGCGCCCTAAAGCCTCAATCAACAAACAAACAAACAACAACAATAGCCTTGGTATATAGAAGGTCTCTTGTTTTGAAACACTTGTTTTATTAGTGTGACGTTATGGGCGCAAAATGACCTTCGCAGTCGGCGCGCCCTAAAGCCCCAATAAACAACAACAACAACCCCCGCGTGTCCCTCGCGCTCCGACTGACTGGCCTCTGACGGGCGGCGGTGGCCGTGTGCGCGCTCTGCCCGCAGACTCGTGGGTGGCGCCCGTGCCGCGACTGGTGCGCGGCGTATGCGAGGCGCGCCGGGCCGCCGCCGCCAGCGCCGACCCGCGCCTGGCCTGCTGTCTGCTGTGGCTGGCGGCTCCGGCGCTGCGGCTCGCCTGGTGTGACGACACTCTGGCCTCGCTCCTGCGTTTCTGCGAGGCGGCGCAGCGCGTCTCTGGGGACGAGGACTTGCCGAGTGACGCCGAGCCAGCTGCTGAGGAGCCGGCCGAGGCGCCCATGGAGGACGGGGGCGCCGAGGCACGCGCCGAGCTCGACCAGCGGCTGGGCGCCACGGCGGCGTTCCTGGCGCGACAGTGCGTCGGCAGTGTGACGCGGTTTGTGGTGTGTTCGCGCCGGCGCCGAGAGGCGGCCCTGCTGATGGCGGTGCTGGACAGGGCGGCGCCCGAGCTGGCGGACGGTCTGCGTCTGCCTCCGCCGGCCGACGGCGGCACGCACCACCTGTGAGACGGCCGACGGGTCCCACTCTGTGACCCACTCTGTGAGGCGACCCTGCCCGATGAGGGCACCCGCCATTTGTAAAGGACCGGGGAACCCGTCCAACAGGTCTGTGCCGTAACTCGCACCCGTCTGTGCGTTGTGAGCACTCTGTGTTAATTGTTAGCTGTGTGAGTTGTGTCGTGCCGCGAATTTTGGGAGTTTGTTATTCAATAGAAACAACCGTTGCGTAACTGCAGGCTGTGCCCTCGACTGTTTCTCGCTAACACTTCCTGACCGTGATATGGTGCAGTGATATTGTACGAAACCGCCTGTCGTTAGCCTGACTTAAAAATACCTTGTGTGTACGTACAGCCCTCTGCAGACTGCGTGGTAGGTATTCTTTTTTCGACAAAACCGATAATAACTCAAAGGTTATGTTATCAGTCGGTCGGAACTCACTGCAAATAGATGCGCCATGCTCCAATCATTCGATTAGGTCTATCAATAAACAAAGTATACGCCTTGTGTGGCAACAAAATGCAAAAGTTTGTTTTGGGGGCAAATATAAACTTTTGGGTTTAGTTGCCGAACTAGATGAAAAATGGATACGGTGATGATGCCAATCTAAGGGGCGGGGTCTAGCGCGTCTTGTTGTTACGATTTCCGAATGACCGATAGCATAGTATTCGCGTTATTCCCATTTTTGTCGAAAAAAGAATGCCTACCACGCAGTTTGCAGAGGGCTGTACCTACCGTTATCTGTTACTTGCTACTCGTTTTTAAATCGTTTTCTGTTAGCAGAAATTGATTATCGATCTCGTCTGTCTATCTTATATTCTAGATAGAACCTATATCTTTCACGTTGTCACTGTAAATCGTCGTTAAGTGCCACATTACCACCCAATCCCAACCCATCGAAATGTGCCTGCATAGAGCGCGTTGCCGTAACCTAGCGGATGCGACAGGGCTACGTGAGCCGCCTAGGCGGGCGCGGCAAGGTGAGGGTAATGAGCAGCTGGTGATTAGCTGGTGGTGGATGGCGTTACTTGTAGTTGTCTCGTCAGACAACGTATGACGGTGCAACTGTTTGTTGTGGGATGTTCCGGAGAAGCTGGGGAGTTCCACTAACCCCTATGATCTTTTGTTGCATTAGAATGTGAGCTAGAGCCGTCTTTTTCTACCCATTGCCAAATGTTGTATATACAGGGTTTATCGTACAGCCTTGTTTGGGAATCTGATTAAAGACAATAAAATGTGTGCAGATATACGCGATGTTTTAAAAAGATCAACTATGGGTGGTAACGGCAACAACAGAACAAAATACCTCACTACCGTTACGGCACACTGTCACATGCTAAAATACTTTGTCTCCCACAAATGAAGAACGAGTCATGTTTACTTACCAAAGGAATTCATCTATTCCGCCTCTCCTCATACTGGCTCCAGATACGCTCACGACGCTCACGAAACGAAAAAGTTTTCGCTCACGACGCTGAACCCACTGTAGACGGGCCGTGAAACCGCTTTAACCCGCGCCCTGCTGGGGGGGGTGTTTGAACACCCCCCTTGTGGTTTTTCGCGAATATCTCAAAAACGGCGGCGCGGAGCGCCGCCGTTTTTGGTACACCTTATCATACATCAATTCTACACATGTTGTGAAAATTTCAGACCAAGATCATTCAAGGTCAGGTCACCAGGTCACTTGAAGTGACCTCACCTCATAAAAACTTTCAATGTCTGTCATAGCTACACCGAGTGACCGATCGCTTTGAAACTTTCAGCGATTGCTAAGAGCAATAGCATGTACAAAATGTATATCTCAGAATTTTGATATCGATGACCTAAGGTCAGGTCAATTTTGCGACCTCCCCATTATAAGTCAATGGGAGAAAATTGAAATGCGCCTCTTTTGGATGAAAGACATTATAAACACTCCCAAACACCGAATTACAAGTGATTTAGACACACTGAACTTAAAAATGGTGTCCGTGACCCTTGTTTATGCCCTGAGGTCATCTTAGGTCACGAATGGTATCTAACAGTTTTTCGCAAATAACTTTTGATAGAGGCATGCTAGAGCGATGAAAACGCCTTAGATGTGTTCAGCTCGACGATACGGATCGACTGATATGCAACATGACCCTTTCCGGTCAGGTCATGACCTTGACCTGAGGTCAAATTTTCAAGTTGACCTTTCAAGGTCAAGTTATAGTTCATTCGATGCGTCTTGACGAGAGGAACACGATGCCGGTAAAAGTAAGCTCGTACAAGGCTTGGGTCAAAAGTTATTGCAGAAAAACTGTTTTCAAAAAAATCGGCTATTTTTGCAGTTTTTGCCCCCTGCAGGCAAAACCGTTGACGTTAGGTCAAATCTGAGAGAATTACTCAGAAAGGGCGTTAATAGGGCTATCGAATGCGCTTTTCCGCGGCGCTGTAGCTCTATTGGTTCCCGAGTTATGCGTTGGCTTCTTGGAAATTTTCGACATTCGACCTGGAAATCGGCGAAATTTTGCCTTCAATGACCTCTGGTGACCTGACCTTTGACCTGACCAAAAAATTGACCGAAGTGATTTCGTCATTATTTTTTACGCTCTTTCGAACGCCGCCTTCCGCGTATCGCCACGTGGCCCAGGAGCCGAGTTACAAGGGGGGTGTTCAAACACCCCCCCCCCCCCCAGCAGGGCGTGGAAATCCAGGACCCCCAGCAGGGCGCGGGTTAAAGGAAATAGTTCACTTTCACGAAATTATTTTTTTTGCAACGGATTTATGATTTTTTTATGTTCAAAATAATCAGCAAAGAAAATAAAACCTTTTTATAACAAAAGATTATTTTCTATATTTTGATATGGGAAGAACTTTTCAGTTTCTGTAAGGCACACGCGATCCAGTATGAAAAGAGCATGGGTCCCGAAAATTCTTCAGAAACAGAGAAATTATCGCAGCCACCGGCATTTGGGCGATCAGAGGCCAGTTTTACCAACAGAAAAATAGCAGCCCGGCCAGGGGCGGATCCAGGGGGGGGGGTCACATGGGTCATGGCCCCCCCCTTGAGGCCCGGGGGCCCAAAGACCTTCCAGGGGCACCACCGGCCTATCAGGGGTATCACAGTCCTGACAGGGGCACCACAGGACCGCCAGGGGCACCACAGGCCTAGCAGGGACACCACGGGCCTGGTGCCCCTGGGCCCTGACAGGACTGTAACGCCCCTGACAAGCCTGAAGTGTCCCCGGCAGGCACGTGGTGCCCCTGACAGGCCTGAGGCGCCCCTGCAAGGCCGGTGGTGCCCCTGGCAGGCCTGTGGTGTCCATGGCAGGCCTGTGGTGCCCTTGCTAGGCCTCTGGTGCCCCTGACAGGCTTGTAATGCCCCTGGAAGGACTGTGGTGCCCCTGGGCCCTGACAAGCCTGAGGTGCCCCTGACAGGCCAGAGGTGCCCTTGCTAGGCCTGTGGTGCCCCTGGCAGGCCTCTGGTGCCCCTGACAGGCTTGCGGTGCCCTTGGAAGGACTGTGGTGTCCCTGGGCCCTGACAAGCCTGAGGTGCCCCTGACAGGCCCGTGGTGCCCTTGTTAGGCCTGTGGTGCCCCTGGCAGGCCTCTGGTGCCCTTGCTAGGCCGCTGGTGCCCCTGGCAGGCCTCTGGTGCCCCTGCGCCCGGAGAGGACTGGTGCCCCTGAAAAGTCTGAAGTGCCCCTCGGCAGGCCCGTCGTGCCCCTGACAGGCCCAAGGTGCCCCTGCGAGGCCGGTGGTGCCCCTGGCAGGCCTCTGGTGCCCCTGGCAGGTCTGTGGTGCCCCTGGCAGGTCTGTGGCGCCCCTGGCAGACCTGTGTTGACTGGTGCCCCTGCTAGGTCGCTGGTGCCCCTCACAGACCTGTGGTGCCGCTGGGCCTTGACAAGCCTGAGATGCCTGGCTATGACAGGCTCGTGGTGCCCCTGATAGACCAGTGGTGCCCTTGCTAGGCCTGTAGTGCCCCTGGCAGGCCTCTGGTGCCCCTGCTACCCCTGCGCCCTGAGAGGACTATGGTGCCCCTGAAAAGCCTGAAGTGCCTCTCGACAGGCCCGTGGTGCCCCTGGGTCCTGACAGGCCCAAGTTACCCCTGCGAGGTCGGTGGTGCTCCTGGCAGGCCTCTGGTGCCCCTGGCAGGTCTGTGGTGCCCCTGGCAGGCCTGTGTTGACTGGTGCCCCTGCTAGGCCGCTGGTGCCCCTCACAGGCCTGCGGTGCCCCTGGAAGGACTGTGGTGCCCCTGCCCCTAGGGGTGCTCATGGGCCCAACAGGCCCGTTGTGCCCCTGACAGGCCTGTCGTGTATACTTGCTAGACCTGTGGTGCCCCTGCTTCCTGGCAGGCCTGTGGTGCCCCTGGCGGGCCTGTGGCGCCCCTACAAGGCCGTAGGTGCCCCTGACAGGTTTGTGGTGTCCCTGGAAGGACTTTGGTGCCCCTGACAAGCCTGAAGTGTCAAGGACAGACCCTTTAGACGCCAGGGTCAAGTTCGTCGGACTGACAACGATTTGCTTACCTGATAACGTTCCTGGTAAGTACTCATTGCTCAGCGTCCACAACATATATACACATAGCACATTCATATATACTTGCTTACAATTGGTAAATGTGGTTGTGGCTAAGAGGTAAGATACTGACTAAAAATAAAAAATAAAAATAAAAAACTGAAAATGGGGGCACCACCAAAATGAAGTGGACGAAATCCGTTGAGTTTTTAATTTTGGGTATAGGTAGGGGCACCACTTCGATTCATGACCCTCCCCTTGGAGTTTTCCTGGATCCGCCCCTGAGCCCGGCGCAATTTTTCTGTCAAAAACCAGCCGACGAGTTTCACCAGGCGAAAAAAATATCCGCCGGCGTGAAAAAATATCAGCCAGAAAAATAGCCAACGAGTTTCACCAACGGCAAATGCGGCATTAATGGAGTGTTTATCTGCGCCATTATATGTAGAAAAACAGCCCAAAAAAATAGACAGGCGACCCCGTCTATTTTTTTGATGTCGTGTGGGGATAATTGGCCTCATTTGTTACTAATTATCGTGATTTGCGCGTCTCAGTTGATATAATGATTTAGTATCATTCATGGCCAATTTGTAAAGCATCTGGGCTTCAAGATTAGAAGAGGAATACTGATGATATTGCGTAAAGAAAGAGCCTTTATCACCAGGCAGGACCAAAAGGAACCAACACAGTTGGGGAAACTACGAGGAGCCAAACAAAAATTGGATTAGCCAATCAGCGGCTGGAGTGGGCGGGGCGATGACCATATATGGTCATAAAATCAGACGACTTCATCTTTTCAATGAATTTTAGCATTCAAATGAAAAAATAAGGCATAAGAATGTTTTTTAACCACACAAGGCCTACACTCACCCGGTGCATAATTAACTGGCGGCTCTAAATCGCAGAGTTACAACGCAAGGTCAAACCGTGATTGGCAAATATGGCGGATTGAAACAGACGCGCCAAAAAATATAAGCAGTACCGTGGTTTAAAAATGTCATTATTTTTATTATTTTGTTTATGGTTTTTCTAATTGTAGTTAAGTTATTATTTTAGAATTAAATATTTTTGTTTATTGTAATCAGATTAAATCTTTAAACAATTTTCTTTCATAAAACCAATCCATTTAATGAATGGCCAGCTGATTGCGACGCCCAGAACCTGCAGAAAAGCCGTTTTCCTATCGCCATTT
Organism: Amphibalanus amphitrite; assembly: GCF_019059575.1. Taxonomy (NCBI): domain Eukaryota; kingdom Metazoa; phylum Arthropoda; class Thecostraca; order Balanomorpha; family Balanidae; genus Amphibalanus; species Amphibalanus amphitrite. The sequence continues at coordinate 1,334,938 of NW_024881518.1, forward strand.
TCGAGTCAATTCGCCAAATTTAATCAAATCACACCGATTCCTAGTGAAAAATGGAAGCCTTTTCTCTCCAATAAGTGGACGTGATACCGCAAGTACCGGCTTGTTATACCGTTTTTCACCCTTAGTAGCGGGGGCTGCATTTATGCCCATATATGGTCATCAAAAGTCCATTTATTGACCAATCCATTTTTTGACGTCCGCCTCGTAGTTTTCCCAACTGAACAAGACGGGTGTTTGGTGTTGTGGTGTTAGTTTTTTCGTTTTATATTATCTTTTTGCTACCAGCACCCAACAGCAAGATGATAGCGCATTAACTAGTGGTCAGCTTACAAGTTCATTGCTCGCACGGAAGTGGAAAATAATGATGGAAGGTCATTTTCGAAAATCGAAGGTGATTGAAGAAATGCTGGAAGGAGAGGCAGAGAGGGTAGGCTCATTGGACTCAAGATTTTAAATAAATATGTCACTGTTTTCACATATTCATCTACATTTGACATTGCAAGGTGCCAGCTACTGATACCACTACTACTTGTTTTGGGTGGAACTTACTCGAGCTGTGCGGCATGGTGCATTGACATTGCTAAGACCAAAATGGCAAGATTTTCAAGATATAATAATTCAAGATAGTAATTCGAGATAATTCAACTCAAGATAGAATAAATTTAAAAAAGAAATTGAATAGCATGAAAGAAATGTATAAAGGCTTGTTTTTTAAGCAAAACGTGCAAAGTTTGCATGGTTGCGAACCCGAACAAACTTGCTGAATGCTGTCATAAGATTGTGCCACTGAACTCAGCAAGTCATGCTGCCAATATTGAAGGAAAAGAAAATAATAGTAATGTTGTAAAATGTAAATGAATCCATAACTGATGTGTGTGCAGTGTGCACTGTGCTGATATTGAATGCATGTGTATCTTGCATGCATGAGTCATGCAGGGATCATGTGAAAACTGGCTGTAAGTATTGTGAGTTAGTTTTGCTAAATTGTGGAGGCACCAGGCAAATTGCGGTCAAAATGTTATTTGTTCACCTCAGCGCTGAAATTTCTGCACACAGAGTTTTCAGATCATGCGCCGAAATGTTCATGCAGCCCGTCCGTTACGCTGGTCATGTTGACAGTGACAAGGATTGTTTCCCAGTCTCATGTTGAAATACAATAATAATTGACTTAGCTTGATTTTAGCTTATGTTTTTCATGCCAGTTCCTAGAATAAGGCAGCCAATATTTTCTGTCATGTGAGAAATAAAATGACAATATGCACAATTGCGGGCTGTGGCATATTGTGATGTTTTTCCTTGTTTATTGCTGAGGTTTTTCCAGTCTCTGCTGCAAAAACGGTGGTGAATCCACCGTCGTCCGACGGTTTCGATGACGCCAATCATCGGCGAGTGTTGCTGTGATGGCCGACCTGACTGAGCGCACAGCGGCAGCCGCCGTCGCCAATAACGACAGTGAGGACACCTCCGAGTCGGACGGAGACGCCGCCGCGGACGACTTCACCGTGCTGGACGAGGTGGAGCGCTCGAGCCGACAGGCCGTGCACCGCGTGCGCTGCCCGACTGGCTGGCGCACCCGCAGCCGATTGGCGACCGGCGGCCGGCGCCGGCCAATCTGCCGGCGCTCTGCCCCGAGCTGCGCGCCCGGCTGGCCGCCGAGGGCATCGAACAGGTGTTCCTGGTGTAGGTGACGGTGCTGCCCGAGTTGCTGGCGGCCGCAGAGTCGCCGCTGCCACCGGCCGACCTCTGCGTCTCGGCGCCGGCCGGCCGCGGTAAGACGCTGCCGTTCGTGCTGCCGCTGGTGCAGGCGCGGCGCCGCGGTGCGCCGGCCGCCGGGTGCGCGCGCTAGCTGTGCTACCCACACAGGCGCTGCCCGCTCAGGTGCCCGCCGTGTTCCGCCAGTACGACGCCGACACGCCGCTCTGCGTCCGGCTGCTGGGTGGAGACGAAGTGGCACGAGGGGGGGGGGCACCAACTGGTGGCGGTGGGGCCGCGCGGCCCGGTCTCCCTGGCTGATCGTGGTGAGCACTCCTGGCTGGCTGATGGATCACATACCCAGCGCCGAGGGCTTCTCGCTAGCGCACCTGCGCTACCTGGTGATCGACGAAGCCGACCGGGTGATCGAGATGGCCGAGACGGGCTGGCTGAAAGCGGTGGAGCGGGTGGCGGCAGCCACGGCCCGCCGCCCTGCATCGCCGGCCGGCTGACGGCCGCCGCCGTCTGCGCGCCTCACCTGCCGCTGCAGAAGCTGCCGTTCTTGGCTACCCTGTCACAGAACCCGGAGGCCGGAGAGGCTGGAGCGAATGTCGCTGTTCCAGCCGCGACTGCTGGTGGCCGGCACGGTCGGCCGCCGTCGCACTGCCCGGTCAGTTCGTCGGCAGGTTCACCACGCCGGGCGAGCTGAGCGAGTCGTTCAACGTGGTGGCGCCGCAGCCGCTGAAGCCGCTGCTGATGCACAATTTGCTCCGGCACCCCGACTGGCGGCGCTCGCTCGTGTTGGTCAACTGGAACGAGGCAGCGCACCAGCTGGAGCTACCGCTGTCGGTGCTGGGCGCGCGCGAGGCCGAGTTCCCTGGGGCAGTGCCGGCGGGCCAGCGCGGCGGCGGCGCGCGCCAGCTGAGATGCTGGTGTGCTCGAGGCTATGGCGCGCGGTATTGACGTGGATGCCGTGGACGCGGTCGTGTCGTACGACATCCCGGCGCTGTTGAAGGCACACTGCGTGCGTCGGACGGCGCGCGTTAGCCGGGCCGGCCAGGCGGTCACGCTAATGTTTGAGCGGCAGCGCAGCCATTTCTAGCGGCTGATGGCGCAGGCGGGCAAGGTGGACGGCCGGGTGCGGGAGACGCCGGTGCCGCTGTACGAGCTGCGCCAGTACGAGGCGACCTACGTCAGTGGATTTCCACGCTAGCTTCTAGTTGATCGCTTTTTTCACCTTTTTTACGCTCATCGCTCATGATTTATTTACATTTTAGAAATATTACAATGAATAGGTGTTTACCTTGTCATCAGCCCAGAAAAGTTAAAGTAGGTAAGGCGTTTTTAGTTGCATAATGTATATTTGTTCATGAACACGGATTTAACGTGTCCTAACTCCCAAATACTTCGATATGGGGAATATTTGTTTCTGGTCCCTAAAAAGCTGTTTCTGGCACCTAATTGCTGATCAGCCCCAAAATGCTTATTAGACCCTAATATCTGAATCTGGCACCTAATTGCTTCCACACAGCCTTAAGTTGCCAGATCGTCTAGTTGAACTCCGTATTTGCTGTTTGCTGATTCAGCACCAAAACCAGAACATCCAGCACCTATTTTATTCCACGTTTTTGCCTACCTAATTCGCGTAATCTTCCTGATTTTATGTATCCTAACAAACATGGACGTTGCATTCGGTGATGTCAAGTGCCATTTTCGCCAGTGGAGATAATGATTAATGCCATTTCTAGCCAAAAGAGAATCACTAGCCAGCTATAATGGTGCAGCATAGCAAGACGCTCCTATACCAGCCAGCCCGCTATGTAGAGACTAGAGTTTATTGCACCCTCAGCCATTTTAACGTGAAAAGTTTAGATCCGTCACTTCCAGCCAGGCTCTCAGGTCATAAACTGGAGTAAAGCAAAATGTAAACTCTGAACAGACATGCCACGCTACCGGCCCTCTTTTCAATATTATTAGCTTTCTGCAATCATCGTCTGACTCCATCTCGATCAAACGCAGCATCCGGTTTCTACAGGGGCGTTTGACTGACCGGCCACACAATAACCAAAAACAAAATCAAAGCTTCATGCACACATATGACATAAGTAAGAAACGGATGAAAAAGGCACAACCACGGCACAACTCTGCGCGGCAAACAACGGACAATGTCCCACGCAAGATCCCGCGTTTCTTCAGCGGCCTTGAACGGGATGAAAACATTACATTGCTTTTTTGGAGCTATTTGATGACGTCAAAAAATACAATACCTACCCGTTTCAATGGTCAAAATCGAGACAATTACTCACAAAAATGTTTCCCTTTAAGCATTACAAATAAATGCTTTTAAATATTTAAATGACATTGTTTTTTCAAACAAATCAATATTTTTTGCTTACTTAAACGTCATATACAATGCTGAGATCACTACGGGGCTGTCTTAGAGTGTAGCTGCACTGGCAACCTTTAGGCTAGACTCCAGGGGTCATTATACCAGAGCAACATGATTCTACCAGCCAGTAGTTCATTTTTCTACTAGATTGGTGCTACGCTCAGCATTTAGGTGCCAGATTCAGAAAAAAGAGTAAGACGTACCGATGAATAGGTGCCAGAAACAGCTAATTAAGGTCATTTTCCATGATTGGTGCTGGTATCCACCAAATAGGTGCTGAGGACCAATTCTGGGGCGAGTCAGCTTTTAGGTGCCAGAAATAGCTTTTCTGGGACGCAATTAAATGGCGTCCCTTCGATATTAGACCCGAGTTTTGCAAACCAGTCGAAGGGCTTAGAACGATCATTTGGTTGGGGCGTAGCCAGACGGCTCGACTGGGCGTGGAAGCCGGCGAAAAGGTGGTCACCACGCGATCATCATGTAAAGCGGTCTCCGTCGGACGATTGTGTCCGTGCGCAACGAATGATCTCGGCACACGTGGACGAGTTCGGCAGGACTCTCCACTGAGCGGTACTGGGCGCAGTCGAACGACGGTCGACGAAGCTAGCGCAGGTATTGTTACGAGCCGGACCAGTGTAGCGGGGCCGGAGCTTATATTGTTTGCTGTGTGGCGTTCCTTCGTCTTGACCGGGCCCGGCAAACGGGGCCTGCATATCGGCTGAACTGAAACCACTTAGCCGGGCAGCATGACCTCCACCTCGCCGAAGTGGGGCGAACGACCGCCCTCAGCCCTGCAATGACCGCGGTGCAGTTAATCTGGGTAGGTATCTTCCTGAGGTATGACACTCGCCTTGGCACAAGGCTTTACCCATATAAGCTTTGGCGAATCCTTAGCCCTCTTGGTCCTAAAAGTAGGTGTAATGCAGTGCGCGCGAAGCCGCCTCGCAGCACCGCAGTTCACTCGCTCGGCAGCGGAACTGTCCGTCCAGCTTCAGGTGGCGCCTCTGGGAACAATGTTTGCCGCTTCTTCCCCACTCTTTTGACATCTAGGAAAGAGGTGCGACTCCCGCGTCGGGAGCGGGTCCCATCTATTATAGTCCCCAGTTCCCCACCTCATAAAAGGTGGGAGTGGGGGTCCATACATTGCGTGCACGTTCGACACGATTATTTTCTACAAGGTGCAACTAAAAGCAGACAAAAAGGTTAATTGCAAGTTGAAGGTATTGTAAAAATGAAAAATAATAGGCTGACAGGAAAAAAAGATCCACTAAAACGCACGCTTCCTATCGTGACCGTCATTAATGACGTGGGTTTACAATTTGGTGGTCTTGTATTGGCAAGTTTATTATGGTCTATTTTGTGGTTACAACTCTTGAAAATATATGTTATGTTTTCCAATAATAATATTTCTCAATTTTTGTTGTATTTGCTTTAAAAAAACACGCTTAACTTTATTTGAAACATGTTTTAAATAATTTGTCAATCTCCTTGACCATTATCGATATTAAAATATCAGCTGACTGCCGGCGACAAATATTTCCAGCCGATGTTGGCTGGAATTTTTTTGTTGGTGAAACTCGTGGCTGTGTGGCGTCTATTTTTTCGGCTGGATATTTTATTTCGGCGGCCGGCTGGTATTTTTTGGTAAAACTGGCCTCTGCTCGATCTGATAATGTTCCCCTGAATGTCCTAATTGATCAGAGGCCAGTTTTACCAAAAAATACCAGCCGGCCGCCGAAATAAAATATCCAGCCGAAAAAATAGACGCCACACAGCCACGAGTTTCACCAACAAAAAATTCCAGCCGACTTCGGACGGAAATTATCAAGATACCTATAAGAAACAGGTAGGTCCGATGTTTTGAGTAAAGCCCACGTAAAGCCCAGGTGACGTCACTGACATTTCTTATATGGAGAATTTCGCCCATAAGAAAAATATTTTACATACGAAAATTTGTATTTCATTCGAAAAAAATACATTCTATCAATTTCATCATGAAACTTATATAATTTAATTAAAAAACTTGAAATCCTTTGAGTGCTTGTCCCAACCCCTGCTATACCTTTGGTCACGTGACTTCCATGACAAACTTTGCGTTTTGCAATGTTATGACTTAAACAGAAGCAATAAATGTTACAAGCGTATTATTTATGATGTTTTAGGCAGCAATCGTGTAATAACATCCTTGAATTATATACATTCTGCTTAAAAGAGGTCACGTGATGTTACCAGATTGTGCTTGGACAGCATCTTCTTGAACTTCGATTTTGAGTACTTTTTACCTTCATTGAGTCCTAATAACGGACGTTTTTAGTTATAAAATGAAGCAATGAATCTATTGAGGGCAAAATTTAATCATTTTTGCACTTTCAAGCCGGGCTATCCTGGCATGAACTTCGGCCGGTTTGTGTGTGAAGCCTATGGTGAAGGGAAAACTTCACGCCCGGCTGACGTCACAGACCTCGGCTACCAAATCGTGTCCGGTGGGGGTCGGAAATTATTTGTCGCCGGTAGTCAGCTGATATTCTGTTACGATATCAATTTACGATACGTCAAGGAGGTTAATAAATCATTTAAAGCATGTTTTCAATCAAATTGAAGCAAGATTTCTAATGCAAATGCTATATATATTTCGAAATATTATTATCGTAAATTATTACATTATTTTCAAGAGTAATAACAACAAAGTAGATCATTATAAACTTTCATATCTATATTAACATTCTGGTGCCCAGCAAAAGCCAATCAATACAAAACTACCAAATTGTAAACGTAGGTACGTCATTCATAAAGGTGACGTAAGGAAGCTTGCATTTTAGGCAAATTTAAGATGGATCTTTTTTCCTGTCAGCCTATTATATTAATTTTTACAATACCTTCAACTTGCTATGTACCTTTTTGTCTGTTTTTAGTCGCCCTTGTAGAAAATCATCGTGTAGACCGAGAACGCAATGTGTGGACCTCCACCTATGAGGTGGGGACTAGATGGGACCACTCCAGTGGCAGCGGAACACCTTCAATTAAGGGGGCACTGCCGACTTTTGGTCCCATTCTTTCCATGTCAAAATCAAAGGGGGGCACGGTGCCCCGGTGCCCTACCCGTTCCCCCGCCTATGAGTCCCGCTCCCGACAGATCCGGGAGCCGCACCTCTTTCCTAGCTTTCAAAAGAGCGGCAAAGAAGCGGTCAACATTGCTCCCAGAGACGCCACCTGAAGCTGGACGGACGACGGACAGTTCCGCAGCCGAGCGATTGAACTGCGGTGCTACGAGGCGGCTTCGCGTGCACTGCATTAGCACCTTCTAGCGGGAGTAAGAGGGCTAACGAATTCGCCAAGGCCTATATAAAGCTAAAAGCATTGTGCCAAGGCGAGTGTCTTACCTTAGGAAAATGCCTACCCAGATTAACTGCTGCACCGCGGTCATTGCAGGGCTGAGGGTGGTCGCTCGCTCCGCTTCGGCGAGGTGGATGTCAGAATGCCCGGCTAGGTGGTTTTAGCCGATATGCAGGCCCCGTTTGCCGGGCCCGGTCGAGAAGAAGGAACGCCACACAGCAAAGAATATTCGCTCCGGGCCCGCTACACTGGTCCAGCTCGTAAGTCGTAACAAATTAACAATACCTGCGCTAGCGTCGTCGACCGTCGTTCGACTGCGCCCAGTACCGCTCAGTGGAGAGTCCTGCCGAACTCCTCCGCGTGTGCCGAGATCATTCGTTGCGCGCGGACACAATCGCAGAGGTCGATAAAATGCTTGGAGTTGCTCCAACGAACATCTTAGTCCCATCACTGTCTCCAACTTAGCCCTCGCCTGGCGGGAGGGGGGATGCAGCCTCCCTAAGTTTTTTCGCGAATAGCGTAAAAGGTGGTGTCGCGTAGCGCCGCAAAATTTGGCACAACGTCTGGGAATGAGCCTTTTGCCACATATCCTGAAAATTTCAGGTGTCAGTCATTTCAGGACAGGACACCAGGTCACAAAAACCGGTACAAATCGGTACAAGGTCAGGTTAAAATTGGACATACGAGCATTGAGCGGAAACCGAATGAAGAGCTTTTCGACGTGAGTGCCGTGGAACGTAGCGCTACCAAATATCAGACACAATTTGAAGCATTCATTTGACACGTGTCCTGGGAGCACTGAGCTCCGGTGACCTCAGGTCAAATCCCAAGGTAAAAAACCGGTACATTGTCAAAATGCCTGCGAAAAACACTATTTCTTTTCTTTCCATAAAATCTAGAGTTGTTCATCGATGTATTCCAACTTTCAGGATATGCTAAGCTCACCGCATACCATCACATGCATCCCGTTTTTTCCGATTCGGTTGACCTGAGGTCATCTAGAGGTCATGACGAAGTCTAAATAAATTTTCCCGGATGGCTCCAACTGTGAAAACTTGAGAGACATATGCTCGATTTCCACGATTGTGTGTTGCGATACCTTAGTATTCATCAAGTTGGTGTTTGCATGCTGCAAGAACACTAAATCGGGTCAACTGAGGTCGACTGAGGTCAAACTACGGTTTTACTAATGACTTGGCACACCATGGCTAGAGCATTACGCTAGGCTAGAAATGATGTCATTGCATTCCTTGTGATCCGCCGAGTCGAATGATTTGCGATATGAAAAAAGTAATTAGGGAAAATCGTTTACCCTCTTTTAGAAAAATATTCATTTATAGGTACCAGCCCCCCACAAAAAAAAATCCCCTTAAGTATTGGCCTAAAGTCACCAACGTTGCACAAGGACGAGATTCACTATGGGCCCACCTACCCTGTGAATTTGGAGTCTTACCTACAGTGTCATAGGAGCCAATCGCCAGGGGGGAGGGGTCGTATCAACCCTTTCCCTCACGTCCGCGTTATGAAAAAGGCCCTCGCAGCTGGCGAGAGTAAAGATTGAGAGTAAAGAGAGCTAGAGCTTCGCGGAAAAAAACGAGCCTGTTGCCCGTGACGATAGGAAGCCGATGATACCCGATTTTAAGGTCCTAAGTCATTAGTTGACCTTCCAGGTCAGGTCAATGACCCAAAGTCGGGAATATCGGGACCTGTTAGAAAGTCGTAAAGTGTGGCTTCTAAAGGGTTTTTCGGGGTGCTGATCACGAATATCGTGTTAGTTCTGATCAAAAATGATGTCTTCAAGCATTTAGACCAGGTCGGGTCAGGTCAGGTCAGGTCAACCAGTAGGCGTCGTGACGGGTATTTTTTTTTTTAAGAAAGTGAAATAAACACAAAAAAAAACAGAATGATATCATGATACCATGCAAACAGATAAGTAGTCACGCCAAATCCAGCAATGACTGACCGCTATACCGATGCTACCCCATAGGACCACATACATCTGAGAAAGCAAGCATGCAATTTAGAAAAGTGATAAGCAAGTGAGTAGATTCGCATGCACAAAGCAATACCAAAACAGGTAACACTCTCACTCACATGCACGCCCAACACATGCATACTAGATATATATATACAAGGGTAGAGGCAAGTGCTGGTCAAAATTCATGCAAGGTCAATATATGCCGTCCTCCGGGTCTCATCCAACTAAGCGAGGCTTGTTGTTGGATGAAGCCCCAGTGGACGTTATGGCGTTTTGCTTGAAACAAAAACAAGGTATGTTTCTGGTTTTACAGTATTTATAAATTAAACAATTTCATATTTATAAATTGTTTTTAATATACAGGCTCAGAGCAGTAATTACCTATTTGGTTAATGATGAGACTGTATATGTTCTCTCATACCGTGTTCTCTATATACTACCGTGTTCTCTATGTTATACTATATACTGTCCGTGTTCTAGTTCTCTATATACCGTGTGTTCTCTGTTCTCAGTATCGGTTCAAAAGTATATTTTTTAGATGTCTTTTAAATATTTGCCTTGACTGAGGTACTTCTTGTAGTAAGAGATCCCTCCCAATCAAGTCATTCCACAGTTTCGGTCCAAGGCACGTGAATGTAAAAAGCCTATAATTCCTGTTAGAGTGTATACGTTCAAAATGACATCTTGTTCTTGTTTGGCGAATGGGTTCAGGAGAAATATTAAGCAATCCTCCGATGGAGACAGGCAAGTCCTGTATAATGAATTTGTGCATGATGAGCATGATTTGTAGATGTGCTATTTCTTTTACTTTAAGTATCTTGTATTTTTTAAATATGGGGGTAGCACTTTCTGGAGGAAAGACACCTTCAATGAGCCTCATTGATCTCTTTTGTAAGATAACTAAATTTCTAATCTGACTGTCATAATTTGAACCCCATATGAAACAACAGTAGTTTATGTAGGGGAAGATAAGAGAATTATATAGTTGAAGAATTTGCTGTTTAGGAAGGAATCTTTTCACTCTAGCAATCATTCCTATATTTCTGCTGATTGTGTTACAGACGCTGCTAATGTGAGATGCAAACTTTAAATCAGAGTCAATGAGTATTCCCAGGTACTTAATTGTTGTCATTTCCTTTATTTTAACACCATTTATGAATGTATTGATATTTTCACTTGTTTTGCGTTTAGTATACACCTGTAGGAAGGTTTTTGATGTATTTATTGTGAGATAGTTGGCTTCTAACCAGTTTGATATGTTTGACAGCGCTATATTTACTTTGTTTTCTAGTGCTTTAATGTCTTTATGTCTGAAAAATATTGCTGTATCATCAGCATATAACATAAATTGCCCTCCTACTTTCAGATCAACTATGTCGTTAACATACAAAATAAACAAAAGTGGCCCTAAGATTGATCCTTGTGGAACACCAATATTAATTTCTCTGACATTTGATTGAGTCTCTTCAATTTGTACTATTTGCATGCGATCTTTTAGATATGACTTTATAATTTTGAGGCTGTTTCCTCGAAAGCCCATCCTATTTAGTTTTTGTATAAGTATAGTATGATCAACTGTGTCAAATGCTTTGGATAGGTCCAGGTAAATTCCTGCTACCAATTCATTCTCCTCAAAAGCTTTTGTTATATATTCTTGGATGAGCATTATCGGCATGTATGTTGAATGTTTTTTCCTGAAACCAAATTGATATTGTGAGAGGAGATCTTCATTAGCTATGAAGTCTGACATTTGGTTATATATAATTTTTTCCAGAATTTTTGACATGATTGGTAAAATACTTATTGGTCTGTAATTAGATAGACTGTCACAATCTCCACTTTTGTAGATCGGTTTTACTGACGCAATTTTCAAACTATTTGGAAAGATACCTGTTGAAAGGCATAGGTTGAAAAAGTATGTGAGCTTGGATAGAATTGATTTGTACGTTAATTTGAATAATTTTGAGTTAATTCCATCAATCCCTGCCCCTACGTCTTTAAGCTGCAATATCAGTTGTTCTATATATGTATCACTGATCTGAGAGAAATTAACAATTTCCTCATCTGAATGTTCCACATTTTGTAGGGGATCAGTGTTGTTTTCAGGAATATTTTGCTTTAGTGTTTCCCCTATTTCAGTAAAAAATCTGTTAAATTTTTCAGCTAATTTCTTTTTACTCTCTTGTTGACCACTAGATTCATTTTGCAACTCACTTGGCAAAACATTGCCTTTTTTCTTTTGTTTTAAGAGGTCATTGAGCATTTCCCATGTTCTTTTTGGATTACTTTCATTCTTAGAGAACTCTGATTTATAATATGCTTTCTTAGCATTTAAAATTGCCTTGTTTAAACAATTTCTATATGCATTGTATGCTGTTGTGTTTGTATTGTTTGGATTCTTAAGTTTGTTTGCAAATAGTTGGTTTTTGTGGTTGATGGTGCTGGGGTCATCCATGGTTTAACAAAACTGTTTTTCCTTGAGCATGTGATTGTTTTTGAACATAATGCCACTCCTTCCTTATAGGATTCTATTATTTGTTGACATGCAAGGTTAGGATCAGTTTGATAATTTAGATTTTCAAGTTTGGATATCAAATGTGATTTGAGTGTGTCTAATTTCCTGTAGTCAAATATTGTCTTCGTTTCATTTTTCACTTTTTGGACTTCATGAGCAATGTTTGTGGTGACAAATATTGGGAAGTGATCTGAAAGGTCAGATAGGACAATACCAGATGAGACAATTTTTGAGAGATCATTTGTGAAATATTGTCAATAAGTGTATTTGAACTTGATGTGATACGAGTAGCTTTGGAGATGGTTGGAAGGAAACCATAGCTACACATCAAGGTGAAAAAAGATTCATGGGCAGAATTACTATGAATTGAGAAAAGATCTACATTGAAGTCACCTGTGATGTAGGTGAGCAGGTTTAGAGAGCTTACAATAGATAGAAATTGTTCAAGTTCATTGAGAAATTGTACATCATTTTCAGGGGCTCTATACATTTGGCAAATCATGAATGAGGGCTGCTTCTGATTACTTATTTGTAAAGTGACTACTTCAGCTGTAGTAAATTGAAAGAGGTGTACTTCCTTAACTGTTGTTAGGTTATTCTGATATGCAAAAACTGCTGATCCTCCACCAGTTTTTGACTTTCTACTTGTATAAAAAGGTTGATACTCTTTACCTAAGCAATACCTACTTTCGGTCTCTGGACAAAGCCAAGTTTCTGATATACAAACAAATGATATCCTATGGTGAAGTTGAGCCAAAAATGTAGTTATTTCATCTACCTTATTTACCATTGAGCGTGCATTCAAGTGAACAATCGATATATTACCTTCAAAGCAGGAAAGTTTTCTGATTTTGAGTGGTTCGTGAAAATCACAATTGAGTCTGATCGTGTCAAATTTGGAATGCGTTGTTGATATATTACTAATGTCATTTATGAATGGATCAAATGTTTTCGAGATTGTTTTGAAAGGACTTGCCGGACGGGCCAGTATGTATGACTTCTGGATACCTTCCCCGATTTACCCACCGTCGGACCCGGCCTCAACACAAGTGACTAGCGCTGTCACTAGGATTTTGAGGTGCCACTAAGGAAGAGGAATTTAAGTGTACAGTGAGAATAGTGAGGTATTGAATTATTGTGCTATTCTTTCATGTTTCTTGTGCTACAAATGATTTTATGATTTTTTTTTTGCTTGTAGAAAAAAAAATCATAAAATGTTTTTATTTGTCATCAACAGATGATGAACGTATGGATCATTTATATTTATTTTGTTATTTCAATTTATAGTGAAAGGACAGATGACATTCATCAATAGACAATTCTGAATGTTTTGTTTCATTTAGGTACTTGAAGCAAGCTGTTTCATTCAGAAATATGCAAATTAAGACACTTGGTTCATGCGTACTATATGCATTGTGTTTGTACTAAGCACTATTCCATTTGATAACCATGAAGGTAAGTCAAATTACTGCAATCAAGTATTCGTAGTACGTGTAAACCGCCTCTCACAGCTTCGTAACATGTTACAAATTGGCACTACTAAAGTACTTCGTAGATGTTCAAATGGATGCTAAATTCGAATTCAGCTCCAAGAACTAGCCTAGAAACATGTACAGCTCGAAAAAGTGAACCGAGGTCACCAAAGGTCAATGACCTGACCTGACCTTCAGGTGACCTTGACATGTACCCAAATGCATGGGAGCAGCATCAAATCTCATGTTTCAGCGTTTGAAACCACGAGAAGCTTGCAAACGCGCGGCTAATGCGAGCCGACATACGCCGAATCGCGATTCCGGCCAAACATGGCCTCGAGAAATAGGTCACAGGTCAAAGGTCACTTGGGTCAGGGTCATGAAATTTTCAGGGTAGGTGTAACATTGATCAACTCGAGGGTACTGAAAGTTTCGTCGCGCTCGGCCGCTTTTTGTGCGAGTTATTTGCGAAAAACCATGGGGGGAGGGGTGGGGTCCATCCGATCCCCCCTACACATGCGAGGGTTAAGATACCCTGAGGCTGAAAAACTTGTACTTTGATTTTCAGGTCAAGGCCAGGTCATCACAACAGAAAGCTTAAATCATGACTCGGTCACGGGTCACATGTCACATGTTTCGTGACCTATATGGTTCATTCAGGCCATAGATTTTGAAATAAGTGTCGTTTGTGTCATTGGAGGTCATCTTCAGCTTAATAGGTATAGCTGAGGTCAGGTCACTTTCGGGTCAAAAAGGTCAAATTTTAAAGTTGAAAATTTTCAACAAAAAGGATGTCTATTGGATGCTATTTAAGCTCAGTAACTCGCCGGTACTTTTTATATTGGTGTACGATGTAAAAAACGTACGAAAAAAAAACGTACGATTTGAAAAGTTAATTATAGTGAAGTTTTGACCATGACGCGTATACCTTAGCTATTTTCAACGATATCGGGCTAAAACTTTATAGTGACATGTTACATAGGCACCACAATTACTTCCTAAATGTTCGAATGGACGCTTCATTCGAAATCAGCTCCAAAAACTACCTTACAAGCATGTACACCCCGAAAAGTCATCTAAGGTCAACTAAGGTGAATGGCTTTGACCTGACCTTCAAGTGACCTTTGGAGCCACTATTATGCATGGCACAAACAACATCTCACATGTTACAACGTTAATAGCTACAAAAAGACAGAAAACACACGGAATATGTGTGCTGACATATGCGCTGATCTCGCTTCCGGCCTGAATAATCTGAAGAAGCAGGTGACTGGTCAAAGGTCATTTGGGTCATGGTCATGAAATATTTATGGTATGTACAAAATGAATTCACTTGTAGATGTTGTAAGTTTTGTTGCGATCAGCCACTGTTTGCGCGAGTTATTCGCGAAAAAACGAGGGGGGCTTTCGACACACCCCTCAGGCCCCACCTCTCTAAGTGCGAGGGTTAATTAAGCCGTGACTAATTCCTAAATGATGGTGTCGTTTCGACCAAGATATCTACTTGGGTACCGAAACGTTCTGGAGCAGCATACAAACATCAACACTACACTAACTTGCATATGACCACCATTAGAAAACACAACAATGCAAGAATGCACGTATACAACCAACGATAATTTAAACGTCCTTCTTACCTGATGGTTGTGTCCCAGACTGATATTGGCCAGTGCCCAACAATGCCGACGCCAGCATTTTTCTTTCCGAATAGGCCGGTCCTTATTTAATCCTTCCGTGTGTTTCTTCAGGCTCTCTTTGAGGCTATGAAAAGTACGACCAGTATTGGTACTCACACCTTTCTTTTGAATTAGACGGATAAACAGGCGCCATGCCTATAAATTTGCCCAAGCAAATGATATGCTATATGAACAATGCATGCACAACTGTCTATAATCACTGCCATCCGCTGCGTCGGCACACCGGTATCTCCTCACCTTCTCCCCACACGGCCTTGACTCCCCAACTCACACCATCACACTACTGCATACGGTGACCGGTCACACGGTGGATCTGAATGCCTACGTTTTCATGCCAAAGTCTGAAACAACTAACGATTATCATCAGAGTAGAAATTTTGAAATTTAGCATTTTAAAGCTTTTAACCCGCGCACCGACGGGGGTCTGCGCCAACTTAGTACCGACGGGGGGGGGGGGGGGCGGATGACCGCCCCCCCCCCTGAGATCTCGAGAACGAAGCAAGATAGCGACAAGCGGTAAACGGCATCGGATACGCACGGTCAAGATCTACAATTTTTACTAAGGTCATTTTCAGGTCAGGTCAAAGATGACGTCACAGGGGTCGAAAAAGCCAAAATGGCGGCGCTAAATATGGAGAGTTTTTCTCGAATAACTTTCGAATTAGTCAAGATAGGAACAAACTAAGGGCATCATCGTGATCCTCTCGTCAATCCGCATCGAATGATATATGTTGACCTCGAAAGGTCAAGGTCAAAGGTTGACCTCAGGTCACGTGACCTCGAGGTCATCATGTATATCATTCGATGCGTCTTGACGAGCTGAACACAATGAGACCATCCACGCGTCTGTATCTTGTTCCTGTACGGAGTTATTGGCCAAAAACCTTTGGTGACCTTTGATGACGTCACATGACCTCACAGCTGCCCAACAGCAAAACAGACCTCAAGGTAGTGAAGGTTGATCGTATATGAAGTCATGTATGGTATATGGGGCCATTCCGACCCGTTTTAGTGGTAAAAACAGGGAGTTGATTTTTCCCCCATTGACTTATAATGGGGAGGTCGCGAAATTGACCTGACCTTAGGTCACCGATATCAAAATTCCGAGATATACAAATTGTAGCTACTAATGACCTAATAACATCCTGCGACTTTCAAAGGCCTCCGACATCTACTGTAGCTCTGGCACGGTGACAAAGTTGCAAAAAAGTGACTTGAGGTTGGGTCATTCAAAGTGACCTGGTGACCTGACCTTGAAAGGTAGGAGGTAGGGGGGCGGATATCCGCCCCCCCCCCGTCGGTGCGCGGGTTAATTTAAAAGTTTATCAGTGTGTTTTAACGCACTTGTCCTTATTGATTGAGAAAAGAGCGCACTTTTGATCGTATTACCTAATACGAAGTAACGCAATCGAAGTGTGATTCCGGTCCACTGTGCGTTTTCAGGCGCGCTCGATAAAACACCCAGGCCTGGAGAAAGTTGGAAGGGTGATTTTCTGATCCTCCTTACCACAAAATGACCCTAAGCGAAAAAATGCCCGCGGGGCGCTGCCAACGCGTGCCAGCGGCCCTGCTAGTAAGGGCGAAAATCAATGTATGTGTATGCGGAGCACACCCTTAGCGCTACGATGGCTCCTTGGAGACACCTGGAGAAACCTCTGCCGGCACGAAGGGTCAGGTCCCTCGCAGACTAGACGGCGCGGCACGGCGGGAGCTCAGCGGGTGGCCTAGCCGGAAAGAGGATAAAAATAGCCGACTGGCCAGACCCAGCGAGGGGTGACCAAAGGGTGACCAGGAGTGAATGAGGGAACATACACGCGGTACCGAGCAGCCGATAACAGCACCGGACGATTAGAAAGTCATAAGTCAATGCTGTATTTTAGGCGTAAGGGAGCATCCATGTAGACGGGCGGACTGTCTCCAGCTCTTCCAAGTATTGCTAATATCTTGCTCCAACGAGCGTTGGCACGTTGGAAGTTTTATCGACCACTGCACAATCGTCCGACGGAGACCGCTCTGCATTATGATCGCGTGGTCACCACCATGGTCGCCGGCTTTCACACCCAGCCGAGCCGTCTGGCTACGCTCCAATTGGTCGCCTAAGCCTTTCGATTGGTTTGTAACTCGGGTCTAATATCGAAATATTTGGGAGTTAGGACATGTTAAATCCGTGTTCATGAACAAATATACATTATGCAACTAAAACGCTTTACTTACTTTAACTTTTCTAGGCTGATGACAAGGCATACACCTATTCATTGCAATATTTCTAAAATGTAAATAAATCATGAGCAATGGGCATAAAAAACAACAGCGATCCACTAGAAGCTAGTGTGGAAATCCACTGACGTAGGTCGCCTCGTACTGGCGCAGCTCGTAGCTCGTCCAGCAGCGCCAGCGTCTCCCGCACCCGGCCGCCCGCCTTGCCCGCCTGCACCATCAGCCGCTGGAAATGGCTGCGCTGCCGCTCCAACATTAGCTTGACCGCCTGGCCGGCCCGGCAGATGCGCGCCGTCCGACGCACGCAGTGTACGTCTTCAACAGCGCCGGGATGTCGTACGACACGACCGCGTCCACGGCGTCCACGTCAATACCGCGCGCTATAGCCTCGAGCACACCAGCGCGGCCATCTCACCTAGCGCGCGCCGCCGCCGGCACGCCGGCACTACCCCACAGAACTCAGTCACGCGCGCGCCCAGCACCGACAGCGGTAGCTCCAGCTGGTGCGCCACCTCGTTCCAGTTGACCAACACGAGCGAGCGTCGCCAGTCGGGCTGTCGGAGCAAATGGTGCATCACCAGCGGCTTCAGCGGCTGCGGCGCCACCACGTTGAACGACTCGCTCAGCTTGGCCGGCGTGGTGAACCTGCCGACGAACTAACCGGGCAGTGCGACGGCGGCGGCCGCCGTGCCGGCCGCCAGCAGTCGCGGCTGGAACAGCGACATTCGCTCCAGCTTCTCCGGCCTCCGGGTTCTGTGACAGGGTGGCCAAGAACGGCAGCTTCTGCAGCGGCAGGTGAGGCGCGCAGACGGCGGCGGCCGTCGGCCGGCCGGCGATGCAGGGCGGCGGGCCGTGGCCGCCGCCACCCGCCCCACCGCTTTCAGCCAGCCCGTCTCGGCCATCTCGATCACCCGGTCGGCTTCGTCGATCACCAGGTAGCGCAGGTGCGCTAGCGAGAAGCCCTCGGAGCTGGTTATGTGATCCATCAGCCAGCCGGGAGTGCTCACCACAATCAGCCAGGGAGACCGGGCCGCGCGGCCCCACCGCCACCAGTTGGCGCCCCCTCGTGCCACTGTGTCTCCACCAAGCAGCCAGACGCAGAGCGGCGTGTCGGCATCGTACTGGCGGAACACGGCGGGCACCTGAGCGGGCAGCGCCTGTGTGGGTAGCACAGCTAGCGCGCGCACCCGGCGGCCGGCGCCGCGCCTGCACTATACCGGCAGCACAAACGCCAGCGTCGTACCGCGGCCGGCCGGCGCCGAGACGCAGAGGTCGGCCGGTGGCAGCGGCGACTCTGTGGCCGCCAGCAGCTTGGGCAGCACGGTCACCTGCACCAGGAACACCTGTTCGATGCCCTCGGCGGCCAGCCGGGCGCGCAGCTCGGGGCAGAGCGCCGGCAGATTGGCCGGCGCCGGCCGCCGGTCGCCAATCGGCTGCGGGTGCGCCAGCCAGTCGGGCAGCGCACGCGGTGCACGGCCTGTCGGCTCGAGCGCTCCACCTCGTCCAGCACGGTGAAATCGTCAGCGGCGGCGTCTCCGTCCGACTCGGAGGTGTCCTCACTGTCGTTATTGGCGACGGCGGCTGCCGCTGTGCGCTCAGTCGGCCATCACAGCAACACTCGCCGATGATTAGCGTCATCGAAACCGTCGGACGACGGTGGATTCACCACCGTTTTTGCAGCAGAGACTGGAAAAACCTCAGCAATAAACAAGGAAAACCCTCACAACATGCCACAGCCTGCAATTGTGCAAATTGTCATTATATTTCTCACATGACTGAAAATACTTGTTGCTTTATTCTAGGAACTGGCATGAAAAACATAAGCTAAATCAAGCTAAGTGAATTATTATTGTATTTCAACATGAGACTGGGAAAAAAATCCTTGTCACTGTCAACATGACCAGTGTAACGGACGGGCTGCATGAACATTTCAGCGCATGATCTGAAAACTCTGTGTGCAGAAAGTTCAGTGCTGAGGTGAACAAATAACATTTTGGCCGCAATTTGCCTGGTGCCTCCACAATTTTCCAAAACTAACTCACAATACTTACAGCCAGTTTTAACATGATCCCTGCATGACTCAAGCATGCAAGATACACATGCATTCAATATCAGCACAGTGCACACACAACAGTTATGGATTCATTTACATTTTACAACATTACTATTATTTTCTTTCCCTTCAATATTGGCAGCATGACTTGCTGAGTTCAGTGGCACAATCTTATGACAGCAAGTTTGTTCGGGTTCGCAACCTCACAAACTTTGCACGTTTTGCTTCAAAAACAAGCCTTTATACATTTCTTTCATGCTATTCAATTTCTTTTTAAAAATTTATTGTCATTTATCTTGAAAATCTTGCCAATTCGGTCTTAGCAATGTCAATGCACCTTCCCTATTCCGCACAGCTCAAGCAAGTTTCACCCAAAAGTAGTAGTGGTATCAGTAGCTGGCACCTTGCCATGTCAAATGTAGCTGAATATGTGAAAACAGTGACATATTTATTTAAAATCTTGAGTCCAATGAGCCTACCCTCTCTGCCTCTCCTTCCAGTATTTCTTCAAGCACCTTCAATTTTCGAAAATGACCTTCCATCATTATTTTCCACTTCCGTGCGAGCAATGAACTTGTAAGCTGACCACTAGTTAATGCTCTATCATCTTGCTGTTGGGTGCTTGTAGCAAAAAGATAATATTAAACGAAAAAACTAACACCACAACACCAAACACCCGTCTTGTTGGTTTCTTTTGGTCCTGCCTGGTGACAAAGGCTCTTTCTTTACGCAATATCATCAGTATTCCTCTTCTAATCTTGAAGCCCAGATGCTTTACAAATTGGCCATGAATGATACTAAATTATTATATCAACTGGGAAGCGCAAATCACGATAATTAGTAACAAATGAGGCCAATTGTTCCAACACGACATCAAAAAAATAGACGGGGTCGCCCGTCTATTTTTTGGGCTGTTTTTCTACAAATAATGGCGCAAAATAACACTCCAGACCCCAGACGCGGGGCTGGGAGACCCCAGCCCCGCGCGGGGCTGGGGTCTCCAGCCGAACGCGCGGGGCTGGGGGGGGGGGTAAATTTTACCCCCCCTGTTATCTCCCGAACTAATGGTCCGATTTGGAAAATTCAAACGCCAATCGAAAGCTCTCATCACGAACTACTAAAAACATGTACTTAATTTAAAGTTTGAGGTCAAGGTCAAGGTCAGGTCAAGGGTACAAATTGCAAGTTTCTACAGTATCGGCCTTGCACCGTAGTTGCCGAAGAATGGAGTCATGTACTGAGACTGATCGCCCAAAACGTGTTCTTAGGCTACCAAGACAATATTCGTTGCATACAATATCATTCAGAGGTCAAGGTCAAGGTCAGGTCAGGTCAGGTCAGGTCACCAAAAAACAAAATATAGAAAAGGGCATGTGCGACACATGTTTTATGGGTCATTTTACTCATAGAATTCAATAGGCACACTCAATAAGTGATATGGACCACCTCTGGATGAATTTCAGGTCGAGGTCAGGTCAAGGTCAGGTCAAGTGAGGTCAAATTTTGAAGTTGGTTGTTAAGGCCTAAAAAGGTGTCTATCTGATGCAGTTTTTCACGGCGAATCGAATGGTGCTATTTTTGTTTCCGTACGAGGTCTAGAACTTCCAAAAAAGTCATTTTTCAAAAAATTTGTGTGTCGTGACGTCATAAAATTTTGAACTACTCCCACATTTTTGAACCAATTCTTCTAAAATTTGGTATGTAGGTGCACATAGACCACTTCTCTGACATATATTCCGGTTTTTTCGATAGACTCAAAATTTTGGATTTTATGATGATTTTCCCAAAAAAGTCAGTTTTTTGAAAAAATTTAGGCCAAAATCCAAAATTTTCAAAAAACCGAGATAGCCATTTGATAGACAAAGTAAAATTACGTATAACCTTTTTTGTTACGTCTTGATTCCTTTAAAAATGAAGATGTTAGCGGCGTTTGAACTTTTGCCGTTTTTGAGGCGAAAATGGCGAACATGACGTCACTAAAACGTCAATTTCTCAAAAATTTTCCGACGGATTTCGCTCAAATTTTCAGGGAACGTGTCAAATTGATGTAAAAAAAGGTACTGAAAGTTTGGCGGCGCTGCGCGCCGCCGTTTTTGAGATATCGCAAAAATTCGCGAGGGGGGGTAAAATTTACCCCCCCCAGCCCCGCGCGGGTTAATGCCGCATTTGCCGTTGGTGAAACTCGTTGGCTTTTTTTCTTGATTTTTCTGGCTGATATTTTTTCACGCCGGCGGATATTTTTTCGCCTGGTTGGTGAAACTCGTCGGCTGGTTTTTGACAGAAAAATTGCGCCGGGCTGCTATTTTTCTGTTGGTAAAACTGGCCTCAGTACGAGAATTTCTCTAGAGTTCTCGTAGATAATTTCTCTACTTTCTGAAGAATTTTCGGGACCCATGCTCTTTTCATACTGGATGGAAATATATGCAAGGCACACATCCTCAACGCAAGACACCTTTTTCGGGACGAGAAATAGAATATCTTTGCCTAGGGTGATCGTTGGGCTGTAAAAGCTCCTGATTTATGCTCGTCTCAGCCCAAGCTACGGAACTGCTATTCCAGTTCAAAACCCATGTTAAAAAGTGAACTATTTCCTTTAAGTGTTTCGGCCCTTTTGTGGACGCTGTTCGCTCGCCGTTTTTGTCAACCTGCTGGCGTCCCTCGACTTCTTACTGGCGAAATTCACTTAGGTTGTGATAAGGCGTGCGGTTCACCAATGAAAGGTCGAGAAATGCCTGCAAGTAACTTCCATTTATGGAAAACCGGCCACGTGCTGATAAAAAGCGGCGCTAAACAGCGCTCTAGTGCAGGTCATGGAGGTCACGAAGTCACCAAAGACTGCTTCTCTCGCAGAGTTTTAGCGCACTACGGAGTGCGGCCGAGACGATCCAGTAAGCATTATTTTTTATTTACATTTTTCGGTTTTTAGCACTAGTCGCCATCATCAAACAATTTAATTAACACACGTGCAGTGTTCAAGTTGTTTTCGTTGTACCGTTTCCAGACAACAAAGTAATATATGATATAGTGATAAACAATGTGAAGTATCAATGTGGCAACACTCATCAGTGAAAACAAAATGATTGCGATAGTATTTATGGAACGCACATGCCACAGGTACAAAATATGAATGAATGGCACAAGCCGCAGCTTCAGAACTGGCACGATACGCATCTAAAACGTCACAACGGACGACGGTGAGCCGCTCTATCTAACTCGATGGCACCGCGCGGCCGTAACAAGTTAGGAACGCAGGCTGCCTCACTGCCCCAGTCTAGTAGACTGACGGGCTAATACACGAGTTGTGCGAACTACAGCGTCAGAGTCGGACCGATTCGTTCAGACCCGGCTGCGAGCTGCCACGGCTCGCGGCGGTCCCCGATCACTGGTCCATCTGTCCGGTCTCCGAGTGGTCTCCGGACTGGTCCGTCGGCGGTCCAGCCTCCTCCGGAGATCCATCAACGTCCACCAGCGGCGGCTCAGTGGGAGTCAATTCCATGGGCGTGTCCGCCACCGCGGGCGCCTGCGCGGGATCGACGGACGACCCACCGCTCTGGCTCCGAGCTCTCACTCTCTGTTCTTGCGATCCTACACTCTGTACCTGAGCTCTCGCACTCTGCCCCGGAGTTCCCACACTCTGGCTGGCTACAGCACCGTGTGCTACAGGCTGCCCGCTCTGCCTCTGCACTCCCATACTCTGCCCCTGCGCCCCCACACTCTGTCCCTGTGCCCCTGGACTCTGCCCCTGCACCCGCGCACCCTGTCCTCCGTACTCCCCCGCCCCCGCCGGTCCCAGTCCGGCGGAGGGCGCCGGCCACCTGACCAGGCCCTGTCTGCCCATCATCTGACCTCCGGCCATCACCTCGGCGGCCGACATACGGATCCGCTGCTGTCCGGTACGCCGGCGCACCTCGTCCGCCCCCAGGCGGTGCACAAAGCGCAGGTGCTGGCGCAGATTCTGTACTGTACTCGACGTGTGGCCGCACACGAAGCAGCTGGTGCGCCCCTCGTGGTGTTTTCGGTGCGCTAGTAGAGAGATGCGGTACTTGTACACCTTGCCACAGATATCGCAAGGGTGTTGACTGCCGGCGGTGACAGAATGACTCGGGCTGCCAGCGGGGACCGAGTGGCTCGGGCTGCCGGCCGGTCGCGGGGACGGCGCCGCCGCGGGGCCCGGCGAGGCCAGTGCGCCGTCCTCATACGCCGCCACATAGCCGAGCGCGTCGTCCAGCGTGGCGTCGTCGCCATCAGGCAGCTCCTGCTTCTCCACTTTAACAGCGGTGGGGACAACCGGCGGCTCCGGGAGTGGGGAGCGGTGAGACCGCTGGACCGCCGGCGGGGGTGGCGCGCGGGAGGAGCTGCTGCCTCCGCCGCCTCCCGGAGGCTCCGGACGCTCCTGAGCGGACTCCGACTGGAACGGGACACACGAACGGCATCAGCCGCGGACGACGGCGGACGGGGGCACACGCTGGCGGACCGAGAGCAGGGACTTGGTGAATGTGAGAAAGGTGTGAACTGAAGACACATTATATAGCTACTGCGGTGTATGGATTACAGAACATAGAGGCTTAGAAAACTTATAGTATAACTGCTCAGCATTAAAGGGACTGTCCCACCTTCAAAAAATTGCTTTGATATACTGTTCTTGTGTTGCAAGACATAGATTATGGGCCCCTTTACACGAAATTGGCAAACATTCGGCCCATAGTTGGCTAATTGTTTAAAAATTCCAATTTAAAGCTTTTGGATCGATTACGTCATATGATTGTTTTTTTATCGGGCAAAGTTTTTTTCCTAGCTGCCAAATCGGTGGCACAAAGTTTTGTTACGCTTCTGCCGCGAATAGTACAAACATTGCGCATAAACTCAGGAAATTGGTAAAGGATGGTAATTTTCTCAGCACTAAAAACCGGTCATTTTGTGGTATTTTCGGCAAAACTAGGCATTTCCAGTTAATTTGAGGTATAACAGGGTCATTTAGCACGTAACCAGTTATAACACCTATTTAAGGGACTTTAGCACTACTTTCAGTCTAATTCGCAGTACTTTTAGTTTGAATGGCACCTAATGGTAGTCATTTCGCACTATTTTTGGTAGATGTTTAGGCATCCCTACTAAATCTAGAAGGAGTTTAGTATATTATGGAGAAATAAACTACAATACTAGTCTGTACTAGCTACAGATTGTTTGTTGCCAGGTCGATTAGCGTCTGTTTCGGCGCATGCGTTTTGAGAGGACCGATAGGACGCAAGGCGCGCTTCTTGGACGGATTTGGCAAGGAATTTGGATAGATTGATTTGCGTACAGCCTCAGCGTGTGCCGATCATCCTGCCTTTTCTTGTCCAAGAGTGAACTGAGCGAGGTTCTTAGCATGGAGATTGGAGAGTGATGACGATTTCCGCGAGGATGTTGGGTCCTACCGTCCGCCCAAGCGTACTGGTCCGCCAGTGCTGCTGTCTTTATTCTGTCAGGTTATCTAACGGCGCTATGGGCATGTAGATTGTAGGTACAGCATTGCAGTAGCAAATGCTTATAATGTGCGGTGGCATTTTCCCATGCTTAGTAGGAAGCGCTCGACGTTCCTTCCGTACGTGTCGTGGAAGGGACGTGTCTGTCATTGACGCACATCAACTAGATGGATCTTGATTGTAGCATTTCGCAGCAGCGTTTTATCGTTCAGCGGCAGCTAACGCCTAGCCAGCTCTCATTTCGAGGGGTGGTACTTTGCTGAGGAGCATGAGTGGTCACCAGATGATTAGCCGGTGGGCAGACCGTGTACCGTACATTTGCGTACAGTACATGATTTTGTCCCACGAACCTAAGCGATGCGCATTTTTGTCCACAAATTTACCTACATAATATATACCCAGCATGCCTATTAGTCGTTAGGGGGCAGCACCGGGCGTTGTGTATTGCGTAGAGGGCAGGACCTATGCAACAAAATTTGCTCCAATTCCGTTTTCATCGTGGAAGTAATACGCTGAATGGAGGATCCTACTTTGATGTCCAACTTACGTACAACATAAAAAATAAATACCTCAAGGCTCAAGAATACTGTGATCATAGCAGTAGCTCGTGCTCGGCAGTGAAATCATAAATAGTGCTCATATACCGGATTTAGTGCAAAATGAGCTACCACACACCCATTTATTATGCCAGATCTGGCATCGCCTCTATACTAACAAAAATAGTGCGGAATGACCGAATATACCTGTGTTTGACAGGAATTGCCTGCGAAAAGACGATAGTGCAAACTGAACTTATGATAGTGCAAAATAACTGAAATTTAGGTACTGAAAAAATTATCCCCCATTGGTAAACATGTTCAATGTTCATGGAAAGGATTGAAATGAAAATTGGAAAATTGAAGCTTGAACTTTGTCCAGAAGAAGGTCGCAAACTGCAAAGAATATCAACAAGGCCTTATTTATCATTTTTAAAAAAGTTATAGAATGCTCCCTAATAAGCAAAAGCAAGATATTGATGTTTGATTATTGATGCTGCCCACAATGTCTTGGGCACATGGATGATGGACGTGAGCTCAACTTCAATAATCAGACCTAAGAATCACAATGGATATAGCCATGAGCCAGACTGCAAAGTGGGGCAATTTTGTCTAGATTTTGTCAGTGCGGACTCCTTCGTCTGGTGCGGATTTAAGTGTGGTGCGGTGCGGATTTGGTCTAGTGTGGTGCGGATGTAGTGTAGCGGGGTGCGAATTTGGCTTGCTGTGGTGCAGATGTGTAGCATTGTGGGGATTTGATGTCAGTGCAGATTTTGACTGGCCATTTTGGGGTTTGGTGCATTTTTGTGTTCTCTCAGGCCTCAGCCCCCTTTGGTGTGAATTTTCGGGCTCTGTTTGAAGGGTTTGTGTCAATTTTGAGCTTGGGAGTTGGGCCAGTGCTCCTTGGCGACCTGCGAGCCATACTCTGCAGTACTGGACTGGGCCCATGAGCAAAGTAATATAATATAGTCTGTTCAAGATTCAATATAATAAGTCTGCAAAACACATTCCAGCAATTGTAATTGAAGCAGAATGAATTGTAGTGAACTGCATTTGTATTTTTGTTGTGTCTGTGAAAAACAATAAATATACCTACCTATTGGAAAAATCGTGGCCTTTCAGCACATTTGGCAGAGATGTGTGACTCTGATTTAGTGGCTCATGTGGAACGCAACGAGCTACGGAACAAGCTTGAATAGCATTTTGCCTCAGGGCTATCTGCCAGAAACATTTCATCTGCATAAATTTGCCTACAGGCAAGTCTGACAAATTTGTGGATTAACTGGGGTCTTTGTAAGCCTGCATATTAAATTCTAGCCCACCAGCTCAGCCCTATTCTCAGTTTCAGCATTCAGCATAACAGTTCTGATCAAGTTCTGATTGTCACCACTGAGACACCAATGGAGTCCTCTGAAATTTTGCCTTTCTATTAGATTATTTGTAAGAGTTTCAGCTACATTTACATAGAACAAACGTTTCACTCTCAAAGATCTGCGACCCACCCCACTCGTCCAGTAGGATGCCTGGCGCGCAAACAGTCCAGCAGTGAGCTCCCAGCCGGTATGCAGGGCAGCAGCAGGCGGCGGCAGCAACAGCAACTAGTGAACATGTCTTGGACTGCAGCCACGACATGATCTAGGCCTATTCAATTTGTCCATGTACAAGTACCACAGCTCCTGCCCGAGGTCGCGCAAGTCAGGGAACTGACCACCTCCAGCCCAGGCGTGGTTCACTGACTCAAGACATTTCAACTGACCAGTCAGAGTTCATGTTTTGCAACTTTTATCCAAGTTATTTGTAATTGTAATATTCTAAACTGAATTTTAGGCATGACTTCATTTTTCAAGAGCTACACAGAACACGCCTTCCCTGTACAGCACGTCTATTGTCCTAACATTAGTCAAGAGTTGCAAGAAGCGACTTGAATGCGGAACCTGCCTGTTTTGAAGCCCTGCTGTCTGTTGGGTGACACTGCACAGAGGTAAGGATGGGGTGTGATTTTGCTGCTGTTTGTCAGGTGCAATATGTGTGTCAATGATCACAAAGTAGTTACTCTTAAAGGTTTAAAAAATGCACAGCATGGCCCAACAAGGCACATTACCTAGGTTTTGACAAGCAGCGCAGCGACTGTGGTACAAAGGCCCAGTCCCATGCTCATGTTAGTAGCTGGATCTGCTCCCAGGAAACAAAGGTAAAACACTATTGACAGCTTTAAGATGAAATCTGCAGGAAAACTAAGCCATCTATAAAATCTAACATAAGCTTAAAAGCACAACAGAGCATTTCTTATTCAACATGCAGCACTTCCGCTTTCATCCGCCATTAGCAACTCAGTTCAAAGAATGATACATTACATCACTAAAATTTATTTCAAAACACCTCTGCATGGTGTTTACACAAACAACAGTTCTTTACTAGGCATGGTCGACCTCAGGCCACCCACACTTCAGCATACAGGGTATTATCAATGTTTAACGGCTCAAGGTTAGTCGTCTTGGATGCTCAGAAATAAAAAGGTGAACATTCATCGTCTCTTCCTTAGTTGTCACCATCAATAGATTGTGGACTTCTCAGAGCATGTCTTGATTATGGAGTTGAAAGTTGAAACAGCAGTGAGCAAATCATTTATCATTTTGATACTATGATTACTTTTAGAGTTGCACACTTGAACTTGACACCTGCCATTGATAAGTTCATGGCTCTTGCATTCTTCAGTCACATTTAGGACGGCCTCTTAACTATTTAAATACAAAAATAAAAATACTACAAGAATTAGAAGACTATAAGAATTAGTTTGGCATATCAATTTATATCTCCACCCGGAACGAATGGGCGCTGTTCAAGGAGGCGTTGTTATTTTTCAAGGTTTCGATAAAAACAAGTCGACAGATACAGAAACTTCGGAAAAGGCGGAAACGTCACAGGTTTTAAGTGCCAATACCAATACATTGTGGCACTTATTTGCACAGATGTCAAAATCAAACACAAATTTCTTTGCGATGAAGTAATTGCTGGAGAAACGGTTTTCACGGCTCTGATTTTCAAAGAACGCCCATCAAGATGGCTATCTCAACTCAATTCTAATGTTAAGGTGGGACAGTCCCTTTAAGCACAAACTGCCTAACAATACAAATCACCAGCCTGCTGAGTTTCTGTCTGATACACAACATTCCACCTGAACCGCGCCAATTATGACCTGATAATATTCCTCTTACTCTGTCCCACTGAGTCCTACCCCTCCCATCTCCCCTTGCCCGTCTCACCTGGCCCTCATCGCCGCTCAGTCCGCGGATCTGCAGCGTCTCCGCAGTCTTGATGAAGGATGTCAGCTGGCTCTGTGTCACGTTCACCACCCCGCTGTACATGAACTCCACCAGCGCCTGGAGGTCGGCAGCTGGAGTGTCCTTCAGAAACAGCACCAGGTGCTCGCACTGGGTCTCCTGTATGGCCCGGGGGTCTGTCAGTTTATTGTAAATTGGTGACCACCACTGGTGGTGCAGCATCAGGTTATGACCAGATTTAGCTGTTAATTGGTATGCTGAGCCTACCTTCATGTTAGGAATGCCCTAAAAAACTGTACACAATGTAAATTACATCACAGGAGTGAGGTATAAAAAGCATGTGTAAAATAAGGTAGGACACCTAATGCAATGCAAATTACATTCAGAGCCAAATCATACTGTCTACTCGGGGGGGGGGGGGGGGGGGGACCTGAGCCATCCAGTGATTATCCCTTACCTAAAAATAAGTGGCAAAGGCTTCATATTACCCCTCCATTATATTATCCCTCTGAACTCACAGTGAGAAGGTCCCTGAGGTAGGGACTGCAGGCAGCCAGCAGGACACGGTGTGCCTTAAGCCGCCGCCCTTCAGCGCAGAGGGTTACATCCAGCAGCTGGCCGTCCCGCCGCAGACGATCAAAGACGCCCGTTATGCTACTCTGGTAGCTGTCCCAGCGCAGACAGAACTTTTGCTCCTCCATGGTCTAAAGACAAGAACTGATGGGAAAGAAAGAAGGCAGGTAGGTTATCATCGGTTGGTAACTAGTTTCTAACATACAGCGTACCTTCATCCAGTGGCATCACATTAATCATCAACATCAACTTAAGTAAGGTACCCACTTACATTGCATGTAGAATAAGCAGGTAGGTACATACTTACTTTGTACGCAGTGCAGCGGAGAAAAAGAACTGACTAGATTAACTACCTATCTGCTGGCTAGCAAATTGAAATGACTCAGACTATGCAGTAAATACACATTACATCAATGTCACGAGTCCTAATAGCCGTGAAACCGTAAAACACAGAGAACCAGTAGCGAGCAGCGCGCCGGTCAGCCGCTAACTGCTTGTTTATTGTATCAAGGTCAGTCGGACGAATGACGTCACACACTGCTAGGATCGGCCGCATGACGTCACACACTGCAAGGCACGCGCAATACATTTGCACAACGTCACATCTCCCTTTCTCGACAAAAAACGAGCTAATATGAAACCCTTCACACAAGTAACATTCTTGATGCAGTTAAACACACAAAGCACATCCGACAAATAACGATGAGAAATGGGACACCAAGAAAACAAAACGGATGCACGCTGACAAACGACAAAACAAATCGACGGATAATCCGTCCCGTTTACGGCACATAATCCTGCAGATAGCGTGGAGGTTGCGAGATGCGACCAGAGCGGCGCACAGGCGGCGGAGAGAGTGGCGATGAGGCAGAGACATTTCCCCTGCCGTGAACACTCGGCGACGCGTCCCCACCTCCTACGGTGTCCGAGGTGGACAGCGGCGTACGGGGAGACTCTGGCCGCGAGAACGAATGGTCCCGAGAGAGACGGGAAGGCGGTAGGTGGTACTGGTCATGAGGCCTCTCTGGTGGGTCATGGGCAACGCTCGGATCCTCGTTAGTAGCGAGCAAATGGCGGCGGTTACGCCGATACACATAGTTGTCAACTCTGACCAGATAGGATCGGTCTCCCGCTGATCGCAAACAGATACCGGGTGACCACGTGGACTGACCCGGCAATTGCATGCGGACGGTCTCGCCTTCGATGAGAGCCAGGGACGTATCCAAGGGGGGGGCGACGGGGGCGGTCGCCCCCCCCTGGGCCCTGCCGGGCCCCAAAAGCGGGCCCGGCAGGGCCCGCTAGGCAGCAAGAAAGCGGGCCCGAAGGGCCCGCTTTGGGGCCTAGTCAGGAACAATTTGGGGTCGGCTGGGCCAAAAAGCGGAAGGGCATGTTCAGAAGGATTTGTTCGAATTTTTTGGTTCGCGGATGGGCCCCTGGGGCCCTGCCGGGCCACAAACAGGTCCGTAACTGGGCCCTTCGGCCCACTTTTGGGCAGAGCGAGGGCAATTTGGAGCCCGGCAGGGCCCCAAAAGCGGAAAGACCCGTTCAGAAGGATATGCTCGAGCCTTCGAGCTTGAGGAAGGGCCCCTATGGCCCTGCCGGACTCCAAACGGGTCCCTTATCGGGCCCAAAGGTATCGCTTTTGAGCTAATTGGCCCCGGAGAAGTTATGGTTAGCGGATCCGAAAAAATCCTCTTCCGTGCCCAGTCACAGGGCCTGTCTGTGCCCTAGATGTGGAAGGGCCCGCTGAGAAGATCTTGCCCAGGCTTTCGGGTCCAAAAAGGGCCCATAGGGTCTTGCCGGTGCTCATATGGGTCCCTAGCCGGGCCCCACAAGCGGACCGGGCCAAGCCAATGACAACCGGGGGCCCGGGAGGTCTACAAAAGCGGAAGGGCCCGCTCAGAAAGCCTTGAAGCAGGCTTTTGAGCTTAAGTATTGGTCCCTCGGCCTCGACAACGTATCAAGAAAGCGAGCCCAGATATACACTTCCGTGCCCAGTCTCAGAAACAGCTTGTCCTGGCCGGGCCCCAGAAACGGAAGGGCCCGCTGAGAAGGCCCTGCCCAGGCCATGGGGCCCGAGGAACAGGCAACAGCCGATGATGGGACCCTTTCGACTGACCTCATGGGGCTGCTCCTGTTTACAGTTCTCCGAACAAAATGAGCTCCATAGTTGCGCCACGGATAGCGTTTGGGACAGGCGGTGGGGGAGGCGTTTGAACACCCTCTCTCTCTAACTCGGCTCCTGGGCCACGTAGCGACACGTAAGCGTATATACGTGGCATTCGGAAGAGCGTAAAAAATCATGCCGAAAGTAACTCGGTCATTTTCTAGGTCAGGTCAAAGGTCAGGTCACCATAAGTCAGCAAAGGTCACATTTTGCCTATTTCAACATTGTTTGACAACTCCGGCGCATAACCCGGGTACAAACAGAGCTGCAGCGCCACAAAAAACGCATTCAATAGTTCTTTTAACGTTCTTTCCGTAAACTGTTCTCAGAATTGACCTGCGATTAACCCGCGCACCGACGGGGGTCCGCGCCAACTTAGAACCGACGGGGGGGGGGGGGCGGATGACCGCCCGCCCCCTGAGATCTCAAGAACGAAGCAAGATAGCGACAAGCGGTAAACGGCATGGGGTACGCACGGACAAGGTCTACAATTTTTAATTAGGTCATTTCCAGATCAGGTCAAAGATGACGTCACAGGGGTAAAAAAGTCAAAATGGCGGCGCTAGATATGAAGAGTTTTTCTCGAATAACTTTCGAATTAGCCAAGCTAGGAACACACTAAGGGCACCATCGTGATCCTCTCGTCAATCCGCATCGAATCATATTCCGTTATCTACTGTAGCTCTGACACGACGTGACAAAGTTGCAAAAAAGTGATTTGAGGTTGGGTCATTCGAAGTAACCTGGTGATCTGACCTTAAAAGTTAGGAGGTTCAAACTTGCACACCATGTGTAAAATTAATGAGAAAATAGTCATGCCAAATTTCGCGGCGCTACGCGCCGCGGTTTTCCCGCATAACCTCAAGGGGGGGGGCGGATAACAGCCCCCCCGTCGGTGCTCGGGTTAACGGTTTAGCCTCTTGAGAGAAAAAAAACTTTTAAAATAGTCGTTTTTATGAAACACTTTTTTCTTTAACAATTTTCGACTCAGGAAAAGGCACGACATTTCTTTTGTCAGCATCGTGCTACTCTCGTCGAGACGCGTCGAATGAACTACATATAATTTGACCTTATCAGGTCATTTAGAAAATTTGAACTAAATTCAAGGTGACCTGACCTGAAAGGTCATGTTGCACATCCGTCAAACCGTATCGTCGATAAGGCCTGAACACATCTAAGGTGTTTTCAACGCTCTAGCGTGTCTCTAACAAATGCTATTGTCAAAAGCTGTGGAGACGTTTCGTGACCTGAGATGACCCCATAGACATAAGGAGGGGTCACGGGTACAAATTTCCGATTTAGGTTGTCATTTTTTATGTAACCAGGTGATTGAGGGTGCCTAGGATGACGTTTGCCTAAAAGAGGCACCTTTCGATTTTCTCCCATTTATAAAACCTAATGGAGAGGGCGCAAAAATTGACTTGAACTTATGTCACCACCGGTATGCAAATTTCGAGATAATCATTTTATACATACTGTTACTCTTATCAATCGCTAAAAGTTTCAAGCCGATCGTTCAGTCGGTGTTGCTATGGAGAGCATTCTAACCTTTTCTGAGGTGAGGTCACTTGACGTGGTCTGGTGACCTGACCTTGAGCGACCTGGGTGTAAAATTTTCATATCTGTAGATAATATTCATCCCTCTTTTTTATATCCACGCAAAACCGCAAGGAGGAGGTGTTCAAACAGCCCCCCGCCCCCCCCCCCCCCCGGCCGGGCGCGGGTTAACGAACTTCAACGGAAGTGAACTGCAAAAACAAACTTCAACGGAAGCTAACTGCAAACATGTTATCAAGGTCGAGAAACGCAAGACAATGCATTTTCATTTACAATGCCAAATTCTATCGTAAATTTGCTGTTTTTTCGACATTCTCGAATTTTTACACGCCAGGATAGGCAGTCGCTGTGGGGCCCCTTTTGGCTGACCTCCGGGCCCTTCTCGGCTGTCGCCCCCCCCTGAGCGAAATCCTGGATACGTGCCTGATGAGAGCCCGGAGGGGTCGGGTGCCGCGATTGAAATACGTCGCCTGGGTTTGTTGCGCTTTTATCCGGGCCTCACGGACGGGAACTGGGGGTGCTGGGGCCAAAGTTGATCGAGCAGTCGGAAGAAAAGTACGGCACGGGCGACTGAACATAAGCTGAGCGGGAGAAACTCCGGTGATTTCATTCGGTGCGTTCCGCCACATCAGTAGCGCCCAGAGTGGATCCTCCCCGGCAGCCAGAGCTTTACGCCAGAGGTTTTTGATCGTGCGAACTGCATTTTCAGCTTTGCCATTAGCCTGAGGGTACTTGGGACTGGAGGTGCGGTGTTCTATGTCTAACTGGCGCATAAAATCCGCAAACTCAGCACTCGAATACTGTGGTCCGTTATCGCTGACTAGAACCTCTGGAAATCCAAAACGAGCAAAATGCACAGACAGGGCACGAATTACTTGAGCCGACGAAAGGCAGGGCAAACGATCAACTTCCACGTAGTTACTGTAGTAATCCACTAGCACGGAGTATGCCTGGCCATCCAGTTCAAACAGATCCGTCGCAAGTACCTGCCAGGGACGACTGGGCACGTCATGTGACTGTAACGGCTCCCGAGGAGGCGAGGGTCGGTGCGCGAGACAGACAGGACACTTGAGGATAATCTCGCGTAGCTGGGCCTGCATCCCTATCCAGAACACGCTTTCACGCGCCAGCCGTATGATAGAAGCCAGTCCGATGTGACTGCGGTGAAGCTGAGACAGTACCTCTCGTTGTTGACTGGCTGGGACTACTAGACACCGATACTTGAAAATTAGACCTCCCTGAACCGTAAGTTCGTCGCGAAATGGGTAAAAACACCTGACAATCTCAGGAACCGCGTCACGGCGGTCAGGCCAGCCGCGCTGAATCTGAGCCATAAGGGCAGACAGTATCGGATCGGACGCTGTCGCTGCACGGATAAGCGCCAGCCGGCTCGGAGACACTGAAACTCCCTGACTTAAATCTACCGTCTCCAGCTGGAGAGCAAAAACGTCCGGGGTCAGCGGCAGAGACGCCCGACTGAGGGTGTCAGCGACACACAGCTGGCTGCCGGGCTGGTAGGTGATCGTGTAGTCGTAGCGCTGAAGGGTCATTAGCATCCGCTGAAGGCGGAGCGGCGCGTCACCTAGCGGCTTCGATTGAATGGCCACCAGTGGTTTGTGATCAGTGACCACAGTGACGGGGCGCGCGTACAAAAACTGGTCAAGACGAGTGAGTGCAAATGTGATGGCGAGCAGTTCTTTCTCGATTTGCGAATACGCCTTTTCAGCCGTTGTGAGCGCGCGTGAACAGTAAATTACAGGCTTCCCTTCTTGCAATAGACACGCTCCGAGACCAGACATAGAAGCATCGCACTGTACCGTCGCTTCCCGTCGGGGGTCGTAAAAACTCAGCACCGGAGCCGAGGTAAGCAGACATATAACGCGATCGAACGCCCTCTGACACGACTCGCTCCAATACCACTCAACTGAACGCTGAGTCAGCTGCCGGAGTGGGGCCAGCACAGATGACATGTTCGGCAGGAATCGAGACAGGTACCCGACCATGCCCAAAAAACGTTTTAGCTCGGGCACCGAGGTCGGCACCGGGAAGTCTGTTATAGCCCTAACACGGGCCGGGTCGCACTTCAGGCCCTCCTTACTCAAGATGTGTCCCATCCATTTGACGGATCCGACTTTAAATCGGAACTTATCTGGGTTCAGACGCAAGTTCCGCTCCGCGGCCCGTCGGAGGAACCCTCTGAGATTGGCGTCGTGGTCCTGCTCAGTCGTACCGAAGATGATGAAGTCGTCGGCGATCACGTCAACCCCTGGCAAGCCCGCGACGAGGTCGTGCATTGTGCGCTGCCAGACTTCCGGGGCTGATTTAATGCCATAAGGCAGGACCTCCCACCTGTACCTGCCGAAAGGTGTGTGGAATGTACATAGCCTGGCCGCCTCATCCGTCAGCCCGATCTGCCAGAAAGCCTGACTGGCATCGACAACTGAGAAAATTTTGGCCTCACTGAGCCGGGTTGTGACCTCATCCAGAGTAGGGGTAGGGTAATGCTCGCGCTGAATAGCCTTATTGAGGGACTTGGGATCTAGACAGAGGCGGAGATCTCCGTTTGGTTTGTCTACGATTACCAGGTTAGATACCCATGGTGTGGGCTCGGTCACAGGAGATATCAGTCCTTGGGCGACGAGGTCATCCAACTTAGATTTCAGTTGGTCCCGGACATGGACACGAACACGGCGCGGGGCCTCCGCGACGGGACTGACCTGGGGGTCTGTGACAATGTTGTACTCAGTGACGACTCGACCCGGCTTGGACACATCAAATACCTGCTCAAACTCGGACATGACCCCAGCCCGAGTCAGACCCTCGGTCGAGCCCATGTCAGCAGACACTCGGGGAACGTAATCGAGCGGGTCGACATCTTTGACATCTATCAGACCCAAATCGACAGACGATAGCAGGCTAATGATGGGCAGCGCGTCATGACCAATCACTCTACAGTTGAGCGTGACCTTCTGGCCCGATGAGGGGTTCACAAGACACAGGTTGGCCTTACCTAGTGTGCTCACAAGTGTGCCATCATACATACGGAGAGCAGAGACACTAGACCGCAAAAACTGGTGCGATACATCACCTGTGACACGCTCATAGTCACTGAGCGACACGATGTTACACTCGGAGCCAGAGTCGACCAGGAACCGCAGGGGCTCGCCCGACGGCGATGTAAGCGTTTTAAATACACGAGGAGATACCTGGATATCTGAATCTGGCGCCTGCACTACATTCACAGCATATAATGGGGCCCCCCTTTCTGTGCCCACCTGTTCCGCATCCTGGTCTGCTTGTTCAATTGCTGCGACACCGTCCCGGTCCCGTCGTCCACCTCCAGCACGGGTCGCAGAGCGCAGTCCCCGGTCGCCGGCCACCGGGACCGGTGGCGCCACAGAGCGAGGCGGCAGGCGGCTGTCGTTACGCCGCTGGCCGGTAGAGGCGCCACCACTCCGTGTTGTGACGCCCGAGAAGCCGCCATCTTGGCCTCTGGGCGACAGGGGGCGGGCGCCGGCGGGCCGGCCGCAGCACGCCGAAAAATGGTTTCGGCCACCGCAGGCGTGGCATGACTGTCCCCACGCTGGGCACGAGGACCGTTGCATCACGTGAACTCGGGCACAGAACCGACACCGACTCACAGCTGGGGCCGGGGAGGGCTGAGAAATCGCGCTCACCTCACTGGGATTCAGCACATCACCAGTAGCACTCCCGGCACTCCCCATGCACTGCTGGTCACGCCGTGAGGCCTCCTCAGACAGGGCGATGTCCACTGCGGCCGTTAACGTGAGATCGGCCTGTCGGAGTAGGGCACGTTGGGTGGCGCGATCGGCGACACCGATCACCAGCCGATCACGGATCATATTGTCCGGGTCCGGGAACTCACACGTCACGACCAAAGAGCGCAGAGCGGCGAGGAAGGTCGTGATGCTCTCGCCCGGCTGCTGGACACGGGCATGAAAGTAGCGCTCCAACACCACGTTGCGGCGCGGATTGCAATATGCCTCAAACTTTTCCAACAGTGGCGGCAAGCCATCAGAGTCCTGCCACTGAAAATGAGAGGCCACTTCTTGGGCGCCGATGCCTGCATAGTTCAAAAAAGTTCCCACTTGTACCAAGACAGGTTTCTCAGCCAGCTCCTTAGCCGCAGCGTAGTACTTCCAATCTCTGCTGAATCGCGCCCATTCGGCCGCCATGTTGACGGCCGAAAAATTCAGCTCTGTCGGAGCGCGCAAATTCATCTTGAATAATCGCAAAAATAATCGAACGAACGAATCGAACGAACAGGAAGACCAATCAGGGCGATAATTCGGCCACTTCTGACACCATGTCACGAGTCCTAATAGCCGTGAAACCGTAAAACACAGAGAACCAGTAGCGAGCAGCGCGCCGGTCAGCCGCTAACTGCTTGTTTATTGTATCAAGGTCAGTCGGACGAATGACGTCACACACTGCTAGGATCGGCCGCATGACGTCACACACTGCAAGGCACGCGCAATACATTTGCACAACGTCACAATCAACATGCAAAATCCCCCAGAAACAAACATCACCTATTATCCGTCATGTAATAACACACTGACACACTGAGACTTCCCAAGGCTATATAAACCCAAGCCCATATAAGTTTTATACAAACCCACTTAGCTCAGAATGAAATTGGATCTTGAATGCAAGATTCTTTTTTTTTTATAAATTTGGCTCGAATGTTTGAATGGACGGATTGACAGAGCCGGAGCCCACGCTAAGCAGAGCTTGTTGCGTAGACCCCGACCCCTACCGTCCGATCGCGCAATTCCGGGTAACGGGAGAATTTGGATGCCAAAGTTTAACGTGCCCTTCAAAGCCGGACACGGCCTGTCCCACTCAACTGACTTCAACTGACTGCGGCTGCTCCCACCAACCGCAGACCATCCCCGTCAGGAGTCTCAAATATCGAGCGCCGGAGCGTCTCGAACCCGGGCTCTCACTACCGGGAGTCCAATGCTCTACCAGGGGGCGTCGAAGTCTAGTTCCTACCAGCCTGGCAACTCCCATGCTGACGTCACCACGAGGACGCCCCAGGGCATTTACATGTTGGAGATAGGGAAAATTGACAAGTTCAGAGCCGACTGGAGGACAACCTAAACCTAGCTCGTATTATAAATGTGTGCTAATAAGTTCGTCAACATGTTATTTATCCAAATCCAGGGCCAATTTATCAATAACTTGTCAAGTTTTCGGATGGTGACCCGCTAACGATGGTGGTCCTTGTAGCCAATAAGGGTGTTTCATAGCGCGATTTAGCCGCATTGTCGCCTTTAATGCCATAAACCGCCACGGAACATACGATTTGCGGCTTACTCGCTGGCGTGATAGCTGGCATTAGCGCTCATGGGTCAGAATCGGAGTCGGTCGGAGTCGACAGTTCTGACCGGAGTCAGAGTTGGAGTCGGAGTCGATTGTTAAATGCGGAGTCAGAGTCAATTTTACAAGTAGGAGTCGGAGTCACCGAAAGGCGTAGTCGGAGTCGGTTGGAGACGACATCAACAAAGTGTAAAGTCTGAGTCTAAGTCGATTTTTGAAGTCGGGAGTCGGAGTCGGAGTCATAAAAAACATCGATTCCGCAGTACCATTCACGTGATGCCGATGCCATTCACCTAAGTGCACATATTAATAGAATGAAGGTAATTCATTACCTACCATTATTCATCTCAGCTGCCACCACAGGGTTTCCTTTCAGTGGAAAAAAAGACATTGTGGTTGGTATGGTGGACATAAGGAATATTGTGGCTCACGTAGTTATTAGGAGTGTTTTATAATGCGATTGCAGGGTATTGTCGCCTTTCATGTCATGGATATCTATCAAACATACGTCTGCGATCCACTCAACACTTAACACGCGATTTATGCATAGCTGGGCATCACTGCTGTGATTGTAGCCCGTATTATGATTTTATCAATTATCACCTAGGCGGTAGTACAACCAATAGAGACTCGAATACAGGAGGTATATTGAATGCATGCTCACTGCTCACAGTGGTTGCACTCTTCCGTCATGTCTGTCTACCGTCCAACGAAACGATGCAAACAAGCTCTTCATGCAGAGCTCGGTACGAACAGGCTCGATGCGAACAAGCTCGATATGCCTGCGCAAAAAGGTCGCCATTATCCAGCAGGGCTTACAGACAGACAGCGGAGGGACAACCTGCCACCGGTTGCCCCTTGCGGGCACACAGCACATCACTCCGCTGAACCAACGGAAAAGAACGCCTAACAAGTGGGGTAAACGCTCAAAAGCACACCAACCGGTTAGTCAAAATGGAAGCTGGAGCACAACAAAAACACTACTTCAAACACGATTGAAAACAGTCCTGCAACAGTTAACAAATAAAACACGGTTGCCACGGCCCAACGCCATCCGCGCCCGGGCTCAGCCGGTGTCCGTATCGCCGGTACGGTTATTGCGAACGCCGGACCGGAGGCCCGGCCCGTGACCGGAGGCCCGGCGACACGTCACCCTCCCCCGGCGACTGGTTCGTTACCGTCGGGAACTATTGCACCGCCGCCTTGGCCGTCGATGTCCAGCGTCTCGGCGCTGCGGTTGGTCCGGCGGGCGGCGTCTCCATGCCTCCAGCGACCGTCCATTCCGGTGCCACCGCCGGAAGCCCTGGCGCCGCCCTGGTGCGGTCTGTAACGGGCAGAAAATCCTTTATTAATGACATTAAATTCCATCACATCGTTCACAGTTAAGTCAACATTTCGAAAGCTCAGGGCTACGAATTTCAGGACGAGCGACAAAACAAACGTTAGTTTGTAGCGGAACGCAATTCAAACGCCAAGATAAGCAACCAGTGGCCATACTCTTCATTTACGCTGGATCGCTCCAAGTCCAAGCTGATCAGATGTTAAGTTGCTTGTGTTCATTTATATAGCTATGGAACAAAAGAACCATAATGGTTCGAGCTCAGAATGTGTTCAAATACTGTTTGTCGTTTTTCGAGCCCATATTTGATTTAGTACTTATTTTATACACGAAATATTTCTGGAAGGTGAGCTATTCGTTTCAAGGACAATGAAAAAGTCGGGTCTACCTAACCATGCAGTGTTGACGAATGAACCACACCGACGCGTACTTACCTTCTAAGTGGCAAACTGCTTGTTCTTGGTCTTCTCACGAAGTGATGCTGTTGAGCTGCTCTTCCGCAGCATCCGGTTCACCGTGCTGAGACGGAGAAACGTCCGCAGGCGAACGAACCTCCGCACAATGCGGATGTCTGGCAGGTCCAAGTTCTGGTTTGTGATCGACTCCACGAGGGACTCGACCACCCTGGTACTGCGGGACAGACGGTCCGGCTCCAGGTGGTGTCGGACGCAGAAGGCACTGTCCAGCACCTTGAACTGTTCCATCCACTTTCCAGAGGGAACACTGAGGCCGCCCATGCTTCGCATCCGGATCCACATAGTCTCCGCCATTGCCGTCTCATCAGCGTAGGCTGAGGGAGTTCCCAGACTGGGGTCAATCTTGCGGCACTTGGCGGACAGATAGCCGGCCGCATAGGCCATGCCGTACTGCTCTGCCGTCACACTGGTCCTCGGGTCCACTGGCGAGGCAGTCGCAGTGCCGGATGGAGCCGGCCGGCTCTGGCGGGCGGCTTCCACCAACGACTCGATCTCCATCAGGTCAGAGCTCAGCTGCGAGTCCTCGGTGTGATGCTCCTCGAGATCCTCTGAGAGAAGCGCCGTCTCCACCGCGCTGTCCCCGCCAGTGACCGGTTCGGGCGACATCGGATTCAGCGTCAGCGGGTTCACTCCCAGCCTCAGAGCGAACATCAGCGACAAACTCCTGATGCGACACTTGGCCTCACTGGGGCTGGGGTGCAAGTTTGCGCCGCCCTTACCGCGCACCAGGCTGAAGAACGATTCCAAGATATCTTGGTTGATGCGGCCGGGGAGCACGTACGAGCCTTGGCCGAGCACCGGAAGCAGATCAGCCGCCAAGCCACGCATCGACCGGATCGTTACGATGAACCCCTTCTGAAATGGCAGCAGCGAGGTCTTGCCCTGGAACTTGAGCCGGATGGCCGCCTCTAGCTCAGCCAGGGCCCTGAAGTGCGCACTGCCGTCTCCTTTGATGCCGCGGCGGAGTGGCTTGACGTCGGTGGGACACTGTCCGTTCAGGGCATCAAAGCCACTATCGAATGCCCGCAAGTACCGCGCCTCTTCTTCCCGGCCCAGGAAGGTGTCGACAGCTGCCGCCACTGAAGCACTGAGGAGCTGCGCGGCCGGTCGCACTTTCTGACGAGCTTGCCCGGTCACCTGCAACCAGAGTAAAAGGACCGCTATAATCGTAGGCATTTCTATTGAACGTAGGATTACGGATACAAGTTCTGGTTTGGCAGCTTTATCGAGAGTAGGCGGGACAGTTCTGACAACCCACGTGACACGTGCCGAGTCCGGTTACACC
The DNA here is from genome assembly GCF_019059575.1 of Amphibalanus amphitrite. NCBI lineage: Eukaryota > Metazoa > Arthropoda > Thecostraca > Balanomorpha > Balanidae > Amphibalanus > Amphibalanus amphitrite. The sequence goes on from NW_024881518.1 coordinate 1,376,309, forward strand.
GATTCACAAAGCAGAGTTGCGTCGAGATTATAGATGCCCATTAACCGTCTTCTCAGCAAATATACGATGCAAAGATGTGTCTGCACATGTTTCTAGGGTAGCTTCTTTTTTTGTGGGGGCTGACTTCTAATTTATAGCGCCTATTTAAACAGTTACGCAGTAGTTGTATTGCCTTCATAACATGTTACGAAGCTATCGGTGGTGGCTGACAACTAACTATGGATAGTCGGCAGGACGCCTACTTGTCGACCTGACGTGACCTGATCCGACCTGGCCCAAATGCAATAAGACATCATCTGTGATCAAGAGTATCATGAAATTCGTGATCAACCCCCGAAAACGCCCTAACAACCTCAGTTTACGAAGTTCTAACAGGTCTCGCTTTTGCCGACTTCTGAGTCACTGACCCGACCTGGAAGGTCAACCAATGACCTAGGACCTTAAAATTGGGCAGCATCGGCTTCCTCTCGTCACGGCAAGCACGTTCGTTTTTTTCCGCGAAGCTCTAGCTCGATCAGGGGCCGAACGACAAGGCAACATACGTTTACGTCTGGCAAAACACCAATAAGGGCGAGGGTTAAACCAAGATGATGTATTTATGTATTTGGGGCAGACCGGGTAAGGTCAGGTCAGCCATCAGACGTCGAGCCGACTATCCCCATCCAGGTGTGTGGCTAGGTGTAGGTGTGGCTATCTGCAAATAGGTGTTTGCCACCATTGGCAGCTTGACAACATGTTGCATGACACCAAAACTTTTCTGAAATATTCGAGAGGGCACTAAATTGTAAATGAGGCCCAAAAACTGTCCATCGAATTCGAAGTTATCCATAAGCGAGTCAACTACCCATATTCATAGATGCACTTTCACCATCACAGGCCGATAGGTATGCATGTCCTTTGGCAGCAGACTGTACTTACTTGCACGTGGCTTTCCATGCCGAGCTTGGGCAGGATCCGGAACTCCTTGCCGCGGTCGATGGCCAGGACGTCAGCGAACAGCTGCTTGTCGACCAGTCCCCCGCCTGGCAGCTGCAGACCGTTATCAAGCAGGTGGTTGCGCAGCAGCTTATACAGATGAGGAGTGTCGGCGAACACCCAGATGTTCCTGAAATTGTACACGAATGTTCAGTTTGGCTTTTACTCGAGAAGAAGTTGATGGAAAACACCACGGTTGCTTGCCGGGCGGTGCGGGCAGGGGCTGGCGGCCCGCCTGGAGCGCCGGGGAGGTAGCAATCAGATCTCCCAGGCTGGGGAGGTATCCTATAGCTCTCCCCGGGGCCGGGACGGCATATGTCACAGATTGACACCGTCCCGGCCTGGCCAGGCGGGTCGCCGATGGGGAGCACAACAATGTTTTATGCTTATTTTCGCCGGTGTTTTTATGTGAATTATGTAAATAAAACTGTGAAAAAAAAAACGAACACCACGCACGAGGCAAGTGAAATGCCCGCATGTAGCGGATATGCACAACACTAATATATAATGCTATTTGTCAATGATTTTGTCATGGCTTTGTGTTGTATTATTATAGGTAGGACTTCGTCTTTAAATGGGGTGTCCCCATCGACGATGACTTTAATACACTAAACTAAACTAATCCCTGAGCACAGTAGGCTAGTCAGTACATCATTATGCAGATATGCACCAATAGGCTGAATACATACATCTCACTTGTAATCGTTGAATGAATCCGACCATGCTAATGAAAGTAGCCCAAGAAGTGTTCATATCGTCCACCACAAGGCAACATGAATCAGCCATGATAAGCACGCTATCCGTAACCCGTAAACTCACCGGCGGCTGTCGGCGGGGTTGGTGAAGTGGGTGTTTCCGTCATGGCTGACGTCTAGGGACGTCCATAGGCCGCGGTTCGAGCCGCCGAGGTCCGAGACTATCGCCATGACTCGCAGGCCGCATGCCTCGGCGTCGACCACCAGCTTGTTCAGCAGGTCCTTCGTGATACGCGTGTCGAAGGCAAAGAAGAGTGGCATCTTCCAAGAGCCGACGATGGATCGCACCATGACCTGTTGCAGGTAGTTGACGGGCCCGATGATCTGGTCGTCGGTGGAGTCATAGTCACCGATATCACGGACCTGGAACAAACGAGTACCTCCATTACTTCCTTGTGCCCAAATTTCCATCTTACGATTTAATTTCCATCCAAAAGACGAACCATGTCGTGGGCATACATTTAAACTGGCTCCATCCTTGTGACGTTCAGTATATCATTGTTCGCTCTAACTAGGCATAGGTCGTCGAACAAAGTATGCCGTGCTTTCATCTTATTGAATACATTTTTGAAAGAATGTTATTTATATTTTAATATTTGAGAAAGTTGCAACAAATTTGAGAAACAACATACAATTCTAAACGATACCGAGGGGCGCTTTATTGCTAACCAAGCTATATTAACAATAATAATATTCTGAAAAACAGGCATAATGAGCTAGGCTTTTAGACGCAACTCGCGTGCACAGTAAGTGTAACTTTTACTAACAACATACCTTCATCTCATCGAACATGAGTACGCAGGGGCGTTCGCGGTCGGGTTTCTCTTCCAGATACGCCTTGAGGATCGTTCTCGCGAATCCTGAGTCCTCCTGCGTGATGGTGACCTTCCTGAGACGAGTCTTCAGCGTCGTCAGGGAGGGAAGCGGCATACCCCCGTCCCGCAGGAAGTTGTACTGGCTTCGCGAAAGCCGGGTCCTGAAGACGAGCGCCCTGTGGATCGTCTGCTCGTCCCACGGACAGGGACGTTTGGACTCCAGCAGTGCGTCGATCTGCAGCAGACAGGGCATAAAACACAATCAGTGGGCAGCAATGAAAATTTTACCAATTTTGCACTGATTTGTCACTCATAGAGTACATAGAATTACAGCTCCAAGCTCTTACTACCTTGTACCTTACTTTACCTTACACTGCAAACTTTTTCATTTAGAAGAGTACTGTGAGGAACTGAGGTAAACTGAAGCTATATAAGCAGTAGTCAGTACTAATGTTCAATAGTTACGTGTGGACTTTTCTGTTCATTTTCTAACAATGAAAAAAGTTAACTTGATTAGAGGCTAGTTTTACTAACAAAAAAATAGCCGCTTACCGGAGTTTTTGCCTAAAGGCCATTTCACATACGGAGCGTGAACGATAAAGCCCTATCCGCTCATGTGCCCATCGCGTTTACGCTCCGTATGTGAAACGGCCTTTAAGCAAAAAGTTCTGGCAGGCGGCTATTTTTCTGTTGGATAAACGGGCCTCTGCTGGTCACATGAAAACATGTATTGGCATAATGGTTTAGGACTTAGGTGTAATATAGGAAAAGAGGGAAAATAACAGCAGGCTATAGAAGCACTGTTTGATATTCATCAGACATATAAGTGACAATTCTGATTGGTTAGGGTTATTTGAAGTGGTACCTGCTGATCTGTGAGGAAGACTCTCAGCTTATCCCTGTATAGGGCCTTCACTTCAGCATCTTTGGCTTCCAGCTGATCAGACAGTCGTCTGATAGTGGCCTCCAGGTCAGTCACTTTCTGGCGGAGCTGCGCCAGCTCCTCAGGATGGGAGCAGGAGGAGGCAGGGCCAGGAGCAGGACTGGATATGGAACAAATAGCACAACAGGTATTACCATATAATCAAATATTCTGCCTTGTTAGGACATTGCATTGCTAGGAAAGGCTTGTCAATAAGTATGTTAAGCAGCTGTCATAGTTCATCTTTTATGAATTAATCAGACATCTAGAGGTATGAGGGTGAATCATGACATAACAATAGGAGCTGATTTGAACTTGGGAATACAACATAACAACTGTATGTACATAATGGCATTAGTGAATGGTTGCCATAAGAAACCGACCTTGGCTCACGCTCCATGGGTGGCTGATCCATGACCACAGACTGCAGGATGTCTCTCCTCTCCGTCTGTGCAGCGAGAGCTCCAGCATGCCGGTGACTCCTGTGAATAATTGGAATGGAATTATGAACAGCTTTAAAGGCAAATATTTGCAAAGACCAATGTATTCAACTTTTTTGCAAACATTGTTAGGTACCTACTTTGAATTATTTTTCACAGTTATGTAACCATAGTGCTTTGCCATTAAAGTGACCATCCCACCTTAACATTAGTTTTGAGTTGAGATAGCCAAAATGGGGTCCCTGTAACCTTAACATTAGTTTTGAGTTGAGATAGCCAAAATGTGGTCCCTGGCTGGACCCCATTTTGGCTATCTCAACTCAAAACTAATGTTAAGGTTACAGGTTTGAGCACTCACAATATTGAGAAATGCCTCAAATCGAAAATATCAAATTTCAAAATTGCAGCACTTGGATTCAGAGGGGCTAATGCATTAGAATGCCCCCTCTGAATGTGTGACGTCAGCGCAGATCTAACAATTTTAAACCTTTCACTAAAACGTTTGGTAGCACGTAGTGGTATGTGCTGCTTTGCGCGCAACAAGTGCCACACTTTCAAATAAAGTCGCTAGGAACAGCAGAGATCCCAAAAGGTAAACAAAAGTAAAAGTCTAATATCTTGAAAACTGGTGAATATTTTTCGATGAAATTTGGAAGATATTCGTTTTCCCTCTTTCTGAACCGACAGACATCATTTTCATGCCAATTCATTGACTTTTTTGAAGGTGGGATAGTTCCTTTAAAATGCATAGATACAACATGCATACATCAAATTCCAGATTGGCATGCAACACAGAATACTAATTATTCTTTTGAAACAAAAAACTCCATGTACCTCAATCCATAGCTCAGCCTCCATGAATAAAATACCACATTTAATGGAAATAAAGTAAAAAAGAAAACTCACTTGGGTGGGCACTTTGGAATGTTTTGCGATGGTATGGCATCCTCCTTCAGCTTCCTTTTTGGATTGGTGACAGGATCTCTTCCTGGATTTGCCAGCTCAAACTGAATATCTCTGAGGTAATCCTCGGGTAGGAAGTGCAAAGAACAAACCCCTGTATTTTTTACGTTCACGACATTTTCTCTCTTAGCTGCCAGCATCCACTCACGAGCAAGACGCACATCGTTTGGCACAGAATGAACAGTAATTCCTTTCTTGAGGCGATCACAACCAGACTTGCATCCAGGAACCAAACAGTATCTACCCATGGCCAGACTTCCCAATTATCAAAGTTGCAAAAACCTGTGGAGCAAAAATACTTAACAAAACATGATCAAACAAATGTTACCTATGTAAACAATTCATGACTTAACTGACATACCAGCCAGGAATTACAGTGAGATTGTAAAGCAAAGGGAGGAGCAACAAGCCACTCACTTCAACTTATGGAGGTGACCGCTTGGGACAGGTCAAGGTGCCCTCGGAAATTACGGACTACATTAACATACCACTTGTATTGCCTCCAGAGTCCTATAATTAACAGGCTTCAAGACATATGATAAATATTCTTGAAAAGTGCCACAATTTTTGGTGCAATCTGAAATTCAAATTGTGTGCCCTCGCCCCTCACACCCCGCCCCGACGAGTAGACACCGTCATGAAGGCCCTGTTTTCAGGGCCGGATTCATGGGCTTCCATGGGTTTGGCAGACTTGGCTTAAAAATTGATCAATTGTGCAATATTATGGCATAGTGGAATGTGTGATGTATGTAGGTAACGTGCGTGATAAAATTGTTCCTCTCCTCTGCATGATAAAATCGGCACTCGACAGAATGGTGAAAATGTGAAGAAAGTGAAAATCATGTAAGCGTTCCATAACCAAAACGAACCAGAAAATTCAGGAAAACATATTCAAACCTTGTTCTCGACAAAAACCTAACCCAAAACGAATTTGATCCACCGAGCACCGAGGCAAATGAAAACTCCCTAAGCAAATGCTCAGTAGCGTCCTTAGCAACTGAGGCGACCGCCCCTAGCAACGTGCTTGTCACAAAAGCGCAATATATGTAGCATCTGGAAATTTTAGTAACCACTAGATAGTTTGACTAGATTTGGTCTAAGTTGAACTGGGTTAATTTCAAAAGTGAATTATCCCTTACCGAAATGTGCATAAACCCTTAAAACATAATTAAATGGCATTTTAATGAGAAAAAAGTCCATTTGCGTTAAATCTGTAAGGAAACAGCTTCAAACAATGCACATCTCGAAAAATGCTAGTACATTTATGGTAGAAAACTTCGTCCAACCTTATGTTTTAGGGCCTTGTGCTCTACCAACTGAGCTACGGAATGGATCAATGTTGTTGTTGTTGGGTTAGGGCGCGTAGAGTGGAATGGATCAAGAGAATGAATTAGGCTACGACAATTACGGCGCATGTTGTATTCGAAAGCTTTTGTATTCAACTGCGGTAAGTGAAAACTCGCTCAATCCACAACAGAAATGGGAGAATTAGCAACTTTACACCAGCTGTTTCGAACAGACTAATCGGATTTTGCAGTTTCGCGCGAGTTCCAAGTGGTTATCTGGTTCTAAACAACGTAAACGAGTTCTCTATATACCGTGCGTAAATGTAACGCTTGGATCCTAGGGGATCCTTTACAATTAGGATCTTATTGATTTGGACGGGCTAGACATTAGTGGAACAATTTTTGTGGAAAATTCCTGACATGGATGAAGATCACGCGGTGAGACCTTGCTTTTACTTATACCTATGAAGTGCGGAATTTTGAAGGGCCACTTTGACTTGTGCTCATCAAGGATCCGGTCCTATCGAGCTCACTTGTCACTACTGACTCGACCCTGTGTCCTAACTCAGTGGTTAGGGTGAGTTGTATGAAATGTGCCCAGTGCAGTCTAGCTTTGAAGGCGTTAAGGCTGGGGACATCGACAATTAATGGCGGGGTATGTTCCAATCGTTGATGATCCGAATGGGGAAGACATTTTGAGGGTTTGTGAGACGGCCCTCGTTTTTTTTTTCAGCGTCCATTGGTTTCCGCGGGTGTCGCCTGTAACCTGTTGCAGCCTAGTTAACTGAACTTACGTGGTTGGGTTCCCATCTCACGATGGCACTCCAGCCGACTCTGGAGCATTGGAGGTCTCGCTCGCAAGACAACAGGTCAAACGAAGTGATTTTATGCAGGCTCCGCATCGGTCATACGTATGCGACGCATGGCCACCTTCTCCGCGGAGATGAGCAGCCCGTTTGCGGCGGGTGCGCCGTGCCTCTCACCGTCGCCCACGTGCTTTTATCTTGTCGACGCTTGGAACCGGACCGGACTCGCTACCTGGGCCGCATCGCTCCGGATATCACCGTCCGCCACTTGCTGGGTGACGAGTCACCCTGGGTTTTATCTGGCAACATCTTTTCCTTTATCCGTTCAATCAAATTCCAAGTAATCTACTCGATCTGATACCGAACCAACTAGTCCATACGTTTATTCTAATCTAGTCCTTACGCCTAGTCAGCTGTCTTTTACGATACGCTTGGAGTATTTTACCCTTCTTTGCTCTTTTTAACCAGCTTTTAGGCTTTTTTAAGCCTTTTATTACGTCGGTTTTCTTGTGACACACTTGCTTTACTTGTATATAATTATGGGCGCAAAATGACCTTGTAGTCGGCGCGCCCTTAAGCCCCAATAAACAAACAAACAAACGATGGCAGTCAAGAGGGATGACTAATGAAAGGACGAGGAACCCTTATTCATACAGTACACCAGTCCTTATTTTGCTCTGGCAATCAAACATTGCATTCTCCTTGCGCTTGTTACCAATTGTGATCACTGATATACTTTAGGACTCTGCTGCACCTGCTGGAGGCGTGCAAGTCACCATGGAGACATTGCCAGAGGAGCTCCTCTCCCATATCCTCAGCTTTCTCTCCCTGCCTGAACAGCTCAAGGTGGCATCAGGTAGGTACCTCATCTTTTTGTGACATGCATCTCAGTAAATGTATGCATTTTGTATGTACCTCGTACTTTCAATGGTGAATGCCAGTACCTACATTCATATCTCAGTAACACTCAGTTCTACAGCACAAACTTTAAAAAAGACTAGTTTGACCACAAAGCTAAGTGAATCAGGATATCTAAAAAGTTAGTGTGGGCTAGCATTCCAGCAGTTTGCTTAGCAAGTACCTTGCTACTTGTTCCATTGTTGAAAAACAATGAAAGGAAACTGGCCATATGATGTAGCCATTGAATCAGCATTATCTTTTACCTCACATCTGATCAGCTACTTAATAGCATTTGAAATAGGTAACTACTTACATTAGCTCCCCCATACTGCAGCAGCACGTCCTGTCTGTACCATCACATATTGCCTGCCTAGTGCCTGGCCTAAATGCACCATGTTCTTTCACAGTGAGTCGGCAGTGGCACCAGTGTGTGATCGGTTGTCTGGCTCGCTACCGGTGCTTCACTATGGACTTGATTCCTATCCCTGCCTTCTGGTACTACACCAATGAACGGCTAGAGAGAGTTCTGTCGCACCTGCCTGGGCTCCGCCGCCTGGAGAACGTCAAATGCCAGAATGTCGGCGACGACTTGATGTGGTTCTTCAACATCGAACCGGCTGGACTACTAGACGCAGATATTTTGTGTGAGAAGCGTCATGCAGCTTTCATTGCCCTCAGCTCAGATATATGCATAGGTCTATGTTAATAAACAAACAAATGCTTACTAATTTGCATTTGTGTTGGTGACTTACATGTCGATTCCTTTCACTTTTAAACTGACGAGTGATTACTGTTTTGCCGCTTCAGGTCGCCATTGTCCGCTGCTGGTAGAGGCCAACCTGCGTGGATTTAAACTTGACGTTCCTGCCCTGGAACGGCTCTGCCTTGGCTGTCCAGGTCTGGAGGAGGTTACCCTCCCCGCGGCCTGCGACGAAGCTTGTGTCGAAGTAGTGCTGCGCGGCCTTCCCAAACTCAAGACCCTAAACATCGACCTCAAAAAGCTGACGGGAAAGTTCTTGTCGCTACTGCCCGCTAATCTGGAGCGGCTCGAGATGCGCGGTGTGTTCAAACTGCTAGAAGAGGAGCTGGAGAGGGCACCCAGTTACACGACCCTGGAAGAGCTGGACATCACGGGTCTCAAGAACGCATCATGCCCCGCACTAGTCAAGCTGCTCTCAGTGTGTCCGCAACTGATGATGCTCGATGCGTACGGATCCGGTATCACCGATGCCTTTCTGGAACAACTCCCGGTGAAGATACCCGGTCTCCGCGTTCTCCACATATCAGGTCAGTTGATATTATTCACGACAAAGATAGTTGGATGTGATATCGAAGCCTTCCTTATGAGAGAACAGATGTCTAGCGCACTCAAAACGTTCATAAAAATAATTGCATTATTGGGCTTTCATTACCATAACATCATTTTATCAGCGAATCAAATAAATTTTTGTTTCATGGTGCTGGAGGCACGTCATGTCCTTGCTCCAAAGGACGGTTGCTTCCTAATACACTGTGCGTTGCCGATGATGGGCTCTTCATTCTCGACCCCAATTTGAACCGACCGCCGGGCTCCCATGCGTCTCGGTAGGATGCGAAGGTCTCTCTGAGGCTGGCCTCCTCAACCTGGCCCGTCTGAAGGAGCTCCGCTGGCTGGATCTGTTCGACACCAACACCACCGACGCGGTGCTGCGGGGGCTGCTCAGCGCCACCCGACTGTCCTTCCTGGCCGTGGGGTCACACTGCGACAGACCCATACAGTCGACTGAGGACGTCCTGTGCGAGTGAGTACAGGACTGGTTTCAGAGAAGGCCGGTGTCGTAATGCGTATAGGTACACACTGGCCGATTTGCGGACTTGTATCGGTAAAAAATGGACTATTCAAATATTTGTTGTTTGTAAAATATTTTTAGATTCAATGGTTGGTGAGATAGCCAGAAATCTTTGATTTATTTGAATTTACCAAGAAACAGCAAAGCCCTATCGCAACACATGTTTCCTGAAGTGCGTCATCGAATTCTTGTTGGCACTAACTCAGTATCCACTTTTTATCCAGCTAAAACCGCTGCAGTTTTTCACTCGTGCTCTTAGTCTTCTTTCTCATGTTTTACTGTGCTAAACAACTCTAGCCTTGGCGACATTCGTAAGGACACATAACTAAGCACCCCTTTGGGATGGGTACGTGACCCCCCCCCCCCCCCCCCGGCACCGCAGCCTGGTGCTGGCGCTGCCGTCGCTGCGTGAGGTGCGTCTGTCCCGCGGCATTTGGATAAACGACGTGATCAGTTTCCTAAACGGCAGGCTACCGCACCATCGCAACGTCACTCTGTCTCTGCCCAGTAAGTACTGCATGTTTGACACGAAGAACAAGTGTGGCATTGGCTAGAAATCAGTAACACTTCCCGCTGCTGGTTGGTGAGTGTTGAACAACGTTCTTCAGAACTGAGTTTGTAGAGGCTGACAATTACCTACCTGTCGTCAGTGATCGCCCTAGTTTGTGCTACGTAACAACCGTCTCCCCGCAGCCAGTGCCACATCGAAACTGTACGATGAACCTGAGGAGGGTGACCCCCTGCGACTGGAGATCTACCCAGACTAGGTTCCTGGAGCACCGTCACAAGCCGTCGCGACACCAGCATCGCGCGCGGCGTTCGGTGGCGACGCCGAGCATGATCTCAGGGTGAAGCAGCGAGTGTTCATTCGTCAAGCAGTATGCTGTGATTCACGGAAGTTCGGCCATCTCACAGAGATGGGGGCGTGATATCAAACTGTGTATAAGTGTTCCTTCGCCCAGCAGTGCTGTGATTCAGGGACTCGGTGGTGAAATGGGCGTGATTTCAACATGTGTTTAAGTGTTCCTATGCTGCGATTCAGAAGCTCTTTGCCTGTGCCATCTCACTGCACCCCGGAAGCTCGGTGGCAGTGTTAGGTGTGATTTCAACCTGTTTTTAAGTGTTCCTATGCCGTGATCCAGAGAATGGGTGACAGTGATGGCTGTGGTTTCAAGCTGCGTTTAAGTGTTCTTATGCTGTGATTCAGAGGCTCGTTGCCTGTGCCATCCCACTGCACACTGGAAGCTTGGTGGCAGTCAGATAGGTGTGATCTCAGCATGTGACCCCCAAGTGTCCTCCGTCAGTGCTGTGATTCGCGAACGACGAAAATATTGTTTGAAGGATCGTAATAAACATTGTTTCATTTAAGCACTGTGATAATGATTCGTCATTTTATTAGCAGATTTTCCATGTTTTGTAACAGCATATTCAAGCATTACAGGCACATACAAACACAGAATCACTTGGTGAACAACACTACAAAACCACAGCACGATTGCGCCTGGCCTATCCCGGCCCAAAGTTCACTCGGGTGCAACACAATCGACGCCAAAATATATATATATATATATATATATATATATATATATATATATATATATATATATATATATATATATATATATATATATATATATATATATATGACTCACCTATTGAACTTAGCAATGATTGACACATACATACACTCCGTGGCACATTATAGCCTTGCGGCCGCAGCTCATGTCAAACGGCGGCCTAACCTAACCTAACCTAAGAACTAGAGTCGTTCACCAAGAAAATATTGTGTAGGTTTATAACCTACACAATATTTTTTACCATCCAATGGCGTCCGTAACGCGCACGTTGGCCACTACCACACCTATCTGAATATCATAAAGATCTCGAGAAGAACAACTAGAAAAAGTCACTCCTATGTAGCATATTTGAACCATGTCTGCCCACGGCGCAAACACATCCAACCAAAAGTGAAGGCGAATAAAGCCTAAAGGCCTGGCTACACTATGCGTTTTCTGCGTGCGTTTTTGCAGGTTTGCGTGTTTTGCGTAATATCGTTCTAGGAAAAAAGTTATAAACAATATAATATGGTTATATACAAAAGCTAATATAACTCTTATGTAACTAAAATTTAAGGTGAAAAACATCACAAAAACGTAATATCGTTCTTTTTCCTAGAACGATATCACGCAAAACACGCAAAAAACGCACGAAGGAAACGCATAGTGTAGCCAGGCCTTAACCGTCAACGGCAGATTGCGCGTTATCGTGCATAGGTTGCATAGGCCTCAGCTAGTTTAACCGTAACAATTTTGGCTGAAGATTCTGCATGCAGGTACATCTAGAGCTGAATTTTTAGATTGCGTGTATGTATGTACACCAGCTTGACTTCGCACCAGCACAGTCCGTCATACAGCACATGGCACCATTCAGGGGGCGTCGAAGTCTAGTAGGAAAATCTGGCAATCCCCGGCGTGACGTAACGTCGGGGATGATCGACGGCACCTTGCACTGAAAGATACGGCAGAACCGCTATTTTTGAAAAACGATTAAAAATACTTGGGTGTTGTTATGACACATTAAACGCTTATCAGCATGTTCCTCATCATATGACAAAGCCATATCCGTGGTCGAAAATAGCCGAGCCCCTCCCAATTTCCAAACATCGACCTTATAAGCAAAGGATGTAAGCGTAATCCTTAAGGGCGACTTTCCCTTACATATCCGTACATATGCGTCCTTATGGAAATCGGTAGTGTGGTGATAAGCGACGCGCGCGACATCTGTGGGACGACTGTGGCGACACCTGGTGGCTGCTTTTCTGCTGTATGTAGGTATTGGGGTTTTGCCGGATATGGTTCCTACTGCTACACCACTATGTTGACCCAATACTAGAAAGTTATTTTGTCCGTAAATGGCAAGCAAATTAAAAGTATATTTACAAAATTGCTTATAAATGATTACGAGATAATAATGAAGAAGTTTTCATTGATTAATTATTTAAATACTCAACTGTGAAACTATATTCTGGTAGGTTTAGTAGAAATTAGTCCGTGCAACCTTGTATTTAGGGCCTTGGCACCATTCACATAGCGAGCTGTAACTTATGTCGTAATTACGGCTCCGACCGTGTGTAGGACACTAAAATGCAATGCACGCCGCATAGTCGCATCATGGAACGTGAGGAACAAATGCAAAGCGTAAAAGTGAAGCCCATATAGAGATAGCGTGTTCACGCAAGAAGGCATACATCTTCCATGCAATGCAACAGTTTCGGAGCCGCAGACTCGCCAACGATGTATCGAATGAATGACTCACTCGAGTAGGCTATTATTGTTATTTTGGCACATACGTAGACGCCTTAATTGCTTCATTCAAATGTGTCGCACTCCTCGTACGGTAGTAGCCGAAAGGCGGGATTCTCCCTGATCCTCTCATCAAAATCTGAAATGTCGTCACCTGTCGGTAAGGAAAACAATTCAGTCCACTCAATGGGTAGGTAATGTGCATTCAATGTATTACCTACACGCAATTAACTTTTATTCGGACTCGAGGAGCCCGTGTTTGGTAAGTTCCGAAGCGTACGTTGCAGTTAGAAACACTTGAGGACGCACTGGTTTAAATTTGTCTGCTCATGTACAACACAGCATGCCAATTGCCATGCTATAGGTATATGATCTGATGCATATAATAGTTATACACTGCACAGCTCACTCCTGGGTGGACGGGCATTTGATCCAATGTTACGTTACTATTGTATGGCAGCTTTGATAGGACACACACTTGGAGCAAACGAGATATCCTTCGATGGTTGTCAGTAATAGAACACTCCTCGAAGCCTTCCACAGGACATTGGTGCGGAACAAAACTGGATGGCTAAATTACGTTGCAAAGCTTTTCTGTAAGCAGAACCATGAACTGATGCGACAGCCATCAGTTTGATCTGCCAGACGACAAGGCGATTCACTGAAGCCATCGGATTGGGCCACATGTCAGTGCCCAGGTGTCCGGTTTATGATAGTTACTCACTGCCGACCGCCACCGTGAGTCGTCGGCCCTGCTCCAGTCGGCCCACCAGATTGTCCAGCACCACATCAGTGTACACCATTTCCGTGGGCACCAGCAGCCGCAGCGACGGGCAGGACGCGACCAGACTGGAACAGGCGGATCACTTGACGGCGGCGGCAAGATCGGCAGCACCAATCATGCACGACGGGCAAACCATCGGAGTATGAAACAGGTAGTTCGCAGGTACTCTTAAGGCCTGGCTACACTATGCGTTTTCTGCGTGCGTTTTTGCAGGTTTGCGTGTTTTGCGTAATATCGTTCTAGGAAAAAAGTTATAAACTATATAATTTTTACTTCGGTTATATACAAAAGCTAATATAACTCTTATGTAACTAAAATTTAAGGTGAAAAACATCACAAAAACGTAATATCCTTCTTTTTCTAGAACGATATCACGCAAAACACGCAAACACGCAAAAAACGCACGAAGAAAACGCATAGTGTAGCCAGGCCTTTAAGCCGTAAGCAAACATAAGCTAAACAATGTATTCGCTTCAACATGAACTCATTTATTCTTAACCACCCGTCTGTCTTGCCGATCCATAACCACGTAAGACCCTGGTCCAGGTCCGATCGCTTATCCACCCGACCAATAATGAACATACGTTAAGGCCGCTTGGACAAAACCTGGACATCGCCATTTTTTTGTCTTAATGCCACTCATGTCAATACTTCAACGTTCTCTGTAGGTTCCCTGACAATACGTTTCCCTAAGCTGGTGATATGTATAGCCTATAGGGGACAGGATGAAGTAGCTAATGGTTGTCTAACAAGTCACTGATAGGTTTCACATCAGACGCAACCAACCACAAGAGGAAAGTCCTTATGCCTAATAAGTCACTGACTGATAAGTTACACACCAAACGCAACCAACCTAAAAGAAAAAAGTCCTTACTCGGCCAGTGTGTCGAGGCTGAAATCGGGACCGTTGAAGGGATGTGTTCCGACCGCCAGCTCTGAGAGATGCGGGAGACCATGGAGTCTAAGAAGAACTGCATCGGTCGTATCGGTGTCCATTAGGTTCAGCCTGCGAAGTTCCCTGAGCAGTCCCAGAGACAGAAGACCAGCGGCGGAGGCCCCACAACCTGAAAAAGCGGAGCTTTCAGGCATTAGATGTGCGTTGCGTCAGGGCATTTTTTTTTTTTAAATAAATTTAGCTCGAATGTTTGAATGGACGGATTGACAGAGCCGGAGCCCAGCTAAGCAGAGCTTGTTGCGTAGACCCCGACCCCTACCGTCCGATCGCACAATGCCGGGTATCGGGAGAATTTAGATGCCAAAGTTTAACGTGCCCTTCAAAGCCGGACACGGCCTGTCCCGCTCAACTGATTTGAACTGACTGCGGCTGCTCCCACCAACCGCAGACCATCCCCGTCAGGAGTCTCAAATATCGAGCACCGGAGCGTCTCAAACCCGGGCTCTCACTACCGGGAGTCCAATGCTCTACCAACTGAGCTAAGGCATGCGAGGACCGGAGGACGACTGGCGAGTAGGCGGCATTTACATCGTTTCAGCTATGTTTAAATGTTCAGTTGTATGCATATGCGACCGGTTTCAAGATGCATCTAATCGCGATACATTTGGGAAATCATATTTCATTTCGTCTCCCATCATTCGTGTTCAACAATGCACTTCTAAAATCACACTGAAAAAGAGAACTAAATAGCCAAAAGTATGGTAGTCCATTGAAAACCAACCTTCTAAATTCAGGTCGCGGATGCCTGGCGTCCTTTTAGGCAGCTGCTCCACGAAACTGTCCGTTACGCTGCACTCCTTGGCATTAAGCCGCTCCAGCCGCGGGCACATCCGCAGCAGGCTGGCCAGTGCAGCAGGCGGCGGATCCCAGAGACCGGAGATGTCCAGCTCCGTGATGGACGTGGCCGGCAGCCGCTCGGTGGGCTGGCACTTCCAGCGGCCGCTCAAGCTCAGTCGCCGCAGTGAGGCCGGTAGGCGCGACAGGAATCGTCCAGACGTCTTGTTCATTGTCAAACTTAGCGCAGAGAGCTCTGGTAGGCCGTCGATCAGCTCCTCGACACATGCGTCATCACATGATTTGGGGAGAATGATGTCCTTTAGCTTTGGACAGCTCTGACACAGGCGTTTCAGTGAGGAGACGGTAACGCGAAACATGTATAGATTTGCCGTTACCAGCTGGTGACAGTGTCGAACTGAAAAAGAAAGACGGTTTGCTTATCTTATCAGAGGAAATGAATGAACCAGGATTCCTAGCTCGGTGAGCGACGGAGATAATGAACATTTAACATCACAGTTCACAACCCAACATCAATCGTCCTATAAACATATCAGCATCAACCTCACACATCCTTCACCAATGATCCAACCAGCAACATGGACACGATTGAAGGGTACTCACTCACTTAGAATAGCAATGTCCATGTCAACACCTCTGACGCCGGCGAAGTTCTGGACGCCAGACATCCGGGAAAGGACTTTCTCCAGCCAGCAGTCTGTGACCCTCTGTGATTTGAGTCCAGGAATAAGCTCGTCGGAGAAGTGCCGACGCTTTGCAAGGCAGTCATCCACTGCCCTTTTCCAACACCACGAAACTGTTGGTGACAATAAGACTGGGTCAATTGACATCGTCAAACCGCACGGTTTCAAGTCGGCAACTGTGCAGAGGAAATCCAGCCGCTCCTGTGGCTCCATGTCCAAGTTGTGTTCCATATCGTCGACATTGCGTTCACTATAGTCCTAAAAGCGAATATGTTGAATTTTGACATTTGACCTGACTGACGACCAGTCACGACGTGACCTTAAACTTTGAATTTTCGCATTGCTCAGTGCTCAGTTCGTCTCGACGAGACAAACACCGCTCCGCAACGATGCACCCCTACAAGCACCCATGACCAGATTTGCATACATCAGATCACACATTCATTCCTGTGATGAATGTGATATATGACGGACGGGTAACAATTCATAATTTAAGCCAAGAACCAATGGTAAAACAACTGAGCTTGAAAACTCATCGAGACATTAGGAAGGTGTGAGCCATGAAACCTAGGTAAGTAGTCCTTCATTGTAAGGACTACTTACCATGAAACCTAGGTAAGTAGTCCTTCATTGGCAATTGTCATTGATGTTGCCTACCTGTAGCTACCTTCAGCTGTTCAGGGAGAGGGAGATAGCTCAGTATGTAGCAGAGCATCTCAGTAGGTAGTTGATGGATGGTCATCACAGCATCCCCAGACGCTGCGGTATCCTGAAAATGGCATTGCTTCACTAAAAACGTTGTTGCCATGGCCATATATAGAAGGTACAGTCACTCCCCCGCCGACCAATCAGAGACAGATCCTGAGTGACGTCATCCCTGATGCTCGCAAGGGGTACTCCATTCCTTAACAACGTAAAAATGGCAAACTTCATTTGAAGATTATTGATGGTACTTTTCACATATTGCTCAACCGTTGATGTCACTGGAAAGCCCAACTAATTTTCTAGCGACAAAAAAGAGCAGCAATATGCTAAGAAATGCCCGGTTTTGAAGATAAGCGCGATTTAAAAACCCTCTACAGTGAATATTTGTGTGTTGGTGACCTTAAGCCCTAGTGTAAAGACAAAAGAAACCAGACTGACCTCCAGATGATGTGAAGACGATGCTGTAGTCGACGATGATGAGGAGAAGACGACGAAGAGAGGACGACGAAGAGAAGTGTGCACAAATTTTCGGCCCTAGGCCATCCTCAGGTGATGAGAGGGGAGGTAGAGGTAAGGAGGGGGAGGAAGACCACCTCCGACGGTCGCCGCGGCCACGGTATATAGAGAACTAGGTAAAACCGGTTCGCCGCCACAACACTAAGGTATTTTGACCACTATTTTCAGCTGGTCTTTTCATTCCAAAAAGGGAACTAGGCCTCATATTTTTATATGTTTTATTATTTAGATATATATTATCCAGAAATGTATTCAGGGCAGGACTGGTGTATATCTGTAAAGTATTTGCGAAGATAATTTTGAAGCCGGCCACGCCATTTCGAAAATAATCAATCTTAGGTTGTAGGGATTCTATAGTAACGAAAATGTGTTTTCATCCTTAAAAATAAAAACTAATAGTGAAAAACTATTATCATAGCCTAATATTGCTTCTTTGAATTTCGAAACCACCATGCTCCCAAAGTTGTCATCCCGCCGGACCTGCCAAAGTTATACCACGAATTCTCGAATAATACCGTGGTGTGGGTCTCAAATCAGTAGCAGTCAATATCAAAAATTGAATTGTCTTTCATATTTTATGTGTGTTTTGCATTTACTAATGCTCAAAACTAGAATTAATCCATGTTGAATACATCACCACCATTGGTGTTCTTTGTCACCCTGTTCCACTAAATTTGATATTGTTTAAAAACAAGACCGAGTCGGCATCTAAATAAACCACCAAAATGTGCAAAAATGCACAGACTATAACATGTAAAAGTATTAAAGCTCAGCTAATTGGGGCTCATTGTCAATTTCCCTTCCAAAGTTGAAATTTAAAGTTTTGGGTACCAAACAGTCTTGAACAAAAACATTCATAGTTGGTAAACCTACCGCAGATGGGCTCATAAAAGGTATTCATCATAATAAAAATTAAATTTTCTTTCCCGATAAGCATGTTTTATTGCAGTTTCGGTGTAATAAGATATATTTTTTGGGTCTAGAATGTGAGAGCTTCCTTGCTGCCAAAAGTCACACTGTAGCAATCAATGGAATATTTCTAAGAAATAAAACCGAGTCGGCATCTATTTATAGTACAATAATATACAAAATTAAATTTTCTATCTGCTGGTGTAAGGTTTTATACAAAATAAATTGGGGCTCAGTACGAAATTCGATGTTAAAAACTGCAGACCATGATTATCACCTGCAGCTGCGCACAGTTTACTGTACTGCTATCGCTAGCGAACGCCAGCGCTCTCATTTGATTGGTTTAACGGCGTGTTCGCTGCTGACGGAGAACATCCCTGATTTTTGAATTTGTTTTGATTAGGCCGATTAGGCACATTGGAATTCAATTCAATTCAATTCAATTCAATTTAAAATTGTGCAGCTTGTTGATGGTAGAAGTTGTGAAGCGCATAACATAAAAGAGTTGTGTAGAGATTGTATGGGGTGTTGACGTTTTTGACATTTCCTTTTTCTTGTGCTCTTTTGAGATCTTTGCAGGGGTTGGAAATTTGCAATCACAATGCCACTAGGAAACAGTGTTTTTTTTTTGTTTTCATGCCACAATTATGGGCAACACGGCAGGGCAAAGTTTGCCTCAAGTCCTGGCTCGTTCGTAGCCTTGATTTGCAT
This sequence comes from Amphibalanus amphitrite, assembly GCF_019059575.1. Lineage (NCBI taxonomy): Eukaryota > Metazoa > Arthropoda > Thecostraca > Balanomorpha > Balanidae > Amphibalanus > Amphibalanus amphitrite. The sequence goes on from NW_024881518.1 coordinate 1,395,360, forward strand.
TCAAGAAAGCAGGTCTGTGCCCAAATGGATGCTGCACATTTTTATATTCTTCAAAGCAATCGAGGTTCATTTGCCGATTCTGCATGGAATATGCGAAGCAAAGCAGTGTCATGCTGACGCGGAGACGAAGACGTAAGTATGAAACAGACTACAATACTTGGCAAAAAGGCAAGCAAAATGCATCACTTAGTTCGACTAATCCGCATCATTCTATATCAACCAATCTGGAAATGTGTACCCTCCAGTGTACCAGTATGCCCTGCATAAATGTGGAAGAATTGAGCCAGAGCCCATGCTAAGCGTGAATTGCTGTGTAGACCTACAAACCCCACCATGCACCAGGCATCCTTGAGCATGTGCTGTGTTGTGCAGGTGATTGTGCATTGGTGTTCATGTGCTCCTGGGTGCCTTTTTGGTGGGGGGGGGGGGAGCTCGAGCGTTGTGTGGTTCTTGAGTTATCATCCTATCCACCAGGTTGTATCTGGCGGTGGTTCTGGAGACAGCGCGGTTCGATCCAGCTGTGGGCCTGACGTCACCCAGCAGAAATGGCAGCATGTTATCACCAGCTACGAGGCGCGCATACAGACAATGTCCAGAAACAATCACGTCATCTCCAGGTCAGTTGTGCATCCCACCGACTCTGTAGGGCAGTGATATAATGCCAATTGTGTTACCTGGCACCTTCTTCTTCTTCTTCTGTTGTCCGGCGATTCCGGCGGGCCGATCATCGGGCCTCCGGCAGGAGGCCAGTCCTCCTGAAGAACCTCAGCACCGCGTCCGGGTCCTCTTGTAGCACCGTCAGTGTCGGGGTGTGGCCGAGGAGCGCAGACCGCGCCGCCTGGTATTTCGGGCATTCGCAGACCACGTGTTCCGTGTCCTCCGGCACGCCACACTCGGGACACAGGCCGTCGGTGTCCGGCCTGTTCCATCTGGCTAGTGTGGCTTGGAGCAGTGGACAGCGGTTCGCTCGCAGCTGATGGAGCAGAACCTGGTCCCGTCTGGCCCATTCACTCTCATACTTCAGGCAGCGCCCGTCCGTCGCTCTCCGGTGTGTGTGCTCCGGGGGCACGGTGGTGTGGTACGTGCCAGACCATTTCTTCCAGCACACACCACGGATGGCCACTTTCGCCGACGGGAGGTCGATCTTGGCCGTTTCTTGAGGGAGGGTCCTTCCGGTGTTTGCAGCCTGGTCTGCCTGCTCGTTTCCCGCGATGTCTGCGTGGCCAGGGATCCAGACGATTTGCACGTTCATTTTTCTGCGACTGAGATGGTTCAGGCCTGTCCATATCTCGGTAAGGGTTTCTGGGGCGGGTCCTCTGGTACCCTGTTTGAGGAAGGTTACCAGTGAGAGTGAGTCGGTGCACAGGCGGGTCGTCTTGACTTCCTTTGGGGCTCCCGCTGCGTCCCTCACAGCTGCCAGGAAAGCCACTTGCTCGGCCCGGTACGAGCTTGACCACTTGCCGGCCGGTACGCTCCAGGTCGCGTTGCCTCGGCCTTGCTCGATGCGGACAACTCCCCCTCCGCCAACTCCAAACCCCTTCTCCGTGGAACCGTCAGTGTAGTAGGTTGAGTCCGTGGGCGGCAGGGATTCCAGGACGCGCTCTGCTGCCGCTCGCCTTCTTTCCGGTGGATCATGTCTGGAGGTGGTGTCACCAGATTCCGTGTGGAAGCTGATCCTTCCTTTCCCCATCGACAGCCACGGGGGGCGCGGTGGTAGGGACATTGTCTCCCTCTTCGTCTCCTCGAGCAGCGCTTCCTTCGCGATCTTGGTCGCTTCTTCGCGCCAGGTCTGCCGGTTCACGAGCCGCTTCCTCATCTTCCTGGTGACCGTCTGTCGGGCCGGGACGCTGTCAGGGAGACGGATGACCCTCTCTCGCAGGATCGCGCCTTGTTCTTCAGCCAGAGAAGAGATGCTCCGGATGTTGGCCTCCGCCATCACCACCCTCGTCCTCGTGCCGGCTGGGCAGCCCGTGATGATTCGGGCTCCGGCGGCCGCGACCTGGTCCATCTTCTCCCTGTTCGTCTTCCGGCTCAGCGACATGTACGCCGCGCTTCCATACAGCGCTACGGGTTGGATGAACTGGCAGTACATCCTTCGCAGGGTTACTGAGCTGCAACCCCACGTGGTTCCCGCCAGGGCCTTGGTGACTTGCAGTCGCTTTGCCAGTTTGCCCTTCAGCTGCTGTACATGTTGGGTGAAAGACAGTTGGGTATCGAAGACGACTCCCAGCACTGTGACTTCGCTGGTTTGCTGTATGATCGTGTCCCCCAGACAGATGTCCACCTTTTTCTTTGAGTTTACTTCGTGTACGTTGGAGGTGAATAAGATTGTCTTGGTTTTGGTGGCGCTGATTGTCATGTTCCAGGCGTAGGCCCATTCCTCTACTTCGTCCATTGCCGCCTGCACCTTGGCCTGGGCTGTGGGGACGCTGCTGTCACTGGCGTAGATGATCAGGTCGTCTGCGTACATGCCGATCTGCACGTCGTGCCGCCGCAGCACTGGTGCCAGGTCGTTGATGTAGCAGAGCCACAGGAGCGGTGAGATCACTCCTCCCTGCGGCAGGCCCTCCCGCATCTTCACCTCTGCGGATGCCGTCTCGTCCCATGCCACTCTGGCTCTTCGATCTGCCAGGAAGTTCCTGATCCACCTCATCATACATGGTGGAACATCCATGTCCGTCATCTTGTAGAGCAGACTGGTTTTGTTGACACGGTCGTACGCGGCAGTCATGTCTACAGCCACCAGGACTGTTCTCTTGGTGGGCTTCGCTTCCATGGCATCCATGATATCTTGGCCGAGTCGGGCGATCTGCTCCTCTGTGCACCGGCCGGATCTGAAGCCCGCCTGTTCTGGGACGAGGGTGCCATTCGCTTCGAGCAGGTACGCCAGTCGGCCCTGGAGGAGGCGTTCGGCCAGTTTACAGATGCAGCTGGTGAGGCTGATGGGGCGGTACGACGACGGCTGTTCCGGGGGTTTCCCGTTCTTGTGAATCGGTATGATCTTGGCTCTGCGCCAGGCGGTGGGCACCTCTCCCGATGCGAGACTCTTGTTCAGCACTCTGAGGAGCGTCTTCCTGCCCGCCGTGCTGAGTTCCTTCAGCATCTGTGGCATCACTCCGTCCGGGCCGGGGGCACCTGTTTTCATGTGAGACAGGGCCACTTCCAGCTCCGTCAGGCTGTAGGGACGGCAGACTTTGCCCCGGCAGTTTGGGTGTTTCTTGCATGGTTGGGCTACCGCCTTGTTCACCGCCTGTCGTCTGGCCTTCTGGTGGTCTCTGAGTTCCTGGTTTGAGGCTGAGTATTGTGATTGGCTGACTTGGGCATAGTGTTTAGCCATGACATCTGCTTTTTCCTTCGCTGTTTTTGCAGATCTTCTGTGCACTTTCAGGATAGCTGTCGATCCCTGCTTCTTCCCGCGTCCATCCATCGCCTTGATTGTGGAGTAGAGGTGCGAGTTGTCTGTCGCCGCGTCCATCTTCTCGCATTCGCGGGCCCATGCGTTCAGCTTTGCACGTTTTACAACTTGTTTCGCTTGTGCGGTTTTCTCAGTGCATTGTGCCATCAGATCTTCGTTTCCAGGGTCTCTCCTCAGGGCGTCTCGGGCTTCCCTTCTTTGCTGCACGGCTTCTTCGGCTTCTTCACACCACCATGCTTTCGCGTTTCTCCGGGGTGGCACGCGAGGGATGGCTTTCTCTGCCGCTTGGACCATGATTCTAGTGAGTTTTCTTGTCGCTGCCTCGGTCGATGTCATGCGGCGGAGCTTGTGCTTGAATTTGTGGTCGGTCAGTGTTCGGTACAGTGTCCAGTTTGCTTTCCGCAGGCACAGTCTCGCTCTCCTCTTTGCTGGGGGCGGCGTCTTGACTTGCATTTCCACCTTGATGTGTAGCGGGCGGTGGTCCGACGCCAGGTCTTCCCCGATACACCACTCGATCCCGCCGCTCAGGGCGGCATGGCAGATTGTGACGTCTGGTGTGGTGCCTCTACCGCTCGCATCATGTCTCGTCGGAGCTCCGGAGTTGAGCACACACATGTCATGTTGGTCCATCCACTCGGCGATCCTGCCCCCTCTGGGGTCTCTCGCACGGTTGGAGTCCCAGAGTTCATGGTGTGCGTTAATGTCCGCTGCGATGATAACGTTTCTTCCCTGCGGGAGGCTGTCCGGGTTGAACTCGTCCCTTCTCGTGTCTTCGTTACTTGGTTTTACTGTGGCTATGTACGCGTTTAGCAGCCTTACAGTTCGTGTCGTTGATTGGATATCTATCATGACTGCGTCGGAGTTTCTGTCTCGTACGTCGTACGCTATCGGTTCGAAGCCGAAGCCGCATCCTCTACGGACCAGGGTCAGGACACCTCCGTATCCATGGGATTCACCGGCGTGCGTTCCTCGATGCTGTCTTCTGTCAGCCCGCGCCGCCACCTCCCATCCCTCGAACTTCGGGGTCTCCTGTCCCTGTCGGAGGTTGGTTTCTTGGAGGCAGAGGACATCTACCTTTTGTTCCTCGGCGTATCGTAGGATCTCTGCCCTCTTCTCTGTTGCACCGATGCCGTTAGCGTTCAACTGAATTATGTGTAGTTCTGCCTTGTGAGTTAGTTTTGTACTTCGTGTTGTTCGTGTCAGATGCTCTGGTGGCCGGTAGTCCTCTTGTGGGAGCGCTCTGGCTGCACTCACAAGGGCGGCGAAGGGACGAGGCCTCTCCGGCTGGGCTTGCTCCACGACCCCATCCCTCGGCCGATCCTCGCGTGTGTCCCCTGCAGGGCTCCGAGTGTCTTGTCTTCGGGTGTTGCGAGGTGAGTTACGTCTCGGTGGACCGGAGGCTGGCATGTCTTGTGGTTCAGGTTCCGTCTTGTCTTTTGACGTCTCGAGCAGTCCACTGTCGGGTCGGAATTCCTCCTCCGAGCACTGTTTGCCCCGTTGGATGAGTCGCTTCATCGTTTCACGTAGCGTCTCCGCCTCTACGGTTGTGCACAACTGGAAGTCCTCCGTGGTACACTGCTTTCCTGCCTCAATAAGCTGCGCCATTGCCTTACGCAGAGTTGCACTTTCAGTGGTTGCAGTTGCTCGAGCATCGGCCGTTCCTTCTTGTCTTGTCATGGCTCTGGTGACTCTTCTGGTGGGTTGTTTGGTGTCCGTCTCTGGTTTTGTCGGTAGCGTCTCGTCCTCCTTCTCCTTCCTGTGGCCGGCGGCAGCGCCTCCCCTCGCATTGCCGCCGGCGCGGTCCGCGCCCAGTGGTCGGGACGCGGACCGCAGCTCCCGTCGGCTATTCATTTAGGCGCAGCCCCCCACTCGGGGGCCGCGCTGACGGTGTGCGACTCGGTCGCAGCTGAAGTCGTCGGTTGACTCCGGCAGGTGCGCCTCTTGGTGCAAACACCCCCACCACGAGAAGGTGAGGCGCGTGGGCGGGGCTTGCGCCCCCGAGGGAGGCGTTCGGGCGGCAGGCAGGGGCCGAGGCCGCTCCCTTCGCCCCACCTCCGTCGGCCGCGATGCGTCCACCAGCGATGATGTAGCCGGCGTCGCGCACCGCAGCGAAGGCACCTGGCACCTGCCCCCTGATAGGTGACAATGGCGTCCCCCCGTCCTCGGTGAGTGGCGTGATGACTGTGACCGGTCACCGGTCGACCACAGGTCGATCGGGGCCGGTTGTCGCTGTGGTCCGAGAGCCGAGGCGGGCCCAGGGGCGACCTCCTTGGCCGTCTGATGGAGGCGTGGTCCCATACATGCATTTCCCATCAATATGTGAATTTATCAATTTGTAGGTAAATGGTTGTGACCAATCACTGTTCAACATCTGCCAATATAATCTGATCTGCGTCCTCCTCTGCCCTCCACCCTCAGGCAGTCAGCTGAGTCAGATCCAGGACCAGCTCCAGAGCCTGAACCTGTCATTGAAGGCCGTCAGGCACCACCTATCCTTCACTGTACAATCCTTCGGTGTTACAAGTTACAACCAGATTAATTGCTTTATGCTCCACTCAGTCTGCTGTTTGACCATAATGGGCTGTTTGAATGGCATGGCATATTGTGTCATAAGGCAAAAATATAGCATTGCAGTTAAAGGCCTACTTGCATGACTATGCTTCCAGTGAATGCTCTGAATATTTCTTGGTGAGTTAAATAGATTACCTTAGGGATATTCAGCATAGGACTTGAAAATAATATGGTCCCTAATGAGTCATTAACTCTTTACTGTGTTTCAGAGCGCCACGCGACCACGATGGTACTGCCAACGATGGCCTGCTCACCGACAGCTCGCCGCCAGCCGGCGGCGTTCCGCCAGCCAACGGGCTTCCGCCAGCCAACGGCGTTCTGCCCGCCGATGGTGGCCCGACGACCGACTGTCGCTCGCCGGCCGAAGGTGATCCGGTAGCCGAACGAGGCTCGCCAACCTACGCCGATCGACGCCGGCCCGCCCGCCGACGACGCCCTGCCAGCCGACCGCGTCCCGCTCGCCGACGGCGTCGATACGCCGGCGCGCGTATCGACATTGATCAGAAACGATCACATTATGTCCAGGTCAGTAATTGTGTCAACCAACGCATCCACAGGTCAGCTGTGTCCTGCTTCGTTACTAGGTCAGTGACCCTAGGTGGGTTGCTTGGGGGAACTTTATGTGTTGCCGGGATGGGATGTCTGCTAATGCAGGTGCCGTTGCAAGTGTCGTGACGCTTGATGGTCTCAGGCTTGAGCTTCGAGTGAGTGAGAAATGCTGAGTGAGAAATGTGTAATGTTTATACAGGCGAATGTACTGTTATTATGGATGAGTGTGCGACAGGGAACGTTATGAGGTGTGATTCGTGGTCGCCGTGGCTGGTAGTGGCATTTTACGCGACCGTCGTGACCTGTGACGGCAGCCGTGACTGCTACATGACAGTCGCCGTGACTGTTCTATAACGGCCTTCGTGACTGAAACGTGACGGTCGTCACTCGTCGTGACGTGCCGCGACTCGCTGTTTTGCAGGTCATTAGTCGCGGGCGCTCGAGCTGACGGTGTCGTCTGACGGCTCCACGGTGACCAGCGCCGCCTCCGCCGAGAACATCAGACTCCTGAAATGCTAATGGCCGTACACGAACAAGAGGCTCTAAACATCCAGGTGCAGGATAAGCGCCATGCTCAGAGGCGTCATCTGGAGAAGGCCGCACAGTGCACTTAAGGCTGAGCTCGGGTGAAGTGCGCGCAGACAGATATGATCAACTGACGGGCCGGCCATCAGATATCAGTACGGAACTCAAGATGATTGGAGCCGACGTGGTTCGGTTGATGGTGTGTCAGGGTTGATTGAGAGTGGAGGCGAGACACCCGGATCTGTGAATGATACGCCGATACGGATCTCGACGTCGTCTCGCAATTTGTGCTATGTAATATGACGGCTATGCCGTGGTATCATTCACTCTCGATGCGCTTATAAATAATAAATAGGACAGAGACTGGAATTAAGATTATTATATTTGGATGTAAGGGGCAAGTTTTGGCCAGCGCTATATTAGAAATCGTGAGCGTGCTAGTTGTAATCAATCGCGCGCTTCTTGCTGAGCATCTGTGAGCGAGAAAATACTTTCTCTGGAACGTTCGTCGTAAAATATGTGTATCTTTGGAATAAGTTGTCAGAACATGAATGCATTTTTGATGTCCACTGCAGCTGCTGTTCTGGAACAGAAACATGCCGAGATCGGCTGTGTAGGTATGTACTATGTACGCTGTGGCAAAATCAAGCAGCCGTACCATGAATCAAAAGCGATATGTGAATTAAAGTGGATATATTTCACTTTTTTCAGTTTTATCATACAGATCACAGAAATGCGTCAAATACTATCACACCCGGTTCCAAACAACTAAACGCTTGCGATCACTGGAAAGTAAATAAACAATAGATACCCATGTGGCTGCCTGGCGTGATCCGACTCTCTCTCTCTCTCTTTCTCTCTCTCTCTCTCTCTCTCTCTCTCTCTCTCTCTCTCTCTCTCTCTCTCTCTCTCTCTCTCTCTCTCTCTCTCTTTCTCTCTCTCTCGCTCTCTGTTGTTGCTGACGCACACAGGACAATACAGCCGAATCGCGACGATGGAGAGCACGGAACGATGCTGGTGACTGGCGGACCAGCGAAAACAGGAAAGGAGATGAATAGCTCTAGCTCCCGTCTGCGCGCGGAAGGGCTCTGATTGGCGCGGCTCGCTGACTACATTGGCTCATCAGACTGTTGTTGGTTTCCTCCTTCCCCTCCCACAAGCGTAGCCACTAGCCAGGTAGCTAAGTTGTGCGTGGAAGCGAGCGGCCAGAGTGGCGTCAGGTGTCGCCCTCCCAGCGACCGGGCAGTGCAGCTGGACACTGGGCAGTGCAGCTGGACGTGCCCTGGATGGTCCGCCTCTGATCTCGGCACACTCGGCAGAGTGCGACCGGACACTCCATGGAGTTGCATAGCGTCGATAGGCCGTATGGTGTCGCTGTCGTAATTATAAAAGCGTAAGTAGAAGGCTGAAACAAGATATAGAATGCTTTTCTTTGCATTTAATATCGCAAAGCACAGCTTTATGCGCTGGCTACGATATGTGCGTGTCGGTTGCGCGGCAGTAATCATCGAAGAAATATATGATTTATGAACGTTTCTTGATCATAGAATGATAAAACATTGCAATGTTTGCCTGTTGTGAAGAAAACTCCTATACTGCCGCTCTATCGTCCGGAATTATTCGTGTTTGATTACCGCGATTCCGCCACTCTATCAGCTGATTTTTGTTTCCGAGTCACGTGACCAACCGGTGTCTCCCTGGCCGCGGCGAGGTACCAACTGACGCCAGACGGAGGTTTGAAATGACACCAGTTGGCGCGCGAGGTGACCTGCAGCGCCACCTGTCTCGGTAGGCCATCTGTCGGTCACCGTTCGGACTGGCAACTCCTTCAGCCGCCGGTTATAATATCGGCCATGATGTGGTTTGGGTGTTCAGCGATGGTCTGCGGTCTCGAATAAATAGCGATTCTGCGATTTTCCTGTTTGGGCCGTCTTTGCATACCGTCAAGATGTTGATGCGGAAGCAGTTGGTGATGTCTGTTTGTTCGTTTGGGTGGCAGGTAGTCATGTGGTCGCCGAGGGGAGTGTCCGGGTTTCTGTGCCGCGCGTCTCGGAGGTGCTCGTTAAATCTCAGTCGCACGCTTCGTCTTGTCTCTCCGATATAAATATTCCGCGTCTTTACTTTTTCACACAGCTCACAGGCTATCTCATAGACCACATTTTTTGTGTGACACCTGCCACCCAGACCGCTCATACAAGTCGCGCATTTGCGACCCCCTCCAGGGCAGGGGGGCGGTTCCAGAGCGGAGCGCACTAGGCTCTTTTTGAGGCTATTGTCGTTTTTCCACGCCACTTGGAATGCCAGCCCTGACGCCCGGACTGTGCCCTGGATTTTGTGAGCGAGCGAGTCATCGATGAATGGCAGTGAGATGAATGTTCGGTCATCTTGGCGCCGCCGCGCCCGGCTCTGTTCGTTCTGCCTTTCCCGAGGTATCGACATCACCTGGGCCGTAGAGGAACGAACCAGACGCGGCGGGTAACCGTTTGAGATGAACAGATCTGTCACCTTGGCGACACTCCGGTCCCTTGCGGCGGGGTCAGATGACAAACGCACCGCTCGTTTCAGCTGTGCCTTCAGCACAGACTTTTTCATCTGAGCGGGATGAGCAGAGTCATATGGCATAATGATTGGGGCTGCCATGGGTTTGTAGTAGAGCTCAGTTTGGTAGGTGCCATCTGGGTGGATTGTGACCAAAGTGTCTAAGAATGGTAACTGTTCTCCGTTCGTATCTGAGCGCTCAGCTGTGAATGTGATCGACGGGTGTACGGTGTTGATGAACTGTAAGTACGCGTCCAGTTCCTCTGCTCCGTGCGGCCACACTCCAAATACGTCATCGATGTATCTGAGGTAGAGGGTGGGTTGCAGGCGGGGTGAGCTCAGAATACGCTCTTCTACCTTTCCCATGAATACCACCGCCAGTGGAGGAGCGACGCGGCTGCCCATCGCAATTCCCCTCGTTTGTCGGTAGTACCTGTCACCGAATCGAAGGTAATTGTTGTTAAGGCAGTGAGAGAGAAGCGTCTTAACATCGGTCAGTGTCAGACCGAACATACAGATGTTGTCTGCATGCCTCTCTAGGAGTTCAGTGGCTGTCTCGATCGCTTCATTTACCGGAATGTTCCCGTATAGATTGGTCACGTCCACGCTAAAAATGATACTCCCGTCTGATAGTTTGTCTGGGAAGTTGTGGTGAAGCCGTTTGAGGTAATCGTCAGTGCTCGTGAGATGGGCCGGAACGAATGGCAGCAGCTGGTTGATCACACGCTCAAGCAGCCAGGTGAGTTTATCAACCGGATCCCCGCATGCGGATATGATGGGTCTCAGAGGGACCGTTGGCTTGTGGTTTTTGGGCAGACCGTAAAACTCGGCCGTGCGAGAGCATTGGGGTAACAATGCCTGTATCATGCTTTTCTCCACTTTGTCGGCCATTGTGTCACCAATGAGACGCTTGGTTTTAGCCTCGAGCTTGGGTGTCGGGTTTCTTTGGACCGGCTCATATTCTGAGACATGTGCGTTGGCTTTGCTGATGTAATCGTCTTTCGTCATCAGTACAAATCCTTTGCATTTGTCCGATGGTTTCAGAACCAGGTCGTCGTTCTTCCTGAACTGGCTGATGGCGTGTCGCTGATGGGTAGTGTGGTTTTTCCCCGAGGCTCTGTGATTGCGATAGATAACCATCAACTTCTTTTTCAGCGCCGACAGTTTTCTCTCGATCTCCCCAGACGCGGCTGGTGGCATGGACGCGTTACCATCCGGGAAGCGCGGTTTTAGGGTGCCTTGTCTTAGGCTATACATCCCTCGTGCCGCTCGCTTTTGGAATTCAATTTTCCATCGTAGTGCAAACGCGCCTCTTTCTGCTCCAATTTCCACCTCTGTCAGGGTCAGCGATGCCATTCCTTGGGATTTGTCCCAAGATCTTGGGATTTGAACATTAACATTGGGATCTTGTGATTTGCGCTGCATATCTTGGGATCTGACAGAAGCTGATTTCACTTTGTCTTCTCATGCTGTCGAATGCTTTTTTCCTTGGTCGATAATAAATTTAGGATGGATTTGCCTCACGGACGGTTAATAGCATTCAAACATATTGAAGTAACGGACGAAGCTTGCGATGTTTCTTGCAGGCATTATCTTCCCGAGGTCGCAGGGTTATTTTTGTACCATTACTTGTTATGGGTATAGTAGCAGCTTTCAGTCGCTGTTCGCAACTGACGCACATTTGTTTAATTTCCAACTACCGATCAACAGGGATGGGTGGTTTGGCGGCATGATGTTGCATGGCTATGAAAAGCTTTTACAAACATTGTGCCTAAAAAATATTTCAGAAAGCGGCTCCCGCACAAAGCGTTTCATTTTACGGTTTTGCTCTATGGAGGCTTATCCGTTGACCGCGAACCAAAATAAGGGCAATTTGTCTTTGACCTCGGAAAAGTGTCTGGTCACCTGACCTCTGCGCTCTGCTGGACCAAAAATAATCAAAGCATAACCTTGCGACCTTCACAACACTGCTGACGTCTTGTAACTATATAGCCCAGGGGACGAGTTAGGTCCTCGTTTAGACCCCCTCGCCATCGTTGGCTTGAAAATTCATGGGCCCCAGCGGGCACTGGCTTACGCGCAGATTCACAGCATAGGCTTTTCGATTTCGGGATTCACATAAGCTTTTAAGAGCTTGTTTTTGGAGCCCATATTTCAAAACTCAGTGGTGGAAAACACTAAAAATCAGCCTGACCTCACCTGACCCTAGCTTCTCCAAATGTATCACGAGACAAATTTCGAAATAAACCCAAAATGCCACAGACTTCGTTTCCAAGAAGTTCTAACAGATTCAAACTTTGTGTTTTGGGTCCTTGACCCACCATTGACGGTCGACGAATGACCTGACCATAATAGCAGATACCACCGGCTTCATGTTGTCTAGGCCAGCATCTTCATTTTTCGTGAAGCTCTAATACTCGGTCAGGAACCGACAGTGGCGCGGGAACTTCTTCCAGACTGGGGGGGCTGAACCATCATAGATATCAACCTAGGGTACCCCCAAATCTAGCTTTCTCATCGGTTTTAGGCCACTTATTTTTCAGACCGTGGCCTTTTCAACGAAAAAAAAAGAAGAAAATATTTGCAAAAAAAGTGAGGTATTCCGTCTCAGCTGAGTGAAGAAACTACCGTTTTGGCAACCTGGAATAAAGGTTTTAAGCTGCCAAATGAGGTGCCGAGTCAGTAAAATAGGTAGATTTTTCACTCACATGCTTTCTTCCTTTGTGACTCACAACCCCTAATTTGGGGAGGACAAGCTGCCCCAACGGTTCCTGGCCTCATGAAAAGTTGTGAGGCACCGCCCCCACGGCCCCAGAGTTGTGAGGGCAAGCTTCCCCCACTGCCCTCTCCCCCGGTTCCCGCGCCTATGTATGAATCTATGAAATTGTGTTGGTAGATTTCCGATATCGATTCCTCCAGCTGGGGGGGCTCAAATACATTACGAGCCCCCCCAGCCGAAAAGTTGGAGGGGCTCAGCCCCCCCTAGCCCCCCCCCGGTTCCCGCGCCACTGGGAACCGATCAGCTGTAGGAGTCCGATCGACCCCCTCCCCCTCCCCTCCCCCCGGCCTCTAGGTACATTAGCTGCTGTAAAGACGCCAATAAGGACAAGGGTGGACCCGAAGAAGAGAAAGTTGAATACTAAACACACTAATATGTCCAAAATAAGCTATGGATTTACTTGGGGTACTCCTAAGGATATGTGATGGGTAGTCTTGGGATTCGAGACGAGAATCTTGGGAAATTCTGGTCGAGATCTTGGGATGGAGCAAAAATGTGGATGGCATCACTGGTCAGGGTTCTATCCCGAATCGACTGGGTTAGGGCAAATTTTGGGCCCTTTTTGAGCAGATCAGCTAGATCATGCTCCACTTCCTGTCCACTCAGGTTTTGGAACAGGGCGGTGGATTCTCGTGGAAGGGCGGTTTGGGGTTGGTCGCCCCAAAAGGTGTTTTACTGATAAGTGGGAATAGGTGATAAGACTTACTCGGTCACCATTTGCTTGCGATGTGATTTTCTTTGGCAAGCTATCTTCAGGTGCAGCAGCTTTTCTCTTAACTGACTGTGCTATATCCATGCCTGCAAACATGACAGAAAATCACCTGAAGTTTTCGTAGAGACAACAATGAAGGTCGAAGGAGGGGTTCAAAAGTAAAACTTTTGGGGAATATTAATTACCACATGCGGAACTTAATATACTGTGACCCCAATTTTTTAAAGTACAACCCCAATGGCAAAACTACAACCCAAACACTGGAAAATTAAGAATCAGCCTAAAACACATGAAAATGAACAAAATATGTATCATACATAAGCAGACAATTGAGATATATCAAGAAAGTGAAGATATCAATAAATTAGGACATCTTTTTGAATTCTAGATGCTAAAAACATTGAAAGTGCTCTGTTAAAGGGACCCTCCCACCTTCAAAAAAGTTTATGAATTGGCATGAAAGTGATGTCGCTCGGATCAGAAAGAGCAAAAATGAATATCTACCAAATTTCACCGAAAAATATTCACCGGTTTTCAAGATATTAGACTTTTACTTTTGTTTACTTTTTGGGATCTCCGCTGTTCCTAGCGACTTTATTTGGAAGCAATAGTTTGGCAGCTGAAAGTGCGGCACTTGTTGTACGCAAAGCAGCATATTACAAAACGTTTTAGTCAAACATTTAAAAATCGTTAGATATTTGCGCTGGTGTCACACATTCAGAGGGGTATTCCTATGCATTAGCCCCTCTGAATCAAAATGCTGCAATTTTGAAATTCAATATTTCCGATTTAAGGCATTTCTCCATGTTGTGAGTGCCGAAACCGGTAATTGTGAGCCAGGGACCCCATTTTGGCTATCTCAACTCAACTCTAATGTTAAGGTGGGAGGGTCCCTTTAAGAACACATTATTCTGCTGAGACAGTGAGCATGATATGAAAGTTAATCACTTCATACTTCTTAAGCATACAAAGTGAATCATATTGAAAGTGTTCCAAAAAATCTTAACATGTAACATGAAAGTGTGAAGCAAAAAAAAATCATTACATTCATCATACTTTTGCAGAGGCGGATCCAGCTCAGAGTTTTTTTTTGGGGGGGGGCAAAACATAACAATTTATCGATTCTTCCCATGCCTCGTCCATAGGCGTAATGTTAATTTGCCGTTTGGGAGGGGCAAATGCCCCTCGTCCCATTTTGCCCCCCCCCCCCCCGGATCCGCCACTGTACTTTTGGGTTTTCTCACTAAATATTTCATACCTGTGGGCTGTGCTTATCAAATAGATAAGCATCGATGAAAAGTTTGACACAAAACAGTAAGCTTCAGAAATAAATTAACCTAACCTAAGCCTTCACCCTATGTAGCATTCTATCACCATAATCTGACCATAATATCGCGTGTCAACGACGACCACAGAACGCACAATCATGAATCTTTTTTTTTAGTGGCCCTAACTTACGTTACCGGCCTCGCGAGGAGGGCGGCGACCTAACTACGCCGCGCAAAACAAACCGGCCGTCCTGACTAAGACCGGTGGCCACTTTTACAGCAAGACAACATGGGAAAACCCATATCCATGTACTATGCCATGAATATGGGGAAAAACCCATGAATTTACGTTAAAGGGACACTCCCACCTTAACATTAGTTTTGAGTTGAGATAGCCAAATTGGTGGCCATGGCCTGTAAATACCGGTTTGGGCACTCACAACATCGACAAATGCTTTAATTCGGAGATATGGAATTTCAAACTTGCAGTTTTCGGATTCTAAGGGGCTAGTGCATTGGTATGCCCCCTTAGAATTTGTGACGTCAGCGGAGATCCAACGATTTTTAAATCTTTTACTAAAACGTTTGGTAGCACGCGGTGGTATATGCTGCTTTGCGCGCAACAAATGCCGCACTTTCAAATAAAGTCGCTAGGAACAGCGGAGATCCCAAAAAGTAAACAAAAGTAAAAGTCTAATATCTTGAAAACCAGTGAATATTTTTCGATGAAATTTGGTAGATATTCGTTTTCGCTCTTTCTGAACCGAGCGACATCACTTTCGTGCCAATTCATTAACTTTTTTGAAGGTGGGAGGGTCCCTTTAAAGGAAAAGGGCCACCTTTAACATGGGGATTGAAACTGAGATAGCCATCTTGTAGCCCGTGTCCGAAAACCTCTCTGTCTACCTCCTTACGGCCGATTTCGGCCTCCATTCGTAGTTATCGGCAATTTTAAAAGAAAATATGCCAGGAATGCGTTCTTATCCCAGGAATGCGTTCTTATCCGACAATACAGCCACCCGCGGCGAGGCTTTGGTTTTTAACCAATCAGCTTGCAGCAGTACTGATCAGGCACGGATCCCTGTACTAGCGAGCAGACCACGAGCAGTTGCGTTATTTTTCGTTGTCTGTTCTGGCAATCGGCCGGCGGATGAACATCCGCAATCGAATCTTGAAATCCGTCGCGCTGATTGGTGATGAGTTTCATGAGCTACTTTCATGAGGTCTATGAAAGTAAACCTATGCTATGCCCTGAACAGATGACATCTCGTTTGGTAGCCAATTGCTAAAATGCATTTTTATCTTACGCAAGGCAGTATACCATATTTTATACCGTGGCTCTGATCCGAAATCAGGGCATTTTTGTTCGAACAAATACCTATAATAACGATGAAGAAGTGCGTGATCCGCGGAGCAAACGACCTACGTCGGGTCGGGACTGATATGCGTGTGACTGTGCACAAGTAAGTACCTAGGTACCTAGGTAGGTACCTAAATTCTTATTTATTGCAATGGCTCTTCTATTACTTTTGTTTTCACAGAACTCTCCCCTGGATTAGCAAACCCTTTTGAACTGTTCAGGCTTTCACAACTGAAATGCCAGACTGGATAAAAAAACGCAAGTTATGCCGAATATGCCATGCGAAGTGGCGTGATTGCGGCGTTGCCCAGAAAATTTCATCGCACATCCAGCATAATTTTGCATGCGTCAAATTCAGCGCATGGTCATGGTGGCAGCTGAATTTTTAGGCGCAGGGTGACCGCATGGCGCATAATGTTTATGCAAATGGCTGTCACCGAATTTTTTGACACGCTGTGGTCAATCTAGCAGCAGACTTGCCCTGCGGGCGCTGGGAGGTCTGAAGAGAGTCGAAACTTCCGGCCTGGGCCTTGTTTCACCTTAAGATTCTACAGTGTGCCACACAAATTGTGGTATTGGGTTTTCATGGGAACATTAACTAATTCAGACGCTCAGAAAGAGAAGAGCGTCTGACTCCGAGGCCCCGGAACGATCTGTCTGGTTGATATAGCCTTGGTCGGTAGATATGCACATGTGCTTTATGTAAAAGTGGCTTAATTTTGGTGCAAACAGGCACCCAACTTTCAGTGGAAATCATGCACTGGAATTTCAGCTCAAAATTGCTTGCTTCAAATTTTGGCGCATGAGGGGCTCACGGGCATCCGGCGTAGTGTATGGATGTTTTCCAGTCTGGCTGAAAGGCAGAACTCAGACACATTTATCCAGCCCTTCAAATCCCATTTCCTGGTTGTGGTAACACCTACCTTTCCATGGGGGTTTGGTTCATCTCTTGTCTACACAGTTTTCTTTCACTTATGTGCTGACAAGAAAAGGAAACTCACCAGAGCCCAGTTTCACCAAGTGCGGTAAACTCAATTTGGGGTAAACTACCAAACTACCCCACTACTTAACTACAAAAACTACCCCAAAATTAAGTTTACCGCACTTGGTGAAACTGGGCTCAGTGGAGCTATTCAGCTTAATACACAGAGTATGTGTTGCATCATGCATGGACTAAGCATGTGTTGACCCTTTTTTACTTTTAGGTTCCCGCTAAAAAAAGAAGTACAGAGAAAAGTGGATGAGGGTGTGTGGCATGACCAATGAGCCAAGACCACATGACCACTTAAACTTAACAAGAAGTGCGCACCATGATAAGCACAGTCAAAAACGTTTGCGTCTAAAGAACAGTGCTGTGCCGGATCAGAATGTAAGTTATTATTTAAAAGTGATAAAAATGCCTGCAAAGTTATCAAAAGACTTTGAATATTGTTTTTGTAACACTTCACTCTAAAGTTATTCCTAGTACCAGACATTACAGCTTTAGTGCAGAGTCTTTATTTGTGATATTTTTAGCCAAAAATTATTACTAGTACCGAGCCCTTACAGCTTTACAGCCCTAGTACCTTGCCCTTATTTTTTATATTTTTTAGCCATTTCAACCTAACCGAATATCTGTATGTTTGTATGTTATTGTTTTGATCTGTATTTTATGCTACCTCCCTATAGGTAAGTTTTATTAAAACATGTGGTAACGGTGTGCTGATTTTTTACAGATTCCGTATACGCCTTGGGTTGCTGTCGCTGCTCGGTCACCCACAGATGAAAGTGATCAAGAAATGGACATCACTCAGGTAAGATTCAAGCGTCCTTTATTTTACACATAATACAGTAAGCAGTAGCACCCTAACCGCAACATATGGGAATGCATTGCCTGGTGGGTGCCTACTGCCTACCTGTATGCCAAGTTTCAGCTAAATCGCCCCAGTAATTACAGAGTTATTGAAATGGGAACAAATTCGGCACCTCTTCTTTTTGCATTTTGCACGTGCAGTGGGGGTCACTCACATAGATCAACAGCATCCGACCTTTGGTTGAAGGGGTGCAGCTACCCTACAAAATTTACCGCAAGACCGCCCAAGCGGCTGCTGAGATGAGCCTCTCAAAATCACTTCTTTTGCAACTTTTGACAAATAACACCCTTGACTTTTCACGTGGCACGTGCCACGACGGTCCCTGTAATGTATCAAGAGTAGTCAATTACGGGGTAGAGGGAATAGGGCTAGCCAACAAAAAAAAAGACCGCAGGCCAATCGGTCCAGCGGTTGCTGAGATATAAGCCTCTCAAAAGCGTTACAGGCCGGGCCGGGTCGGGCCGCTCATACTGAGCTTTTTCCGTGATATTGAAAAGACTTCGCTTCGCTCGCTCGCTCGTAATTAACAATTCATGGTTGACTATATGGATTAAGCTAAGTGATTGCGCTCTATTAGCACACTATCTAAGTAGCCCTTAATTGCTGCCGGTGCGTGGACTGTGAAAGTGAGCCGAGCTGTGACGCAAACCGTGCGCCTTTTTCAGGTGTGGGATCACTCGTGGAAGTTCACGGCGGATACGGAGCCGTGCATGCAGCTCTGGTTCGATCCTGCTCAGGGAAGCCCCAATGACGCCGTGGCGCGCATCTGGGCTGAGCGGGTGATGGCGGCCGGTGCGCGGGCGCTGCCGCGTGGCTGGTGGCCGCGGCCCTGGCGGCAGCGGCCCGCTCCTGACCCGGTCGCCCTGTGCCGAGCACAGAGCGCCGACTGAGGTCAGTCTTGTGATCGAGCTTCCGCGCCAGAGGTGGAACAGGTGGAGCTGGCGGTCACCTGCGCGGGCTCGGCGGCCTGTAAGCCGTGCCGAGACGAACCGCGACACTCTTGCTAGATCTGCACCCCATTGTAATCTTCTGTAGTCGATATTCGGTAGGTACTCAATGCTCATTTTTCTGATATTAGACGAGTGGCGGGTTTTGATGTTACATTGGAGACTGCTGTCTCGGGTGGCCCGACAGTGTTCGATTGTGGTGTAATGTAGATACATAGACGGGATGCCGCGGCTCGGATTCGTAGCTGGACTACCATGTGCCTGTCGATTGAGATGCTTTGCCTGGCGATTGAGATGATTCGGGGCGCGGCCCCACACTGACGCCATGGTGCAATGAGTGACTGGCGACAACTAAGCAATTATGTACTTTTGTAGAACACATGTTTTCATGGATACGAGAGGCAGTCCTTTTTTCGCTAGCAGTCATTTGGTTCACGATACTTTCGATACCGACAAATATGTTCGGGCGGCCGGTCCGTCCACAGCTAATGCGTGCTTGCCCGCCGATGCCTAACGGAGCGCTGTGCTGTCTACGCTCACTGGTCGCTGGCCCGAGAGCCGTTCGGTTGCTGCTGTTAAAACAGTTCTCACAAAAACACGCTGGCTGGCTGCCAGTTCTTCACCAATGAGAGGCCCAGTAGCATCAGCAGGTAGCATTGTTTAATATTACTATTCCATTTTGTTTACCCATATGTCCGACCTAGAGCCGACTGGTAAAAAGCGGCAACCGAGCAGCCCTCCGCAGCGCTGCAGATCATGTACGCTCGATTATACACAATATATGTGTCTTTCTTGCACACAGAGACATGACGTTTTGTAGAGCTTTTATATCGCTTGTGGCTGAAAGGAATATTGTACATTTTAGAGCTTTCATATACGCGAGAAAATATGGTGCAAAAAAACATTTATGAAGCCTGTTGAATTTTAAAGGTTGTTGGGGCATTTCACAGACTGTGTCGGTGGGCAGGGCAGCCCGGCCCCGGCCGCCGCCGCCGCCGCCTCCTTCACTGGTATGTGGCAGGGACGGAAGCTTCGTATTGATATACCGGGGTGCAACCTAAGCAGCATATCACCTATCAAACAACCTTCGGTTATGAAGTGAACGAAAACTAAATATTATGTATAACTGTGATCTGCGCTGCGGTGTTTCCAAAGTGGAGGAAGTATGGGGAGCTGGACCCGGACTCGATGAGCCCTCTACTACGGATCTGGGTCTTCGCAGCTGATCGTCTGTGAATGAGAGATCATATGATACCAATGCATACCGAACGGATCAAAAACAGTGCCATTATATATTTGCAATTCTACAGCTTTACGTAAGCCCATCCTAGTGAATGCATTAATACGCGTTGATTTGACAACTGACATCCGGTTGAAGGCGTTTTTTTTTCGGCCAACAGCCGGCCAGCAGTTGTTGCAGGCCGGCCTCGTTGGGAAGCAGGTTCATTTTCCGACAGCCACTGCGTGCGGAAGCACTCTCTGATGGCGCGGACGGCGCGCGCCGGCTCCTGTTTCTGTAACGTGTAGAGGCGGGTGTCGAGCAGCTGGGCGCGTAGCGGGCGGTCCTCGAGCACGCGGAACGCGGCCGGCTGGCGCGGGTACAGGCGCTCCCTAAACAGTAGGCCCGAATGGTGGCAGAGTCGAGCGTCGCGGCGCGGCAGAGCGCGCGGCGCGGCCGCCGTCTGTTCCAGCTCGGCGTCGGCGCGCCCCTCGGCGAACAGCAGGTGCAGCTGACGGTCGGCCAGGCAGAAGCCGCTGATGCCAGGTGTGCTGACGTCGCCGGGCCGGCGCGGCGCGGCGCCCTTGGCCGCCGCCGGGCTGGGCGGCTCGTTGAGCTGCTGGATGAGCTGCAGCACGCCGCTGCGCTGCAGGCCGCGCTGCGAGACGACGGCCAGCAGGCGGCCGTAGGCGCAGCGCGCCGGCGCCGGCCGCGGCAGCAGGTCCAGCGGCACGGCCAGCGACACGGAGACGGACAGCTGCGCCGCCGACTGCAGCAGCTGCAGCGGCCCGAACGGCGGCGGACACGTGCCGCGCTCAATGTCGGCCGCCGGAGAGGCAGCCGGTCCGGCCGGCACCGCTGTCAGCGGCACCTCCACACTGAGCAGACGCACGCCGCGCGTCAGGGCAGAGACGTCCACCACCACCTGCCGCGCACACAGAGGGCCGACAGTGGTGACAGCGCGCGGCGGGTCAGACCTCACAGTGGGGATAGCGGCAGCGGGTCAGACACCCTTATAGAACAGCACGGGGCGGAGCCGACAAAAGAGGACGAGGAGACTGTCATACAGCCGACTGAGGTCCGGGCACCGACTGACTCAAAGTGCTGAACATGTCACACATTTCTAAATGGCTTCTGTAGGACGGAATAGTGTCTCTTCCTTCCAAGGCTTACTTGCAGAATAATATGGAAAGACACAATTTTACAAGTTGTGTTTTTATGACATAAGTTCTTTATAACATTTCAACACGCAAACATCATACCTTGACAATTGTTCACGATGAAGATCATGCAGGAACATTTCATATTTAGTCACCCTTGATTATTTTGTTGATAGTGATGCGAAAGGCAAATTACCAAAGTATATATTTGCAATTATTTGAGTTAATAATTTCAACTTTTTTTGTGTTGAAAATTGACTTTTGAAACAATAAAGGCAAATGAATTATCAGTGTCTGGAAAGGTGCAATGCTGAAAGCTTCTTATTACATTCTAATTTATATCTAAAGCTTTGTGATATCCAAACTCTCAGAAATAACCAAGGACGTAACCAAGGAGGGGGGAGGGGCACGGGAGCCATGCCCTCGTGCCCCTTCCCCCCTCGGTGATGGCGATTTTTTTTTTTAAATAAAAACAGCTGTGACACACCCCCAAAATAGTGGGCCTAATCAGAGAAATTTTCCTTTTTTGGAGGGGGTACAACACTAGGCCACAACCTGTGACCCCCCCCCCTGAGCAAAATCCTGGTTACGTGCCTGGAAATAACAAAGCACATCCTATCCTTTGATGTTGGACGCAAGAGCCAAGTTGCTACGCGCCCTAACCCATAACAACAACAACATCCTATCCTTTGATGCCACTTACCAGCAGCTTTGCGCACTACCAAACAGCCACCTTTGGGCCTTTGTTGTTCTTGATTTGGGCATTGTCAGTGGTAACTGGAAATAATCAGACATGATGGTCAGAGTAGGGAATGTGACTACAACAAAAATCATTTCATTCCTATAAAATAGACATGATTTAATAGAAGACCTTCTTCTTAAGAAAGTGTGTCATGGATACCAGCTAATCTGTATGGTATTCATCTCCAGTATTATCATATAGGTATAACAATTATCACCACCCGCCACCATTGAATGTAGGTTTTAGGTTGTAGGTTGTAGGTGGTAGGTTGGGTATCGGTAAAGCTGGTGTCACCGTCAGCGCTAACCGGTAAATGTGTAGATAAAAGGAATCTTAAAAACAATCTAACCTAACCTAACCTTACCTACTGACCCAGGGGCGGATCCAGAAAATCTCCAAGGGAGGGGCCATTAGAAACCAGGAGGCCCCCATAATCCCACCTGTTGGAGGCCCCATCTTCCCACTTGTTGGGCCCCCCCCCCCAAAAAAAAACTGCGTCTATTGAGCTTATCTAGCTGTTCAGGCAACATCTCAACATGAATAGCCACTTTATTTTCAGGAGGCCCCCTTTTCAGCTTTTTAACTTTTTATTTTATTTTTGAAAAAATCGGCCAAGGGGGGGCCATGGTCCCCATGCCCCCCCCTTGTATCCGCGCCTGTACTGACCTGCAACCTACCTACCCACAACCTACCAAACTAATATACGCTGACAGTGATGCCAGCTTTACCAATGCCGTACGTTGTAGGTTGTAGGTAAGGCTAGGTCAGGTAAGATTATGTTTCATTATATATTTACTGAGAAGACGGCTGAATGCTCTTGAGACGTGGCTATACATTTACATTTTGTAAGTAATTTTCAGGTTTCAATGAATATTTCCTAGTGGAATGTTTTGAAAACCATTCTAAATGATGACCTTTAGCATTCCATAGTACTTTAAAGCTAATTAACCACATCGCCAATGCTAGGTCACATTGCATGCCTACTTCCACCGGCAGCTCCATGGGATATATGATAGGCAGGGGTAAATGGAATATTTTTTATTAATATTCTTGAAGAAAATTATAGGCATGAAAAGAAGATGATCTGCCTTTGAGATTGATATGTGATGCCTACTTTGGACGAACATAATCATAATAATTACACAATCATAAAAAATGCAATGTAACCAAACAGCCGCTTATGCCGCAAAATGAGAATCAAGCCAATCACTGAGGACAAACAATTTCAAACCACCAAAACTATATTCTTGCTATTCACCAATAATCCTAAAATAGCGTTCCATGGCCATTATATCCATCTTTCACCCTTACCTTCGACAGATAACTAGCGCCACGGGCAGACACACGGGGCGACAAGTTGTTTACAACCGCTACAGTCCGACGAGTCTATCCTCCTCAAGGCTGATTGGCTTGAGTGTGACGTCATTGCTATGACATCATACAGTAGCTGCGGTAGAGAGTATAAACATAGTACCAATATGTTAAATAGTTTGAAATACTTTTTAGCGAATTATGCACTTCTGGCACCGGTTTTGAAAAGAAAATGGAAAATAATAATGTCAAAATAAAAACCAACGATATCTTCATATTTCAAGAAGGTGGCACTTTTCCTTTAAGACACATAAATAACAGTGAAACTTACCGGTAAATTGATGTTTGTGAAAGGAGGAAAGGAGGAAGTTTGTGAATGGTAAGGTTACGACGAGAGTTGGATGACAGGAATGGTTTGAAGAGTGGGGGATAGGTCGCTGGGAGGGATGGGGTTTGTGAATGTTTAAGCGTCACGATGAAAGGAACGGAATGGTTTGGAGGATAGGGAATCTGTCGCTGCTGCAGTTGGCGGCCGACGGTTGTCTGTGGCCGTTCAACCCGGCCGCCGCCGCTGTTCAGCGGCCGGGGTCCGCTGGTGTAGCTCGCTGGGCCGCTGAGCCTTGGCTGAGCCATCAACATACATTTCTAAAGTGAAATATCACTCTGTTCGCAATTTTGTCAGTTGGCACAATACACCAATCAGCACGAATATTTGGCTAAAATGACGACACTTAAAGCCAACGTTGACGACCATAAAAACCAATCCTGTGCGATAATTAGTGCTGATAATCTTGCTGACAGGTTCGCGAACAGAATGCAAACTAAGTCACATGTAAGCCAACATGACGCATCTGATACAAATACAAGGTTTTGGCGACGTCTGTCAATTCAGTTGCAACGAATATCAGCCTCACAGCAGCATATTTCGGGGTCTTTCGATTTGGCTGTAAATCGGTGTACAGGGCCTCCTCGATGCGCTGATTCCGAAAATGTACCTCTTTGGGGTGGTATTTTGCACCGTTAACGAGTTAACGACTAATTAACATTTCAACGGGAAACGGCGGGGTCTTTCGATTTAGCTGAAAATCGGTGTACAGGGCCTCCTCGATGCGCTGATTTCGAAAATATGCCTCTTTGGGGTGGTATTTTGCACCGTTAACGAGTTAACGACCAATAAACATTTTAACGGGAGAACGGCGGGGTCTTTCAATTTAGCTGAAAATCGGTGTACAGGGCCTCCTCGATGCGCTGATTCCGAAAATGTACGTCTTTGAGGTGGTATTTTGCACCGTTAACGATTTAACGGCTAATTAATATTTTAACCGGAAACGGCGTGGTCTTTCGATTTAGCTGAAAATTGGTATACAGGGCCTGTTTGATGCGCTGATTCCGAAAATGTGCTTCTTTGAGGTGGTATTTTGCACCGTTAACGAGTTAACGACCAATTAACATTGTAACGGGAAACGGCGGGGTCTTTCGATTTGGCTGAAAATCGGCAAATAGGGCCTCCTCGATGCGCTGATTCCGAAAATGTACCTCTTTGGGGTGGTATTTTGCACTGTTAACGAGTTAACGACTACTTAACATTTTAACGGGAAACGGCGGGGTCTTTCGATTTAGCTGAAAATCGGTGTACAGGGCCTCCTCGATGCGCTGATTCCGAAAATGTACCTCTTTGGGGTGGTATTTTGCACCGTTAACGAGTTAACGACTAATTAACATTTCAACTGGAAACGGCGGGGTCTTTCGATTTAGCTGAAAATCGGTGTACAGGGCCTTCTCGATGCGCTGATTCCGAAAATGTACCTCTTTGGGGTTGTATTTTGCACCGTTAACGGGTAAACGGCCAATCAACATTTTAACGGGAAACGACGGGGTCTTTCGATTTGGCTGAAAATCGGTGTACAGGGCCTCCTCGATGCGCTTATTCCGAAAATGTACCTCTTTGGGGTGGTATTTTGCACCGTTAACGAATTAACGGCCAATTAACATTTTAACGGTAAACGGCGGGGTCTTTCGATTTAGCTGAAAATCGGTGTACGTTCAGTGTCTCAGGGGCAGACGTTACGTTAGTTCACGTTAGGTCACGTGACCTAAGGGCAACTTTTGACCTTTCGACCTTTCGAGGTCAACATACATATGTTTCGATGCGGATCGACGAGAGGATCACGATGGTGCTATTAGTTTGTTCCTAGCTGGGATACCTTGAAAGGTATTCGAGAAAATATTCATATATGTAGTGCCGCAATTTTGACTTCCTTTTTGCTCCTGTGACGTCATCTTTGATCTGACCTGAAAATGACTTCAATAAAAATTATAGACCTTATCCGTGTGTACCCTGCACCGTTTACCGCTTGTCGCTATCTTGCTTTATTCTCGAGATCTCGCTGTCGCTCCCGCTCGTCACGTGACCTAAGGTCAACTTTTGACCTTTCGACCTTTCGAGGTCAACATACATATGTTTCGATGCGGATCGACGAGAGGATCACGATGGTGCTATTAGTTTGTTCCTAGCTGGGATACCTTGAAAGTTATTCTCGAAAAACTTCATATATATGTAGTGCCGCAATTTTGACTTCCTTTTTGCTCCTGTGACGTCATCTTTGACCTGACCTGAAAATGACCTCAGTAAAAATTATAGACCTTATCCGTTTGTACCCTGCACCGTTTACCGCTTGTCGCTATCTTGCTTTATTCTCGAGATCTCGCTGTCGCTCCCGCTCGTAATAATGGACAGGTCATAAAAATGACCTGACCTGAGGTCAACGCAGGGCGATAGCCACCTTTTTGATGATGCCCAAAATCAAACCCAAGACACTCCGATGGGTGATCATTTTAGGGTACACCACCACTCAGAGGATAGAGGCACAGCGCGTCTAAAACTTCGCATTCTATATCGTTCAAGCCGGGATCATCCAGACAGGAAGATAGCAGAGTCTATTGATACAGAAGAAACGACCCCAAGTGAACTATAATCAGTCTTCTTGGCCTATGCTCTAGGTCCCCCTGGCGCCGAACTACACTTATCACTCTGCTTCTTATCAATGTATCATATTCTATAGGGGAAGCGGGGGGAACACCGCCACTGTGGGAAACACCGCCACCCCATCTGGCGGCGAAAGTATGAAATGTGAAGTGTAAAAATCCGTTATTTCCTATTAACCGCACGAGGGTAAGCGTCTTCTGATTTGTGTTCCGGTGTTTCAGTGTAATCGAAGCTCAATGTGGCCATTTAAAGAAAAATGCACATCCTCTTATAAAAATTCGATGAGTTGGGAGCACTTTTGAATGTCTTTAAGTAGAGACTCATTTTGATTTACTTGATTACATCGAAAAATAACTGATCGGCTTTGTCCAGTAAGATAGGTTTGCTTGAACCGTGTAGTACATTCTTGCCGCTGGCGATTTTTGCTTGTGATCACTTATTGGGGAACACCGCCACCCCGTGGCGGTGTTACCCCCAATTGAGGTTGCGGTGTTTCCTGTTTGTAGCGTGATAAGTGATAAACCAAAGACACGCTTTATTTATGTTCGTAGATGTTCCTAAGTCGGGAATAAGCAGCTTATTTGATTTGTTTACTTTATTTTTCATGCATCCCGACCAAGCACTTGCCAGCTGTATAAAACTGGCAAACATGGCTGATGAACCTATACCTATTTAGGTGTCCATTACCGATTATTTGCGAAAATTACCACTTACCGACAGGAAACTCATCGCACGCGATCTCTGAACAATTAAAATGCTTTCGTAGGAATGGGTTGGGTTAACATCAACACCGGTGGCGGGGTTACCCACACAATTTGTAGGCAGCAAATATGCAAGGTATTTTTAAAAGTCGTGATACATGAAAACCTTTTAGGAGCATGCAAAATAAGTACCTAAAACACGTGAGAAAATGTTTAAATATTGTACCTAACCAAGACAATAACTACCAAGAGACTTCACACATATTCTCTCATTTTGGCGAAAAGCTTAGGCCTTAGGGGGCGGTGTTACCCCCGCTTCCCCTACAGTGTGGTCCACACGATTCAGTTTTACGAATACAGCGAATACAGCGAATAGCAACGAATAGTAACGAATAGCAACGATTAGCAACGAATAGCAACGAATAACTACGAATTTTACGATAGCGAATTTACTGATTACTGATGTGCAACACTCGTTGTTAATTTGAGATACGAAGTGAACTCGATCACATGTACACGATACGAATAACCTGAACCGATGTGCAATATGTTACGTTTATGTTTTTGTATGTCACTCGCGGCCGCCTCTAAGCTAAGTGTTGTGCATTAACCCGCGCCCTGCTGGGGGGGGGGGGTGTTTGAACACCCCCCTTGTGGTTTTTCGCGAATATCTCAAAAACGGCGGCGCGTTTTTGGTACACCTTATCATACATCAATTCTACACATGTTGTAAAAATTTCAGACCAAGGTCATTCAAGGTCAGGTCACCAGGTCACTTGAAGTGACCTCACCTCATAAAAAGTTTCAATGTCTGTCATAGCTACACCGAGTGACCGATCGCTTTGAAACTTTCAGCGATTGCTAAGAGCAATAGCATGTACAAAATGTATATCTCAGAATTTTGATATCGATGACCTAAGGTCAGGTCAATTTTGCGACCTCCCCAATACCTACCTATAAGTCAATGGGAGAAAATTGAAATGCGCCTCTTTTGGACGAAAGACATTATAAACACTCCCAAACACTGAATTACAAGTGGTTTAGACACACTGAACATGAAAATGGTGTCCGTGACCCCTGTTTATGCCCTGAGGTCATCTTAGGTCACGAATGGTATCTAACAGTTTTCTCAAATAACTTTTGATAGAGGCATGCTAGAGCGATGAAAACGCCTTAGATGTGTTCAGCTCTACGATACGGATCGACTGATATGCAACATGACCCTTTCCGGTCAGGTCATGACCTTGACCTGAGGTCAAATTTTCAAGTTGACCTTTCACGGTCAAGTTATAGTTCATTCGATGCGTCTTGACGAGAGGAACACGATGCCGGTAAAAGTAAGCTCGTTCAAGGCTTGGATCAAAAGTTATTGCAGAAAAACTGTTTCAAAAAAATCGGCTATTTTTGCAGTTTTTGCCCCCTGGAGGCAAAACCGTTGACGTGATGTCAAATCTGAGAAAATTACTCAGAAAGGGCGTTAATAGGGCTATCGAATGCGCTTTTCCGCGGCGCTGTAGCTCTATTGGTTCACTGAAAACCAAAATGAATCTCCTGATGCCCTGATCATTGAAGTCTATACCCCAATTATTCCCTTTTGATCGCTTCATTATACCTATGGGGTATGTTCATGGAATCGCAATTGGCTTCATATTCCCATGATATTCCCTCGTCCTCCATGAATTATTGATTCTCTTAATAAGCTCTTGATATCACTCTGTGAGAACCATATTATGCCATTGATACCCCAAATGATTCTGCATGATTCCGTGCGTATAAGATGCTGTTGATACCCTGCAGTCGCTGATAGTTATGCCTTTATGATTCTCTATCTATTCTTGCAATATACCCTTTCATTGCCCAGAGGGTATCTTGCCGGAATCACAGGGAGGCTCATATTCCCTTGAGATGCTTTCATATTCTTCTGATATGCTTCCTTTGGCTGATTCTTTCAAAATACCTACTCTTGATATCACCCGAGTAGAACCATATTATTCCTCAATTATTCTTCGTTGGAAGCATCAGGAACGCGCCAAAGGTCCGCCATTTTTCTCCGCCATTTCCGGTGATCAGTGAAGAGCGGTGTTGGGTGCTGTGTGGTTGCGAGTGGTACCATTTTTAGGCTGGAATTGAGCCTTATTGAGGGTGAGTACCATCCTTAGCAGGAACTCATATGACGATGAAATGCTTGGATAAACAGTGGTGGCCAGCGCCCAGTGCCTTGAAGAGGCACTCCTTCTCTTCGGGGTCGCCCACTACGTCTTCAACCAGAAAGTGTCCCGTGCATCGCGCTCCACGATGTGGTTCATCGTCCACGACATCATGGGGCTGCCGGCAGAGTCAACAGCGACGGCGGACGCGCTGAAAAATCTGTCGGTGCTGACAGCATAGTGTGCCCGCGCAGTGAGGTAAGCCCAGGGGCGGAGTGGAGACGGAGTGATGGACGGAGATGATGGAGACGGACGTGATGGCCCGCCCCACAGGGAAAGGGGTTACAGGCGGCATGGGCGGGCCTGTTGACATCCTGTGGCAGCCCCTGGGCTACGTTGTCGGATTTTCTTGAGGTCAGGGAGGGGGAACTCGTAGGAGCCACACGCTCAACTTTCGTTGTGTAACAAAGGTGGGAAAAACCACGCCATTTGAAGGGGCACCGGTTGTTTTGCGACTCCTTCTTAAGAGGGAACGGTCATCGTAGAAGAGCCAGCGGCGCTTCTCGTGTGTCATGTGTTTTTTACAGCCTGGATCTCAACATGTGATATGGCATTTGTTATATGAGGCGTGTGCGTGACGTATGTTTAATATGGATAGTACAAATTGAATGTCTCTTGGCAACTAGGAAGCTGTGATTTTGAAATGAATGCAGAGGCAGTTGTCTTTCCAATCAATACAGTACGTTTTTCTTAAACACACAAGCGTATCGTGGTTGCTGTTGGTGTGGCTGAGCGTCGATGGCATGGGCGGATCCAGGGAAATTCAGAGGAAGGGCGAAGATGGTTACATAAATGGCGTCTCTTACCTTTGTGTGGGTAAAGAAATCAGTGCGCTAGGTATCTCATGGGGATCTCACGAGGAATAGCATGACCCCGCGAGCCCATCCCTTGATCCGCCACTGCGGAACGAAGCATCAATGGCAGCGGCGTATTTAGAAAATCGCGAAGGGGGGGGGGGCCAAGGGTTTGGAGGGCGCCACCTCACCCAAGGAGGGCGCCATACGGTCGCGAGATAAAAAATCGCTCAGTGGGGGTTGGGGGGTTGGGAGGCGTTTTTTACCATGCCACCAGTTTTTTTTGCGTAACCTCGTATAGGTCGTGCTGCATTGATTTTGCATCGTGTGTATTCTTTATACTCCAGGTCACAAAAGGTCAAGTGTTCTTGAAATGCTGCGCCGAAGGCGCGCGAAATTTTTGAAAACAACCTTTTCCTCCGCTTTTTAGGCACGCCTTTTATACGATCACTGTTCAAAGCTCCTCTCGCTCTTTTACCAAATTTGAAGGTGTAAAAAATACCTAAGGTTTGGTCGGGCCGCTGCCACACAAACTGTACAGAAAGCTTGGCTCATGGGTGTCGATGTATAAAAGTTTATTGGCGGTGGCATATCTACGCACCAGATCACCGTATCGGATTGATACCGGAGCGCGAGATGCGTAAACATCATCCAAATTACCTCAGACCAGCCTTCATAGCCTTCTCACAGATGCATACAGTGTACCCACATAACTAGTTTCAATCACCGAAACTTCAGATGCCTGCTGTTGCGCCCGAACCTGTTGACAATACTTAATCGTAATCCATATAGATGCCATGATGCACGTAAAGTAGGATCAATCCGTTAAGACCAAAGACGTGTTTTATGCATCGTAGAGCGTAGATAGTTTTGGTAGGTATAGATACTTCATTCATTGTGCTGAATGCACGTTCATTTGTGGCAGTTTTCACAGGCAAGACATCAACTATGTGCAATAGAACGACTAAGTTGAAAAACATGCCAAAGGAGTAAATAAATGATAGGAGGGCAGCGATCAACGGATGTTGCCAATAGGTAGAAGGGCTGCGATCCACAGGAGGGCACTAATAGGTAGAAGAGCCCCGATCAACATCCCGAGTTTCGACAGTAGGGCACCGATAGGTAGGAAGTTGGCGAGCAGCAGGAGGGCGCCAATGGATAGAAGGGCAGCGATCAACAGGAGGGCACCAATAGGTAGGAGGGCGCCGATCAACAATCAACAGGAGGGCGCCACCAGGTAAGAGGGTGGCGAGGAACAGGAGAGCACCAATAGGAGGGTGGCGATCAACAAGAGGTCGCCAATAGGTGGGAGGGCGGTCATCAACTGGAAGTCGCCAATGAGCGGAAGGGTGACGATTAAAATGGGGGTGGCAATGGTGAGGAGGGCGCCTTTGCTCAAGAGGATGACACGAACAGGAGGGCGTCTGTGCGGAGGGCGCTGGTCAACAGGAAGGTGCCAGTGGATAGGAGGGCGGTGATCAACAGGAGGGTGCCAGTGGTTAGGAGGGCGGCGATCTACACGAGGGCGCCAATAGGAGAAGGGCCCCGATTAACATTCAACAGGAAGGACTAGGGAACCAATAGGTAGGAGGGCGGCACTGAACAAGAGGGTGCCAAAAGGGAGAAAGGCGGCCTTCAAAATTTCACATGAGGGCTCAATAGGTAGGAGAGCGCCAATAATTATGAGGACGCCGATCAGCAGAAGGGCGGCAATGTGTAGCAGGGTGGCGACCTACAGGAGGGCGCCTTCGGGTGAGAGGGCGCTTATTTACAGGACAGCGGCTTACATAGGCGACCACCGTTACGCTTAGAGAGCTACAGCCTACAAATGTGGTTGGAGGGCGCCCGAGGGAGCCCTCCAACCGTATTTGGAGGGCGTATTTGGAATGGGCGTACTCCGAGGGCGCCCTCCATCCGTATTTTCCCTGTAAACACATTCGCGATTGGAGGGCGCCCTCCAGTCGCGATTGTTTTTCGATTCGATTATATCACAATTGCATTTGCGATTGGAGGGCGCCTTCGGCGCCCTCCAATCGCAAAGGGCGCCTTCGGCGCCCAAGGGGGGGGCCATGGCCCAGTGGCCCCCCCCTGCCTACGCCCCTGATCAATGGGGTATATAGAGAGCATCAAAGGAGCATCAATGTGGTGTATAGAGAGCATCAAATCAGCATCAATGGGGTATATAGAGAGCATCAATGGGGTATGTAGAGAGCATCAAGGGAGCATCAATGGGGTATATAGAGAGCATCAAAGGAGCATCAATGGGGTTTATAGCAAGCATCAAAGGAGCATCAATGGGGTATATAGATAGCATCAAAGGGGCATAGAGGAGAATCAGGGGGAATACACTAGGCATTTCGTAAGAATAATGGAGGCATAACCAGATAATCATTTTGATTCCACTTAGCCATCCAACAGGCATATTAGGGTAATTAAATAATGTTGGGATATTAGGGGTTTCTAAGGCCAAAAAGGTGCTACTTGAAGTATATTACGGGAATAATTGGGGTTTCGTTTTAGACCATTCTCCTAATATCACCCCCCCGGAATCATTTTAGTTTTCAGTGTTCCCGAGCTATGCGTTGGCTTCTTGGAAATTGTCGACATTCGACCTGGAAATCGGCGAAATTTTGCCTTCAATGACCTCTGGTGACCTGACCTTTGACCTGACCAAAAAATTGACCGAAGTGATTTCGTCATTATTTTAGACGCTCTTTCGAACGCAGCCTTCCGCGTATCGCTACGTGGCCCAGGAGCCGAGTTAGAAGGGGGGGGGGGTGTTCAGACACCCCCCCCCCCAGCAGGGCGTGGAAATCCAGGACCCCCAGCCGGGCGCGGGTTAATGTTGGAGGTACGTACTACGTAGGTAATAACTAATAGGTATAGGTATCTATAACGTACTACTACCATGTATTACATACTGTCTGATGCGTATAATAACCAACACCATTGAGTTGGAAATGAAAAATTGTCCATAAAACATGCATCGCACAACCTTAGTAAAGCTGGGTTCATGTGGTGACCCTCGGTGACCTGACCTGTGACCTGACCTGGTATGACCAGTGACCTCTCATTTCAAAATATGTACTAGACAATTGACGCCCTATCGCTGATTTTCGACAAAATGCGTTTTACTCGGTGTTATAGCGCTTTCCCTAGGAGACCCGTGAACGGTGAAACATTTTATCTTTGACCTGACCTGTGACGTCATCGATGACCCCGAAGTCAATGAAATTTGGTTTCTGTCAACAAATTTGACAGGGCTATCGAACGCCGTTTGAATTTTCCGGATCCGTCCAGTAGTTTCGCAGATGCGGGGGGGGCAAAAAATGTCCCCCCCCCACCGCGCGGAAGGTGGCCGGGTGGCCCACCGCCTGCCGGGTTAACCCTCGCCCTGGCAGGGGAGTCGATGCATGTACCCCCCCCCCCTAAGGTTTTTCGAAGATAGCGTAAAAACGCCAAATTTGGCACAGCCTATGGGGCAACCTTTTTACATATGACCTAAAAATTTCAAGTCCGGGTGACCTTGGGTCAGGTCACCAGAAAAAAACGGTACAAGGTCATGGTCGAATTTTGATTTTCTTTTTACACCTGTCCAACTCACAGTTTTGGACTGATTTCCTTCAAGCTTTCAGGATGTGCTAAGTTCACCGAGTTTTATAACATATATGAGTTCGGGTTTTTTATGTCACTGACATGAGGTCAGTTAGAGGTCATTACGTCGTAATGTTAAGCCTATGGGAAAATACTAAATTTGGAAAATACTTGGAGATATCCGCTTCGTTCTATCACTTTTGTGCTTTGTAACCATAGTAATTAACAGCAGGTCACTTGGTGCTTCTTTGTTTGGTGTACTTATCCATGGATCAGGTCAAATGACGGCAACTGAGGTCAAATGACGTTTTTACCAATAACTTAATAACTTGGAACATAATGACGCTAGAGATTAAAAATGGTGTCATTGTGTTCTTGGTGATCAGCCGAATCGAATGATATGCGATATGATGCACTTTGGTTAACCCAAACTTAATTAACTATTCAAAGTTAACTTAAAAATTAAGAAAAACTTTAAGCACACTTAAGCAAGCAAAAAAGTATGTCATTCGACGGGCCTTGACGTGCTGAGTTCACTAGTGCTTTTTTCTCTATCTTAATTAGATCAAAAGTTATAAGCGAAACACTTTTGACCTATTTTTAGCGAAATTTTTACATTTATACCCCCAAACCCCCCCCTAAATATTGACCTAGAGCAACTAAATTTGCACAGGGGCAAGAACTCCAGGCGGTTCACCTACCTACCAAATTTGGTGTTTCTAGGTGCCATAGCCCATAGGAGCCAATCGCGAGGAGGGGGGTCGCATCAGCCCCCCCTGCCAGGCCGTGTTATGAAAAAATGCCCTGCCAGGGCAAGGGTTTAAGCCCGGAACCGCATAAGCGGCCAACAGCTTACTTCATGGAGGTCGCTTGGGCACATATGTATTTTGGTAAACTCAATCATGCACCATGATATGAAATAAATTGTATTTTTCTGTTCGAATGAAATTTGAAGTTAAATTTTCAACCTTGCGCGACAAAAATAAAACTTATTAAAGATGACACTCAATGAAAGCATCTTTTCATTGATTAACCCTCGCCGGCATGGGGGGGGGGTTGATGCAACCCCCCTAAGGTTTTTCGCAAATAACTCGCGTAAAAAGCGGCAAATCGCGACAAAACTTTCAGTACCCTCGCATTGATCACTTTTACACCTACCCTGAAAATTTCATGACCCTGACCCAAATAGCCTTTGACCTGTGACCTCTTTTCCGAGACCATGTTTGGCCGGAATCGCGATTCGGCGTACGTCGGCTTGCATTAGCCGCGCATTTGCAAGCTTTTCGTGGTTTCAAACGTTCAAACATGCGATTTGATGTTGCTCCCATATGTACATTAGGGTGGGTGTCAAGGTCACCTGAAGGTCAGTTCAGGTCATTCTTTGCTGACCTCGGGTGACCTCGGTTCACTTTTTCGAGTTTTACATGTTTCTAGGCTAGTTTTGGGAGCTGAATTCGAATTTAGCAACCATTTAAACTTTTACGAAGTAGTTTTGGTGCCTTCGTAACATGTTACGAAGCTGTCAGAGGCGGTTGACACGTATTACGAATACCCGTCACAACCCCTACCGGTTGACCTGACCTGACCTGACCCGACCTGATCTAAATGCTAAAAGACATCATCTCTGATCAAAACTAACACGATATTCGTGATCAGCACCCCCGGAAAACCACATAACAGCCACACTTTACGACTTTCTAACAGGTCCCGATTTTCCGGTTTTCGGGTCATTGACCTGACCTGGAAGGTCACCAGATGACCTAGGACATTAAAATTGGGTATCATCGGCTTCCTCTCGTGACGGGCAACACGCCCGTTTTTTTCCACGAAGCTCTAGCTCGATCAGGGGCCAAACGCGAGGGGGGATCGTACCCCCCCCCCCCTTGTTCCGTCGAAGGACGCAAAATGGCCTGTGCCGGCGAGGGTTAAGGATCAACGGGGGTGGGTGGCCCGAGCTTCCCGGTAGGACGCCAGAATTTGCGTAGCATCTCAGCTCATAATCTTGCAAAAAAGCTTCAAATTGTCTATCCAGTCTTAATTTGCATGCCTAAAACTTTATGTTAGCTTTGGTCTGACATCATAAAACGAGCCTGGTTCAAATTTATCACGAATTTTCTGTATATTCAGTATTTTACTCGAAGAGGGCAAAAACGTTTTATCACCGCTCATTGCCAAAGAAGACTGAGGAAGATTTTGAAAATCACGGGGGGGGGGGGTTGTATAACGGAATGGCTGCTATCAGTTTACGCGGTCAAATGCGTAAAAATACGCAACACTTCTTCAAAACTGCGATGGCCCATACCTCCCGGGTCTCCCCTACTTAGATAGTTTTAGCAGAT
Source organism: Amphibalanus amphitrite (assembly GCF_019059575.1). Taxonomy (NCBI): domain Eukaryota; kingdom Metazoa; phylum Arthropoda; class Thecostraca; order Balanomorpha; family Balanidae; genus Amphibalanus; species Amphibalanus amphitrite. The sequence continues at coordinate 1,430,930 of NW_024881518.1, forward strand.
CAACATTCAGGGCTCAGGGGCACTGTTTCAGGGCATCGGACGTGGCGGCGTCAACTTTTGGTCCCATTCTTTCCATGCAACGCCCATAGGGCTAATGTTAAAATGGCAAAATCAAGGGGGCACGGTGCCCCGATGCCCCCCCCCCCCCCCCGCGTTCCGCCGCCTATGCCTGACACTACCAGGCATGAGCGCTCGGTTTCTATGACAACGGAGCTCCGGTATAGCGTCGGGCAGCGACTGGCCCTGAAGACGTTCTACCCTCTCCCCGCTGCCCTCTATCCCCACCGACAGAGAAGTTTGTGCCCCTGTTCGGCCGCGGTTTTCCACTGAGCCTGTCGACTCTGTGGACGGCTGTGGACGGCTGTGAACGGCTGGGACAGGACAGTAGGTCAACTACCGCACCACGCTTGGTTGGTGGCCAAGGACGATCAAAAACCGTTAACGACACGAGCCCGTCCCAATTTCTGTGGTGGCCGCTCGATTCGACAGTCGGCACAACAGATCTCAGCTCCTATAAAAGCTGGAAAGAAAAAATTTCGAGGGTAGGTAGGGGTTGTTAGGAATTTTATTGTGTGAATTTCCGGATCCTAGGTCAATATCTCCAAAGTCAAATGAGGTCAAGTGTGGTCAAATTTTCCATATGAGCGACTATTTTGCGTTTATGCGCCGATAACTCAAAAAGTTGCCGTCCGATTTTCCTGTTTCTTTCACTATACGACAGAAGATATCTTTGTGAGTATGCATGGTGAATCTCTAGCTAATAATACGAAATAAGTGGCAGTTAGAAGCCCGCTAAGAGTAACGTGTCGGCGGCTGAGAAGGGGATCGGCCGACGCAGGAAACGCGTCATCCGCAATATTGCGTTTGTGAGAATTTTGTCTCCACACAAAAATTGAGTCGAATCGATCATAATCAGCGGTAAGGAGCGCGATGTAAAGACGGTACCGTCCCGCCCCGTCAAAGTCTGTCTACAATTCAGGTGGCGAGTAACGGTCGGCGCCGGCCGACGCGCCGACAGGATGTTCGACTTCACACAGCTATTTCTAGAGAAAGCTGTGGACTGATTTATTTACATATTGCTTGCCTGAGATGATCCACCATGCATTTCTTGACAAATACCGAAAATTTCACGTTAATATTATGGTTACGGCGTGAGTTATTGGCGAAAAACATGATGGATGAGCGAAATTCGTTCCCCCCTCCATTGCGCCCGCTTAGCTGAGTTTTCGACATGAAATAGCAACCGCGTTGGAAAACGAAGATTAGAGCAATGTAGTATGATCATTTTCTAGCCAAATGGCATAGATTTTACTGCACCTCCGCAAAGTTCGTTCTTTGTACCCATGCTGTGCTAGAAGTGCCGATCCGCCCAGTGTGCGGCGTTTCCTGTCACACCGGACGCACCCCCGAGGGCTGTTTACGAGCGTCGGGAGCGGCCACAGCGGACCGTCCAACGTGACGTCAGAACCGCCTACCCATCCCCTACCACCACGCCTGCTGCACACACCGCACGCACGGCGCACTCAGCAGTGTGCGGTGCCCGTGAACACCCCTGGGACGGGCGCTTATTTTGGCCCGACCCGACGGGCGTGAGCGCCCCAGGGTGGGCCGGCCAGGCTGGTTAATGGCCGACATACTAACGGTAAAAGATGTGCGCGAGTATGTAGGTGAAACAGGGAAAGTTGTGAAACCGTTCGGAGTTCGCCGAAGCTGGCTGCCGGGCAGCCGGCGCTGGGCCGAACGATAATAGGCTCTTCTTGGAACTACGGCGATCATTACGAATTGGGCTCATGGGCTCAGGCCTGACGCCTCCGTGATCTAGACACTCTGTTGGCTGAGTAAAGGCCGATCGCCCACTGGTGGCAGTTCCTGCTCCTGGAACCACCCGCCACAGTGGGGTCACGACAGGAAAAATAAACAAAGAAGAACAAAAAAAAAAATATTGTTGAGACCATGACCGATGGTCCGTCCCCTTGGCTGGGTCGTCTCTGACTGTCTTATATCCCGCGCTCCCCTCGTGCCTCCCGCCCCAGCCCGCCCGCTCCGCTTAACCCGCGAGTTGCTGGGGGGGGGGGGGCGTTAAACGCCCCCACTTTTTTCGCCGGGCCATAGCATAAAAACGGCGCGCCGCAGGCGCGCCAAATTTTGGGTACCTGTAGGGAATTAATTGAAGTTTATTGTGACAAAGTTTCACAAAATCGGTCGAAATTTTTTTGAGATATCGAGGTTTTAGTGACGTCATGATTTCTGAGTTTTCGACCAAAAACGGCATACCTATGTTCAAAAAATCATATAAAATCACAGAATAGACATACAGACATGCTGTAAACGCCATTAGACTGCCAATACCATGAACAATGAAATGGCTATCTTCGATTATTGATTATCGTTCCGCATTTTCCAGAATCTTGCACTGAATCTCGGCAATTTCTCGTGACTACTTCACGACCATGATACATGCATTACTTAAATTGAACTTTTTTAGCCAAACACGTACACATATGATAAAATCATTGTCACCATCGTGTTCTACGCCCCAAATTACCCATAAAACATGTGTCACAGGCTGCGAATATCAGTTTTTATTTTCGGGGATATGTGCCTGCCCGGTTGACCTGACCTTGACCCTGACCTATGCTTGACTGACCCCTGCATGGAGCTGACACTCTTGTAGGCCTTATACCGGGCTTCTCTAAAAAGTTAGACGATTTTATAACTAACGTATTGAAGAGTGTATCAGTGTAACAAAACATAATTGGGTATCACCTAAAAGCCTCATCAAAGACATTTCGTTTGAGGGGATTTCGATCCTCGGCAGTCGCCTTTCTGAGCCGCGCCGAGGTCATGTTCGAGATGATTCTCTTTTTGCTCGATGCACAGTTTAGCCCGGCGCAGCGCGACCTCTGCTGCAGCACGACCCACGGAAAGCTGCAGACGGCACACCGCTGACTTCACTGCATCCTTATGATCTTCGAAACTTTTTGGGTGGTTTCGATACACTTGGGACTTGAGGTGGTCCTATAGGAAAAAGTCCGGTGGGGTTATGTTCGGAGAATTCGCCGACCACGGGCGTGTCTCGAACCTCGAGATCACGCGCCGCCCGAAGCGCTCCCACAGCCCCTCCCGGTTTTCTTTAGCGGTATTGGCGTGGCACCGTCTTGCTGGAACCATTGGATCTTAAGCGTTTCCGGATCTCTGCTCATCCTGATATTGCAGAACCCTCCAAAACGTCGCCAGAGCTACCCGATATCGCTGACCATTGACAGTCTGAGTAGCGCATCTCTCACACGAGTGGTGTTCGCCGTGAGCCTTTGATTGGGTTTATGGCCGCCGCTGTGTACCTTGAATTGCTGAACCTATTGTTAACACTTCCTTGAGCCAGAATTTTGTCAATAGGATGTGGAAAATTTTGTTTCAAGATGTTGCTCTCTTTGCCCTAAAGTGTTTGCGGATCTTCCGTGGTGTCGAACCGACCGACTTAGTCTGGGAAAACATAATTTCACGAGTTTTTCTTTTACTTCCTAAGACCACGGCTTTATTTTCAAAGCTCAAATCATGGTCACATAAATCTACGAAAAATTATCCGTTTTTCCACGTGCATTGATTTTGCTTAAATGTTGTTACGGGTCATCTATTCGCAAAAGAAATCCGTCTAACTTTTTTGAGAAGCCCGGTATGATGGATTGTGCACCGTTTTGACAGAGTTTATGACGAGAGGCGCCCATTGCGAAGTCCTGAAGTCCATGCTACTGAAAGCCCGATTTCAGGTGTTTGACCTGACCTTGATCTGACCTGTGACCTCAAAATTCAAATTTAAAGTACTCATCTGAAGCGTCTCGTCGCGTTCTTTCGTTTGCCGCCTCGTGCGTTTCGCTGCGCCTTTTGGTTCTCGAGTTATCGGCTGGGGGCGTTTAACGCCCCCCCCCCCCCCCCAGCAAACGGTGGGTGGCGAAATACCCCAGCAACTGCCGGGTTATCTCTCCCCCTCCCACCCACGCTCCCTCTCCCTCGCTCTCTCCGGCATCTGTCTGCTCTCGCCCAACGCCTCTTAGCCGGGGGCCGCTAAGCTGCCATTTAAACTTTCGCTTCGCAGGAATGATATTCCTTCATTTCGTGGGTTTTTCTCGTGTTTTTAGCGTTGTATGTATGTATGTATGTATATATTGACACCAAAAGCCTTCCACATATGGCGTGGCGGCTTAGATCCGAGTATAATGGGTAACAATCATGCGGACAGGGGAAGAACACTCAGCACTAGACGACAGTCATCCATCGATGGGGTCGCGACAATAATCATCTACATATGTACATAAGACAAACAATATACATACATAAGCACAAACAGATCGTCCATCTATTGGCGGCATGCCTTGTCTACTACTAAATCTCGTCAGCGGCGTAGCGGGGATTTGTTAATCAGCGCGGCCCTGGCAGACCGGGCGAAGCTGGCAGGTGGCAGCTGCACTACCTGGGGTGGGAGGCTATTCAATAGCGCCGCGGCGCGGTACTCAAAACGCCGTTTTCCGGTTTCAAGCCTCGGTCGGGGAAGATGAAGGAGATGATCCTGCCGTGTGTGCCTGTCTCGAAAATTTTGGTTGGGGACGAACCAAACGTAGCTACATGGTGTTGTACCCAAGTCGAGTGCATGCCTGATTCCAAGAAGGTCACTACCGAGTCGGGATCGGTGGGAGGTGGGGGGGGGGGGTGAGGTCATTGTTCGGGTGACCTGTCAAACAGCCCCGGCACGGTGGGACGCTACAGGAGGCAAAAGACGCACTCCCGCACTTCTTTTCGCGGTTTCTCGATAATTATAACTAACGACCATAAGCCAGCTTATCATAGCCGATCGTAAACCTCCCTCGTGGCTCAAACTACACATGCTTTCCTTCTTATTGGAATGCATTAACAATATAGAGCACAAAACCATTCTGATCTCCACACGCATGAAAAGGCTAATTTAGTATGGCTCAATCTCGAACTAACGTCGCATTAACGTTGCTAACCACGCTTCGCTGAACTGACCCAGAGTTGGAGTTTATGCATGAAATGTACACCCAGGTTAAATGATGCGCGGTAAAACCATTAATAAACAGTCATTTTTTAACATAACCCTAGCCTGCGGCGGCCAATTTTCACACGATTGAGATCAAATGTTTATAAACATGAGACGAGCGCTTCTTACTTGACAGGCTATTCAAGACAAATGATCATTTTATGTTTATAAGCATACAAACAATCCAACATTCCAACACAAACAGTATTGACAAAAAACAACTCAGTGTTGACCAGAAAAGATGCTTTTGCTGTCACAACTCATCCCAGTGCGCCTACAGGGTGACTTAGCGTTCTATGAGATCTGAGCCTGCATTAGCATTTTAAACGTGTGCAGCCTTTCTGCTAGCCTGCGTAAATATTGGCGCCATATCAGTCTTTCTAAATACTGATACGTGCGTGTGCCAGTGAAAAGTAAGCTGAGTTGAGTACTTGATGCATGATTTGTAATATAAAAATCACCCATGCCACAGGTACCCCACTCTCCCCTGCTTCACCGTCATGCTCCATGCAGTTGTTATGTTTAACTTTTTTGCAAAACAAGTCCTCGTATGAAAAGATGAATATCATCATCGAGTTCTGCGCCTAAACGTTTCCATAAAACATATGTCATATGTCACGAATGCTCATTTTGCTTATCGGGAATATGTTCTTACCTGACTGACCCGACATTGACCCTACCTATGCAACTGGCCTGCATAACTTTGCATACTTGTGACACTGTAGCACTTAACTAGATGGAAGATTCTGCACAATCCTGACAGAGTTTATGACAAGAGACGCTCAATACGAGTTTCCTAAGTCCATGCTACTGAAAGCCCAACTTCAAATGTTTTACCTGACTTTGGTCCCGACCTGTGATCTCAAAAGTCATTTTTAAAGTTCTCAACAGAAGTGTCCCGTCCGTGGCGTCGTTCTTTCGTTTGCCTCCTCGCCCGTTTCGCTGCACCTTTCGGTCCTCGAGCTATCCGCTGGGGGCGTTTAACACGTTTAACCCGCGCACCGACGGGGGTCTGCGCCAACTTAGTACCGACGGGGGGGGGGGCGGATGACCGCCCCCCCCTGAGATCTCGAGAACGAAGCAAGATAGCGACAAGCGGTAAACGGCATCGGATACGCACGGTCAAGATCTACAATTTTTACTAAGGTCATTTTCAGGTCAGGTCAAAGATGACGTCACAGGGGTCGAAAAAGTCAAAATGGCGGCGCTAAATATGGAGAGAGTTTTTCTCGAATAACTTTCGAATTAGTCAAGATAGGAACAAACTAAGGGCATCATCGTGATCCTCTCGTCAATCCGCATCGAATGATATATATGTTGACCTCGAAAGGTCAAGGTCAAAGGTTGACCTCAGGTCACGTGACCTCGAGGTCATCATGTATATCATTCGATGCGTCTTGACGAGCTGAACACAATGAGACCATCCACGCGTCTGTATCTTGTTCCTGTACGGAGTTATTGGCCAAAAACCTTTGGTGACCTTTGATGACGTCACATGACCTCACAGCTGCCCAACATTAAAACAGACCTCAAGGTAGTGAAGGTTGATCGTATATGAAGTCATGTATGGTATATGGGGCCATTCCGACCCGTTTTAGTGGTAAAAACAGGGAGTTGATTTTTCCCCCATTGACTTATAATGGGGAGGTCGCGAAATTGACCTGACCTTAGGTCACCGATATCAAAATTCCGAGATATACAAATTGTAGCTACTAATGACCTAATAACATCCTGCGACTTTCAAAGGCCTCCAACATCTACTGTAGCTCTGGCACGGTGACAAAGTTGCAAAAAAGTGACTTGAGGTTGGGTTATTCAAAGTGACCTGGTGACCTGACCTTGAAAGGTAGGAGGTTCAAACTTGCACACCATGTGTAAAATTGATGAGGGAATAGTCATACCAAATTTCGCGGCGCTACGCGCCGCGGTTTTCCCGCTATTCGCGAAAAACCTCAGGGGGGGGCGGATATCCGCCCCCCCCGTCGGTGCGCGGGTTAATAAATATACTGGATTGACATTAAAAAACACTCAACCTCTTCCCCCCCCCCCCAACACCACTCACCCAGCTAGTGGTGGGAGGCGAAATACTCCAGCAACCTCCGGGTTAGCCCGACCTGTAATTCATTGCCAGCACTAAGGACCATTCAGTTAAATTTCCCTATCTCCTAGAAATCATTTGACTGATCTGTCTAGCGCGACTTGAATTCCTAAAATTAGCCTAGTAGGGTAGTGTGTGGTAATTTGAACATATTTTTATGTCTTCTCCGTTGTACCAAATTCCAGCTCAACCCTGGATGAAGAAAAACTGTTTCTGTAGCGCATGTGTCACTTGCTTTCACCATGTAAGCATCATTTTTGGACGAGCCGAGCATACCTTGAATAGCATAGCATCACTTCTCCACCAAGTCACGGTGTGTTCAAATTGCCCCACCGTGGGGTAATTTGAACATACTGCCTTTATCTGCCATAAAAACGATAGTCTCGCCAGCACCGATGTTGTTTGACCCATAAACGAATAGACAGAGCAATTCTAAACATAGCTTCATTTGAAAAAGCAACACAACAACAAAAATAACAGTTGCAGAGTATCAATATCTGCACGCTGCACACCGGTCAGTTGACAGAATTCGCCTCTCTTCAATGAACAGAACGTCTATCATCTCCGTTCGATAAAAACCCTACCAAACCTTACTTCATCTGTTATAGTGGTGCCAATCGGAACCTGGACATTCGGAGTTTCAATTCTTTATATTGTCCAATTCGGAATTGATTGCACAAAGGTATAGTAGTCTGGACAACATTGGACGATAGCCTGCCACACTTAAGCATTTTCATCAAGTAATCGTGCGTAGCATTGATTGGCGAATGGAAAGCTTGTTAAGCTCTCAATATAATGAACACCTTTCGGCTGGTAAAATTACATGATAAGCAATATAAATGACGGTTTTGAGTGTTGATAGCTGCATAATTTTCGGACATATTTGGACAAATAATTGATTTTAACATTTTTTTTTTTTGGACGGAAAATCAACGAAAATGCCGGACATTAGACGGATACTAGACGTAAATTTTCTAAAACTGGCATCACTTATCTGCTACTGCTCTGGGTCGAAAATATTGGCAAAAAAAAGCCTGGGAGCGTTGTTTTTCGGAGCTATCCCTGTCTTCATTGAAATTCTCACACTATTTTCAAATTACCCCACGCTAAAAGTTATTTCGCCATTTTTAATAACAGGGTTCAAAAGCAAATTTCTTGGATTGAAGGCACTGATTAGGTCATTGTACAACAAAAGCCGTTGCGTATTAGGCGCTAGCAATGCAAGATTTTGCGCTGCAATGAAGTTGCAATGAAGTGTTGTTAGGCGTTTTTCCTTGCGAAATTGATTTTTTACACTGTGCGTCAACATCTTCATTCCCTGAAACTTTAAACCCCGTTCATATGATAGCCCTTTTGGTTACGATAATTTCTCTCATTGGTCTTATTGTCATGCCACTTATGGATTTTCCGTAATTTTGTGTTATTCACACTATGTTCAAATTGCCCCACATGTTCAAATTACCCCACCCTACCCATATAATTTCCGATATGGCGGAATAGGTCAAAACTCTCCCCGTTCGGCATGAGCGCGCAGTTCCCTGGAATAGCCCGTATCGGTTGAGGACATCCTTGGCGGGTATACGTGACGTCACCGAGCCCGCGAGTTTCACAGAGCGGTCCATCCCTACTCGGCAGTCGTTGTTGGGGCGGGCTGGGTGTGGGACCTCCGGCTGGTCCGGGTGCTGTTCGAAATGACGTCATACCGTACTCTGATTTGTCGGCATCGACGGCTAGCGTTAGTCGGTTGGCTGATGCACTGCACTGCACTTATTGTTATAGTTACGAGGTAAGTGAATATGTTCATTTTGCATTGTTAGCCAGCTGGGGATCATGGATTTCCACGCCCTTGGGGATGGTGGTTTACCCCCCCCCCCCAGACAATCAGTGGCACAATTATGCGCTTTAGTTTAAACCCTTTTGGCTCGCCTCCTGGGCTACGTAGCGATAGGCGGAAGGCGGCGTTTTAATGAGTGTTAAAAAATAATGACGAAACTACGTGTACATTTTTTAGTCAGGTCAAAGGTTAGGTCACTGAGGTCATTAAATGCCAAATTTCGCCTATTTTCTTGTCGAATGTCGACAATTTTAACCCTCGCCCGTATGGGGGGTCGAACGGACCCCCCCCCTAGGTTTTTCGCGAATAACTCGCATAAAAAGCGGCCGATCGCGACGAAACTTTCATACCCTCGAGTTGATCAATTTTACACCTACCCTGAAAATTTCATGACCCTGACCCAAATGACCTTTGACCTGTGACCTACTTTTCGAGACCAAGTTTGGCCGGAATCGCGATTCAGCGTATGTCGGCTCGCATTAGCCGCGCGTTTGAAGTCTTTGCGTGGTTACAAGCATTCAAACATGTGATATGATGTTGCCCCCATGCATTAGGGTGGGTGTCAAGGTCACCTGAAGGTCAGGTCAGGTCATTGACCTTTGATGACCTCGGTTCACTTTTTCGAGTTTTGCATGTTTCTAGGCCAGTTTTTGGAGCTGAATTCGAATTTAGCAACCATATGAACCATACGAAGTAGTTTTGGTGCCTTCGTAACATGTTACGAAGCTGTCAGAGCCGGTTGACACCTACTACAAATACCCGGCAGGACCCCTACTGATTGACCTGACCTGACCTGACCCGACCTGGCCTAAATGCATGAAGACATCATCTGTGATCAAAATTAGCATGATATTCGTGATCAGCACCCCGAAAAACCTTATAGCAGCCACATTTTACGACGTTCTGACAGGTCCCGATTTTCCCGACTTTTGGGTCATTGACCTGACCTGGAAGGTCAACCAATGACCTAGGACCTTTAAATTGGGTATCATCGGCTTCCTCTCGTCACGGAAAACACGCTCGTTTTTTCCGCGAAGCTCTAGCTCGATCAGGGGCGAAACCGCAAGAATGTCTAGAATAGAATAGAATGTCTAAATTTGGAATGTCTACAAAATACAAATGTTGACTGTCGACGAATGTGGAATATCTAAATGTGGAATCGTTATGGTTCAAATGTGCACGGAGACATGCTAGTGCAGATTGTGTTCTTGGGTGTACAGTAATTGACCACGCCTGATGCCAGGCACTAAAATGTCAACATCAGAAGGGCTTCGGGCATTTTTTCGAGCACATTTCTACGTCACCGGCCCGACGAGATCCGCCCTTTGCTCAAATGCTGCGTCGTTGTGCACATTTACCTTCAGAAGTTACTGTCCAGAGGAGAGTGAAGGCCTACCTTAGGTTTGCCGACCAATGTTGGGTGTGTACATTTACTTATGTCAGTCCCGTGTTGATCTAGTTGCATTATTCTTTATCATCAATTAGACCGCATGCGTCAGGCATCTTCGCAACGACAGAACAGTAAGACAGTCAGACAACAATAAGACCGTCAACAGACCGACCTTTTTATACCGTAGGTATGTACTCTGCGCTGCAATACATCACCACGTACTGAGTCAGTACTACAGTGGAATCCGCTTAATAAATCCACCTTGGCGACAAGGTGTTTTGGATTTATTAATTAACCCTCGCCCGCACATGGGGGGGGTGGTTGCCACCCCCCCCAGGTAGTCTTTCTGCTCTGCACTCCACATTTTTAGAGCTAGAAGGCTGATTTTTCGTATAGCTGCTCCTCTATCCTTTCTTGAGGTCCACTGAAAATTTCAAGTTTCTGTGATTTTTGGTTTCGGAGATATGACCTTGTTTTTCAGGTCATGTCATGACCCAAATGGCCAATTCTCAACATCTTGCGCCTGCCATGGGCCTTGTGAGCTTTTGACACCCTGATTTCGGCCTTTTTTGCCAGTCTTACCTCCCACCTATCATGGAACATGTTGTTCGACGATGTACAGGGGTCAAGGTCAGGGTCAAGGTCAACCTAGGTCATCTAAGATAATTGCGTTTTAGGCAAGCTGAATTTACTTTTTGTGAAGTTTTTTGACTGCATTTTTGGTAAAAGCTTCTCAGATCATGATTTCATGTAATATGGACCCAAAAACAATCGGTGCACACATCAGTATACACACAGACACACACAGACATACAAACACATATAATTGACCTTGACCTAACTTGACCTGAAATGACCTCAGCAGCAAAATTCTGGTCGGGTAGTGTGACAAAGAGGTTCTAGCTGGCTTGGCACCAGAAAACAGCATCGTCATCGGTATTTGATAAGCAGCGCACTTGATATCCAACGGTGACCCAAAACAGCAACATTTTTTAGTTTGACCTGACCTGGAAGGTCAATGACTGACCTGAGAAGGTAAAACTGGGTATCATTGGATTCGTCTCTTCCCAAAGAATCTTTTTGGTCTTTACCGCTAAGCTCTATCTCCAACAGGAACGAAATGGCGCGGGGGGGTGGCAACCACCCCCCCCATGTGCGTTCTAGGATGGGAAAATGGCATGTGCGGGCGAGGGTTAAGCGGCGGCTTCATAAACCGGAGTCAGTTATTTTCATTAAAAAAGCATGTATCGCAATTCGCAGCTGCACGTTCCGTTTCCCTGCAATGCAAGCGTATAGGCTTACATTCCTCATTACCTTACTTATTCCAATAAAAGTGACCAGGGGCTTCGCCACCGGTGGGGTCGTGGGGGTCTGGAGTCGGACCTCAATAATTTGACTTTCGTAATGCAGCCTAATATGCAAAGGCCTGCGTTTTAGGGTTGGACACCCCCCCCCCCCCCCCACCTGCGACCGTAGTGGAGCCCCTGAAAGTGACCATCCCATACTGCAAAGCTGTTACAGCGGTGAAGTCAACCTATCCATCCACGATCACTCCCTGCCATGCTTGCTACGCCAACGAAACAGTCGAGCGTGCCTGCTTTGCCGGGAACATTTCTTTGAGATGCATGATGATTGCGCTCTTGATAGCCCTGAACTCCTGTTTTTAGAACCAACTGCTGCACACTGCCATGCTCCAGTGCGGTTCTTTGGGAGCGGGTCGGATGTCACATTTCGAATGGGGAGACGTCACTGCGGACTTCGAAACTCCTAAGTGGCTTTATTAAGCGGAGTACTGGATTTATTAACCCGCGCCCTGCTGGGGGGGGGGGTGTTTGAACACCCCCTTGTGTTTTTTCGCGAATGTACACCTTATCATACATTAATTCTACACATGTTGTGAAAATTTCAGACCAAGGTCATTCAAGGTCAGGTCACCAGGTCACTTGAAGTGACCTCACCTCATAAAAAGTTTCAATGTCTGTCATAGCTACACCGAGTGACCGATTGCTTTGAAACGTTCAGCGATTGCTAAGAGCAATAGCATGTACAATATTTTTATCTCAGAATTTTGATATCGATGACCTAAGGTCAGGTCAATTTTGCGACCTCTCCATTATAAGTCAATGGGAGAAAATTGAAATGCGCCTCTTTTGGACGAAAGACATTATAAACACTCCCAAACACTGAATTACAAGTGGTTTAGACACACTGAACATGAAAATGGTGTCCGTGACCCCTGTTTATGCCCTGAGGTCATCTTAGGTCACGAATGGTATCTAACAGTTTTTCGCAAATAACTTTTGATAGAGGCATGCTAGAGCGATGAAAACGCCTTAGATGTGTTCAGCTCGACGATACAGATCGACTGATATGCAACATGACCCTTTCCGGTCAGGTCATGACCTTGACCTGAGGTCAAATTTTCAAGTTGACCTTTCAAGGTCAAGTTATTGTTCATTCGATGCGTCTTGACGAGAGGAACACGATGCCGGTAAAAGTAAGCTCGTACAAGGCTTGGGTCAAAAGTTATTGCAGAAAAACTGTTTCCGAAAAATCGGTTATTTTTGCAGTTTTTGCCCCCTGCAGGCAAAACCGTTGACGTTAGGTTAGGTCAAATCTGAGAAAATTATTCAGAAAGGGCGTTAATTGGGCTATTGAATGCGCTTTTCCGCGGCGCTGTAGCTCTTTTGGTTCCCGAGTTATGCGTTGGCTTCTTGGAAATTGTCGACATTCGACCTGGAAATCGGCGAAATTTTGCCTTCAATGACCTCTGGTGACCTGACCTTTGACCTGAGCAAAAAATTAACTGATGTGATTTCCTCATTATTTTTGACGCTCTTTCGAACGCCGCCTTCCGCGTATCGCTACGTGGCCCAGGAGCCGAGTTAGAAGGGGGGGGGGGGGTGTGTGTTCAAACACCCCCCCAGCAGGGCGTGGAAATCCAGGACCCCCAGCCGGGCGCGGGTTAAGCGAATTTATTAACTATGGGTATCTATGGAGAAAATCCGTGAACAGCTGAAGCATAAGCGGCTGGATTTATAATCCAAGGATTTATTAAGCGGATTCTACTGTACTGACATGGGGACACGCAATTGTGCACTGTTCACATACATGTGTAATTTATGTGCAACGGACATGTATCCAGATTACAATTTTTGCGATTTAAGTTTTGCGATGTGTTATTTTGAAACAAGCATTACGGTTGGAAGCTGGCGCTGCTGGTTCCGCCAGTTGTCTTCACTAATGACTGCATAGCCTGGCTGATGTCTTCCACTCTCTCCCAGTTTGTTCGCCAGTTTCCAGCCGACGTCTCTGTCCGCCGGCGACACTCTGCCAGCCGGGATGACACCAGCGAGACACCGGGCCTGCAACCGCACCCTGGCCGCCGCCTACCACCGGCTGGCGCCGCGCGAGGAGGGCCCTGACGCCGACAGGTTCAGGAGGCGCGCCTGGGCGCTGCTGGCTGCTGCCGTCAGCGCGTGCAACACGCTGGGCGTGCCCCACTGGCTGGGCAGTGGCACCCTGCTCGGTGAGCGGGGTCAGGGGTGGCTGTAGATGCGGTGTCAGGACGCTCACACCCGCCCCGTAAGGGTCATAAAGCGAATTTCGGAGATTGAAAGGGCATTTTCTTACCCCGTGTTATCTTCGAAACTAGCTAGCTGGCACATTTTCAAGCTTAACCCGCGCCGGGCCGGTGCTCTGAGATTCTGCGCCGGGCCGGGGGGGGGGGTGTGTCTGAACACCCCCTTCTAACTCGGCTCCTGGGCCACGTAGCGACACGCGGTAAGCGGCAATAAAAAAGTCCAAAATAAGGACGAAAGCACTCCAGTAATTTTTTGGGTCAGGTCAAAGGTCAGGTCACCAGAGGTCACCAAAGGTAAAATGTTGACTATTTCAACATTTTGAAATTTGCTAAGGGCTATCTCGGGAACCAATAGAGCTACAGCGCTGCGAAAAAGCGCATTCGATAGCCCTTTTACAGACCTTTCTGAATGATGCTCTCAGATTTGATCTCAGGTCAACGGTTTAGCCTCCAGAGGGCAAAAACTCCAAAAAATGCCGTTTAAAAAAAAACGTTTTTTTTCGGCAATAACTTTTGACTCAAAAAAGCCATGACATTACTTTTGCCAGAATCGTGTTCTTCTCGTCGAGACGCGTCGAATGAACTATAATTTGACCTTGAAAGGTCAATGTGAAAATTTGACCTCAGGTCAAGGTCATGACCTGACCGGAAAAGGTCATGTTGCATATCAGTCGATCCGCAACGTCGAGCCGAACACATCTAAGGCGTTTTCAGCGCTCTAGCACGCCTCTATCAGAAGTTATTAGCGAAAAACTGTTAGATTCTGTTCGTGACCTGAGATGACCTCGGGGACATAACGAGGGGTCACAGTTGCCATTTTCCGGTTCAGTGTGTCCATTTTACCTACATTTCGATGTTTGAGAGTGTCTGGAATAGCGTTCGTGCAAAACAGACGCTTTTCAATTTTCTCCCATTGACGAGTAGGTACCTTTAATGGAGAGGTCGCAAAATTGACCTGACCTTAGGTCACCGATATCAAAATTCCGAGATATACATTTTATAGATAATGTTGCTCTAATCAATCGCTGAAAGTTAGGCAATCGATCAATCGGTGTAGCTATGACGAGCATTCTTATTTTTTCTGAGGTGAGGTCACTTGGCGTGACCTGGTGACCTGACCTAAGGCGACCTGGGTCTGAAATTTTCACAACTTGTGCGGAAAAGATGCCCAAACAGGTGTGCCAAAAACGGCGGCGCGGAGCGCCGCCGTTTTTGAGATATCTGCGAAAAACCGCAGGGGGTGTTCAAACACCCCCGGCCCGGCGCGGGTTAAAATAAAATAAAATTATCATATCACATACCTTCCTGTTGAAAATCCAGTTTTATTGACATCACTGCTATTATGTGAATTGATAGAACGTAAAAGAATGCCAGAATCTGTAACACCTATTGATTTTAAGTCCACGCTGACCGCTGTGACTTATACTTAATCTATGGCGCGGGCCGCGGAGTAATCATGTTACATCCTTGTTTTGTGATTACCTAGTGGCTACCTAGTGTGATTACTTAGTCTTCTAGTTATCTTCGGTTTCACCGGGCTGAGAATGCCTACGAACATTAAGACGAGGGTTGCAGGCCTACATAACTACATAGGCGACCTCTGTACTGAAGCATGCATAATTGCATTACCAACACCTGTAACTGCCATGGAATGTTTGAATTATATTTACGATTGTGACACGTTCCCTTTTTCTTGTAACGCAGGCTACATTCGGCAATGCGACCTGGTGCCAGCCATGGGTGACGTTGATTTAGAAGTGGCCGTGGAACCATTTGTAAATGGTAACGTCACCGTGACCCAACTGGTGGAAATTTTAAACTCTGCCGGACTCCTGTTGGCGTCTAAACTCGGCCGGCTCAACGACAGCCTAGAAATGGCGTTCAAGGACGATGTCGGTACGAGAATCGACGTTTTCTTTTCGTATCCCGACGGAGAAAATCGATATACCGCAGGAGTCGACTTCGATACGCTGAAAAAAATCAGGTGAGAGATTGACAGTTTGCTGTGTGTGGAAGCTTACACTACACTGTGTGGAAGCTTACTTACTGTTTGGAAACTGTGTGTGTTTCCAGGATGTCATTAGCTTTATAGGTGATATCTTACATTATGGGTAGGTATAGGTATGCAGCGAATTCACAATCCTTTTTCAGCCACGCAACGGTCCACCATTGTCAGCATTGTCAAAAGAACTCCCGACAAAACACCTTACAACACGTGCACTCACTACTTATGACAGTTCACCTCCTACCCCCACCCCCGCCCTATTTCTCTCACAGATGGGTGGACCCGGAAATCACGCTCTGCTGGGGCACCCTGCACGGCCTGGTGGTGGGAGTGCCCTGCGACTCCCACGCCTACCTCGAGACCAGCTACGGGCCCAACTGGACACAGCCGCTGCCATCGGGAAGAAACTGGGATTATAGAGTGGACGCTACAAACACGGTTAATGCCGGACAATGGAGCGAGAACGAGAGGAATGAGGTTATCCAGGTATTCATCAAATAATAGTGATCTCATGTAATTGTATATATGTTACAGTTAGTGTGCGAAATCCGTTAGGTTGCAACGCAACTAGTTACGTTGTAAACTACCTGACTGGCCAGGTTGTTTGCAACCTAACTAGTTACGTTGCAAACTAACAGACCGTTCAGTTACTTTGCAAACTAACTAGTTCGGATGCAAACTACCTAGGTACGTTGCAACGGAACTAGTAATGATGCGAAATGGACGGCTCAGTGGCCATAATTGTACATCAATTCCAATGTTAAGTCGCCGGTTGTGAGCGCGAAGTTCTGTGATTGTCCCAAGGGTTGCGCTCAACGTTTCTATTGGTTTAACCTGCGCCGGGCCGGTGGTTGGCGCCAACCGCGCCAGGCCAGGGGTGTTTGAACACCCCCGCTAACTTGGCTCCTGAGCCAGGTAGCGACTCGCGGTGAGCAGCATCCGAAAGAGCGTCAAAGATCATCAAGGAAGCACTCGGTCATTTCTCGGTTCAGTTCAAAGACTGAAGCTGAAAACAATGTTGAAATTAGCAAAAGTTGAGCGTTGATGACATTCCTCGGCTCGACTTTCGAGAACTGAGAAATGACCGAGTGCTTCCTTGATGATCTTTGACGCTCTTTCGGATGCCGCTCACCGCGAGTCGCTACCTGGCTCAGGAGCCAAGTTAGAAGGGGTGTTCAAACACCCCTGGCCTGGCGCGGTTGGCGTCAAGCACCGGCCCGGCGCGGGTTAAACCAATAGAAATGTTGAGCGCAACCCTTGGGACAATCACAGAACTTCGCGCTAACAACCAGTGACTGAGCATTGGAATTGATGTACAATTATTGCCGTGAGCCGTCCATTTCGCATCATAACTAGTTCCGTTGCAACGTACCTAGGTAGTTTGCATCCTAACTAGTTAGTTTGCAAAGTAACTGGACGGTCAGCTAGTTTGCAACGTATAATTAGGTTGCAAACTACCTTGCCGGTCAGGTAGTTTGCAACGTAACTAGTTACGTTGCAACCTAACGGATTTCGCATACTAACTGTAACATATATACCTACTAAACAGAAGTACATGTGGAAGCGGATGTTCAGAGGCGCAGCGCGTGGCATGAGCTCTCTCGCCTACATTCTGACCGGGCATATATCAGTAATGCTGACCAGCCGGTAACATGCGTTCCATGTTAGATATCAGTGAATGGACCAAAGCCAACCATACTAGCTAATTGTTGCATCGCAGCATGAGTTTACACCTTTATATGCATTTCGTCACATGCTACTCAACTACTCATACTACTCACAACGGAGAGTGGGGCAAAGCAGCCACCCGGGGCAAAGCGGCCACCCATCGTTTTAACCCTCCACAACTGGCGTCAGTTCCAATTTATGGTTTTCCAATAATGCTTCTCTTCGCGGTCGTTCGAATGAGCCAGACCGGGGTTTCAGGCCCATCACCATTGTTCTGTGAAACACGGAAAAGTATTTCTTGCCAGGTCACCAACTATGTTTACAATTTTTAAATGCTATTTTATTCTATAACCGTTTGAAATTTTAATAAGCGTTCTTGTCCATGCATTGCATGGTTATCGTACATGTATTCTACCGATTTAAATGTCCTTTACCCCACTAATAGCTAAGCTGGAATATTTTTGTCTCGGACGGTATTCGCGGGGCAAAGTGGCCGGGGCGAAGTGGCCAGCCCCCAATTGGCTATAAGTTGTTTCCATCTGGATAAAGAACATCATTTATATTCAAATGTGTCGTCATGCATTCATCTTGGCCACTTTTCGGTAACATGAGTTACCAAATAATGCAATTAAATGTCTTTCCATGAAAATCCTTTCTTTGTTTACCTACATGTGGGAAGATGACAAAGTAAACATCCATCCTCGCTTAAACCTTGTCGCCATCAATTACCCTAGTCGTATACATGAAGCAACTATTCTCTTTCTCACATCGGGACTTGAGTAGTCGCCGGTGGCCGCTTTGCCCCAGGGTATGGGGCAAAGTGGCCAATATGCATAGGTTTAAAGTTTTGTCAATATCTCCCATATGTGAACGCCTTTGTAAATGAAACGCAGTTAAATTAAAAGGCAATTTAATCGGGATCACATTGTTATAGAAAGATTCTTTCCAAGTTTAAAAATCAAGCGTCGACATCGTAAGCAGCGTTAAGGTGGCCGCTTTGCCCCACTCTCCCCTACTCAACTTGTGTGCAAGAGTGGTCTCAGGACGGCGTAGACGTGAGCACGTAAGCGATGTACTGGCTGAGTTGAACTGGTTACCTGCCCAGGACCTCGTAATGTACCGCACATTGTGTTTAATCAAAGGCGGGCTGACCCATGGACAGCCGAGCGGCTCCGCTGGCCTGTTTCGTACCGCGCTGAGTGTGAGATCGAGGTCGGACCAGACAGGATGACCTTCTTGTTTGGCCACGAGTCAAAACCGAGTCTGGCAAGCGAAGGTTTGCCTATCGAGCTGCCAGCGCGTTCAATGCCATGCCGCGCGACATTAGGGAGACCCGCATATCGGCGTTCAGAGGGACCGTCAAGAAATACTTGAGCACGGCGCGGCGGTGAACGCACATATATGTACACATGCGGAGCTTTTATTGTGATCTTAGCACGCCCATTTTTGTTTTACATGTTTTAAGTGTTTTTTACCCATATCGTGTCTTTTACCGGTTTAGTCTTTTGCCCATATTGTTAGCGCGAGCACATGAGAAACCAGTGATTGTCTGGATGAGCTTTAAATATATTCTGATTCTGATTCTAATGCTTTGCCCTCGCCGCCATAGTGTACCTTGGGCTCGCGATAAAGAAGGTTTGGCTCTGTGTGCTAATAAATAATGCAATACTTTACCAATAAAGAGTGGACACAGAGCCAGGAGAAGCCACCTTCACGTTTGTGACGTCAAGCCTCGTCTATTACACCCTTTTGCCTAGAAAATGTCACTTCTGGATGTCACCCAATGGCCAAGGTCCGGTCCAAGCCGATCAGCCGATCAGGTGAAGAAGCATCTGAATGAGACCATTCTGCATGGCGTTCGGCTGCGCACTCAAAACTTCTTACTATCTCCTGGAGGGTTCATTTTTATCAAACCCGCTAGATAAGAGTATATTGAAAGGGTACCTCGATGCTACCATTATGTGCATGATAACGGTTCGTGGTTAATTGAAGCATTCCGCACCGTAAACAGTGTTTTCAATTGCTTCACGTGGAAAGAGAGAAAATAACCAAATGTCGTGTAACTGATTTGTAAAACGGCTAGACGATTAACACGCGTAGTCGAAGGGTTGCGAGTACTACGCCCAGTGGAAGGGGGGCGGATGTCGCCCCCCCCCCCTAAGATCTTGGCTTCCACTGGAGCTAGAAAGACGAAATTTGGAGGGTATGTGGGGGCCCTGGCAAATGTTCTGTTCTGCGCCCGCCGGATCCTCAGTCCGCACTGACACGACACGCACCGCTCTGCACATATATTGCCGGCTCGGACGGCACGCACACCTTGACGGCTCGCTCGACACTGCCCGCAAAATGGATGCTTCGTTAAGCGAAGCATCCATCAAAAGACGAGAACTATTGCGCGATACAACGAAATGCAGTTACAGTGACAAAACACAATGTTAATAAATCATGGATCCACTAACACAGCCAACAGGGGACAGAACCACGCCGACCCCGCCAACTACCCACGAAGCATCCAACTGGGGAAAGCCCGCTCGGTCCCGTGCACAGGGCGGCCACCGCCGGCTCAGATGAGTGATGTGAGTGTGTGTGCTGGAAGGTGGTGTGTGGCTGTGAGTGTGTATAATCGTACTTATGTCAATGTTACGTTGTGTTAGTAAATCGCCTGGTGTTTTGAATGTATGTTTGTAAGTGGTGAGCCACACCCACCATGCTTGTGACGTTTCTATTAAATAAAAGTACGCCAAGCTTACTTTTTCCTGAGAGATTATCAAAGTTTGGAACGATAGCCTGCATGACACCGAACAGTTGCGATCGGGCTGTTTGGTACAGAGGACAGTCCATTATGTAGTGAGTGGTTGTTTCATTTGGGTGACCGCAAATGCACGCTGGAGTAAGGACGTTTGGGTGTTGCGTTCGGAATTGGTGTGGCACGCCTGACCGCAGCGGATGACCAAACAGCGTCTGGGCTGGTGACCTGCCGTCGGCCCGTGGCGTGTTTCGCAGCTCGAGGAGACCTCGGTCGTGCTGATCGTCGTCCAGCCGTCCGCTCGCTGAGGCAGCCACGATTATTTTCTTCACCGTTTTCACGGCAGCCTCGGCGTGACCGTTGGATCTCGGGTACCGTGGGGATGACATCTCGTGGCGGACTCCCCACTGCACCGGTCCAGAAATCGCCGGAGCGTGGATGAGGCGAACTGCGGTCGCCGTCTTCCGCAGTACGGTGGGAACACCCGTCTGAGAGAACAGCCGCCGCAGCTGCTTCACGGCCATAGGCGGCGGAACGGGGGGGGGGCACGGGGACACCGTGCCCCCTTGAATTCTGCAAGGGGGCACCAATAGCAAGGTGCCCCCTTAAATTTGATGTATTAGTACCAGGGGCGGATTCGGGAAAACTCCAAGGGGAGGGTCATGGAAGTGGTGCCCCTACCTATACCCAAAATTAAAACCTCAACGGATTTCGGCCACTTAATTTTGGTGGTGCCCTATTTTCAGTTTTTTTTCTTTATTTTTGGTTAGTCATGTGATGACTGGTGCCCCTGCTAGGGCGCTGGTGCCCCTGGAAAGACTGTGGTACCTACCTACCCTGCCCCCTGACAAGCCTACGGTGGGCCCTGACATAACTTATGTGCCTATGGGCCCTGACAGGCCCATGGTGCCCTTGACAGGCCTGGGGTGTCCTTGCTAGGCCTGTGGTGTCCCTGGGCCTTGGCAGGTCTGTGGTGCCCCTGGCGAGCCTGTGCTGCCCCTGTTAGAACGCAGGTGCCCTTGACAGGTTTGTGGTGCCCCTGACTATCCTAAGGTGCCAACGACAGGCTTGTGGTGCCCTTGACAGGCCCATGGTGCCCTTGCAAGGCCGGTGGTTCCCCTGCGAAGCCGATAGTGCCCCTGGCAGGCCTCTGGTGCCCCTGGCAGGTCTGTGGTGTCCCTGGAAGACCTGTAGTGCTTTTGCTAGGTCGATGGTGCTCCTGACAGGCCTGTGGTGCCACTGACAGGCCCGTGGTGCCCCTGCTAGGCCTGTGGTGCCCCTGTCGGCTATCAGGCCTGTGGTGCTCCTGGCAGGCATGTGGTGACCCCAGGCCCTAAGTCATGACCCATGTGACCTCCCCCCTGGGATTCGCCACTGTATTGTATTGTATTGTATTCACTCAGCAGCACATTCCAATGTAAGCATGCACATCTGATGGGATGACACACAATTGGCTATTACTGTGCTTCGTCGAACAGTGTATAAACAAATAGGGACCAATATATTTACTGTAACAAACACATCACTCTCGCACGTATATCTACAGTTTACGTACTGATTAGTACTGCGATGGCTTCTTGGGAATTTGATACATGTAGGATAAATGGAATTTATCAAACGACAATAAGGAAGAAACAAACACATACCTAGGTACTTAAGGGTCAGCTTAAAGTTAACCACACATACCTACGTGGGTGAACTGCCATTTTCGATAAGAAAAAAAAAGAAAATAAAAAATCATCGTGTCAGGGCTGTGACGAAAAATAAGTGGCCTAAATCCGATGAGAAAACAGGATTTGGGGGTACCCTAGGTTTGGCTCCTTGAGCTGGTGCCCCCCCCCCTTGTCTAAAATCGTTCCGCCGCCTATCAGGTGGTCCGCCGAGGCCGTCCTGGGGCAGACCGTTACATACGGCCAGCCTGACAGTCTGTCCACGTACAGTCTGTCTTAAAAGTACCGCGCAAAGTGGCGGTGGATCCATCAAGCCTGACCGAGAAAGGGTCTGTTTTAATTTGAAAGTCACCGACCAATTGACCTAAGGAATGGACGAGGATGTCAATTGCTTCGGTGACCCAAATTTAGCACGCCCTTCCTCAGTCAGGCTCGATGGATCCACCGTCACTTTGCGCGGTACTTTTAAGACAGACTGTACACGAGGTAGGTCCGGCCGGCGACATAAAAATAATCTGCCGATACCGACTGGAAAACGCGGCTGAGGAGATCGTCTTCCACCCATAAGGGTTCATTGCTGTAACTGGCAGCGAGCTGCCTGCAGCTCTGGCATGCAGAGACGGCGTTGCATATGTTCCGTTCGCGTATTCGCCAAGTGTATTACACGAATCGGCCCACCAACTAGCGACATCTCTAGTGCGACGTCATAGCCATCCGACGCGACAATGCATGCATTGAGGCTAGATTTGAGTTGAGACTTTTGTTAATTGTATATGGATGCCAGTCAATCCACGTAGCCGAGTGGTTAGAGTCTCTGTGTGGGAAGCTGAAGATCGGTGGATCGATTCCTGCTTTAGCGGTTCTTTTCTCTTAAAAAGAAGTCGGTCGTGGACACGCATTTTTGGCCCCTTCGTTCGCACGCCAATATCGTACGCCCAATAAATCTATGACAAGTATTCATCTGATCAAGGAATAAGTTGCAAAAGAACTGCAGTTGCAGTCTGTACCTGAACTACCAATTTTGTTACGGCACTGTCGATATTCGTCAAAGTCGGAAGCTTTTGTGAAACGGGTTTAGGCTAACTTTTCGTTAGCCTAAACCCGATTTTCAATTTATTTTAATTTACCCTAACTTTTTGGATAGCATAAATTAAAACTAGTGTATTTTGATAGGAACAGCCCAGATCCGAGTTTATACTAACTTTGGAGCACGTTAGCCTAAACCAGATTTACCCTAACCCGGCCAATTAAACGATTCTGTTAGTTCATATTTTATCCACCAGAGTTTGCTTCATACTCAAAGGCCTTCCTCGTCCAGTAAAAGATCTGGCAGCGATGTGCCACGTCGATTTGGAAGCACGACTGAGCTACAATTTCGGCGCAGCTGTTTGCACGCCGGTATATCTTTGAGCGTTATTGGTGTTGCACGTGCAGTTTCAAGGATGGTGGTCGTTGTGTGTCTACAACAGGTAAGCTAAATATTGTTCTCCCTAATATATGATAGATCAGGTTAAGTAAACAGCCAGAAGAACTCCACCCACCCATATTGTTGTCACTTGTCTCCTTGTTTTGTTTTGTTTTTCCACCTACCTTCTTGCAAAAACTGCCTGTAGCTAGCTTGTGCCTGCCATGACATGACTAGAGTCCATACCGGTATCCCTTTTTGCTTTATCTTGGCGGCTATATAGTTGTGTGAAGATGGCGGATACTAGGCTCATGTGTTGTTAATGGTTACATCACTTTTCATTTTGAAATGAAGGAGCAGGGCATTCTTACAATTGTAAAACTAACCATACTTTGTTGGAAGCTGTTCTGTTAGGTTGTGCATCAGTTGGGTAAAGGACGAGGCTCAAATCCAAATATTGATCGACCAATGAAAGGTTGGAGTGGGCAGGGCCATGACCATGTAACGAAAAAATGGATGTGATTTTGTGCATCCTAGCTTTCAAATGAAAAAATAAGACATTAGCAAGTTGTAATTCACACAAGGCCTGTACTCACTCAGCGCACAATTAGCTGGCGGTCCTAATGAAGTAAGTTGTGACTCAAGGCCAACCGACGTTTGACGGCAATTGCTCGGATCGACAGAAACGTGCCAGAAAAAGTGAGTAATTAAGAGATGGTAAATAGTTATTATTTGTATTAATTTGTTTACAATATTGTTAATTTTAGCAAAATTAATTATTATTCAATAGTTAATATTTTGTATTTATTGTTTTAGAAATAAATTTCTAAACTTTTTTCATAGTGCCGATCCATTCATGGAATGGCCAGCTGATTGTCTGCCAAAGTGGACGCCCAGAACCTGCAAAAACATCGTCATTTTCGGCACGGTGACTATAAATATTTTCGGGTGAATGTGCGTACTTTTGTCAAGTATTACTCATTAACTATCATTCCTTTGGTAATGGAAGCTTTTTCTCTTCAGTGGGTGTACTCAATACCGCAAGTATTGTCCCGTTACACTGAAGGCACCCCGTCATAGCGGGGACTGCATTTATGCCCATATATGGTTATAGGTACAAGATCCATTTATTGATCGATCAATGTTTTTATTTCTGCCTCATAGTTTCCCCAATTGGCATGCTTCTTGTAAAACACTATTGGCAGTGCTGCTAGCAGGTGGCAAAGAAAAATGATGAAGCTAACCACACACAAAAATACAGCCAAAATAATGACTGTTTTTTATGCAAAGCATGCTAAAAGACAATCAGGAAATTGATTTTTTATGGAGGCAATCTGGTGTCAGAATCAAACTATTGATTCCACAAACATTAGTTTGTGTTTTATTTTTGATAGTTTGGCTATTAACAAAATTGCATAGGCGTAGGAACAGGAGGGGCCAGGTGGGCAAGTGCCCACCTACTTTTTTAGGTGGGGGGCCGGGGGCTTCAGGGCCTCCTGTAAGGGATTTTCGCTGGGGGGGGGGGGGGGGGCAGAGGCTCATGGAGCCAAACCTAGGGTTCCCTCAAATCCTGTTTTCTCATCGGATTTAGGCCACTTATTTTTAGTCATAGCCGTGACACGATTATCTTTTCTTAACTAAGAAAAATAAAAATAGTAGCCTATCTTATCCATGCTTTGATATTTATTTGTAACCCTTTCACATTGCCCGACCAGGTGGTTACAAAAATGAAATACAAAGGAAATACGAACCTCCCAATTTTAATGCTATCTTGCTCAAAATTGTGCGCTGAACCTGAATCCCCTGTCAGCATTTGGGGCCTGGGGGTAGGTCTGGTCAGGTAAGCTCAGGTCAACCAGTGTCCAGTAGCTAGCCTAGGTGTCATGCCAGGTAGCCACAGTAGGTGTCAATTACCACTGAAAGGGAGCTTCGTAACATGGGAAGCTTCGTAACATATTTTTTGGCACCAAAACCTCTCTTGAAAATGGATCCTAAATTCGACATCTGCAAAAAGGACACTAATACATGTTGAAACTTGAAAAGGTGAAGCAAGGTCATCTAAGCTCAGTAACCTTGACCACCTGACCCTAATGCGAGTTGCGACCCTGACACCTACCATAAGGCATGGTATTACAATCATTCCACCAGTTTGCGCGTTTTTTTTAAGACACAAATAGTCTGAAAACGCGTCGATAATGTGCGCTAACACGCAGAATCGCGATTCTGCCATGCCATGGTCTCTAGAAACACGCCATAGGTCAAGGGTCATGGGGTTGGGGGTCATATAATTGTCATGATGTGTGTAATTTTGATTAGCTCGTGAATGCGAAAAGTTTCGCCGCGATCGGCCACCTTTTACGAGTTTTTTTTTTTTTACTGAGGGTCATGGGTGGGTCTATCCGACCTCCCAATAAGCGCGACGTTCAATTTCTCTCAAACACTCAGGGTATATTTTAACAAACTGACTGCGTCCCATTTGGGGACGCAGCCCCCTGCCTTTGGGACGTAGCCCTCGCGAAATTTGAACCACTGCGTCCCACACTGAAATGACAGGGTGTCAGCGGAAAAGTGCTAGCAAAAATAAGTAACATGCCTCGGTCTTTTACTGTGTAACAGATGTTGCTTTTCGATTGCTTTGTGCCCTGATTTACTATGTACCTAAGCACAAACATACCCTCTCCATTCCTTGTGCCTTGCTCTATCCTGAAGTCGTACACCTTGTTATATCCTCCCCTACTATACCCCTAGGGTATGTGCCCTGCCCAGTGTCCTGTCCTTACGTCTTGTACCTTGCCCTGCCCTTCCTTCAGGCCCTGTGCCCCGCCCTGTCCTGCCCTCAAATCCGATACCTTATGTACTCTGCCTTGAAGTTGTATGCGCTGTCTTCCCATCTTTACGCCCGTGCCCTGTCCTACCCTAGTTTGAGGCCCTGTGCCCTTCTCTGCCCTCAAGCCTCGTACACTTGTCCTGCCATCAGACCCCGTGCCCTGCCTTGCCCTCAGGTGCTGTGCCCTGTCCTGCCATCAGGTCTTGTGCCTTCCCATGCCCTCATGCCCCGGCCCAGCGTCCTTCCTCAAGCCTGATGCCTTGCCCTGCCTCAGGCCCCATGTGCATGCCCTGCCCGCAGACCCTGTCGTATTCTGCCATTAAGCCTTGTGCATTGTCTTGCCCTCAGACCCCGCCCTCGCACTAAGCTGCTGTGCTCTGCCCTGTCATCAGGCCTTGTGCTGTCCCATGCCATCAGCCCTGTGTCCTACTCTGCCCTCAAGCCTTGCACACTGCATTTCCCTAAGGTCTCGTGTCCCACTGCTCTCAGGCGCTGTGCCCTGCCCTGCTATCAGGCCTTGTGGTGTCCCCCGTCCTCAGGTCCCGTGCCGTTTCCCGTCCTCATGCCCTTACCTGTCCTCACAACCTGTGCTTTGTTCTGCCCTCATGCCCTGAGCCTTGTCTTGCCCTCAGGCCCTATACCCTGTCTTGTCATACATTCAGGCCTTGTGCCCTACCTGTGTCCTTATATCTTGCTCTGCCCTTAGGTACTGTTTCTTGCCCTGCTCTAAGATCCTGTGTGTGTGTGTTGCCCTGCCATCAGGTGTGGTGTTCATCAGGTGTTCTAAGGCCCTGAATCTTGCACTACTTTCCAGCCCTGTGTAATGACAGCCTCAGACCCGCGCCTTGCCTTGCCCTCGGACCCTGCAACCTACCCAGTCCTCACGTGCCTAATGTGTCTTATCTTAGCCTCATGGCCAGTGCCTGCCCTGTCCTTAAGGCTCAGACTCTGTGTCCTGCCCTTCCCCGAGGTCCTGTTTAGAGATGTCAAGGTCGAGCCCGCAGGCCCGGCGCGGCCACCGGGCCTAATACCATTACCAAAACGGATTTGCAATGGTCTTTTGATGTTACAAAATATGTGAAAGAATGACTAATAGTAGATTGGCAATTCATAGGCGGCGTCAGAGCACCGAAGTTGGGAGGTGAAATCGACTTCCCTTTCTGCTTTCCTGGAACCGCCTATGATCCATCTCTTGTGATCACTTGTGAACCTCTAATACCCGAAAATAATGTTGATCCACCCACAGAATGAATACCTACCTACAGTTATAGTGCACCAGCATAGTGATCTTCACCCAAATGACTCACTTCGTGAATAGGACCTCCCAATGGACCTTCCGATGCCCTGGAACCGCCCCTGATCAGGGTATCAACTTGAAAATTTCAAATGATGTGCCTAGTTTAGTTCTAAGAAAAGTCACAAAATTTCAGCATCCTATCTTTAGCCGTTTCGAAGATATTCTCGAAAAACCTGAGGGACGGATGAAAACAACAACTCCCCTGCCACTAAAAGTGTTAACTGCCTGCCCCCGCCCCAGTGACGCGATTTTAGCTCCACTGGGGGCCAGCGGCATCACTTGCAGGGGCCACGGCCCCCAAGTTAACATGCTAGAGGGGGCCCTGGGGGCCAACCATATGTTTTGCCGCCCCCCCCCCATACACTTTTTACTCGGGACCCTCTCGTCTCGAGTTGAGAGGACGTTGTAACCTTCCAGAATAAACAAACTCAGTAAAAATAAGTTCCACGTATCTCCACGCACGGACTCCAAGGGACCCTTGTTGATCCAAGGAGGCCCTCTATCCATACTCGTCAACGGAGGCCCCTGAGACTGATGGCCTGAGAGGCGCTAGTGAATCTGAGGAGGCCGGAGGCCCCAATATCCGAACTGGTCTGGGAAGGCCCCTGACACTGGCGGTCTGAGAGGCCCGTCTATCCACACTAGTCAGAGGATGTCCCTGAGACTGGTGGTCTGGGAGGCCTCTCAATTTACATTAGTTAGAATAGGCCCCTGACACTGGCGGTCTGGGAGGCCCTTTACCCTCACTAGTCAGAGAAGGTCCCTCTATCCTCAATAGTCAGAAGAGGCCTCTGAGACTGATGGTCAGAGAGGTCCTAGTGAATCTGGGGAGGCCCCTCTCCACATTGTTCTAGGGAGGCCCCCGAGACTGATGGTCTGAGGGGCCCTTTTATTTATACTGACCACAGGAGCCCCCTAAGATTTTTGGTCTCAGAGGCTCTCCTGTTTATACTCACCAGAGGAGGCCCCTGGGATTGATAGTCTAACAGGCCCTTCTATTTATACTAGCCAGAGGAGGCACCTGAGACTGGTGGTTGGAGAGGTCCTACTATTCGTAATAGGTAGAGGAGGCCTCTGAAATTCAGGGTATCAGAGCCCTTTCCTATGCATACTAGCCAAGAGAAGACCCTGAAATTAATTATCTGAGAGGCTGATCTATTCATACTAGCCAGAGAAAGCCCCTGGGATTAACCCTCGCCTGCACATGCCATTTTCCCATCCTAGAACGCACATGGGGGGGGGGGTTGCCACACCCCCCCCGCCCCATTTCGTTCCTGTTGGAGATAGAGCTTTGCGGTAAAGACTGAAAAGATTCTTTGGGAAAAGACGAATCTAATGATGCCCAGTTTTACCTTCTCAGGTCAGGCATTGACCTTTCAGGTCAGGTCAAACTAAAAAAATGTTACTGTTTTGGGTCACCGTTGGATATCGAGTGCGCTGCTCATCATATACCGATGACGATGCCGTATTGTGGTGCCAAGCCAGCTAGAACCTCTATGTCACACTATCCGACCAGGTTTTTGCTGGTGAGGTCATCTCAGGTCAAGTTAGGTCAAGGTCAATGATATGTGTTTGTATGTCTGTGCGTGTCTGTGTGTATACTGATGTGTGCACCGATTGTTTATGTGTCCATATTACATGAGATCATGAAATGAGAAACTTTTACTAAATATACAGTCAAAGAAACTTCACAAAAAGTAAATTCCGCTTGCCTAAAACGCAATGTTTCCAGATGACCTAGGTTGACCTTGACCCTAACCTTGACATCTGTATATAGTCGAACAACATGTTCACTGATAGGGGGAGGTAAGACTGTGAAAAAGGCCGAAATCAATGTGTCAAAAGCTCACAAGACCCATGGCCAACGCAAGATATTGGGTATTTGTCATTTGGGTCATGACATGACCTGATGAACAAGGTCATATCTCCGAAACCCAAAACCACAGAGACTTGACATTTTCAGTGGACATCGAGAAAGGATAGAGGAGCAGCTATACGAAAAATCAGGCATCTAGCTCTAAAAATGTTGAGTGCAGAGCAGAAAAAACTACCTGGGCCCCCATGTGCGGACGAGGGTTAATGATCTGAGAGGCCCTTCTATCTGTACTTGCCAAAGGAGGCCCCTGAGACTGATGGTGGCCAGAAGAGGCCTTCGAGACTGATGGTCTGAGAGGACCTTCTATTCAAACTATGCAGAGGAGGTCCCTGAGAATAAAAGTCCTAAGAGCCCTGCGGCGGCACTGGCCGTTAAAAAAAAACTGGCCATATTTCGGCTCGGCAGGGCCCCACAGAGCTCGTGAGAGCACCTCGAGGGCTGCTAAGTAGACACGCTTATCTCCATAAGGGTGCCACACCAGCTTCTGAAGGCTCCTTGTAGGCACCTAAGGGCCCCTTCCGGCCTCTAACGGCTCCACCCGCCTGTAATGGCTCCACACCAGTGTTTATGAGCGCCACACACCGGCGCCTTTGAAGGTCATACCTACCAGTGTCTCTTAAAGGAAATAGTTCACTTTTCACATGGTTTTTTTTTTTACTGGAATAGCAGTTTCGTACTTTGTAGCTTGAGCTGAGACTAGCACAAAGATGATTGGCTCTTTGTGGCTTTTACGGCTCAACAATTACCCTAGACGAAGATATTCCATTTCTCATTCCAAAAAGAGTGCCTTTCAGAGGAATGCGCGCTTTGCAGAGGAATGCAGTCACCTCATCGTCAGCCAATCAGCATGGGTAGGTTTGAACTACACAATATGATTGGTCAACGCGTTGTAAGGTTCCGCGATAAACATAATTTTATATAGAATATAGTTCTTCCTAGATTAAAATATGGAAAATAATCCTTCATACAAAAAGGTTTTATTTTATTTTCTGATAATTATGATCATGAAAATCATTAATCTGTAGTAAAATACAAATTTCAGGAAAATGAACAATTTCCTTCAAGGCCCGATATCGGTGGCTCTGAGGGCCCACACCGGCGCCTCTGGGGCCCACACACGTGTGCATCTCAACTCTCAAGGCTCTATAGGTGCATCTGAAGGACCCACACCGACACCTCTGAGGGCCCCACACCAGTATCTCTGAGCTCTAAATGCCCCACACCGGTGACGAGGAGTGAGGACACACCGGCGCCAGAGAACACTAACGGCTCCACAAGGCCACTGAAGGCACCACACAAGCTCTCACTGAGCTCTAATATCCCATACCGGCCTCTGAGGGATACCGGCCTCTGAGGGATACCGGCCTCTGAGGGTCTGAGAGGCCCGTCTATCCACAGTCCACACTAGTCAGAGGAGGTATAGTATCTGAGACTTCGGACTATTATTCTCAGGGGCCTCCCATGCCTAGTTTGAATAGAAGGGCCTCTCAGACCATCAGTCTCAAAGGCCATTTCTGGCCACCGTCAGTCTCAGGGGCCACCTTTGGCAACTATAGATAGAAGGGCCTCTTAGATCATCAATCCCAGGGGCTTTCTCTGGCTGGTATGAATAGAAGGGCCTCGCAGATTATTAATTTCAGGGTCGTCTCTTGGTTAGTATGAATAGGAGGGGCTCTCAGACCCTTAAGTTCATGGGCCTCCTCTGCCTTTTATGAATAGTAGGTCCTCTCAAACCACCAGTCTCAATTGCCTCCTCTGGCCAGTGTGAATAGAAGGGTCTCTCAGACCATCAGTCTCATTGGCCTTCTTCCGGCCAGTATAAATATAAGGGCCTGTTAGACCATCAATCCCAGGGGCGCCTTAGGTTAGTATAAATAGAAGAGTCTCTCAGACCATTTATCTCAGGGGGCTCCTGTGCAGCTGTGGCTAGTATAAATAAAAGGGTCTCTCTGACCATCAGTCTCAGAGGCCTCTTCTGACTATTGAGGATAGAGGGGCCTCTTCTGACTAGTGAGGGTAGGGGGATCCCAGACCACCAATGTCAGGGGCCAATTCTGACTAGTGTAGATGGAGGGGCCTCCCAGACCACCAGTCTCAGGGACCTCCTCTGACTAGTGTGGATAGACGCCAGACGGGCCTCTCAGACCGCCAGTGTCAGGGGCCTCCCCAGACTAGTGTGGATATTGGGGCCTCCTCAGATCCACTAGCGCCTCTCAGGGCATCAGTTCCAGGGGCCTCCGCTGACGAGTATGGATAGAGGGCCTCCTTGGATCAACAAGGGTCCCTTGGACTCTGTGCGTGGGGATTCGTGGAACTTATTTTTACCGAGTTTGTTTATTCTGGAAGGTGACCACGTCCTAGACGAGAGGGCCTCGAGTAAAAAGTGGGTGTGGGGGGGGGGGCAAAACACATGGTTGGCCCCCAGGGCTTCCTCTGAGATGCTAGGGGGGGGGGGGCGTGGCCCCCGCAGTGATGCCGCTGGCCCCCCAGTGAAGCTGAAAAGAAAAATAGGTCCTCTCGGCATCACTTATCATTCTGCTAGGGACTTCATGGTGGTGCGCCGCCCCGCATGAAAACTGCGCGGCTTGAATCAGGCATAAGTACACGTTCAGAAACTGAGCCCACCTGTGCAGCCTGGTTGAGTGGCTCTAACCAATGGCTAGCCAGGATGTTGCGCCGGTAATACTTATCACTGATAGTGGTTTTCTGTGGCATCATGAACAGCTTGAATATTACACAGCAGCTGAACATGCTTCAGGTCTAGATTTTGGCCGGATGTTTGACGCCGGGCGACGCCGTTCGAGCTGCTGGCAGCCCACACATGGTCAATTTGACGGCTCAACGGATATCGCAGCTCGAACGGCTTCACATCCGACCAGGCCACCTCATTCATCTCTTCCTTCGACCAGTGGACACGCCCTGGCCTAAGTCCAAAGGTGGTGGACTGGTTGTTTTCCCGTCAATTTCATTGTCTTCTTCATAGATAACAGTAGAACTGTTCTACTGTTAGTTCTACTGTTATCTATGTCTTCTTCAGTTTGAAGGGCAGCAAAACCAAGCTAAAGGGCGGGTAATGGTGAATCATGATGTGGGACCTCTTATTATCTGCCTTGGTAAGAATTCGAGTCTGTTTGCGTTTCCCTGTCGCTATCTTGACAGCTCTTCTCACCACTTGGCAAAGGGCGCCTTTTGCGATCAAGGACGGACTGAGTCTGCCACCAAGTCCCAGTCTGTTACGCCTCAGGCAGATGTGCTACTGGCTGCTGCTGATGTCCAGCTGCTGACAGACCAGCTCCTGGCTCATGCCACCATGCCACCAACACTTAGCCTTACTACGAAACGAGAGACTGTACTCCCTTCTCTCCACTTCCTTGAACGAGAACTATCAAATGAAACCGTTGGCGACTCGACTCTTACTAAGAGCAAGAGTCATTTCGCAAGGTCAGGTCACTGCTGAGTTGAGAGCAGATACCAGAGATATGTCTCATGGAGCTGAGCTGGCGGCCGCCGCGCCGGTGCACGCGTACTTGAGCTCGTGACATCCGTGCTGGGGGCACTCGTATGCGAACCGTGGTGGCGTTGCCTCTGTGACCCGGGGGCTACCTGGCCGGCTCGAATACGCGGCGATGGCGGGCAGGGCGCCCGAGTTCGATGCGGTCGTTGAGTGCTTCGGTGCTTATACGCGGCGGTTAAATCAGTACTTTGTGGCGCAAGATATCGGGAGTGATCAAGAAGCAAAGAAGCGGGCCGTGCTGCTTTGTGCGATCGGCGCAAAAACGTTCGGTCTGCTGGAAGATCTTATTGCTCCAGCCACTGTAAGTGAGAAAACATACGATCAGCTGGTCAGCGTTTTGCAAAGTCACTTCGAGCCGGATAAATCTGAAATAGTGGCCAGATTCCGGTTTCATTCGTGCTTCAGGAATGATGGTGAGACAGTTGCTAATTTTCTAGCGCGGGTTCGTAAGCTGTCTAAAGACTGTTCGTTCGCACCCAATGTCCTTAATGAAATGCTGCGTGACCGTTTGGTCTGTGGCATACGGAACGAGTTGCGGCACACGGCACATACGGCACACGAGTCGGCGGCAGCGAGTGCGGCTGAGCTCAGCGGCGGTGCTGAGCAGCGAGCAGATGGAGCCTTCGTTCATCGGCTGACTGGTGCCCGGGGTCCGCTGCGGCTGCGTAGCAGTTCTAGGGGTGCCGGTGCTGCCCGCGCTCCTGCCGGCTACAGGGACGGCGGTGGCGGCGCAGCGGACTCCAGAGCTGGTGGTCGGCTGCGCTCTCAGCATGACAGGACGACGCCCGGGCCAGCACGGCGGCGAGCTGTTTCAGGTGCCTGAGGTATCATCAGCCGGACACGTGCCCGTTCATCGATAAGGTGTGCTACAGCTGTGGCCTCAGGGGTCACGTCCGAGCTGCCTGCAGGAAGAACCAGCAGCACCTCCGCCATGTCTCGGCTGATGGCGACGCGTTACAAGGGTCGGACGCGCAGGAGGGTAGCAGAGAGGACGGCACTACGCAACCGAGGAGTTCTAGTCCCGGGACCGGTGAGGAGGTGTACAGCATTTTCACCGTCCGGACCGGCCTCGGTGTCAGGCGACCGCCGCTGATGGTGCCGGTAGCGCTCGACGGTCAGAAGGTCGAGATGGAGCTGGACACCTCTGTCGGTCTGCTCTGACGCCGGGTTTCGGCAGCTCTGGCCCTGTGGAGGGCCGAAGCTGGAACCGTGTTCGGTGAAGCTGAAGACCTACAGCGGTGAGCAGCTGCCAGTCATGGGGCAGGCCGCAGTGAACGTTCAGTACGGCGGACAGGCTCAGCGACTACCTCTCATCGTTGTCGAAGGTGGCGGGCCCTGGCTGTTCGGCAGGAACTGGCTGGGACACATCAGGCTCGACTGGCCCTCCATCTGTTGAGTGACTGCGGAGACCCGTGTGCAGCCCATCCTGGACGAGTTCGCTGACGTCTTCAAGGAGGAGCTGGGCTGCTATCGAGGCGGGGAAGTCGGCATCGACGTAGACCCGGACGTCCAGCCTCGTTTCTTCAAGCCTCGCACCGTACCGCTGGCCTTCAGGGAAGCTGCGGACGCCGAGCTGGAGGACCAGATCCGTGGCGGACTCTGGGAACAGGTACGGCACAGCAAATGGGTGGCTCCCTTGGTGGTTGTCCCCAAGGCTGGGGGTCAGTCAATAAGGGTGTGTGGGGACTACCGCTTGACCGTCAACAGGGCTGCTAAGGCAGAGCAGTATCCCTTGCCGCGTGTGGAGGAACTGTACTCAAAACTGTCGGGATGTACCATATTTTCAAAGATCGACTTGAAAAACGCGTATAATCAGCTTCCGCTAGATGAAAAGGCCCGCGAGTATCTCACGGTAGACACCCCGAGGGGTCTTCTTCGACCCCTTCGGTTGACCTTCGCCTATTCGAGTGCAGTGTCGCTGTTCCAACTTCCAGCGGACGCTGGAAACTGTCCTGGCTGGTATCTCTGGCGTTCGGGTCTTCTTGGACGACATTGTAGTCGCGGGTGTCGATGCCGCTGCGCATGACGAGGCCCTCCGGCAGGTTCTTAGACGGCTGGAGGAAGCGGGTTTTAGGGTCAACAAGGCCAAGTGTAGCTTCGGCGTCAGCAGCGTGACCTATCTGGGGCTTAAGATAAGCAGCCGTGGTGTGGAGACCACCGACGAAAAAAACGGCCACGATTGTCCGTGCCCCGGAACCGCGGGCTGCTAAGGAACTGCGTAAGTGGCTAGTAATCAACTACTATGGGAAATTCCTTGAGAACCTGGCGAGTGTCTTGGCTCCGCTCTATCGTCTTCTAAAGGCAGATCAGCCCTGGCAGTGGGCTGAGGCAGAGAAGTCTGCTTTTCGGAAAGCCAAAGAGATGCTAGTTAGCCCTCCTGTACTAGCCCATTTTGATCCCGCCCTTCCGGTGGTTCTCGCCTGTGACGCGGGACCGGTCGGCATTGGCTGTGTGTTGAGTCAGCGGACGTCACAGGGCGAGCGACCTGTGGCCTACTATTCGCGCACGTTGAATGACACCGAAACTAGATACTCACAGACTGATAAAGAGGCATTAGCTGTAGTGACCGGCGTTAAAAAATTTCACTATTACCTAGCGGGGCGAACTTTCACTATACAGTCAGATCATAAGCCTCTCATAGGCCTCATAGGAGAGCAGAAACCTTTGCCCGTGATGGCGTCACCTAGGATGGTCCGCTGGGCTCTGATGCTTGGGGCCTACTGAGTACCGGCAAGGATCTAAGCAAGGCCACTGTGACGCGCTTAGCAGGCTGCCTTCGTGCGAGGAGGCTTGTTCGAGCGTTCCAATTCCGGCTGAGACTGTCCATTTACTTGAGTTCATCGACTCATCCCCATTTCCCAGTGAATGTGTCTCAGATACAGCGGTAGACCGCTCTGGATCCCGTGTTGTCAGCGGTACATCGATATGTCAGAGATGGCTGGCCGGATGTCAACAGTGTTTCCCTCAGCCCTGATTTTCAGCCGTACAGGTCCCGTATAGGTGAACTGAGTGTGCAGGATGGCTGTGTTTTGTGGGGGTCACGAGTGGTGGTCCCGCCGCAGGGACGGGGTGCCATGTTAAAGTTATTACATGAAGGTCATGCTGGCGAGTGTAGAACCAAAATGTTGGCTAAAATGTATGTTTGGTGGCCAAAAATCGATGACGACATTCGTGATATCGTGAAGTGTTGTGTGAAGTGTCAGGAACTGAAGGGCAGGGCCCCTGACGCTCCACTGCATCCTTGGCAGTGGCTGACTCGACCTGGCAGCGAGTCCATGTAGACTATTGCTCGGCTAACGGATAGATGTTTCTGGTGATAGTCGACGCCCACTCCAAATGGATGGACGTCTACCCAACTCGTTCCTCCGACTCACTGATCACGATTGAAAAATTACGAGCGTCGTTTGCGTGCTGGGGAGTGCCAACAGTGCTAGTGACAGACTACGCCCAGTGTTTTGTATCACAGCAATTCAAAACGTTTTGCAGTGTAAATGGGATCAGGCACTTAACGACACCCAGCCTATCACCCAAATCAAACGGCTTAGCCGAAAGAAGCGTGCAAAGCTTCAAAAACGGGCTGTACAAACAGATCTCGGGGTCCATTGAGACCAAGGTCTCTCGATTTCTGTTTAGGTACCGCACAACACCGCATACTACGACCTCATGTACGCCCGCCGAATTATTTCTGGGTCGTGTGCCACGCACTCATTTAGATGGTGTGCTACCAGATAGGCAGGAGCGTATACGGAGACAGCAGGAGGCTCAAAAGACGTACCGTGATCGAAATGCCCGTGAACGATGTCTGAACCCGGGTGACCCTGTGTATGTGCCTGCTGTCGATAGATTGCAGGGATTGGAGCGTTGTCGGTGGGCGCCCGGTCGTGTAGTGTTCGTAGAGGGAGTTAAGGTCACTGTGGAGCTAAATGACGGAAGGGTGATTGTGCGGCACGCCGACCAGGTTCGTGAGCGATATTCAGCTGTTCCGCATGTCGCTAAC
Organism: Amphibalanus amphitrite; assembly: GCF_019059575.1. Lineage (NCBI taxonomy): Eukaryota > Metazoa > Arthropoda > Thecostraca > Balanomorpha > Balanidae > Amphibalanus > Amphibalanus amphitrite. The sequence continues at coordinate 1,467,893 of NW_024881518.1, forward strand.
GATCCTCTCCGTTCCAGAGTGACACCGATACCTGCTCCTGATCCGGTCACGGAGAGCGCCGCTGCATCTGCACGGCATGCTCCCGTTCCCGGACAACTGGCCTCCACTCCCGACCGGCTGCCGGCTCCTGATCGAGCGCCTGCTCCTGGCCGGCCGCCTGTTCCGGCGCCGCCAGGGCTGACCGGAGCGGTGCCCGCGCCGGGTGTGACCACCGTCCCGCCGTCCGCACCCTCTCCCAGCGCGCCGCGGTACCGGCTGAGAGACCGGTCCACCCTGCGGCCCCCAGACCGATACGTGGCGAGCTATGAGTAGGCGTTTTGTTTCAGTTGTTATTTGTTCTGTGAGGTGCGTATTTATTTGCTTGTCCATGCTGTGCAAGTATTCGGGGTGGAGGAGTGTCATGGAGCTGAGCTGGCGGCCGCCGCGCCGGTGCACGCGTACTTGCGCTCGTGACATGCGCTCATGACACTCGTATGTGAACCGTGGTGGCGTTGCCTCTGTGACCCGGGGGCTACCTGGCCGGCTCGAATACAGTTTGGACCGAGACACCGTCTGTGATAATATGCATTCATCCAATTTTCCAGGTTCCACATTAAACAAGAAACTGTGCGAGCAGATATGGCGAAAAAATAGATGTCCGGATAATTTCGTTACACCCTGTATGTTCTAGTGCAAACTAATGCTATGATGCTAGGGGAGCGGCTGCAGGCTGGCGTAGCGCGTGCGGCCTTACGGTGGTTGGGTGAACGTGCCACCTTCTGCTGTGGGGTGGGTGGGGTGGGGGAGGTCCTCCTTGACCCCGTGCCGGCCCCGCCACCTGTGCTGCGCCATCTTTGGGCTGGCGACGGTGTGGAAGCGCGTACCTTCCGTCAGTTTTCCAGGCATCTGAAGTCTGAACTCGGCGCTGGCCCTGTCGTCGATGTCTGCGCGTGAGCCGTGACGGGTGCCACAGCCTGCTGGCACCGGCGGGTACGTGCCGTGTACATGTGGTGCGGACTGCGGGACCGACTTGAACCACTCGAAGCCAACGGAGACCAGCCACCCTCATTCGCTCAGATTTATGTGAACGACCCACGAGCCGAAATACTGATGCCGAGGACCACGCACGCATTGTGGCATCACATAGAGAACACCTATTACATCCGGGAACGACTCCGATCGGCCATTTTCGGGAAATTTACCGTCCGCGGTGAATATTCCTGGGAATATGCTCTGAACGTATCAACCGAATTTGATGTTAGTGCCGGACCCGTGGACTCGGAACTGCACACAGAAAAATATTAACACCGTTAGCGGTGTAATTGCACAGTACATATCTGAGCACTTGAGGAAAGTTAATTTAGTCCCTTCCCCGCTTAAATTACTCGCGCTTCCAAATGAACACCAGGAAGAAGGTAATAGAACACTGTTAGGAGGGTTGGGTGTTTTGCTACATGTAGTAAAACACCCAACCCTCCTAACAGTGTTCTATTACCTTCTTCCTGGTGTTCATTTGGAAGCGCGAGTAATTTAAGCGGGGAAGGGACTAAATTAACTTTCCTCAAGTGCTCAGATATGTACTGTGCAATTACACCGCTAACGGTGTCAATATTTTTCTGTGTGTGCGTCACTAATGCCTGTTCATAAATGTAACGCGGCGTGAGCCATCCATGGACTGCGTGTTTCTTTTTTCCAACCAAAGGTAAGCACTATACCTGAAGATGCTTCTTTGTAACCAAACCAAACAAAAACTAACAACCTAACCTAACCTAACTTGACCTAACCTACAGCCTACAAACCTACAACGCGCCAAAAATTTCAGCCGCCGGCGGGATTCGAACCTTCGGTCCTCTGAACACGGGGCGAGTGCGCTAACCAACCACTTCACCTCGCAGACAGCTGGCCGGATAAAGGTATTGTAAGTCACTTGACAATGACGCACTGGGATATACTCCGTATAGCGCCTTCCTTTGATTGGAAAAAAGAATTACTTACGCCCGTGGACTAGCCTCTTCAACTCCGTAGCAGTGTCTCCCAATCTGCGGAAAGTTCAGCTGGTCGCATGATAACCGTGGCGAAGTTTTCTGGCTCTGTTTCAACGGCTCCTTCATATTCCCTTCATATCAGCATAAGCCAGATTTAGGCTAACTTGCAATTAAACGATCAAAAATGTTAGCTTAAGTTTCGTTAGGGTAAATTAAACGGTGTTTTATTTGGTTAGGCTAAGCCCGAAAAACGCGTATTTATGAGCTATTATGAAACAGTCCATAGGCGTAGGAACAGGGGGGGCCAGGTGGGCAAGTGCCCACCCACTTTTCGAGGTGGGGGGGCCAACCATGTGTTTTGGCCCACCCACTTTTTACTCGAGGCCCCTCGTCTCGATTTGAGAGGACGTCGTCACCTTCCAGAATAAACAAACTCGGTAAAAATAAGTTCCACGAATCCCCACGCACGGACTCCAAGGGGCCGTGATGGATCCAAGGAGGCCCTCTGTTCATACTTATCAGTCGAAGCCCATGAGACTGATGGCCTGAGAGGCCCTAGTGGATCTGAGGAGGCCCCAATATCCACACTGGTCTGGGAGGCCCCTCCATTCACACTAGTCAGAATAGGCCCCTGACACTGGCGGTCTAGCCGAGGCCCCCTACCCTCACTAGTCAGAGGAAGACTGATGGTCTGGGAGGCCTATCCATCTACACTGTAGTCAGAGGAGGCCCCTGAGACTGATGACCTGAGAGGCCCTTATAATCACACCAGGCAGAAGAGGCCCATGATACTGATGGACTGAGAGGCCCTTCTATTCATACTGGCCACAGGAGACCCCCAAAACTTTCGGTCTGGGAGGTCCCTCAATCCGGCACCAGTCAGAAGAGTCCCCTGAGACTCAGATGGTCTGGGTCCTGAGAAGCCCTTATATTCACACTAGGCAGAGGAGGCCCCTGAAACTGATGGTATGAGAGGCCCCCATATTCACACCAGTCAGAAGAGGCCCCCGAGGCTGATGGCTGTGAGGCCCTTCTGTTCATATAACTGGCCACTGGAGGCCCCTGAAACCGGTGGTCTGGGAGGGCCCTCTATCCACACTAGTCAGAAGAGGCCCCTGAGACCGATGGTCTGAGAGGCTCTTATATGCATACTGGCCACAAGAGGCCCCTGAGACTGATAGTCAGAGAGGTCCACTCGTAATGAATCTGAGGGGGCCCTCTATCCACATTTACAATTTTCTATGGAGGCCCCCGGGACTGATGGTCTGAGAGGCCCTTTTATTTATACTGTCCACAGGGGCCCCCTGAGATTAATGGTCTGAGAGGCTCTTCTATTTATACTAACCAGAAGAGGCCCCTAGGATTGATGGTCTAACAGGCCCTTCTATTTATACTAGCCAGAGGAGGCCCATGAGACTGATGGTCTGAGTGTTGAATAGGTCATCTGCCTATTCAAACTAGGCAGATGAGGCCCCTGAGAATGATAGTCCGAAGAGCCATGCGGCGGCAACTGGCCGTGGCCATATTTCGGCTCGGTAGGGCCCCACAGAGCTCATGAGAGCACCTCAAGGGCTCCTAAGTAAACACGCTTATGGGTGCCACGCCGGCTTCTGAAGGCTCCTTGTAGGCATCTAAGGGCCCTTTCCGGCCTCTAACGGCTCCACCCGCCTGTGATGGCTCCACACCAGTGTTTATGAGCGCCACACAGCGGCGCCTTTGAGGGTCATACTAGTGTCTCTTAGGGCCCTATATCGGTGGCTCTGGGGGCCCCACACCGGCGCCTCTGTGGGCCACCACACCTGTGCATCTCAAGGCTCTATATGTACATCTGAAGGACCCACACCGACACCTCTGAGGGCCCCACACCAGTATCTCGGAGCTCTGAAGGCCCCACACCGGTGACTCTGAGGACTCACCGGCTCCTGAGAGCACCATGTTGATGTCTAACGGCTCCACAAGGCCACTGAAGGCACCACACAAACTCTCACTGAGCTCTAATCTCCATGTACCGGCCTCTGAGGGATTTAAGCCAGCGCATTCATAGCTCCACACCAGCAATTGTAAGGGCTTCACACTGAAGTATCTGAGGGTTCCACACCGGTGTCTCTAAGGGCCACATACCGGCATCTCTGAGCAGGGTTGTGCTCGACTCAAAAAAATTTGCCGACTCGACTCATCATTCAACTTCAGAAAGCCCTGACTCAACTCTGACTCAAACAAGGAGCTGATTTTTTCCCTTGACTCGACTCATGACTCAAGCGGCTCAATGAAAATATGAGTTGACTCAAACTTGACTCAAATTTTGCGTTGAGTCAAGTGTGTTGACTCAAAATTGACTCAGATAAAAGTTGTTGAGCGGGGGGGGGGGGGTGAAAAAAATCTGGCAGCAGGGCCAGGCCTAAGTTGTTAAGCGTGGGGGGGGGGAGAATGAAAAGCTTTATATTGTTTTTAGAAAGATGAGTCAGCTGACTCATGTTCCTAAATGTTTTTGACTCAACTCAATGTCAAAAATTATTTTACTGACTCAACTCTGACTCAACTCAACACCTTAATATTTTTGTCTGACTCAACTTTGACTCAACTCAACAGCTCAACATTTTCTCCGACTCGACTCAAACCTGACTCATCTGAGTCAGAGTTGAGTCAAATCTCTGACTCGACTCATGAGTCAAGCACAACCCTGTCTCTGAGGGCCCCATACCGGCGTCTCCGAGGGTCCACATCTGGCGGGCACCCATCAGCGACTGAATGTCCCACACTGTCGACTCCGAGAGCCCCATCTGCGTCTGGGAGCACCATGCCGTCTCTAAGAACCACAGCGGCTCCTCCGTACGAAAGATGGGCGTCTCCATGCCAAAGGGGAGCGGTTCTGAGACAGTAGGGCACCTACGTGCAATAGAGGGGCGCCTATGAAGCCCATAGGGGCGCCTCAATGCGAAAGAGGGGCGCCTCTGAGGCCTACATATATGGGCGTCCACATGCAATAGAGGTCTGCAAATTGCAATTGATCATTGCCATTGGGGTGCATTCATAAGAAACAGGGGCGCCGGCATGGCAAAGAGAGGCGCCTTCAAGTGTCTATAAAAGAGAGACGCCTATGATAAGCGCACAGTGTATGCGACAACGGGGCGACTGTGGGACATTTAGGGATGTCTCTGATGACTATAGGCACATAGGGCGCTTATATGCCAAAGAGGGCGCCTATGAAGCTAATGGGGGCACCTGGGAAACGAGGAAGACATTTGTGTAAGGGTTTTCAGGGGTCATGCGCCGTTTGCGGCAAATAGATTCTAAAAAAAAAAATCGGAGGGGGAAGAAGTTTTAAAAATGGTGCGGACTTTCCGCACTGTTCGCTTTAGCGGTTACGCCCCTGGGTACATCTGCCCGATCTCAGAAGCTAGATTTGGAGGTCATACTTGAAAGCAGCCAGCAGGATGAGGCAAAAGTTGGAGGCCCCTGAAAATAGGAGGCCCCCAGGAAAAGGAGGCCCCTTGACAGGGTGGCCCACCCACTTTTCATGACGTTCCTACGCCCGTGTGAAACACACTCGAATGACAACGGATTCCTGTATTATTTCATCGATCAGATAAGAATAAGACACGTATAGAGATGAATTGATGACAGCCCGCCGTGAGCATGCAACTTAACAATCAGTCCCAAGTTATCTTCATATACGTCTAATATACCTAAATATTTTTGACTTGAGCTAGATTCCGAGTAAGGTGATTCATCCCCCTGGCGGCTGGTAGGTATCTAAAAGCCATAGTTAAGGCATTGCTCCTATAGAGAGGTGCTTTAACTCTCGCCCGCACATGCCATTTTCCCATCCTAGAACGCACAATGGGGGGGGGGGGGGTTGCCACCCCCGCGCCATTTCGTTCCTGTTGGAGATAGAGCTTAGCGGTAAAGACCAAAAAGATTTTTTTGGGATGAGACGAATCCAATGATACCCAGTTTTACCTTCTCAGGTCAGTCATTGACCTTCCAGGTCAGGTCAAACTAAAAAATGTTGCTGTTTTGGGTCACCGTTGGATTTCAAGTGCGCTGCTTATCATATACCGATAACGATGCCGTTTTCTGGTGCCAAGCCAGCTAGAACCTCTTAGTCACACTACCCGACCAGGTTTTTGCTGCTGAGGTCATTTCAGGTCAAGTTAGGTCAAGGTCAATTATATGTGTTTGTATGTCTGTGTGTGTCTGTGTGTATACTGATGTGTGCACCGATTGTTTATGTGTCCATATTACATGAAATCATGATCTGAGAAGCTTTTACCGAAAATGCAGTAAAAAAAAAATCACAAAAAGCAAATTCCGCTTGCCTAAAACGCAATTATCTTAGATGACCTTGACCCTGACCTTGACATCTGTATATCGTCGAACAACATGTTCCATGATAGGTGGGAGGTAAGACTGGCAAAAAAGGCGGAAATCAAGGTGTCAAAAGCTCACAAGGCCCATAGCCAACGCAAGATGTTGAGAATTGGCCATTTGGGTCATGACATGACCTGAAAAACAAGGTCATATCTCCGAAACCAAAAACCACAGAAACTTGAACTTTTCAGTGGACATCAAAAAAGGATAGAGGAGCAGCTATACGAAAAATCAGCCTTCTGGCTCTAAAAATGTTGAGTGCAGAGCAGAAAGACTACCTGGGGGAGGGGGGAGGGGGGTGGCAACCACCCCTCCATGTGCGGGCGAGGGTTAATTGAAGATTAAGAGAGGTGCTTTAATTTAAGAATTTTATTCTTTTGCACCAATCTTATAACATTTTTGTGTATGTTTTGCTCATTTGTAATGTTGAAAATAAATGTGTATGTGTATATATGTATGTATGCATGACGCTCTCCGACGGCTGGCGAATTTCGTCTCATGATTACGCTAACAGCTATGCCGAACTGTTTTTTTTTTGTGCATGGTGATTCTTACACGAAAACTATCTAATAACCTGCTAACCAGCGTGCGATTTTTACTTTTCATCTTAATTTTCGCTACGTTTAGGTGCTTTACCTTGCCAAGTGCCCACCTACTTTCAAAAGGTCCGCGCCGCCCCTGTCATAATCTTAGATGACCTAGGTTGACCTTGACCCTGACCTTGACACCTGTACATCGTCGAACAACATGTTCCATGATAGGTGGGAGGTAAGACTGGCAAAAAAGGCCGAAATCAAGGTGTCAAAAGCTCACAAGGCCCATAGCAAACGCAGGATGTTGAGAATTGGCCATTTGGGTCATGACCTGACCTCAAAAACAAGATGATATCTCCAAAACCAAAAATCACAGAAACTTGAAATTTTCAGTGGACATCAAGAAAGGATAAAGGAGCAGCTATACGAAAAATCAGCCTTCTAGCTCTAAAAATGTAGAGTGCAGAGCAGAAAGACTACCTGGGGGGGGGGGGGTGGCAACCATCCCCCCATGTGCGGGCGAGGGTTAATTGCATTATTTGGTAACTCATGTAACCGAAAACTGGCCAAGATGAATGCATGACGACACATTTGAATATAAATGATGTTCTTTATCCAGATGGAAACAACTTATAGCCAATTGGGGGCTGGCCACTTCGCCCCGGCCACTTTGCCCCGCGAATACCGTCCGAGACAAAAATATTCCAGCTTAGCTATTAGTGGGGTAAAGGACATTAAAATCGGTAGAATACATGTACGATAACCATGCAATGCATGGACAAGAACGCTTATAAAAATTCCAAACGGTTATTATAGAATAAAATAACATTTAAAAATTGTAAAAATAGTTGGTGACCTGGCAAGAAATACTTTTCCGTGTTTCACAGAACAATGGCGATGGGCGAACAAACCTATGGCGCACGTTGGCATGCGCCAAAGGCGCACCCACGCCCGCATCATGTCCAAAATTTTATACAACCTACGTGTAAAGACGGCCCACATCTCTGTAAAATTTCAAGACCGTAGCTCAACGGACGCCGCCGCAATAAGCGCTACAAAGTGACTACGTCGCACACGGATTGGGCGGGGTAGTTTTTAGGATTTATAATAGTAGATAGATAACACGGCCGCATCCGGGCGGCCGTGTTATTTATTTGCACCCGGCTCGTCTCGTGCGACCGTTCGCACGAACCGCGCCGGCCGAGTTCGTGCGAACGGCCGGCGTGGTGGCCTGCCAGCCACCCATCCACTGTTAATGTGGGACAAACACATCCTCCCGGCGCGCCGGGAGGATGTGTTTCATTCCGGCCGTTCGTGCTGCGGTTGAGATGTGGCCGGCGTTTCTGGCCGGGCTTCCTGCGCGGCCGCCTCCTCTCTACGATATGTGGGAGGCGGCTCGGATTTTGCTGCCACCTTTCATTCGTTAATTCATTTTTGTTTGCATCGCATGGCGGATAGACAGTTTTATCGGTTTGTGGAAAACGTAATTCACTGGGGAAAATAGAGACCAGTGGCGCAGCCAGCATTTCGTTTCGGGAGGCCATTGCCTCCAAAGCGGGCCCCCTAGTGTGCGGGCCCCCCACCCGCTTTTCAGAATCTCTCCATATTTCATACGCATTCTGCTGAGCGGGCCCCCTTTACCTGCACGATAACCCTGAGCGAGCTTGAATCAGAAAATTTGGATAGAACAATAGCTCGGTAGTTAATCGCCCGGTGTTCAATTTTTACGCAAATTGACCACCACAGAAATATGTTACTATGACGTATGAATTCGTATCTTTCGAGGCCGAAATGTGCCCCTTCCGCAATATGCATAGCATATAATGCAATCAGAACTGTTGCCTGCTTCTGTCGGACAAGATTTATGTAGTCCCATGTGCCTGTCCTAAGCCATATATTGGCTGCTGTAGTAGATTGTGCCTTTATTCTTCTTCATTACGTGAATTCGCTGACAAGAAGTTTTAACCCTCGCTGGCACAGGGGGGAGGGGTTGATGCAACCCCCTAAGTTTTTTTTCGCGAATAACTCGCGTAAAAAGCGGCTGATCGCGACATACCTTTCAGTACCCTCGCGTTGATCAATTTCACACCTACCCTAGAAATTTCATGACCCATACCCAAATGACCTTTGAGCTGTGACCTACTTTCCGAGACCATGTTTGGCCAGAATCGCGGTTCGGCGTATGCCGGCTCGCATTAGCCGCGCGTTTGCAGTCCTTTCGTGGTTTCCAGCGTTCAAACATGTGATTTGATGTTGCTCCCATGCATAAGGGTGGATGTCAATGTCACCTGAAGGTCAGGTCAGGTCACTGACCTATGATGACCTCGGTACACTTTTTTCAAGTTATGCATGCTTCTAGGCTAGTTTTGTGGAGCTGAATTTCAATTTAGCAGCCATTTGAACATTTAAGAAGTAGTTCTGGTGCCGTCGTAACATGTTAAAAAGCTGTCAGAGGCGGTTGACACGTACTACGAATACCCGGCGGGACCCCTACTGGTTGACCTGACCCGACCTGGCCTAAGTGCATAAGGACATCATTTGTGATCAAAACTGACATAATATTCGTGATCAGCACCTCGAAAAACCCTAAAGCAGCCACATTTTACGACGTTCTTAGGTCCCAATTTTCCTGACTTTTGAGTCATTGACCTGACCTGGAGGGTCAACCAATGACCTAGGACCTTTAGGTAAATTGGGTATTATCGGCTTCCTCTCGTCACGGGCAATACGTTCGTTTTCCGCGAAGCTCTAGCTCGATCATAGGCCAAACGCGAGGGGGGGGGGGGTCATACCCTCCCTCCCTTGTGCCGTCGAAGGACGCAAAATGGCCTGTGCCGGCGAGGGTTAACGCGCTCACATGGGATATGTATTGCCTTGGGCCTGGTTTGTTGTGGTGTGGTGATGTGGTGACGTAGATTCTGTCTGTTACCGTGGCCCTGGCATGGTGTTACTTAGCGCGGGGTAGGTACAGGCCAGATCGTTGCACCTAGTGCACTGAAACTTGCGCAGCTTATAGAACAAGGATGGGCAACGTGCCTTTGAGGGGTCTCAGCTCGATCGGGCCGGTAGTGAGCACATGGCCCGTGCTCAAAAAGTGCTAATTCGCGTCATAGACTTTACATGTATTTATCTGCTTGCAAAATCGGGCGAAAGTGGCTAAATTTGCCAGACACGGGTCCGGTCCCCGTGCAGTGTCTCGGTAACTATGGGTCCGATCGGCACGGGGAAAACACAGTATCGTGTATGAGAATCGAACGGGCTATCGAATGGTGTGCAGTGCAGGGACGGAACGCGCCACGTGCACCCGTGAGGGCACTTATGCTTGAAAAATTGACGTTTTGGACGGATTTTGGACTCAATGAAATTTCCGGATGACTGTCAGATGGAGTGGGTTCAAACAACGCCTGTAGGCAACAGAAATGTACCGCCTCTCATGGAAAAATTGTGAAAAGCTAATTGATCAAAAACAAGGTGGAACAAATCGCTGGAGAAAATGGCATTTGTTCATGACTTACTTAATTTCACGGGTTTTGCTGCATAATCTGGTACGTTTGACAATTGAAATTTGAAAATGGCATGGTTGGAAAGAGCATTCAATTTTGTCCAAGATCCAATCATCGCTTTTGCATGACGAGCAACAATATTCTTAAAGATATAAATGTTTCAAACTAGAGGCCTGCACCGGCCGGCTGCAGCCGCGGCTGGATGCAGCCCCACGGCTGTGGGTCGGGGCGGCTGCAAATATCTCCAAGAACACGGCTACGGCTGTGGCCACGGCTGAAAGATTTCAAGCTCAATCTTAAGTTCTCAAATATAAAATTTTAAATTCTTAATCTTACATTCTGATAAGCAGTCTAGCCTGTAAAAATCATGCAAAGGATGAGCAACAATATTGAAAGTGGTTAACCCTATTAGTGGCAGGCTCCTGGCTACCCCCTATTAGTGGCAGGGGGGGGGGGCTGTTTACGACCCCCCCTTGATATCTCGAGATCTAACGGGCCGATTTTCAAAATTCAAACGGCATTCGATTTCGCTCAACGTGATCTACATTTCTAAAAAAATAAAAATTAAAACATGTCAATAGGGGGGGGGTAGAGGGGGGTAAAAACGGGCAAATTGCAGATACATTTTAGACTGTTTATCACGGCCAGGTTTCTGAACCAATCTTAACGCAACTTTTGCCGATCGATAGAGAATGAACCAGGAATTCACATGGATCCTAAAAATATGCATTTTCAAAAATCATAGGCGGATACAGATCATTGAGATTGGGGGTACACAAAAAGTATAGTAAATAAGGTTTTTGTTGGTACTGTTTCTAAAAAGGGTGGTAATGGTCTTGTTATGTTATAATTTTCTTATGAGAGAACGACTAAAATTGTATTGGTAATGCATAGGCGGTGTCAGGGCACCTATGTTGGGAAGTAAAACATAACCCCCCTTTTTGGACGCCTGAATCCGCCTATTATAGCAAAAACGTGTCAAAAGAGGATGCACAATAACTGTATATGTTATCACATGTTACCTTTTATTCACTGTTCGTAAAACTGGTGCAGCATCGTGATCTTCGCCCAAATGACTCGCTTCACGAATAGGACCCCCCAATTCCCAGTGCTCTGGAGCCGCCCCTGGTAAAGTTATGAACTTGAAAGTTTCAGGGAATGTGCCCAATTTAGTTTTAGGAAAAGTCAGAAAATTTCAGCATCGTAGCTTCAGCGGTTTCGGAGATATTCCCGAAAAACCTGAGGGGTGGATAAAAACAACCCCCCTGCCACTAATAGGGTTAAGCCTTTGAAAACCTGTAATGATTTTATCATTTGCCATCATAAGTAGAGGAGTTTGCACTCTGGTACAGAATACTAATTATAGGTACCAATTGTTCCTTTATCATCATGAGCTTGACAGCTTCAGAAAATGTACCATGTTGCATTGTCGCATCCCTTTCAAATCAATCTTACCTGTTCATTTTTGACTTCGTCTAAGAGCTTTATTAACCCGCGCCCTGATGGGGTCGGCCGAGCAACGCGGTCTGATGGGGGGGGGGCATTTTGGCCCCCCTTAAGGTCTCGAGAACCACGCAACGTAGCGACAAGCGGCAAACGGCGTTGGATAGCCCCAACGGGGAACTACCTTGTGACCCAATTTCATTGACCTCAGTCAAACCAATGACGTCACAGGTCAGGTCAAAGATCGAATTTTCACCGTTTACAGGCATTTCAAGAAATGCGTTCACTGAGAAAAATCCTGACTCCGCATGACACCCCCAGAGGGAGTTCACCAAAACGACACCCCAAAACTCCCAGGTGGTACTCCTCATTACACCCCCTCCAAAACTCTCCATTACACCCCAAAACTTCCCTCGAGAAACTCTTTGTAACTCTCCCTACCGTTTTAGAAAACTCTTCATTACACTCCTTTACCCTATCAAAACAAACAACATACTCCCTGAAACTCCATTCCATTACCCTCAATGACTCTCCTACTGCCTCATAATTACTCCCGATTACTCCATTCCATTATTCCCCAAAACTCCGTTTACAGCTTCATGGTATACTTCTTGTTATTCCCCATCAAACTCACCCAAACTTCCCATCACTCCACTCCAGCCCCTCTCCCCCCCCCCCGAAAATAAATATTGGACGAATAGCGTAACCACCCAAAGCTCGTGTACCGAAGCACAGATAAGAAATTTAAAATATATTTCAAGAAATGTGTATTCATAGTCCAGGGCGGTGGGAAGCTTAAAAAAATTAACAAACGCTTTCGACATCCTGCCGCGGCACGCTCTCCGGGGATCTCACTCCATATGCTTCACGGTCGCGAGTTTTGATGTTAAGAATCCAAAAGGCGGACTACCACAGCAGGAATGCTTGGTCTGGTGGTGCCGCTACCACCTCCTGGGCCTCGGCGAATACTGCGTCTTCTTCGTCCGGCTCTCCTTTCACGATGGTGGGATGGATATTTTGCTGGTCTCCGTTGGCTTCCGACGTGTCTTGCGGTGTTGCGACCACCGAGTCTTACTGAGGTTTCTCTTTTCTCAGGTCTTGCACTGACAGACATGTATAAATATTAACTGTGTGTGCCTGAACTGACAAGCTGGCATGATGAGATGGCATGCTGAGACTGCTATGCTGAGACTGGCATGAACTGGGAGCGGAAACTTCGGTAACGCTTTACTTTGCATATGATCTACTTTTTCATATGTTTGCTTATCATTGGTTGTTGCCATCTTCATTTTCTCTTTGTCTGTCAATGGTCATCGCTCATTAACTTCTGTGTCATTGACTGTGTTATGTGTTGTCTCTGCTTGCAGAAACCCCACTTTGCTGCATGCGCGCAGGCTGTGTTTTGTGCCATTCCTTCTGTTTCTATCTTTTTCCTTTGTTTGCCTTTCAATGTATCCTTCCCTTTACGACTTTCATTTTTGTGTACAATAAAGCGTTCATCGTACAGAAGCATGTGGGAGTACAAAGACCGCTACAGTTTCGAAGTCCGTGTTGGACATTGAAGTCTCATACCTACAAGGATCAGCTCATCTCTCTGCTGTTCAGTCTGTTGAATCTCATTGTACAAAATGGATGTCAAGTCGCTGAAAGGTGCCAGGGCTAAGAAGCTGGGAAACCTGACCAGGATCAGGAGACGTGCCTTCATCATCATCGATGCAAAGGGAAGCCGAACCCAGCTAAGCGAACTATTGAAGGATCTGGATCAGGCCTTGGAGGCAATTCAGGAGGTGAATGAGCAGTATGTGTCATTGCTGACAGAAGACGTGGAGCTTGAATCAGCTGCAGTATACATGAAGGATGTAGAGAAACAACATGAGGATGCTGTTAGCAGAATTGAAGAGCATTTGATCAGCCGGAAGGACGAGGCACCATCTGTGGCATCTGGCAGCCATGTCTCCAATTCCAAGTCCACGGCATCTGACAGAGCCAGGATTGCGGCAAAGGTAAAGCGTCTTGAAGTCGAGCAACTTGGACAACGGCTGGAGTTGCAAAAGCAAGAACAGGAAATACAGAGGAAACTTCAGCTACAGGCGGCAGAGGACGCCAGAGCAGCTGCTGAACTCGAGGCCCAGCTTCTGTGCGCCACAGAGACTGGGGATGATCTTAACAGGGATCGGATGGATGACTTTGTTGGAGAACCCGCGGCTCAGCTTCCCACTGACTGTCCTGGGCTGGATCGTGGCTCTGCTGTGGAACCTGCGACACTGGGTTCAGACCTCCCCCATTGTCTCAATGTACCACGTGATCGTTCTGAACGTCCCCATCCTGATCAGTGTCCTGTTACAGCTGGTGTAGCTGACGCTGCTGTGACCAGTGCTGGTGTCAATGTACCCACTCGGAATGGGAATGAGCTTACCACTGATGGAGCCAACCAGCATCCAGGTGCTTCTCAACTACAAACCCGTGGTGTTTCAGAACCACTGCTTCACTGTGCCCTTCCCCGACTCACACTTCCGAAGTTTGATGGTAATCCGGGAGAGTGGGTGAAGTGGTTTGCGCTCTTTCGCACCCTGGTACATGATCAGGAGATGCTGACGCCCACTGAAAAGATGATTCATCTTCAGTCTGCAGTAACCGGATTGGCGCAACAGACCATAAAGGGGCTGCTGTATGATGGGAATTTGTACGGTGAGGCGATCAAGATGCTCCAGGAAAGATTCGGCAGACAGGAGGACATTGTGAGCTCAACTCTGGAGAAGGTGTTTGCATGTCCCTCTCCTTCGCTGCAGGACCCGATCAGCCTAGAAAGATTCCAGTCCACAATCCATTGCGCCATAGCTGTGTTTGAAAGTATGAAATACGATGGGGACCTGAACAGTTTTGAGAATCTGAGGCGTGTCGTGCAAAAGCTGCCTTCAGATCTCATGAAAAGGTGGAGTGAACATGTTCTGAGTCTCGAGCCTGCAAGACCCAGTCTTCTGCACCTGGATTCCTGGTTGCGCAGGCAAGTCAGGATAGCCCTGAACTATGCTGCTGTCTCCAAGCAGCCTGGCAGGCAGCCAACAGGAAGAAGTGCCAACGAGGGGAGGAAACAAGGAGGCGCCATGGAACGGACAGTCCAGCGAACGGCACAGGTGACGGAGGCTCAGCACATGTCGGGCAAGGTCTGCATCTGCTGTGAAGCTCTCCATGATGTAACAACCTGTCCCACGTTCCTCAGCAAGCCTGTGGACGAGAAAGCCATCCTTGTCTCCAAGTCCGGAGCATGCTTCTTCTGCCTGAGGAAAGGTCATGCAGTCAGACATTGTCGTTTTGCAAAACGATGTAACATCGAGGGTTGCAAGATGAAGCACCACAGGCTGCTGCATGGCAGCAAGAGGGTCGGCGTTCAGTCCAGTAGCCAGGTGCCAGGCTCTGAGCTGGACGGACAGCGAGTGGTTGCTGCCGCATCTCTGGGTGGCAAGCCTGTAACAACTCTCCTGCAGGTGGTGCAGGTCACCATTGTCGGCAAAGGTGGTAAGACCAGGAAG
The DNA here is from genome assembly GCF_019059575.1 of Amphibalanus amphitrite. Taxonomy (NCBI): domain Eukaryota; kingdom Metazoa; phylum Arthropoda; class Thecostraca; order Balanomorpha; family Balanidae; genus Amphibalanus; species Amphibalanus amphitrite. The sequence continues at coordinate 1,483,237 of NW_024881518.1, forward strand.
GTGTGTGCGCTCCTTGATCCTGGCTCTCAGACGTCCCTGGTTGCAGAGGATGTTGTTGAAGAACTTGGTCTGGAGGGAGAGCAGCAGACACTTCGGCTGCGAAACGTGGAAGGCAGTGGCTCCCAGCAGAGGACGAGGAGGTTGCAGTTGCAGCTGATCACTGACGGAGATGAAGGCTACGCAGTTGTAGTGCCGGAAGCCTTCTCAGTGAAGGAAATCAATCTGACGGTGCCTCACTTCCCAGTGAAGCACTGGCATCATGTCCAGGGCCTGAAGCTACCGGACTGCCGTGGACGGAAGGTAGAGCTCCTCTTAGGGGCTAACGTCATCGAGGCAGTTCTCCAGCTCGAGGTGAGGACAGGAAACCCAGGGGATCCTGTAGCAATCAGGACTGTCTTCGGTTGGACGCTCACCGGATCTGTGGCTGAGCTTGTTCCCAGACAAGTGCGAGATGTGATGTTGATTCATCGGGCCACTGAGGAATCGGATCTTTGTGATGCTGTGAAGGATTTCTGGGCTACTGAGTCGTTCGGCAGTATGTTTGAAGGGCAAGTGTCTCGTTCACGTGGTGACATCCGAGCGCAGGCTACTCTCAACGAGATGACAAAGCTGCGAGATGGTCACTATGAGGTCGGATTGCTGTGGAAGGAAGACGGCGTGAAGATGCCTGACAACAGGAAGATGGCCGAGAGAAGACTGCAATCGTTGGAGAGGAGCCTGTCTCGTGACCCAGCAAAAGCTGCCGCTTATGAAGACGTTCTGATGGGCTATGTGACGAAGAACTACGCCCGCAAAGTGTCACCGGAGGAGCTGGCCAGGCCCAGCGAAAAGAGATGGCTGCTCCCCCATCACGCGGTAAGCAACCCGAACAAGTCGAAAGTCCGCGTAGTGTTCGACGTCGCTGCCCGCTGTGAAGGAATCTCCCTCAACGATGCCCTCATCACCGGCCCTGATCTCCTGCAAAGTCTGGTTGGTGTTCTGATCAGGTTCAGACAGGAGAGAGTGGCGCTCGTGGCCGATGTGGAAGCAATGTTCCACCAAGTGCGGGTGAGAGTGGAGGACCAGCCGGCGCTGAGCTTCTTGTGGCGGCACATGGATAGGAGCAGACCTCCAGATACATATCAAATGATGGTCGTCATATTTGGCGCCCGATGTAGCCCGACCCTGGCCAACTACGCTCTACGAAGAACGGCGGAGGACCACGAGGAGGACACAGATGAGTCGAGAGCCACTGTTGAATCTGTCAAGCGCAACTTCTACATGGATGACCTGCTCGTTTCGGTTCCAGATGTAGAACAGGCGAGGAAGATGCGTACGAACGTGACTGAGCTGGTGGCCAAGGGCGGTTTCCGTTTGACGAAGTGGACCACGAACAAACCAGAAGCTCTCCAAGGTGTCCCAGCTGATGAAATGAGTGCATCCGGGCTCGACTTGGCGCATCTCGGCCAGGGCACTCAGCGTGCTCTGGGATGCGTCTGGAGGCCTGGTAGCGATGCTCTCGGCGTGAAGGTAACAGACATGGACGTCCCAGCTACCAAGCGTGGCGTTCTAAGAAGACTGTCTATGGTCTTCGACCCTATTGGAATCGTCTCGCCGTTTGTTCTCAGGGTCAAGCTGCTCGTCCAGCACCTCTGGAAGCTGAAGCTCGACTGGGACTGCCAGCTGAGCGGAGAAGAACTCCTGGCTTGGGAGAGCTGGCTGTCGGAGATGCCGCATCTCGAGACCATCGAGATCCAGCGATGCTACGCGGCTGATGTTCCGCCGGATGGTGAAGTCACAGGTCGAGAGCTTCACATCTTTTGTGACGCATCCCAAAAGGCCTTTGGTGCAGTCGCATACCTCAGGATGTCATGTGCCGACGGCACGAAGACCACCTCCTTCATCATGTCACGGACTCGTCTCGCTCCCTTGAAGCAATTGACAATTGTTCGCCTTGAGCTGCAGGCTGCTGTGTTGGGGGTGAGGCTGGCCAACTTCGTCAAAGGAGAGCTCACGTGCAGTCTCGATGAAATCTTCCTGTGGACCGACAGCTCTGTGGTGCTGCGGTTCTTAAGAAACGAAAGTCGTCGGTTCCACACTTTCGTCGCCAACAGGATCGCAGAAATACAAGATTCATCAGAGACTGAGCAGTGGCACCATGTTCCCGGTGAGCTCAATCCAGCAGACGTTTGCTCTCGCGGGATGTCAGGCCCGGACCTCCAGACATGCTCACTGTGGTGGTCGGGCCCCGAGTTCTTGACCAAGGATCGTGAAGAATGGCCTACGGAACGCGTCACGTCAACGCAAAGTGCAGAAGACGCAGAAATGAAGACTCCAAATGAAGCAGTATTTGCAGCACAGAGCAGCGAGGGTCCGCTGGTAGATCCTTCCCGGTACTCATCGTGGGTAAAGTACAAGCGCACGGTGGCTTGGGTGCTGCGATTCTGCGAGAACACCAGGCGGAGTAAAGACAGCCGTGTAAGTGGAGCTCTTACGTCGGCTGAGGTCCAGTCAGCTGAGGTGTTCGTCCTCAGAGAGCTCCAACGGGCGGCGTACCATGCCGAACTGCAAGCTGTCGCCAGTGGATCTCGGCTGCCGAAGGACAGCACGCTTCTCCATCTCTCCCCGTATGTCGACGAGCGGGGACTGCTCCGAGCGAGGGGACGTCTCCGTAATGCCCCACTGGCTGAGACCTGTCGTCATCCTCTCCTCATCAGTAGGAACGATGACGTGATCAGACTGATCGTCACCGATGTCCACAGACGGGCACTGCACGCAGGTCTGGAGCAGACGCTCAGTGAACTGCGGCTTCACTACTGGATACCCAAGGCAAGATCAGTCACAAGAAAGCTCATCTACAACTGTGCGTACTGCAGGAGGAGAAGTGCGCAGCCCCCGACTCCAATGATGGCGGACCTACCGGCGAGTCGGTTTGACATGTCTCGACCGTTTGCATGTGTTGGCCTTGACTACTGTGGCCCACTCCCCGTTCGGAAGTTCCGCAAGACCGAAAAGCGCTATGTGCTGCTCATCACCTGCCTGGCGACGCGTGCATTGCGCTTGGAGCTTGTGAGCTCGATGGATACAGATGGGTTCCTCATGGCCCTCCGGCGCTTCTTTGCCCGCCGGGGGCGTCCGCGTGTCATTTGGTCAGATAATGGCACGAATCTGGTCGCAGGTGAAAAGGAGCTTAGGAGTTGTCTGGATGCGTGGAATCAGGCGCAGATCACCGACGAACTTAGTCAGCGACACATCGAGTGGCGTTTTAACCCTCCCACCGCCAGCCACATGGGCGGTGTTTGGGAGAGGTTGGTGGCGATGGTTAAGCGCGCTTTGCGAGTGGTGTTGGGCAACCAGTGTGTCAGTGAGGACGTACTGCACACCGCGCTGGTGGAAGTAGAATTCACCATCAACAGTCGCCCACTCACTTACGTGAGTTCGGACATCAATGACCCTGAGCCTCTCACGCCCAACCATTTCGTTCTGGGTAGCCCTCAGGCTGCCTTTCCTCCAGGGATGTTCACTGATGGTGATGCGTTGGGTCGAGGGAAATGGCGGCAATCCCAGGTTCTGGCCAACCAGCTCTGGCGCCGCTGGCAGCGTGAATACCTGCCCATGCTCATCCAGAGGAAGAAATGGGTTCATGAAGATCGCGATCTGCAAGTTGGAGATATCGTGCTCATGGTCGAGCAGGGGTCACCACGAGGATACTGGCCGCTGGCCAAGGTCACGGAAGTTTCTCCGGGAGATGATGGTCGTGTCCGGACTGTGACAGTGCAGACCTCCAGCGGATCTACCTATCGACGACCAGCGAACAAGATATGCTTTTTAGAAAGCTGCGTTCAGAGAAGAAACTGAGCAAACGGCCGTGAAAGTCAAGAAGAGTGAAAGTTCTGTTGCTAGGCGCTGTTTATCCTACCCCTATTCAAGTACCGTCCTGGCCCCCTGTCTTACCTGTTAAACAGTACCTCATCCATTGGCACTGACACGATGCGCCCAGCGTACTGCTCGATGCTCGACCTGGAGAAGCCTCGGGCTGCTGACGTACTGCATGGCCGCGTCCTGGAGCTGAGGGGTGGCGGCGTGCTGCGCTGGACCTGTGATCGGCTGTGTGCTCGGGACTGGTTCCGAGACCTGGCCCGCCACCGACGGGGTCTCCCGAGCTCTGGCCGCTGAGCGGAGGATGCGAGGCTGGGGAGAGGCGACGTCTGCCTGGCGCGGACGACTGCGTGAGCTGCTCGGGCGAACGCTGAGTGGAGAGGTGTAGCGGATGATGGACTCTATAGTTTGCGCACGGTTTCGGCGTTACGGTTCGCCGGCGCGGTGCGTCTGTACGATATCTGAGTGACTGGCCGGAGAACGGGCAGGTGACAGTGCATGGAGGCTGAGTGCTGGATGCTGAAGCTGCTGTGCGATATCTGCTTTTCTCTGAAATGTGCAGTGCTTGACGCGTGCGTTCGTGCGTATTTTGAGTTAATGTGTCTAGCGTAAGTTTTCGGCGGTCATTGAGCTGAACGCTGAATAATCAACGATGGTCGCTCCAGTTAGTGTTCTCCTCAGGCCTAGGATAAGCACTGGGGGGAGTGTTGCGACCACCGAGTCTTACTGAGGTTTCTCTTTTCTCAGGTCTTGCACTGACAGACATGTATAAATATTAACTGTGTGTGCCTGAACTGACAAGCTGGCATGATGAGATGGCATGCTGAGACTGCTATGCTGAGACTGGCATGAACTGGGAGCGGAAACTTCGGTAACGCTTTACTTTGCATATGATCTACTTTTTCATATGTTTGCTTATCATTGGTTGTTGCCATCTTCATTTTCTCTTTGTCTGTCAATGGTCATCGCTCATTAACTTCTGTGTCATTGACTGTGTTATGTGTTGTCTCTGCTTGCAGAAACCCCACTTTGCTGCATGCGCGCAGGCTGTGTTTTGTGCCATTCCTTCTGTTTCTATCTTTTTCCTTTGTTTGCCTTTCAATGTATCCTTCCCTTTACGACTTTCATTTTTGTGTACAATAAAGCGTTCATCGTACAGAAGCATGTGGGAGTACAAAGACCGCTACATGCGGGATGCACTGCAGGCTCTCCAGCTCATCCTCTGCAAAATGTTAATAACCATGAAATTATAGGTACACCTAACATTGCGTGGCAGGAAATGGAGGAGAAATAAAAAAAGAGAAGGAGGGAAATAATGAAGGAGAAAGGGAGGGAAGGAGGGGAGGAATGAAGGAAGGAAGGGAGGAATGAATGAAGGAAGGAAGGAAGGAAGGAAGGAAGGAAGGAAGGAAGGAAGGAAGGAAGGAAGGAAGGAAGGAAGGAAGGAAGGAAGGAAGGAAGGAAGGAAGGGAGGAAGGAAGGAAGGAAGGGAGGGAGAGAGGGAGAAAGAAAGGGCGAGAGAGGGGAGTAGAAAGAGGGAGTGAGAAAGGAAGCGAGGAAAGATGGAAGGAAGAAATGAGAGAGGAGACAGAGGTAGGCAGATGAGACAAGATGGACGAGACGAGACACACGCGACCTGACGTGTTGGCACTGATACTGCATTTCGGCACATGATGTCAAAATAATGAAAGTAAGATATTGCAAAGTTAGCATACTTTTTATGCACTACAATTTTGATAAAGTTAAGTTTCAGTGAAAGTCTAAAGGGCAAGTTAACAGCATCCATCTTAGTTGCAGACACAGTAGGGAAATGCTATAAAACGTACCTACTTGAACGCTCAAAAAGTTGAGCAGGTCGCTAAAAATAAGCTAAGGGCGTCCGACGTTATACGCTGCATAGGTAGGTACACATGTTAACATTAAAGAACGAAATTCAATTATGGACACTTTCTAAAAACATACAACAATTTAGACAAAATTTATTTAAACATGCTGGTTTGTCGGTGGTTTTCATCATTCATGGCAGTGGCAGTGGAAGGTAACTGATTTTTTTTTTATGTATGGCGGCTAGGAAAATCAAGCCTTTTATGCCAAGATAGTTTAATTTTCTGGCTCTGCTTTGAAAGCCCCTCAAATTTGATATTTGTCATTGGTATAGATATTAAGATAATTGGGCAATAACAATAGGATCCATGACGTGTAAAGCTTGTGTAATCCTAACTTTCCAATTTATTCGAGGGAAATAATTACGGAGCGAGCGAAGCGAGCGTAGTCTTTCCTTAGATTAACGGAAATTTCTGAGTATGAGCGGCCGGCCGGCCGGCCGGCCGGCCGGCCGGCCGGCCGGCCGTGGTCACGCTTTTGCGAGGCTTATATCTCAGCAACCACTTGACCGATTTACATGCGGTAATTTTTGTAGGGTAGCTTCATTCCTTCTACCAAGTATTGCACTATTCCCGATGCATGTGGGTGACCCCTTATGCACGTGCCACGTGCAAAACGAAGAGGTGTCACTTTTGCAATTGTTGCAATATCTCGGTAACTACTGGGCCGATTGCGCTGAGAGTTGGCATGTAGGTAGGCACCCACTAGGCAATGCATATCCATGTGCCAGAGTTGGGGTGCTGCTGCACGTGCGCACGTGCAGGGGTCGTTTCCAGATCTCGAGAACGGCTGGACCGATTGCGCTCAAATTTGGTACACGGTTACGGAGCAGTTAGTAGGGTGCCGTGCACAAGTCAGTTGGGACCCATTTTGCACGTGCGCAAGTGCAGGGTGCCGCTTCCAGATCTCGAGAACGGCTGGGCCGATTGTGCTCAAATTTGGCACATCGCTAGAGACCGGTTAGTAGGGTGCCGTGCACAAGTCAGTTGGAGGTACCCCTCGAAATTTCGCACGTGCAAGGCTCACCCTCTCGCTCGCTCCGTTAGTCGCCCCAAAAGGCGTTATACTGGTGTATGATATTTGCTAATACCTAGAAACTCAGAGCATGCTGTTTCCGATCTTTATCTCACTCAGGAACAAAACAAATCAATTACCCTTACAGAGACCATTCCAGCCCATCAAGAACATGGGGCTACCATATGTCCTCATCGCAGCATTATAACACTTTGCACTATAAAAGCATGATGAGAAATACAGCTAAGCTTACCTTTAAATCCAAAGTAAGGTCCAATTATCCGTCACTGTATAGGTCAGGTCCGTCTAAGTCAACACGCTCTTCACTAACACTTCGCCCGCCGCCCCGCACAAAGTGCTGTGTACTACGCGCAAAAGATGGCGGCCACCGGCAGCCTCGCGACGTATGCTAAAACCCCTTCGTAACTCCCCTTTTACTCCTGTCGGAACGTTCGCGAAAAGTTTTTCGGGAGTAATGGAGAGTTGCGTCACAGAGTTATAGGGTGTCACACATGGAGTCATTTCGCCATCCATTAAGAACTCTTGAAAACTCTTTCGCAAAATGAGAAAGGCTCGAAGTTACCCTAGAACACACTTAATAACTCTGCTGGAAAGGGAGTTATCAATGGTTTTAAGGAGTTTTCAGGGGAGCATTTTCAAGAGTTTTGACCCATATGGAGTCAATTTTTTTCTCAGTAAAATCGAGCAAAATACATTTCATTGAAAATCATCGATGGGGAAATGTTTGTCAAACACATATTTTGCTATTTGAGGTCACTGATACCATGTCAGGTCACAGAGGTCAGGTCACTGAGAGTCGCAAATTAAAAATATCATGTGATGCATGTTTTATGGTCCATTTTATATGCCAAATGCGATTATGTGGGACAGGCAGCCCTTGGGGTCAGTTGAGATTATGTTTTGGTGAAGGTCAGGTCAAGGTCAGGTCAAGGTCAGGTCAAGGTCAGGTCAAGGTCAGGTCAAGGTCAGGTCAAATTAGGTCAAATTTCAAAGTTAATATTTTTGCATAAAAATGGGTATTGATTCGATGCAGCTCGTTACGGGGAGTTCAATGGTGGTCTCCGTTTTGCGCTACGTGGTCTAGAATTGCTAAAAATTGAGTTCAAAAATTTAAAGTCATCAATTTTTAACAGTTTTTTCGCTATAACTTGGCCAAAAAAAAGAGGTATCGATCTTAAAGGGACCCTCCCACCTTAACATTAGATTTGAGTTGAGATAGCCAAATTGGTGGCCATGGCCTGAAAATACCGGTTTGGGCACTCACAACATCGAAAAATGCTTTAATTCGGAAATATGGAATTTCAAACTTGCAGTTTTCGGATTCTAAGGGGCTAATGCATTGGTATGCCCCCTTAGAATTTGTGACGTCAGCGGAGATCTGACGATGTTTAAATCTTTTACTAAAACGTTTGGTAGCACGCGGTGGTATATGCTGCTTTGCGCGCAACAAATGCCGCACTTTCAAATAAAGTCGCTAGGAACAGCGGAGATCCCAAAAAGTAAACAAAAGTAAAAGTCTAATATCTTGAAAACCGGTGAATATTTTTCGATAAAATTTGGTAAATATTCGTTTTCGCTCTTTCTGAACCTAGCGACATCACTTTCATGCCAATTCATTAACTTTTTTGAAGGTGGGAGGGTCCCTTTAAATTTAGTATGTATATCGAAGAGCGCAGAAACTATCAAATAGATTCCGTTTTGTTTCGAAATTCGAATAATTTGGAAATTTTTTGAGTTTTTCTAAAAAAAATCATTTTTTGTGATTTTTTAGGTTAAAATCCCAAAATGTCGAAAATCCGAGACAGCAGTTTTGTAGCGCTGTCTTTTCTCTACACAACCACATAAAGAACTTTAAAATTGCTTTTTAACCCTCGCATGTGTGCGGCGTTTGCCAGCTTCTAATGTGTGTGTGGGGGGGGGGGGGTCGGTTGGACCCCCCTTGCCGTTTGGCCCCTGATCGAGCTAGAGCTTCGCGGAAAAAACGAGCGTGTTGCCCGTGACGAGAGGAAGCCGATGATACCCAATTTTAAGGTCCTAGGTCATTGGTTGACCTTCCAGGTCAGGTCAATGACCCAAAGCCGGGAAAATCGGGACCTGTTAGAAAGTCGTAAAGTGTGGCTGCTAAGGGGTTTTTTTCGGGGTGCTGATCACGAATATCGTGTTAGTTTTGATCACAGATGATGTCTTGAAGCATTTAGACCAGGTCGGGTCAGGTCAGGTCAGGTCAACCAGTAGGCGTCGTGACGGGTATTCGTAGTACGTGTCAACCGCCTCTGACAGCTTCGTAACATGTTACGAAGTCACCAAAACTACTTCGTAAATGTTCAAATGGTTGCTAAATTCGAATTCAGCTCCAAAAACTAGCCTAGAAACATGTAAAACTCGAAAAAGTGAACCGAGGTCACCCGAGGTCACCAAAGGTCAATGACCTGACCTGACCTTCAGGTGACCTTGACACACACGGGAGTAACATCAAATCACATGTTCAAACGTTTGAAACCACGAAAAGCTTGCAAACACGCGGCTAGTGCGAGCCGACATACGCGAAATCGCGATTCCGGCCAAACATGGTCTCGGAAAAGAGGTCACAGGTCAAAGGTCATTTGGGTCAGGGTCATGAAATTTTCAGGGTAGGTGTAAAATTGATCAATGCGAGGGTACTGAAAGTTTCGTCGCGATCGGCCGCTTTTTACGCGAGGTATTCGCGAAAAACCATGGGGGGGGCCATCCGACCCCCCCCCCTACACATGCGAGGGTTAACTGTAGAATTGGTGAGCGTTTCAAGATGTCATGTTTTTTGCGCATTTTTACTCGAACGTGACCTCAGTTTGACCTCAATAACTCCTGACCCGAGGTGACCTGTGACTTGCAATTTTGTGTGAAGATGTCAAATTGATGCCCGGTAAGGCGCCCAAAATTTGGTAGCGCTGCGCGCCGCCGTTTTCTTGCTATTTAAGGAAAACCACGGGGGGCCAAAATGGCCCCCATCAGGGCGCGGGTTAACCTTCGCCCCAGTGCAGTGAAGGGGGCGGGGGGGGGGGGGGTTGCGTGTGAATAAAAAACCGCGGCGCGTAACGCCGCGCCGCTTGGAGTAACTTTTTGCATATCAATTTTAGACAATGTGTGAATTTTTTGACCCCAGGTCATGTCAGGTCAGGTCACCAGGTCAAGTTAACTGACCAAGCCTAAAAAAGTTTGCAATCATGTCCAGCCTGCAGTGATTGTCAGAGAAGTTTTAAACTTGGTGGATTGTATGATATTATGGGCGCCTACAATTTGTATATCTCGGATTCTTTTATATCCTTGACTTAAGGTCAGGTCAGTGGCGTGACCTTTGCATTATAAGTCAACGGAGAAAAACGAAAATGCCCCTAGATCCGTGTGTACGCATAGGAACAGTCCAAATATGTCAGAATCACAATGATTTGGACCACCCGTGACGACCAAGGTGTCTTTTTTGCTGATAGCCTCTAGAAAGGTCATCCGAGGTCATTTGAGGCTACAAACAGCTTTTTTGCCAATAACTCTCGATTGGAAAGAGATATAACGCTGGTGTTGGCCTCATTGTGTTTGTCTTGCCGAGGCGCATCGACTGATAAGCAGCATGACCTTTTTCGGTCAGGTCATGACATTGACCTTGAGGGGCATTCCACGATAGATCGTACCAGGCCCGTCATCCTCATCTCTCAGATTTTAATGAAAATCGGCCCAAGGGGTAATCATATGCCCCAAAGACGCCTGGCAAAATATCAGACTTCTCAGATCAAAACTTTTTGAGTTATATTGCATTACATTTTTTTAACCTCGGTTTGTAACGGTGAGTTTGATGGCCTATAACTCAAGAACGGGTTAAGCAACCAACAAAAAGTAAACAACATTAAGCTTGCGATGAATCAAAAATTAATATTATTATTTAAAAATTCCAAAGAAAATTTTTCATTATTGAGCAAAAACCTTAATCTTTTTTCATTTGCCTCTAATGACTTTTGGGACCAAAATTTTTCACATTTTTAATTCTTCAAAATAAACTTTATGTCATTGCAAATCGACATGCAAAAAATTAGAAAGGTGTTCTTTCTATAAGTTCCTCATTTTCCCGCAAACAAAATGGGTTTCGGAGGGGTTGATACGACCCCAGCACGCCGTTTCGCTTCTAATGGAGCTAGAGCCTCGCGGAAAAAACCTGCGTGTGTGCCGTTACAAGTCGCAGCGATTGGTACCCGATTTTAAGGTCTCAGGTTAACCGGTAGTGTCTGAGGTCAGGTCAAGTGACTGAAGTTACGGGTTCGGTTTTCAGTAAATAACTTCGCAAAAAATGGCCGCAGAGCCACGATTTTGGCATCATTGTGTTTGCCTAGCTCAGGTGCATCGAATGGTGTACCCTTTGCTAGGGTGAGGTCAACTTAAGAAGTTGACCTCGGGTCAAGGTCAGGTCAGAGCCCCTCAAGTCACGAAGCTGGGCAAAGGGTATCATATGGCATATCATTCGATTCGGAAGGTCTTCCCGAGTCCATTAGTGGCTTTCCCGACTCTCTAGCTCCATTTGATCGGGAGTTATTGACGAAAAACTCGTGCGACCCTAGTGACGTCATAAATGACGTCACGCAAGGTTAACAATGCAAAAGTGAAGCATTGGATTTTGCAAGGAGTGCATGAAATCACGATATCATGTACGTGTGATAGTTTTAGATCATTCTCGGCGCCAAAATAACAGTTTTTATATTTCCCCATTGACTTATAATGTAGTGATGTCACGTGACCGACCTGACCTCATGTTACCTTAAAAAAATTCCCAGATATACAAGTTGTGAGACCTCTGGAGGACACCATGTATGCGTCCTGTAACGTTCATTTCGGACAGCTATGGTCATTGGCGTCCAAAACAATGTCAGAACCAAACAGCCTTTTTCACCCTCGCGTTTATAGGAAAGAGGGTTGGATAAACCCTCTTTTCACTTTTTTTCAGATGACTCAGACTTCAATTGAAATTTCAGTAACCCGTGATGTCACTAGGCAGCTTTAGCACGCCATTTGTAAGCTCCCCTCCCAAAATCACTATTCGAAACCGTTATCGTGACGTAAAATAAATACATTTATAAAAGAATACCTTCCTAATTTTTTGCATACTTCTTAACAATGAGTCAAATATTTTTTTAAAGAAATAAAAATTCAAAAAAAAATTGGTCCCAAAGTCCAAAAAATACAAATGAAAGAAAACTCGATATGTCATACTGTAGCGATCGACTGTTTATTGGGTCACTCACAGGTCAGCTACACGCGCGCCTCTAGCGGCGACCTCCACAACACACTACACCTCCCCACCAAGTAAACATCCACCATCCTCCCCCCAAACAACAACAGAACAACTAAACGGACAACGCCGAAAATTCGCATCGTCGACAAGGTGCGATGATCCACCTCCCGACGCGTACACCGCACACCCATCACTTCCTAGGCCTGCCGCGTGTTCGAATAACTGCTCGCGGCCCTGCAGGAGCCACATGTGACGGTTTCAGATTGTTAACATGAACTACAGCTGATTTTCCGGCACCATCTCGGATACGGTAGTTCACATCGGACACTTTGTCAGAGACAACAAAAGGCCCAAACCAAATGGGCTGCAGCTTTGGAGACACACCTGCCTGGTGCACAGGCCGCTTCCAGAACACATCGTCACCAACTTTTAACTCTCGCATCTTAACGTGTTTCGAACAATCGTAGTTCTCTGCTCGTTTCGCTGCTGCTTTCCGCGACACCTCTCTCGCTCCCGCACGCACATCAGTCAGTCGGCTCATCAGACCGGACCCAGCCGCTGTTCGCATGTTCGAGTGCATAGTGTCGATCGGAAGTTGCGCGCGTCTACAGAACACAAGTTCAAAAGGCGTAGCCTGTGTCGTCTCGCACACGGCCGTACGATAAGCGAATGCTAATGACTGCAGGTTCTGGTCCCACGAGTCCTTATGGTCGCCGACATACGACCGAATCATGTTCAGCAGTGTCCTATTGAACCTTTCTACCATATCAGACTGAGGATGGTACGGTGACGTCATACGATGTTTGATCCCCAACTGGGCACAAAACTGTTTGAATGATGCACTCGTCCACTGGGTTCCCTGATCAGTGACAATCTCCGATGGAAAGCCGTGGCGACAGAACACATCATCAAACAGCCACTGCTGAATCACGGCGGCCTCCGTGGACGGCAGCGCTACAAGTTCGGGCCACTTAGAAAAATAGTCCTGACACACAACGATGAAACGAGCACCACTCTCTGACCGAGGCGTTATCGGGCCGACAATATCTATCGCCACCTTCTCCCACACATTAAGCGCCGACGTGTCCACCGGCACCATGGGAGCCGTCGGTACAGGAGTGTCCTTTACAGTGCAGCACACCAGACACGCCTTCACGTGCTTCTTGATGTCCTTTGTCATCCCAGGCCAGAAGTACCGCTCCTGTACGCGTCGGAGTGTCCGCCTGGAGCCGGTATGACCCGCCAGTTTGTCGTCATGGAGTGCTCGAGTAACTGCAATTCTCTGTGATTTTGGCACCACAAGTCGCTCTCCGAACACGGGGTGCACGTGGCACAGTGCACCGCGCTCGTTGACTCGGAACTCAGCTGGTTTCTGTTCCTGCAGTCGCTGCACCTCTTCATCCAGCGCCAGCTCCGACTTCCAGTCGGCGACACTGGCGACACTGTGCGGCTCCTCGGGAAACGACCGACTGAGCGAGTCTGGCACGACATTCTCAGAGCCCGCGACGTGCTGTATCTGGACGTCAAACTCCTCCAGCAGCAGCGCCCATCGACCGAGACGCCCCGTCAGGTCCTTCTTGGACCGCAGCCACTGCAGCGGCTTGTGATCGGTGACCAGCAGCACAGGCCGTCCCAACAACAGATGGCGCCACTTCTTCAGAGCATGTACGACTGCACATGCCTCCTTTTCGATGACGGAGTAGCCGCGCTGAGACTTCGTAAACGCTTTGCTGGTGAATTCCACCGGCTGACCGTCCGCCTCCAGTACACAGCCAAACCCAGCCTCACTGGCGTCCGTTCGCACGGAAAACTGCGATGTCTCAGTCGGCAGTTTTAGCGTCGGCCGATCGGAGAGCACAGACTTCAGACTTCTGAAGGCCTCCTCGTGTGCTCCGTCCCAAAAGAACGACTTTCCTTTCTTGAGAAGGTCGTGCAGGGGCCGCGCAATCAGACTGAAGTTCTGAATGTGTGACCGGTAAAACCCACACAGACCCAGGAACTTTCTCAGGGACGTCAGGTCTGTAGGACGCCGCAGAGCCTCAATCGCGCGAACGTGTTCCACCGTTGGTCGAATGGCTCCAGCTGAGACGCTGAAGCCCAGGAATGACTCCAACGACGTCATCAGGAACTTGCACTTGTCGCGGTTCAGCGTCAGCCCGGCCCGGCGCAGGCGCTGAAGTACGGTGCGCAGATCCGAGAGGTGTGACGTCACGTCACTACTGTGGACGCACCAATCGTCGAAGTATGCCGCTACACACGGCAGGTCACGCGTGAGCTTGTTCACCAGCCGGTTGAACGTGCTCGGTCCGTTGCACAAACCGAACGGCATCACTCGAAACTGCAGTAGTTGACCGTTGAACTGAAACGCCGTTTTCTTCTTATCCTGTTCCCGCAGTGGAATCTGGTAGTAGCCAGAGCGGGCGTCCAGAACCGAGAACACCTGTGCGTCCGCGAGCTGCGCGACCACCTCGGACACCAGCGGCACCGGCTGTCGATCCTTCACCGTCACCGCGTTCAGTGCTCTGAAATCGATACACACACGTATATCGTCTGAGTTTTTCTTTTTCACCAGCACCACGGGGTTTAGATAGTCACTGTCACTCGGCTCGATAACACCATCGCGAAGCATCTGATCGATGGCCGCCTGAGCTCTGTCCTTATATGCCACAGGGAGTCTATGTGGGCGGCACACTACAGGGTTGTCACTGGTGGTTTCAATTTTATGCTCAATCAAAGTTGTACGGCCCAAGCCGCTGAACACATCGTCAAACTCTTTTTTTAGACCACTGAACTCTACAGACGAAGCTGACACATGATCATCACTGACGCTAGAGTCACATTCACTCATCAAATCCTCACCGGTGAGTAGCATGGCGACCTCATGGAACGCTCCTTCCTCCCATTCCAGCACCGGCGCCTCCATCAGCTCACACTGGGTGCTGCCGGTAGGTGCTGCATCCGTCCGTTGTATAGATGTCGCCCCGAACGGTGCGTGCAGCCGCGCACCCAAGTCGTGGTGCTCAGCGCGCCCGATAGATGGCACGCTAGCGGCCGCCCCGGTCACCGCCGGGGGCTCGGGCCCGTCGGCCGCTCGGACCGAGCTGATGCGGACGACACGCCGATGGAAGTCGACTGAGGCGCCGAACCTCGCCAGCAGATCCGCCCCCAGTACTCCCTGCTGCACATCCGTGATGAGGAAGTCGTGCAGTCTCGTTTCACCATCGATGGTAATCGAGCATCGCAGCACACCACGCACAGGCATTGGTGACCCGTTCGCAGCCGTGACGTACATCTCTGGCGACGTGTCGTTCGGCTGAAAAGACGGCGGAAGACAGCTGACGGACGCTCCACTGTCCACCAGCAACTGTACCCGTCGCCCATCAATCTCAGCATCGACGAAAATGCGTCCGTCCGGCCGCTGCGCTCGGGCGGCCAGCCCGTCCATCTGCCGCGGCTGCGGGCCGCGAGTGCGGCTGCACCGAGCGATCACGTGACCCCGGCCGCCACAGCCCCAGCACACGGGCCCGGCGATCAGCTGTCCCGGGGCGCCCCGACCGGCCCGAGCTGCGGCGCCCGAGACTGGCCCTCGGCGGGGCGGGCCGGTGACCGGGCCGCCGAATGCCGCTCCAGTCAGGCGCCCGCGCAGACTTTGACACATCAGTGCGCTGTTGACCACATCTTCCAGCTTGCGTGACGTGCCAGCACCGAGCACAGCCGACTGAAGAGGCTCTCGTAGGCCACAAACGAAAAAATCGCGAGAGAGCGTCGCTTTGTTAGAGGCAGCAAACCTGGGGTACACTTGCTCTACCAATAGCACAATGCGGTCACGGAACTGTTCGACGCTCTCGTTATCTTGCATCGTTGCACGCAACAGATCCAGCATATAAGCGTCTCGGTACGGCTCACAAACTCGGGTGAGATACCCCTTGATGCGCACAAATGATGCGAGATCCGTCTCCGGGCAATCAGTTAGCGCCTTGTTGCCCACACCAAGCAGCGCCGGAAAAATCCTGGCCTGAGTTGCATCGTCCCAACTATTGGCACGCGCGACCGTCTCAAAATACTCAATGTACTCCGCCATGGTGACGCTGTCCGTCTTGGACTGTGGGGGCACAAGCACTGGCGCCCCCGGTGCACTGGGTAACACGTCACTAGGCATCCTCGCCCTCGCGCGGGGACCGTACCGCCTGCCACCAGATGTAGCGATCACGGTACATAGAATACTAGGTAACACCGGTTTGTCCGCTCAACACAGGGCCAATGGTCACCACTTTCTTCAGCTGACGTCTGTGACCTTGAGCTGACCTAGGATGATAAACAGCTGACAATTTAGGCCATTTGGAGCTCACTTGACAGCTGAAGAGCGTGATTTAAAATATAAATATTTGTCAGGCACTGACAAAAGATATTATTCACCAGTCATTTTTTAAGCACATTCTGTCATAAATTAGTTGACTCCCTCTGGTCTTCCACACGGCAGAAAATGCAAGTGCAAATTCTGCCGTCTTGAAGTGAGCCAAACGCTTATGATACACATGATCGTTTCTCTCAAATCACAACGGAAACTGCGAGAAAACAAGAGAGAGTCGGACTCTACAAATGAATGAATTTGGAAGAAAAATAGCTGTATTTTTTCCTGTGGAAATGTTGACTTTGAAAACATTGGCCATCAACTTTAAAATTGCCCCCAAATATGAAAATGTGTGAATTGACAAAACAGGCAATCTTGCTGTTTTTGCCCAAGTTTGTTCATGATTGAGAGAGATTCGATGCGAAAATGCACTGATATATACTTTTGAAAGCGAGGTCTCGATCAGTGTATTAATTTTGATTTTTAACTTAACGCTAGTCCCACTTTTCCCTCCAAGAAGATATATTTGTCAATTTTTCAATAATCATATTATGCGTCATTGCTTTAAAAATAAAGAGAGTCGGACCGTAATTCTTTCAAAATGACTGATCGTGCTCAATATCTATCGGAATATATCAACAGATTGGCCAGACTCATTGGCTAAATATGTTTAAATTGCATTTTTCTTACTTTCTGCAGAATTTCCTGCAAAATTTTACTGTAGTTTAAGCTGCGTTTCCTGCAGATTGTGTTCACAGACCAATGGGAGACAAGTATTTCTTCATCAACAGGTTTATTCGCCATCAATTGGTCTAGCTGGTGTTTTTCGTATGCGCAGCTTATGTCACAGCTGCGTAAGAACACGTTCGCTTTAAATCATTATGGGTATGGGTATTTCTTTTCGGAATATCAAAGGTCAATGTTGATGTGTTTCATAAGATTTGTGGTGGCGGGATTATCGTCATTAACTAATTACTTGATATCAATATCAGATTTTAATGGGGAGTGGTGTAATTCCCGCACGACTGTTGACTTTCATTGTAATTGCCTGAGCTGGTTCCTGGGCCGCCTCAGATAGCAGGATGGTGTGTCAAGTATCAACTTGACAGGAAGGTGGGTACCCAGACACTGAAATTTCTGTGTAATTTGCGCCAAAAATTAGGTACCTATTTGTGCAAAAATTAAACCCTTTTTATATAAAGCACATGTGCACATCTACCGATCAAGGCTATATCAAGGCTATGGCGTCTGCCGCCATGCGCCGAATTCGGCGCATGCGAAGTTACCTACGCCGGACATGCGCTGAAATTTTCGGCGCAATCCCGCCACTATGCCGGACATATAAGGCATAACGTGTATTATTTCCAGTCTGGTACAAAACAAAAATCAAACCTTACCTAACCCCATGTTGCATGTTCATATGAACTGTAGATCAGATATTTTTTTGAAAAAATACCCATCTTTCATCCTTTCAGCATACCTACAGTCTACTAAACAGCCTTGGTATCAACCTAGCATTCATACTTTATCTGCACATACATATTGTAGTAAAGACCTCTTCTTCTAAGAACTGTATTTACTTAGCAGCCCAGCACGCTCAAGCTATCCTGGAAACAGGGACCCCAAATCAGTAGCTGCAGACATGCACAAGCGCTCGTCACATGCAGCGCCATGCAGGGGCCCAATCCCACCAGAACATGCCCAGGCACACAGCACAAACCATCCACATTCCATGCAGCCAGGAATCCATTATCACAATATTGATATATGTGGTATGTTTTGTTCAGTAGGTTATATGTAGTAGGTCAGCCGTCAGGTGCCTACATGCTATCATTTGTCATGCTTTGATTTCAGATGGTGTCTTGTGGGCTTTATAGTGGGCTTTGTGGCCCTCGTGCAAGGGTTAAGTGTTGATGCACATAATGCAATGTGTTTTTTCCATGGGCGCAGGAACCTCACGTAAAGTTTGGGGGGGGGGGGGCAGAGAACTTCAATGTCACTTTGTGGGAACCGTAATACCCCTATGAACAAATTCTTTGCAGTTTCGTGCTCATCTCACCTTGCTGAACCATTTCTTGCTCTTAGTTTTGAATTTAAATGAAAAATAAATATTTTACTTTAAAAATTAGCATAGCTGAAAAGTGGGGGCATGTCCCCCCCCCTCCGCTCCTACGCCTATGGTTTTTCTTAATGGTACAAATCATCCACATTCATATGTGAAGGGTAGGTAGCTACCTACAGAACCAAATCAATGCCTCAATTGGTCATTGTTTTCTTACAATAAGTCCCTCCTCTGCCAATCGCACTGAAGTATCTACTGTCACAATGCAGTGTGCGTCATGATTTATCAACTCTATGCTTACAATATATTTCCATTTGTCAATCACATATTGTTTTTTTTACAGGCTTTCCGGTTATGACTGAGGCCGGCATCTCACCTGTCCTGGCTACGCCAAATCACTGCGGATGCCGGATGCCGAGGACCGGAGAGCCAACCGCTTTGAGGCGTGAGCTCTGTGGCGTGGCTCGAGTGACGGCTACGGCGCCGTCGACCTGGTTGAATAGCTGGGGCCTGGACGAGGGTGCCCTTAGTACGGTGGCCAATCGGTTACGTCCGAGGGGCGCTCGAACACGCTGCCGTCGCGTGGCTGCCGGCGGCCGCCCCCTCGCACGTGAATCTTCTGGAGCGAGGACTGCGAGAGGCGGCCGCATCATCACCTGTGTCCGCGCTCAACACCGTGCCACGCACTAATGGCGGAAGCCCGACTTTCTCCGATGGAGGAGAGAAGCTGGACGCTGGCTGCCAGGCTGCTGGGGAGGGCGCTGGCTCTGCCATCAGGGGACCTCCTGCGCGCGACCGCCAAGGCCTCGGCACCGGCGCGCCTGTCTTCGGTCCGAGGCTGGAGATTGCGAGGCCGCCAGGCCTGGGCGAGAGCGAGAATCCCACCGTGTCAACAGACGGCTGGCGTCACCTTCCGGTTGGACGAGTGCCCGATCCGGGCTGGGGCCACGGCGGCGGAAAGGGAAAGCGTGGCTACGCTGCACCTCGCGTTCCTGCCCCTGTGTGCTGTCCGGCTTTGGACGGACGGATCTGCGGAGGGCGGAGTCTTCAGGTGCTGGGCGGGAGCCGTGCTGGTCTGGCTGTATTTGTATTTGTATTTACATTTAAGAGCGATCCACATACAAAGTGCGTGGCGATTACTGCTCAGAATCCGTAACCGCGGCTGCTGATCTAATCATTCAAAACATTTGCACATTCACTCACGTCAAAACAAGGACAAGGCTGGACGAAGAGGCCGAGGAACTGCGGGCCCCGGCCGGAGAGCTGTGCTTTAGCTACCGCGCGGAGATGGTGGCGCTGGTGACCGGTCCGGAGACCCTACTCGGAAGAGACAGAGACCAGGACCTGCGTTCCGTACCTATCTGCTAACTGTGCGGTGGTGCTGGTGTAGTGCAGCATTTTTGGATGGATAGCTACATTTCACGATTAAATAGCTGTTACGTTTCAGTGCAGGTGGCGTGACGAACAATGTGGTAGTTATCTGTTGGCCACTTCTGCGGCCGCTGCTATTTCCTACTCGAAGGCGGGCGCGCTGTTTGGCTGGGCCGCCAGGATGTTCCCATTATGTGTCGACGACAAAGCGAGTGTATTCGTGTTCTTTTAATGCACAGAGGTCTGTTGTATATTTGAAGTTTTATTTTAAGTTGACGATTGCGAAGGGCAGATTCATCTTCTCTCTTTCATTTGTGTTGCCACTTTATCGTTCATGTTTGTTATAAGTGTCCATGCGGCTTGGTTGTCATCTTTATTCCTGATGTATTTTATTTTACGAACATGCTGGTGATCAATGCAATACACTTTTGGTTAATAATGCTGCTTTAGCTCTGATCCTTTGTGGTATGTCTTGACTGTACTACTGCGATAGCGATTTTTCCTCACCAAAATATGCAGGCAACCAATGTAAATGCTGGCAAAAGTTTGTCATTACGTGATGTATCTAAAAAAACATCGAGTTCCTGAACGTGGTCGTGTACTACGTAACCGGAAACTCAATAGGACGCAGAATTCTGTGAAGCAAAACTACAGAAGTGAGGCTGGCCACGCCAAAATCAAGTGAGATATGTCTAGCCTTTCTTCAGCCGCCAAGGCTTCGATAGACTATCCCCGGGTTCGGTGTCTCTCGAACTACGAAGATTTAACGTCGTCCGGCCAATCCTGGTTAAGGTCAGCGGGGATTTAGCTGTGGTTATGGAACAGGATTGGCCGTCCGAGAGACTCCGAACCTGGGGTATGTTGCAGCTCAGCTATGTCGACCGAGTGTCGTCGCAAGCTGCACCACTAGACGAGAACAAATAAAACCGTCCCGTCCTAGGCTGACTAGGCTTAGCTAGGTGGCAGCACAGTCGCGCCGGCAGGGGGCAGTGCCACAACCAGCCGACTGATATTTTCGTGTGACGTCAGAACCGGTGCCTCCCTGGTAGCGATCGACTGTTTATTGGGTCACTCACAGGTCAGCTACACGCGCGCCTCTAGCGGCGACCTCCACAACACACTACAATATACCAAAGAAGCGTATTTTTCGAAATTTCAAAAATACATATTAATCTCTGTTTAATTGCAAGTTCAATGTTATATAACATTTGGCATTTGAATAATCCGTCTTAGAGTTACAGCCCGCCAAACTTAGCGCTGCAAAGCAAGATCCAAAACATGTTATACACCATAACTAAAAAAAATACTTAGGTATCTGATAAGCCTGAAATTGTTACAGGTGGATTCAGAGCCCCTGATTACCCCTGAGACCAATTCTCGTCAAATTCCGAGAGATGAGGGTGTCAAATTGGAAAAAAGTGGTACGATCTATCGTGGAATGCCCCCTAGGAGGTCAAATTTTGATGTTGACCTTTCAAGGTCAAATTATAGTTCATTCGACGCGTTTCGGCGAGAAGAACACGATTCTGGCAATAGAAATGCCCTGGCTTTTTTAATCAAAAGTCATTGTCGAAAAACACTTTGTAAAAAAACTATTTTTGGAGTTTTTGCCCTCTGGAGGCTAAACCGTTGACCTGAGGTCATTTTTGATGATAACCTTATGAAAAGAAGAGTTCAAGAGCTATCGATTGCTTTTCCCAGCAGTTTTCTAGGTATCATAGTTCCTGAGACAATGGCATGATTTCTGAAAAATATAATGACATTTCGCAAATTTTGACCTTTGATGACCTCTGGTGACCCCAATATTGCTCTAAGATGAAAAATGACCGAAATACTTTCAAACGTACCTACGCATCGAGAGCTATCGACTGCTTTTTCGCGAGTCTTTCTAGCCCTCTTAGTTTTTGAGTTAGAGGTGGGTGGTAACATATGCCCCCCCCCCCCCCCCCACTAGGGCGAAGTTGGCTGAGACCGCCACTGGGGCGCGGGTTAACTTAGCAGCCCAGCACGAGATCCTGGAAACGGGACCCCAGATCAGTCGATGCAGACATGCAGAAGCGGACGAGACATCAGCGCCATGAATAGGGGGGGGGGGCAATCTCACCATGGAACATGCCAAAGCATAGGTACATGATAGCAGCCATCCACATGGCCTGCGGTCAGGTATCTACATATGTATATCCATTATCACATTTGACCCGTCCGCAAAGGCACGGCATATTGGCGGGGTGAACACCATGCACACGCCAGCCGCCGCTCCACGAGCATGGCACTTTCGAAACACATAGACACCATCCAGCAGCCATTGGCTCATGGCCTGCGCTACGCAAATGATCGCGGACACATCATTCTCACATCAGGACACAGATACACTTAACCCTCGCCCGCACATGGGGGGGGGGTTAAGTGTCTTCCCCCCCAGTTAGTCTTTCTGCTCTGCACTCAACATTTTAAGAGCTAGAAGCCTGATTTTTCGTATAGCTGCTCCTCTATATCCTGTCTTTATGTCCACTGGAAATTTCAAGCTTCTGTGATTTTTGGTTTCGGAGATATGACCTTGTTTTTTCAGGTTATATCATAACCAAATGACCCATTCTGAACACCTTGCGTTGGCTATGGGCCTTGTGAGCTTTTGACACCTTGATTTCGTCCTTTTTTGCCAGTATTACCTCCCACCTATCATGGAACATGCTGTTCGACGATGTACAGATGTCAAGGTCAGGGTCAAGGTCAACCTAGGTCATCTAAAATAATGCGTTTTAGGTAAGCTGAATTTAATTCTCGTGAAGTTTTTTGACTGCATTTTTGGTAAAAGCTTCTCAGATCATGATTTCATGTAATATGGACCCAAAAACAATCGGTGCACACATCAGTATACACACAGACACACACAGACATACAAACACATATAATTGACCTTGACCTAACTTGACCTGAAATGACCTCAGCAGCAAAATTCTGGTCGGGTAGTGTGACAAAGAGGTTCTAGCTGGCTTGGCACCAGAAAACAGCATCGTCATCGGTATTTGATAAGCAGCGCACTTGATTTCCAACGGTGACCCCAAACAGCAACATTTTTTAGTTTGACTTGACCTGGAAGGTCAATGACTGACCTGAGAAGGTAAAACTGGGTATCATTAGACAGGGCCTCGGCTAAGGAATTTTGACTGGTGGGCCACTTGGGCAGCGACATGGACTGACCTTCGTAGCCATAGCCCCCCCCCCCCCAATTTTCGATTTCTCCCCAGATTTCGGCCACTTTATTCTGCAAAAAACGTCAGGATGGCATTCAAAAATGTAAAAAAAAAACGGGGCTCGACCCCCCCCCCGACTCTTCAGAGAGAGGAGAGAGTAGGGACCCACAACCCTCTCAGTGGTGATACTCCGGCGGGGTGCACATAAAATCGCACAAGTATGCACAAAATATTGACGCAGATTATAAAACTTTGGACGATAACTTACGGCCGATCGGATGTTAAAATCAGCGAGCCCTGAGTGGATCGCTCGCCAACTAGTCGAAGAGTCGAAGAGTCGGAGAATCGAAAGCGGTCGGACGGGATCGGGCGTTGTCGAGTGGATCGGGAGGAATTGTGAACAGCACGAGTGCCACTTTATACCTATATAAAGTGGGTTGTAGCAGGAACCCCAAAAGGGGGTTGTAGCAGCAGCCCCAACATCTCTGAAAATGATCATTAGGCCTATTGGTGTCGCATGGAAAATAATTTACTCAATTAGCCCAAGCGCACTGCGCAACCCTAATATTTTCTATAAAAAAGTTATGTACACTTCTGGTGAACAGTGTCCCAAGCTTCAGATTTCCCTTGGGTGTCTGAGTGGAAAATTCTAGCAACCCAAAATGTGAGAGTGGAAAATTATCCATTCTTATTCTTGAGTGTCATCTTCAGCCCAAATGAGAAATTTTTGGAACGCTGACTGTGAACGGTTCGAAATTCGTCCGACTGGTCAGATGTGTGACTGCAAGCATCATACCGGTCGTGAAGACGTATATTATCGCTTGCAGACTTCAATCGGCTGGAAGTCGCCGACACTACCTCTAGTTTGACTCTTTTAAGTTGCGGGTACTCTAGTCCACTTTTTACCCCAAGGATATTGCAAACAATAGGTTGAAGTTTTTTTCTTCACAAGAATATGTTTCACCGATGTGTATTTTACAGCCTGAAAATGTACGATAAGATCTGCTAATTCAATTTGAAATGTGTAAAATGTGAAAACTTAGAAAAATTACTGGTGGGCCAAATCTTTGAGGCTGGTGGGCCATTTCGGGTCACTGGTGGGCCATTTGACCCACCAGTTAACATGTTAGCCGAGGCCCTGTCATTAGATTTGTTTCTTCCCAAAGAATCTTTTTGGTCTTTACCGCGAAGCTCTATCTCCAACAGGAGCGAAATGGCGCGGGGGGGTGGCAACCACCCTTCCCCTCATCCATGTGCGTTCTAGGAAAAGAAAATGGCATGTGCGGGCGAGGGTTAATAACACGCGACAGTACTGAAAGTTTCGTCGACATCGGCCGTTTTTTACGCGAGTTATTCACAACAAAAACGAGAGGGTTCCGTTCGATCCCCCCCCCCATACGGGCGGGGATTAAACCTGTATGGTGTCCATAATTTATAATCCATTCATTTTTTGACGAGCTGGGCCGGGCTGGGCGTTGACGCTTTTACCATGAATGGGCTCGGGCTGGGCAGGGCTGTGAACCCATGGGCCTGGGCTGGGCTGGACTGAGATTTCCCGGCCCGTGGCCAACACTGCTTTCGGTCAGCAAACTCACCCCCGTTCGATGTCTCTCGAACGGCGAAGATTCTACGTCGTCCGGCCAATCCCGTTCAAGGTCAGCGGGGGCTCGACTCCGGTTATGGAACGTGATTGGCCAGACGGACGTAGAATCTTCGTCGTCCGAGAGACATCGAACGCGGGGTCAGATGCTCAAAGTAAAGCTTGTTGATATTTTCATGGTAACCATAAGCGGTAATAGCGCTAGTAGCGGCCAGCAGCGTGCCACGAAACCGGGCCCTGGCGACGCGCCTGCGCTGACCTTGACGGCCGCGCCCCGCGGGCGGGCACGAGACTGGGCCGGGTCACCAGACGGCGGCCGAGCCGGGGGGAGCGCGGTGCCGCTGCTGCGCTCTCTCGTCAATCAGTCGCGTCGTCTGCTCCCCTGTGTGATCTAGACTTCGCTTACTACTTCTCTCTGTTACAATTAGTGTTTGGTTTGCAGCATTATCGGTTGTTTGTGCGATCATTGTAATTATCACAATTGCTGGTAATGCATTGACTCATGGCCTACACGCGAACCTTCTGCAATTGACTAAGCTGAAATCTCATTCTCGACTGACCGTTCATTGTCTCACGAACCGACTGAATTTTGCGGTAAGTACTAAATATACAGTGGCTGGTTATTACTCGATTTGGCCTTTTTACTTGTTGAATAATTTAATGAGATGGATATTAATCAATATCGATAAGAATTAATTGTATGTTTTTAAAATGATGTAAGTAATGGTAATACAATTCAAGCATTCTGATTAGCTTCAGCCATCAGCACCCTCCTGCTTTATGCCTACCTACCTTGGCAAGGTTTGTTTTCTTTTTCACAGTTCAACCCGAATCCGCTTGTTAGATAGCAGTCGGGAGGGGGGGGGAGGTTCGGTCAATCGTTGTCATTTTTAGCACGTGCTTTTTTTGGCAACCGTGTGCCAAAAATGACAACGATTCTGCTGTTTTTGGCAACGATGAAGCCGATTTCACTCCTCGGCGAGAAAATCACGTTTTTGGAAATTTTGGAAAAGAAGTGGTGCAAGAAAAAGAAACCAGCTTTAACCCGCGCCCCACTGGGGTCTGTGTCCAGGAAAAACTGTCGAGCGAAACCTAATTTCATTGACCTCGAGGTTACCGAAGACGTCACAGGTCAGGTCAAAGTAAAAGTTATCGATATTTGGCTTGTTCACATTTTGGGCTCTGGCTGCCGTCTTACAAGTCAGATCAGGCTGATTTTTTGTTAGCACACTCGTAAACAGATGCTTTAGATACCCTGAGGGCACCCAACTTGTACTCTGATTTTCAGGTCAGGGTCAGGTCATCATAGGTCACGGAAATCTTATGTCATAAGTCGGTCACGTGACACATGTTTTATGGTCCATTTAGGCCATAGATTTCGAATTCGGTGTCGCCTGTATCATTTGAGGACATTTTCATCTGAATATAGCTGAGGTCAGGTCATTTTCAGGTCAAAAAGGTCAAATTTCAAAGTTGAAATATTTCAGCAAAAACATGTGTATCGGATGCAGTTTGAGCTCAGGAGCACGATGGTGCTATTTATATTGGTGTACGATGTCAAATTCGTACCTTAAAATTAATTTGAAAAATTTAAAATTGTGAAATTTTTGCTATGAAGCGACCTATAACTTGGCCATTTTTGAAGATGTCTGGCTAAAACTTGCTAGAGTAAAATAAGTAGAGTAAAATAAATAGAGTAAAAATTTTACTTATTTTATAATAAGTAAATATAAAATAAATAAAATAGGGTGAATATAAAAATATACTTAATTTGCTAGAGTAAGTTATAAGCATGTGTTCTATCATATATATTACGTTTTTTTCGAAAAGTCAACAAGTTTTTGAAAAAAATATAACACAAATTTTGAATTTTAATATTAATAATCTTCAAAATTTTCAAAGTTTTGAAAATTAGAGATAGTAGTTTGATAGAACAGTCCATTCTGAGTCCTCTCATGCCAAGAAATTGGATGTAGCTCAAAAACTGAGCTCTTAGAAGCGATTCCAGTGGTTCAATGTTTTGCGTCGAAATTGGCCGAACATGACGTCACTCTGACATCATTTCCGGCTGACCTATGATAGATACGAAGTTTAAATTTTGACACAAGGTGTCAAATTGATGCAGTCGAAGGTACGGAGAGTTTGGCGGCGATACGTCAAGCGAATTAGAAGTTATTACAGAAAAACCGGAGGGGCGGCTATGAACAGCCCCCCCCCCCACCAGTGAGGCGCGGGTTAATATGGCCGTTGTTTGTATGGTAATCCAACGTTGAAGTGCACATTTTCTGTGGCCGAAAGTTGGAACTTGAAACTGAAGCATCCGAAATGATTGATATTGGTCGAAAACATAATTTTGATTAAAAAACAATGTGTTAAGTTTAAAGAGGCCATTTTACCCAGATGCGGTGGTTTATTTCTTTAAATTATTTTTGCTAAACAAAATCGTTATTTCCTCGCTGAGGAGTAAAATCGGCTTCATCGTTACAAAAAATAGCAGATCGTAGTCATTTTGGCACTTGTGTGCCAAAAGTAGCATGTGCTAAAATGCTACTTGACCACTGCTAAATGCTAAGAAAAATAAATGCTACCTGCTAAACGATTGACCAAACCTTCCCTGACAGATATGATCATGAACAGCCCGGTACCGAATTGTTCGTGTCCATGGATTAACCGTTGGCTGATACTATTTTTAACGTCATTGAGCAGCAGCCATATCAATATCATGCTCAGTCACCCGTTCTATGTAACTAACGTTGTAACCCTCAGACATTGCACAATTCCCGGCCACTGCCACAGAGGTCGACTGACCGGACCCGTCCCTCAGGCGGTATGCAGGCCCCTCCACCGGCGTACGCTCCGGCACCGCCTGGCCAGACGGGCCCTGGCGTCTTCCAACAGGCCGGGGCTGCGCCTCCGCCGCCACCTCCGCCGCCTCCCGGAGGACCCGCCGGCTTCATGATGGCTCCAATGATGGGAATGGGTAGGTGTTGAGCACTAAGATGCAGAACCAAACCGGTTAGAACAAGTTAGAACTATATTTGCAGCATATGTAGTTAGTCCATAGTTAAATGTCGCAGAAAGTATTTATAAACAAAGGTACTCGTGCCACTAATAAAACTGTTAAGTCACATTAACCCGCGCGGGGCTGGGGGGTAAATTTTACCCCCCCTCGCGAATTTTTGCAATATCTCAAAAACGGCGGCGCGCAGCGCCGCCAAACTTTCAGTACCTTTTCCTACATCAATTTGACACGTTCCCTGAAAATTTGAGCGAAATCCGTCGGAAAATTTTTGAGAAATTGACGTTTTAGTGACGTCATGTTCGCCATTTTCGCCTCAAAATCGGCAAAAGTTCAAACGCCGCTAACATCTTCATTTTTAAAGGAATCAAGACGCAACAAAAAAAGGATATACGTAATTCTACTTTGACTTTAAAAAGGCTATCTCGGTTTTTTGAAAATTTTGGATTTTGGCCCAAATTTTTCCAAAAAACTGACTTTTTTGGGAAAATAGCTATAAAATCCAAAATTTTGAGTGTACCGAAAAAACCGGAATATATGTCAGAGAAGTGGTCTATGTGCACCTACATACCAAGTTTTAAAAGAATCGGTTCAAAAATGTGGGAGTTATTCAAAATTGTATGACGTCACGACACACAAAAATTTTGAAAAATGACTTTTTTGGAAGTTCTAGACCTCGTACGGAAACAAAAATAGCACCATTCGATTCGCCGTGAAAAACTGCATCAGATAGACACCTTTTTAGGCCTTAACAACCAACTTCAAAATTTGACCACACTTGACCTGACCTTGACCTGACCTCGAACTGAAATTCATCCAGAGGTGGTCCATATCACTTATTGAGTGTGCCTATTGAATTCTATGAGTAAAATGACCCATAAAACATGTGTCGCACATGCCCTTTTCTATATTTTGTTTTTTTTGTGACCTGACCTGACCTGACCTGACCTTGACCTTGACCTCTGAATGATATTGTATGCAACGAATATTGTCTTGGTAGCCTAAGAGCACGTTTTGGGCGATCAGTCTCAGTCCATGACTCCATTCTTCGGCAACTACGGTGCAAGGCCGATACTGTAGGAACTTGCAATTTGTACCCTTGACCTGACCTTGACCTTGACCTCGAACTTAAAATTAAGTACATGTTTTTAGTTGTTCGTGATGAGATCTTTCGATTGGCCTTTGAATTTTCCGAATCGGACCATTAGTTCGGGAGATAACAGGGGGGGGGGGTAAAATTTACCCCCCCCCCAGCCCCGCGCGTTCGGCTGGAGACCCCAGCCCCGCGCGGGTTAAATTAACTACCCAAATGTTGATTGAAAAATAACAACTAATACAAAAATAACAACAAATCACGGCAAATTCTGTCTTAACATCTCAGCTCGTACCAGTTTTTTGTTTTGTCGTAATCAAAGCCAGTTTGTCTTTTGAGTCGTTTACAAGAAGTCTGATACGGAATAGGTTTCAGTGCAATGCTAGGTTGCCCCGTATAGGTAGGTATGTAGGTACAATGTGCGTAGCTGAATTTGCTACATTTGCTAGATAGCTGTATTTGCATCCGCTTCCTGTTAGTACAATTCCGTGACTGGTACCCAGCTTCATATTCTAATACATTTCGTGCGAGTTTTTGTCGAAAACGCAGTGATTTATTAGGTACCATCCTTGTCGCACGACGCACCCTAACGTTTTATCGTAATCCTTAGTCCGTAGTCGCACCTCAGGAACTACGTTGACAATTATCCCGTTTCGAGCGATGGGTTGTTTGACCTGCCGCTCGGCGTTTCATCCCTCCAAACCCTATCAGACTAACAGTGCGACACCCCTGTCGTCTCCCGGCAGGTCAGCAGCAGCAGCAGCAACAACAACAGAGCACCACCAACTCCAGCAGCACCACGGTGGTGGTGGCTGGCGGCGGCGGCGGCGGCGGTGGTCCTCGGTCGCCCTTCCTCTGCCCCGTCTGCCAGACAGGCGTCATGGAGACCAGCTACACCTTCTGCGGGGTGCTGCTGGCCATCGTCCTCTTCCCCATCGGCATCATCTGCTGCCTCTACCTGAGCGGGCGCACCTGCTCCGCCTGTGGATACTCGCGATAGCGCCGCCTGTGGATACTCGCGATAGCGCCGCCTGTGGATACTCGCGATAGCGCCGCCTCGGCCTGTGGATACTCGCGGTAGCGCCGCCTCGGCCTGTGAATACTCGCGATAGCGCCGCCTGTGGATACTCGCGATAGTGCCGCCTGTGGATACTCGCGGTAGCGCCGCCTGTGGATACTCGCGGTAGCGCCGCCTGTGGATACTCGCGATAGCGCCGCCTCGGCCGATCTCTGAACACGACGCCAGGCTCTCCGAGGGCGCGCCAGAGCTTCACGCTAACCGCTCACTGATCTCAGACATTCGCTCGAACGGATTCGGTTGATGGTCATGGTTTGTGAAGCCATGATTTGTGTAGCGACTTCGGCATACAATTCAACGATGTGCGCACGGAAATCAATAGCAGATTCATCATGTTACACTGCAAAACTGATAGTGTGGTGGAAGTCCTCATTGCATTGCGTGCTCGAGTCTCGAATCTAGGGTGTTGTAACAAAGATGTTATCACAATGTTGCCGGTAATACCATACGCTTAATGGTCACTTCTTTTGCATTTTTTTTTTACTCGCGCCGTGCTAGGGGTGTGTTTTCACGCCCCTCCCCTCAGGAAAATTTCAGACCCAGGTCGTTCAAGTTCAGGTCGCCAGGTCACGTCAAGTGACCTTACCTAAAAAAAAAAAAATGCAAAGGCTCACTGTAGCTACACCGACGGAACGATCACTTTGACACTTTCAGCGATTGATAAGGGTAACAGTACGTCTAAAATCTTTATGTCGGATTTTTGATATCTGTGACCTAAGGTCAGGTCAATTTTGCGACCTCTCTGACCGGTATAAGTCAATGGGAGAAAATTGAAATGCGCCCCTTTTTGGACGAATGTCGTTCAAAACCCTTTCAAACATCGGTTCATAGGTAAACGTGACACACTGAATCGGAAATTCGCGCCTGCGACCCATCTGCGTGCCCCTGAGGTCATCTCAGGTCATGAAATGTCATCAGCTGCAGCGTTTTTTTTTTTTTACTATATATTTTGATGGAGACGTGCTAGAGCGGTGGAAACACGTCAGGTGTGTTCAGCTTGACGTCGACGATACGGATCGAATGATATGCAGTATGACCCTTTCTGGTCAGGTCCTGACATTGACCTGAGGTCAGATTTTCAAAAAGACCTTTCAAGGTCAACATTGAAATTAGACGCATCTCGACAAAAGGAAAACGACTCAAAATTTTGAGATGATAAAAAAGGAAATTGTCAGCAGTACGGTTCGTGCACCAATGTGCCAATGTTAAACCCTCGCCCGTGTAGGGGGGAGGGGGTCGAACGGAAACCTCCTCGGATTTTCGCAAATAACTAGCGTAAAAAGCGGCCGATCGCGACGAAACTTTCAGTACCTTCGCATTATCTAATTTTACATCTAGCTTCAAAATTTCATGACCCTGACCTAACTGACCTTTGACCTGTAACCTTCTTTTCGAGACAGACCATGTTTGGCCGGAATCGCGATACGGCGTATGTCGGTTCGCATTAGCCGCGCGTTTGAAATCTTTTCGTGGTTTCAAGCGTTCAGACATGTGATATGATGTTGGTCCAATGCATGAGGGTTGGTGTCAAGGTCACCTGAAGATCAGGTCAGGTCATTGACCTTTGATGACCTCGGTTCACTTTTTTGAGTTTTACATGTTTCTTGAGGCTAGTTCGTGAAGCCGAATTCGAGTTTAGCAACCATTTGAACATTTAAAAAGTAGTTTTGGTGCCTTCGTATTTCCTAACTTGTTACGAACCTGTCAGAGGCGGTTGACACGTACTACGAATACCCGGCAGGACCCGTACTGGTTGACCTGACCTGACCTCACCCGACCTGGTCTAAATGCACCAAGACATCATCTGTGATCAAAACCAACATGATATTCGTGATCAGCACCCCGGAAAACCCCATTGCAGCCACACTTTACGACTTTCTAAGAGGTCCCGATTTTCCCGATTCTTGGGTCATTGACCTGACCTGTAAGTTCACCCGATGACCTTGGATCTTAAAACTGGGTATCACCGGCTTCCTCTCGTTACGGGCAACACGCTCGTTTTTTCCGCGAAGCTCTAGCTCAATCAGGGGCCGAACGCGAGGGGGGGGGGGTCGTACCCTTGTGCCGTCGAAGGACGCAAAATGGCCTGTGCCGGCGAGGGTTAAAATTGGGCATCATCGGCTTCCTCTTGTCACGGGCAGCACGTTGCTTTTTTCGTGAAGCTCTAGCTCGATCAGGGGCGAAACTGCAATATCCCTTATATGTCCGCGGCTGGCAAAACAGCAATACGGGCGAGGGTTAAGAGGATAAGTTCAAAAATGTGGGAATTATTCAAATTTTAGTGACGTCACGGCGCACCAAATTTTCAAAACTTTTTTTTGAAGTTCTAGAACCTCTTACGGGAACCAAACAACACCATTCGTTGTGAAAATACATCAGATAGACACCTTTTTGAGTCCATCTTCAAAAATCTTAAAAATGAGAATCTTAAAATAAAAAGCGACCATCTTCAAAATTTGACCTCACTTGACTTGACCTTGACCTGATCTCGACCTGAACGTCTTCCAAATAAGGTCTGTATCACTTATTTAGTATGCCCATCGAGTTCTGTGACAAAATGGCCTCATAAAACATGTGGCGCACATATCTTTTGCTATAGCTCATTTTGGGTGACCTGACCTGACCTTGACATTGACTTTCTTATCACATTATACGCAATGCATCTTGTCTTTGTAGCCAAGAAAGAGGCTACAAAGATCGGCTTCCTCTCGAACGACCATGTTCCAGTTGAAACGCGTAGCCAAGAAACGCGTTTTGTATAATCAATCTCAGTCCATTCTTCACCTACGGCGCTCCAAAGGCGATAATGTAGAAACTTGTAGTTTTGCCCTTACTTGACCTAACCTCTGACCTACTAAGTTTTTTTTTGCTCCAAAGGTCCGTCTTGTTGAGAACTTTCGATTCCCGTTTTCTCAGTCTTTTTACGACCATCGGTTCGGAAGTTGGACAGGGAGTCAGAATCTGCCCCCCCCCCGACCTCCCCCCCCCTCCAGCGGGGTTTGTGCGGCTGAATAGCACAGCGATGCCCGGGCTAGTTTTCCGCGAAGTAATAAACAACGCATGCTAACCACCCATCACAGAAAATATTTGAAATTGGCAAACGGATGATGATATCGCTAAGGTCGGAATGCACGTCTGCATCTGTTTTCGTGTGTTTTTATTTCACAGTATCGATCTCAACAATTTCTGCTAGGTATGGATGGTGTATCACTGCATTTGTTGACGTGCAAACAGGACAGCTACACTGATCCTTGAGCGAAAGGGGCTCGACCCTTTTCTCGGCCTAACCCAAGGCCGGGCGTGGGTCTCGGCCCGCGTCGTCATGGTGAAGGGTCTTTTTGGCCACACCTAATTATCTTATGAACTAAGAAAGCTGAAGAGACGTGAAAAAAGCAATCGATTTCTCTCTATGGCCTCTGTGAGTAAACTGGCTGTCATTTGCCCAGATCAACGCTGCGGTCACTTGAGATCAAAGGGGAAAATTTTTCGTCCAAAATTTCCCCGATTTTGACATTTTTTCAAAGACCAGCACACGCTTCCTGAACCAATGTATGTACTCGTATGTAACATGTAAGTACATACCGAGGTTATCCCCCGCTCAAATACGGTGTCGGGTTTGATTATAAGCCCGCTCAACCATACCTACACGTGGGCACCGCGGCGTACCGTACCCGGCTGATTGGGCTCGGCGTTGGTCACACGATCGATCACATCGTGTAATAGAGAAAACCTCACGACACGGACTGTGCCTCTGAACTGGTGCTTCCAAGTATCGGCGTGGAAATCAGTTGTCTGTTTGCTTCCACAATCATCGCCGAAGTCGGCCAGCCGTTGGAGGGATTACTCGTAACTGGCTTACAGCCATTATCTAGTTCAAACGTTGGAACATGTTCACGCTGCTTTGTTACGCTTGTTTTGTTACGCTAGTTAAAGCATTTTAACGCGGTCGCGCTCGGCGAAACAATGATTTTCATGTTGGACAGGTGTTCCAGCCCAGAGATGGAGGAATTGTGGTGTCTCACTGGGATGAACTCCTATATGAGACCAGTGAGTTGGGAAGCCAGCGAGTCTAATCAATCGGTTAGAGATGCTTAACCCTCGCTCCTCTCCGAACAACATGGGGCCTTCAGAAGCCGGCCAACTTTTATTTCCTTGTCTTTGCTGGCACTTTTCCCATGCACCAACATGAATGCTGTAAACATAAACTGAACTTTTATTGAAATTCATTAGTATCTTATCCACCAGTCCCACGCATCACATGATTGTATTATTTATCGAACACCGCAAAGCGTAAACTATGAGCACTGTATGATTTATACATTTATTGTCAATAATAATATCAATATAAATTAACAATAATGTAAGCAAAGCCAAAATACCGGTACCGCATTAGATAACATGAAATAATATGCCAGCAAATGTGCAGTGCTATAAGCGGAAATTGTTTTTGATAAGATGTTATTGATAAGATACATCTGAAAACTGACCGTCATAATAAGGAAAGCCCTGTAGAAAAGTACATTTAGGATTGGTCGTACCTATATAGTATGCATACATATAACAACAATTTGCGAACAATAGTATACCAATTTTGATACAATTGACTTAGGAGTCAGTTTTTCATGTTCTTGAATACAATGATTGAACTCCGAAGAACCTCACATTTCTCTTTCAAGCAGAACTTATTAACTATGTAATATATACCAACCTTATTTTTAACCAAATATGAAAATAATAAATATAGCCAAACAAACTTATTTTAACCAAACTTATAACCAAACCAAACTTAACGAAACTTAGAATAATGTAACCAAACTTATTATATAATCAAACTTCTATAACCAAACTTATTTTTATAACCAAACTTATTTTTCTTAAACAGCTACGTAACCTCAGTCTATGCGCTGAATAGTTGAATGACTCCACTTCTATCTGTTGAATAGCTGTATGACCTCACTTTCCTCCTCCTTCCCCCACCAGCCGGCATCGACCATGTTTGCGTTGTCCCTGCGATAATCAAACGTTTTTCCGGGCGGCAGCGGCTGTGTCCAGTTGGTCCCGTAGTTAGTCTCTAGGTAGCGTTCCGAGTCGCAGGGCACTCCCACCACCAGGCCGTGCAGGGTGCCCCAGCAGAGCGTGATTTCCGGGTACACCCACCTGTGAGAGGAAGAGAGCGGGTTAGAAATACCGTTGGAGGTGGCCGCGGGGCGTACTGAGTCGTTTACTCATTGACTTTATAATGCATCTTATACCGTGATGTATAGGAGCATGTGTGGCTGCCGGTAGGAGTTAACCCGCACCGGCTGAGGGGGGTGGGTGGGGCGGGTGCCGCCCCCCATAATAGGTTTTTTTTTCGCGATAGCTCCGAACACGCTGGCGTTAGAAAGCTTAAACTTTTTGCGAAGTTATTCACCAAAAACCGTACCTTGGGGCACTTGACCTCACCTCAGAGGTCACCGGTTGACCTAGGACCTTAAAATCGGGTATCAATCTCTGAGTCTCGTAACGGCGCTCACGCTCGTTTTTTTCCGCGGCGCGCTAGCTCCACCAGGTGCGAAACGCCGAGGGGTGGGGGTGGAGGGGGGTCGTACCCGCCCCCCCCCCCCTCGGCCGGCGCGTATGTAGAAAACCAAAAGGTCCGGCGAGGGTAAAGCTGACAATGTTAGACGTTGATGTCAGCTTTGAAAGGAATGTGAATCTACTGCTGATCCCTTATACCCATATAGGTAAGTATGTGATGCTAGTATGTATATATGTACATAGCTACCACTATATACTCGTAGGCATTAGGTATTGGTATCCTGGATTCACATGAGATCTAACATCCTTCTGTCAATCTCTCACCTGTACTTTTTCCGCGTGATCGTGTCCACACCGGCGATGTATCTGCTTTCTCTGTCGGGATACGAAAAGAAAACGTCGATTCTCATCCCATTCTCGTCCTCGAACGCCATTTCTAGGCTGTCGTTGAGCCGGCCGAATTTTGACGCGAGCACAAGTCCGGCAGAGTTTAAAGTTTCCACCAGTTGCGTCACGGTGACGTTATCATTTACGAATGGTTCCACGGCCACTTCTATATCAACGTCATCCATGGCTGACACTAGGTCGCATTGCCGAATGTAGCCTGCGTAACAAGAAAAAAGGGAACATGTCACAATCGTAAATATAATTCAAACATTCCATGGCAGTTACAGGTGTTGGTAATGCAATTATGCATGCTTCAGTACAGAGGTCGCCTATGTAGTTATTTAGGCCTACAACCCTCGTCTTAATGTTCGTAGGCATTCTCACCCCGGTGAAACCGAAGATAACTAGAAGACTAGGCTGGGCAATCACACTAGGTAGCCACTAGGTAATCACAAAACAAGGATATTACATGATTACTCCGCGGCCCGCGCCATAGATTAAGTATAAGTCACAGCGTGGACTTAAAATCAATAGGAGTTAGGTACAGATTCTGGCATTCTTTTACGTTCTATCAATTCGCATAATAGCAGTGATGTCAATAAAACTAGATTTTCAACAGGAAGGTATGTGATATAATTTAATTTTATTTTAAGCCTGAAAATGTGCCAGCCAGCTAGTTTGGAAGATAACACGGGGTAAGAAAATGCCATTTCAATCTCCGAAATTCGCTTTATGACCCTTGCGGGGCGGGTGCGAGCGTCCTGGCACCGTATCTACAGCCACCCCTGACCCCGCTCACCGAGCAGGGTGCCACTGCCCAGCCAGTGGGGCACGCCCAGCGTGTTGCACGCGCTGACGGCAGCAGCCAGCAGCGCCCAGGCGCGCCTCCTGAACCTGTCGGCGTCAGGGCCCTCCTCGCGCGGCGCCAGCCGGTGGTAGGCGGCGGCCAGGGTGCGGTTGCAGGCCCGGTGTCTCGCTGGTGTCATCCCGGCTGGCAGAGTGTCGCCGGCGGACAGAGACGTCGGCTGGAAACTGGCAAACAAACTGGGAGGGCGTTAGGCTCTCGATCTCGATCTCGCTCTCGATCTCGAAGTTATGCAGAGATAAGTGTAGTAGTAAATAACATCAGCTTTCAGCTGTAACACTTCTTTCAAAATAGCATATTCTGAAATCACATTGAATGCAATGCCGGCCCTGTGTGTGTCGCAAATGAATAAAATACATGTGAACAGTACACAATGACGTATACCTACTGCGTGTAAACCAGTACGGGGTGATGGATAGCATATAGCAGTTCGGCATAAAAATGTGTTTGTTGACGGTCTTGCCGCCTTGCTTGCTACTGTCGTGCCCCTGTAAATAAGCCTTGCATCATTGGCGGAGACCGCCTTTCACCCGCGGTTTAATTGATTGCAAGCAAAATGCAAAATACATATGCATCATATAAAATATAAAATACATATAAAATAGTTGTATATCAACACTGGTCTGACATCAATTTTCTCTGAACCGTAACGTCAGTAGGCAAATGTGCATATAAAGGATAGCTGCGTTTGAATAACGGGAGGCTCAACTCCGCCCTATGACCTGAGTAATTAGTACCTATCTTTAATAAAAGAGCCCCGTGCCCTACTGCTGTCGGCGTTACTGTGTGTAGCAGCACTCTCGTCAATCAATGACCGATCACGTTTCCATGGGCACTCGTGATCCGGATCAGCAAATTTAAATCGCATAATATTTCTCAAACTCTTCGTTACAGGTTATAATTCAGAGTGGATTAGGCTTATATAATCAGTCCTTTATTCTAATTTTCATATATTGGCTAACTAGTTATAGTGGACTAGCTAATCCACTTTTGCTGATCGGGATCCCTGGTGCCGATGGAATTGGGCTACTGTCCCAAATGCAAGCAAACAAGCTGCCCACTTGCATGTACTACGTGGACATTTGCGCACTGCCTAGTCTATTTTTACTGTTAACCCTCGCCCTGGCAGGGCATTTTTCATAACACGGCCTGGCAGGGGGGGGGGGGGGGGGTCGATGCGACCCCCCCTCGCGATTGGCTCCTATGGCACCTAGAAACACCAAATTTGGTAGGTAGGTGGGCCCCCTAGAGTTCTCGCCCCTGTGCAAATTTGGTTGCTCTAGGTCAATATTTAGGGGGGTTTTGGGGGGTATAAATGTAAAAATTTCGCTAAAAACGGGTCAAAAGTTTTTCGCTTATAACCTTTTAATCTAATTAAGATAGAGCAAAAAGAAAAGCACCAGTGAACTCAGCACGTCAAGGCGCGTCGAATGATATACTTTTTAGCTTGCTTAAGTGTACTTAAAGTTTTTCTTAAATTTTAAGTAAACTTAAAGTTATAAATTAAGTTCAAGTTAACCAAATTGCATCATATCACATATCATTCGATTCGGCTGATCACCAGGAACACAATGATACTATTTTTTAAGCTCTAGCGTCATTATGTGCCAAGTTATTGGCAAAAACGTCATTTGACCTCAGTTGACCTCATTTGACCTGACCCATGGATAAGTACACCAAAGAACGAAGCACCAAGTGACCTGCTGTTATTTACTATGGATTCAAAGCACAAAAGTGATAGAAAGAAGTAGATATCTCCAGTATTTTCGGAATTTAGTATTTTCCCATAGGCTTAACATTACGACGTAATGACCTCTAACTGACCTCAGGTCAGTGACCTCAAAAACCCGAACTGTATGTTATACAACTCGGTGAACTTAGCATATCCTGAAAGTTTGAAGGAAATCAGTCCAAAACTGTGAGTTGGACAGGTGCAAAAAGAAAATTGAAATTTGACCATTACCTTGTACCGGTTTTTCTGACCTGGTGACCTGACCCAGGGTCACCCGAACCTGAAATTTTCAGGTCATATGTAAAAAGGTTGCCCCATAGGCTGTGCCAAATTTGGCGGCGCTGCGCGCCGCCGTTTTTACGCTATCTTCGAAAAACCTTAGGGGGGGTCGCATCGACCCCCCCTGCCAGGGCGAGGGTTAAACTTCGATGATCATTTTAGTCCCAAACACTTTCACGTGGAAAGTACTCGTGATCCACTCGTCAAACTGCATCGAATGATATATGTATATGTTGACCTCGAAAGGTCAAGGTCAAAGGTTGACCTCAGGTCACGTGACCTCGAGGTCATCATGTATATCATTCAATTTGCCTTGACGAGCCGAACACAATGCGACCATCCGCGCGGCTGTATCTCGTTCCTGTAAGAAGTTATTGGCAAAAAACCGTTTGTGACCTTTGATGACGTCACATGACCTCACAGCCGGCCAACAGCAAAACAGGCCTCAAGTTAGTAAAGGTTGATCGTATTTGAAGTCATGTATGGTATATGGGGCCATTCCGACGCGTTTTAGTGAAAAAAAACAGGGAGTTGATTTTTCCCCCATTGACTTATAATGGTAGGTCGAGAAATCGACCTGACCTTAGGTCATCGATATTGAAATTCCGAGATAAACAAATTGTAGCTACCAATGACCTGATAACATCCTGTGACTTTCAAAGGCCTCCGTCATCTACTGTAGCTCTGACACTGTGGCAAGGTTGCAAAAAAGTGACTTGAGGTTGGGTCATTCAAAGTGACCTGGTGACCTGATCTTAAAAGTTAGGAGGCTCAAACTTGCACACCATTGGTAAAATTGATGAGACAATAATCATGCCGAATTTCGCGGCGCTACGCGCCGCGGTTTTCCCGCTATTAATGAAAAACCTTAGGGGGGCGGATAGCCGCCCCCCGTCGATGCGCGGGTTAATATTTGGTATGCATTCTCCATCAGCTTATGCACAGAAATTAGTGCTTCCTAAGGCCACCGGGCTCTTGAGAGCGGCTGACGCAAAACCATGATTTGTATCAACATCAATTGAACATGACGTCACTCTCACGTCATTTGCGGCCGTTCTGTTCTAAAGTTTTGTCAGGACATTACAAATGTGATGCCAAAAGGACACACACAATTTGGTGACCCAATGAACATTCGTTTAGCAAATAGATATAGGAACGAGGACAGGGGGCCGCTTCACCCCTTGTTTATGTGGCCCGAAACAAAAAATGACCAAAACAAAGTCACCGTTTGACCCCACCCCACTTGCTCCCGAGCCTCAGCCGACGGATGAGGCAGATGGAGGAACCGTTCTGTCCCACCCTTACACTCCGTCATAGTCACGAGCACTGGCAATGAATAAAATATTTGTGATCAAAATAGTATGTGATGCGGTGTAGCAGAGGAGTGTGCAGTGTGCACTCTGCAGCGCAGTGTGCAAGGGTGGAGAAGCGTGGTTCAAGGTTTGTTCATTATCACCAATTTATCTCAGTTTGCAAAACAACGAGGCATTGCACTTTGAGCCGGAGAGCAGCAATCATCGCTGCAACAGACCGGAAGTCATCTGGGAGTGAATTCAACAAGCACACTCTTGTTTGCAACAAGCAAAACAAAAGTTATTTTGTTTAAACCGCGCCGTGCTGGGGGGGGAGGTTCCCTTAAGCTTTTTCGCAAATATCTCAAAAACGGTGGTGCACAGCTGTTCATACCAATACCTCTTTTCTGCACATGCCGTGAAAATTTCAGACCCGGTTCGTTCAAGGTCACGTCACCAGGTCACGTCAAGTGAAAAAGTTCAAAGGCTCGCTATAGATACACCGACTGAATGATCGCTCGAAACTTTCAGCGATTGATAAGAGTAACAGTATGCATAACATGTATATCTAGGAATATTGGTATATGTGACCTAAAGTCAAGTCAATTTTGCGACCTCTCCATTTTAAAGTGACCATCCCACCTAAACTTTACTTTTGAGTTGAGATAGCCAAAATGGGGTACCGGCTTGCACTTACCGGTTTGAACACTCACAACATCGAGAAATGCCTCAAATCGAAAATATCATTTTCAAAGTTGCAGCACTTTGGATGCATTTGAATGCCCCTTTTGAATGTGTGACGTCAGCGTAGATCTAACGATTTTAACGTTTGGTAGCACGCGGTGGTATGTATATAGCTGCTTTGCGCGCAACAAGTACCGCACTTTCAGCTGCCAAACTATTGCTTTCAAATATAGTCGCTAGGAACAGCGGAGATCTCAAAAAGTAAACAAAAGTAAAAGTGTAATATTTTGAAAACCGGTGAATATTTTTCGGTGAAATTTGGTAGATATTTGTTTTCGCTCTTTCTGAACCGAGCGACAACCCTTTCATGCCAATTCATTGACTTTTTGGAGGGTGGGAGGGTCCCTTTAATTCTATTCCGGGTGGGGTAAGGGGGGGGGGGGGCTGCGATGGTTTGAGTGTCACTGGGCCGGCGGGATTGTAGGCCCCTGACTGCGGTCTATGACCCGGGGCGCTGGGTCAGCTGAGTGGCGGTGTGAGCGTGCCGACCGCCGGGCCGGAGCGGCGGCCGGCAGTCTGGAGCAGGGAGGCACCGGTTCTGACGTCACACGAAAATATCAGTCGGCTGGTTGTGGCACTGCCCCCTGCCGGCGCGACTGTGCTGCCACCTAGCTAAGCCTAGTCAGCCTAGGACGGGACGGTTTTATTTGTTCTCGTCTAGTGGTGCAGCTTGCGACGACACTCGGTCGACATAGCTGAGCTGCAACATACCCCAGGTTCGGAGTCTCTCGGACGGCCAATCCTGTTCCATAACCACAGCTAAATCCCCGCTGACCTTAACCAGGATTGGCCGGACGACGTTAAATCTTCGTAGTTCGAGAGACACCGAACCCGGGGATAGTCTATCGAAGCCTTGGCGGCTGAAGAAAGGCTAGACATATCTCACTTGATTTTGGCGTGGCCAGCCTCACTTCTGTAGTTTTGCTTCACAGAATTCTGCGTCCTATTGAGTTTCCGGTTACGTAGTACACGACCACGTTCAGGAACTCGATGTTTTTTTAGATACATCACGTAATGACAAACTTTTGCCAGCA
This sequence comes from Amphibalanus amphitrite, assembly GCF_019059575.1. Classification (NCBI taxonomy): domain Eukaryota; kingdom Metazoa; phylum Arthropoda; class Thecostraca; order Balanomorpha; family Balanidae; genus Amphibalanus; species Amphibalanus amphitrite. The sequence continues at coordinate 1,524,889 of NW_024881518.1, forward strand.
TTTACATTGGTTGCCTGCATATTTTGGTGAGGAAAAATCGCTATCGCAGTAGTACAGTCAAGACATACCACAAAGGATCAGAGCTAAAGCAGCATTATTAACCAAAAGTGTATTGCATTGATCACCAGCATGTTCGTAAAATAAAATACATCAGGAATAAAGATGACAACCAAGCCGCATGGACACTTATAACAAACATGAACGATAAAGTGGCAACACAAATGAAAGAGAGAAGATGAATCTGCCCTTCGCAATCGTCAACTTAAAATAAAACTTCAAATATACAACAGACCTCTGTGCATTAAAAGAACACGAATACACTCGCTTTGTCGTCGACACATAATGGGAACATCCTGGCGGCCCAGCCAAACAGCGCGCCCGCCTTCGAGTAGGAAATAGCAGCGGCCGCAGAAGTGGCCAACAGATAACTACCACATTGTTCGTCACGCCACCTGCACTGAAACGTAACAGCTATTTAATCGTGAAATGTAGCTATCCATCCAAAAATGCTGCACTACACCAGCACCACCGCACAGTTAGCAGATAGGTACGGAACGCAGGTCCTGGTCTCTGTCTCTTCCGAGTAGGGTCTCCGGACCGGTCACCAGCGCCACCATCTCCGCGCGGTAGCTAAAGCACAGCTCTCCGGCCGGGGCCCGCAGTTCCTCGGCCTCTTCGTCCAGCCTTGTCCTTGTTTTGACGTGAGTGAATGTGCAAATGTTTTGAATGATTAGATCAGCAGCCGCGGTTACGGATTCTGAGCAGTAATCGCCACGCACTTTGTATGTGGATCGCTCTTAAATGTAAATACAAATACAAATACAGCCAGACCAGCACGGCTCCCGCCCAGCACCTGAAGACTCCGCCCTCCGCAGATCCGTCCGTCCAAAGCCGGACAGCACACAGGGGCAGGAACGCGAGGTGCAGCGTAGCCACGCTTTCCCTTTCCGCCGCCGTGGCCCCAGCCCGGATCGGGCACTCGTCCAACCGGAAGGTGACGCCAGCCGTCTGTTGACACGGTGGGATTCTCGCTCTCGCCCAGGCCTGGCGGCCTCGCAATCTCCAGCCTCGGACCGAAGACAGGCGCGCCGGTGCCGAGGCCTTGGCGGTCGCGCGCAGGAGGTCCCCTGATGGCAGAGCCAGCGCCCTCCCCAGCAGCCTGGCAGCCAGCGTCCAGCTTCTCTCCTCCATCGGAGAAAGTCGGGCTTCCGCCATTAGTGCGTGGCACGGTGTTGAGCGCGGACACAGGTGATGATGCGGCCGCCTCTCGCAGTCCTCGCTCCAGAAGATTCACGTGCGAGGGGGCGGCCGCCGGCAGCCACGCGACGGCAGCGTGTTCGAGCGCCCCTCGGACGTAACCGATTGGCCACCGTACTAAGGGCACCCTCGTCCAGGCCCCAGCTATTCAACCAGGTCGACGGCGCCGTAGCCGTCACTCGAGCCACGCCACAGAGCTCACGCCTCAAAGCGGTTGGCTCTCCGGTCCTCGGCATCCGGCATCCGCAGTGATTTGGCGTAGCCAGGACAGGTGAGATGCCGGCCTCAGTCATAACCGGAAAGCCTGTAAAAAAAACAATATGTGATTGACAAATGGAAATATATTGTAAGCATAGAGTTGATAAATCATGACGCACACTGCATTGTGACAGTAGATACTTCAGTGCGATTGGCAGAGGAGGGACTTATTGTAAGAAAACAATGACCAATTGAGGCATTGATTTGGTTCTGTAGGTAGCTACCTACCCTTCACATATGAATGTGGATGATTTGTACCATTAAGAAAAACCATAGGCGTAGGAGCGGAGGGGGGGGACATGCCCCCACTTTTCAGCTATGCTAATTTTTAAAGTAAAATATTTATTTTTCATTTAAATTCAAAACTAAGAGCAAGAAATGGTTCGGCAAGGTGAGATGAGCACGAAACTGCAAAGAATTTGTTCATAGGGGTATTACGGTTCCCACAAAGTGACATTGAAGTTCTCTGCCCCCCCCCCCCCCAAACTTTACGTGAGGTTCCTGCGCCCATGGAAAAAACACATTGCATTATGTGCATCAACACTTAACCCTTGCACGAGGGCCACAAAGCCCACTATAAAGCCCACAAGACACCATCTGAAATCAAAGCATGACAAATGATAGCATGTAGGCACCTGACGGCTGACCTACTACATATAACCTACTGAACAAAACATACCACATATATCAATATTGTGATAATGGATTCCTGGCTGCATGGAATGTGGATGGTTTGTGCTGTGTGCCTGGGCATGTTCTGGTGGGATTGGGCCCCTGCATGGCGCTGCATGTGACGAGCGCTTGTGCATGTCTGCAGCTACTGATTTGGGGTCCCTGTTTCCAGGATAGCTTGAGCGTGCTGGGCTGCTAAGTAAATACAGTTCTTAGAAGAAGAGGTCTTTACTACAATATGTATGTGCAGATAAAGTATGAATGCTAGGTTGATACCAAGGCTGTTTAGTAGACTGTAGGTATGCTGAAAGGATGAAAGATGGGTATTTTTTCAAAAAAATATCTGATCTACAGTTCATATGAACATGCAACATGGGGTTAGGTAAGGTTTGATTTTTGTTTTGTACCAGACTGGAAATAATACACGTTATGCCTTATATGTCCGGCATAGTGGCGGGATTGCGCCGAAAATTTCAGCGCATGTCCGGCGTAGGTAACTTCGCATGCGCCGAATTCGGCGCATGGCGGCAGACGCCATAGCCTTGATATAGCCTTGATCGGTAGATGTGCACATGTGCTTTATATAAAAAGGGTTTAATTTTTGCACAAATAGGTACCTAATTTTTGGCGCAAATTACACAGAAATTTCAGTGTCTGGGTACCCACCTTCCTGTCAAGTTGATACTTGACACACCATCCTGCTATCTGAGGCGGCCCAGGAACCAGCTCAGGCAATTACAATGAAAGTCAACAGTCGTGCGGGAATTACACCACTCCCCATTAAAATCTGATATTGATATCAAGTAATTAGTTAATGACGATAATCCCGCCACCACAAATCTTATGAAACACATCAACATTGACCTTTGATATTCCGAAAAGAAATACCCATACCCATAATGATTTAAAGCGAACGTGTTCTTACGCAGCTGTGACATAAGCTGCGCATACGAAAAACACCAGCTAGACCAATTGATGGCGAATAAACCTGTTGATGAAGAAATACTTGTCTCCCATTGGTCTGTGAACACAATCTGCAGGAAACGCAGCTTAAACTACAGTAAAATTTTGCAGGAAATTCTGCAGAAAGTAAGAAAAATGCAATTTAAACATATTTAGCCAATGAGTCTGGCCAATCTGTTGATATATTCCGATAGATATTGAGCACGATCAGTCATTTTGAAAGAATTACGGTCCGACTCTCTTTATTTTTAAAGCAATGACGCATAATATGATTATTGAAAAATTGACAAATATATCTTCTTGGAGGGAAAAGTGGGACTAGCGTTAAGTTAAAAATCAAAATTAATACACTGATCGAGACCTCGCTTTCAAAAGTATATATCAGTGCATTTTCGCATCGAATCTCTCTCAATCATGAACAAACTTGGGCAAAAACAGCAAGATTGCCTGTTTTGTCAATTCACACATTTTCATATTTGGGGGCAATTTTAAAGTTGATGGCCAATGTTTTCAAAGTCAACATTTCCACAGGAAAAAATACAGCTATTTTTCTTCCAAATTCATTCATTTGTAGAGTCCGACTCTCTCTTGTTTTCTCGCAGTTTCCGTTGTGATTTGAGAGAAACGATCATGTGTATCATAAGCGTTTGGCTCACTTCAAGACGGCAGAATTTGCACTTGCATTTTCTGCCGTGTGGAAGACCAGAGGGAGTCAACTAATTTATGACAGAATGTGCTTAAAAAATGACTGGTGAATAATATCTTTTGTCAGTGCCTGACAAATATTTATATTTTAAATCACGCTCTTCAGCTGTCAAGTGAGCTCCAAATGGCCTAAATTGTCAGCTGTTTATCATCCTAGGTCAGCTCAAGGTCACAGACGTCAGCTGAAGAAAGTGGTGACCATTGGCCCTGTGTTGAGCGGACAAACCGGTGTTACCTAGTATTCTATGTACCGTGGTCTGGAGTTGGAGCGGTGCCAATAAAGGTCCGTGCTGAGCCTGGATGTTACAATTGGCGACGAGGTGAATATCGTGCTATGGAAGATGGCTGAAGGCTTCAGTTTAGCCCCATTTGATTTACGCGAAGATGTGTGGGAAGAGTGGTTCGAGAGATTTGAGTTTTACTTGGATGCAAGAAATGTGACTGACAGTGGCAAGAAGAAGTCCTACCTGCTTTCACAATGCGGTAAGGATACCTATTCTGTGTTACGGAGTTTGGTGTCGCCAGGCAAAGTCGGTGACAAATCGTACACAGAAATTGTGACTTTGCTCAATGGTCACTTGAAACCTCGAACGTCTGTGACTGTGGCTCGATTCAAATTTAACACGTGCTGTAGAAAGGAGGGCCAGTCAGTAGCAGAGTATGTTGCTGAGCTGAGGAAGCTGACTGAGCACTGTTCTTTTGGAGAGACCCTGAATGAGATGTTGAGAGATCGTTTGGTATGTGGAGTGAATGATGCTCAGATGCAAAGGAAGTTGTTGTCGGAAGAGACACTGACATTTTCTCAGGCTAACCGGATTTGTCTGTCACTAGAAGCGGCTTCCAGGGACGCCAGGATCATCGGAGGACAGGAGAGCACCGTCAACGAGATCTCTGTGCCGGGTCGGGACGTGACGCCGGGTGGGATCAATGAAGTGCACGCCGGCCAACGCAGTCGCGGTAAGCCATGCCACCGCTGTGGCCTTTCTCATCCGGCCCAAACATGTCGCTACGCCAGCTTCAAATGTTTCAATTGTGGAAAAATTGGCACGCCGTTGTGTAGTCCCCAGAGGGAGCGGAGAACAGTCTCAAACCCGACGAGGGGGCTCCCAGACAACCAGGCTGGTGGAAAGGGACCCGCCCATTTCTGACGAGTCTGATTCTGACTCAGATAGGATTCATACTGTAGTCAACGCCGTTCAAAATGCGGCTCAGCCGGTCATTGTTGATGTTGATGTCGAGGGCACAGTCATACAAATGGAGGTTGACACGGGCTCGGCTGTCTCGCTTTTGAATGTGAAGACGTTTCAGGAGATACATCCGACTCCTGAGTTGAAGAAGCCAAAGTCTGTCCTCAGAACCTACACTGGAGCCAAGATTCCGGTCGTGGGTGAATTCATCGCGGACGTGAAGTACAACAACCAGGCGAGATGGCTTCCACTGGTGGTGGTTGGAGGAGATGGACCAAACCTCCTCGGGCGCGACTGGCTTGGGAACCTGAAGCTGGACTGGTTCAACATGTTCTCGGTGAGTGGAAGTGATGCTGTCACGGCTCTGAAAGAGAAATACGCTGAAGTGTTCAGGCCAGGCCTGGGTGAGCTCAAGGGGGTGAAAGTTAAACTAGACATTGACAGTAGTGTGGCTCCCAAGTTTTACAAACCGAGGCCGCTACCTTTTGCATTGAAGAAAAGGGTCGATGAGCAGCTAAAGCGAGAGATTGACATGGGTGTGCTTGAACCAGTTGGACATGCAGCTTGGGGTGCTCCGATTGTACCGGTGTTAAAGTCAGACGGCAGTGTCAGAATCTGTGGGAATTTCAAGCTGACAGCGAATCGTGCCATTCGTGTTGACAAATACCCACTTCCAAGGATAGAAGATCTCTTTGCCTCACTGGCGGGAGGCAAAGTCTTCACCAAACTCGATCTGAGCCAGGCCTACCAGCAGTGCGTGGTGGATGAAGACTGCAGAGATGTCCTGACGATTAACACTCACCTTGGACCTCTCAGGTATCGACGCCTGGGCTTCGGTGTCAACTCGGCGGTGGCGTTGTTTCAGCGAGAGATGGAGAAGTTGTTGAATGGTATGCCTGGTGTCTGTGTTTTCCTAGATGATGTGCTCATAACTGGGAAATCCCAGAACGACTGCTTACAGCGCACATCTGCGGTGTTGGAGAAGCTGCAAGATGCCGGACTCCGTGTGTCGGAGAAGAAGTGCAAATTCTGCGTGGACAGCGTGGAGTACCTGGGACACAGGATCGACGCTGAGGGCTGTCACCCCACAGAGGCGAAGGTGAGAGCCATCCACTCTGCGCCAAGTCCCAAAAACGTGTCAGAGCTGAAAAGTTTCTTGGGCATTCTGAATTACTATGCTCGTTTTCTACCAAACCGATCTGAGGTACTGTCACCATTGCATGAGCTTTTGAAAAAGGATGTTTTGTGGGCCTGGGGACCAAAGCAGCAGAGTGCTTTCAATGAGGCAAAAACGTTGATAACGTCGGAACGAGTGCTGGCGCATTTTGATCCAACCGTTCCTCTTGTGCTCACTTGTGACGCATCCTCTGTTGGCATTGGCTCAGTGCTCTCACACAGATACAGAGATGGGTCCGAGAAGCCAGTGGGGTTTGTTTCACGATCGCTATCCAAAGCTGAGCAGAAAATGAGCCAAATTGAGAGGGAGGCGTTGGCCTTGGTGTTTGGCGTCACGAAGTTTCACCAGTATTTGTTTGGAAATGACAAATTCATTTTGGTGACTGACCACAAGCCACTGGTCAAACTGTTCGGTGAGCATGAAGGGATTCCGGCGACAGCATCCGCAAGGATTTCGAGATGGGCGCTACGGTTATCCGCGTACAATTACACGATTCAGTACAGATCAACGACGCAGATAGGACATGCCGATGGTCTCAGCAGATTACCGCTTCCCGTCTCGAAGGAGCGTGACCATGAGGTGTCTGAGATGGTGTGTTTGTTGCAGAGCTTGGAGGAGGAGTTTGCATTGGACTCCTCCCGGATTGCTGCGCTGACGTCTCGGGACACTCTGCTGAGTCGGGTGCGGCAGGCCATAGAGACTGGTGAGTGGCCTGACGAGGAGGACATCCGCTCATTCTTCCACAGGAGAGATGAGCTGTCGGTGATCCGCGGAGTGCTGCTGTGGGGCAGCCGCGTGGTCGTGCCTGCCAAGGCACAGAAGCACGTTTTACACGAGCTACATGAAGGACACCCTGGGGTGAGTCGGATAAAAGCTGTGGCGAGAACATGTGTGTGGTGGACTCATATAGATGGAGACATCGAGCGATTCGTGCGCTCTTGCGATGGGTGCCAACAAACCAGGCCCCATCCTGTAAGAAACGAGCTACATCAGTGGAATTGGCCGAGAAAAATTTGGTCGCGAATTCATGTCGATTACGGCGGGCCTGTGAATGGGAAGTATGTACTGGTGGTCGTTGATGCAACATCGAAATGGGTGGAGGTTGTGTTGACGACTTCTACGTCCAGCGCTGTTACCGTGGATGCTCTTCGTTTGCTGTGCTGCAGGTTCGGCCTCCCGGACACCATCGTCTCGGACAACGGTCCGGCCTTCATCGGGGAGGAGTTCCAGCGGTTCACGAGGAGGAACGGCATCCGTCATGTGAGGACGGCTCCTCACAGGCCGGCAAGTAACGGGTTGGCGGAAAGGTACGTCAAGGAAGTAAAGTATGCGCTTCAAAGATCTACTTCCGGAACCATGTCCGTCAAACTTGCTAAATGGCTGATCAGCTGCCATTCAACACCCAATGCAACAACGGGGGTAACGCCTGCTTCAATGATGTTCGGTCGAGAGTTAAAGACGAGACTGCAACTTCTCAAACCGGACTTGGAACGAACTGTAGAGCAGCAGAAGGATAGACAGAAAGAGTACTATGATATGCGTACTAAAGGCCGTCAATTTCAGGTGTCCGACAGAGTCTACGCCAGAGGCTTCGGGAGCTGACCGGTTTGGTCGCCCGGAGTGGTCGTCTCTCTCCTCGGTGCAACGATGGTGGAGGTCCGGCTGGACGATGGTCGACTGTGGCGCCGTCACTTCGATCAGCTGCGGTCTGCGGGCGACTCTGCTCCGAAGAATCGCACGGAGACGGACGTCTGCGACTTCGGACGGCTGCGGGAGAGGCGGGACCTGGCGGGTGGCGAGCCGGACGAGGGTTGGTTGGAGGACGATCAGCAGGAGGATCCCGTGGTGATCTCGGACCGGAGACCGGCGGCTGACGCCGGCCAGCCTGAGCAGAGCTCGGAGAGTCCCGGAGTACAGTCGTCTCCGGCTGCTCGTCCCCCCTCTGGTGCGTGCGTGTGTGCGGGTGATCAGACTTCGAGTGCGCGCGCGTGTACAGGTGATCAGAGTCAGACTTTGAGCGAAGGGACTGCCACGGGCGTGACTCGGGATTCTTTGGTGTCCCGAGGGCTGTCGGGCTCACTAGAGAGAGCGGAAGGTGTTCCGTCGGTCACACTGCGTCGATCACAGCGGGAACGACGCAAGCCGGACTATTACAGACCCGGTGCTGGGTAGATATGTGTTAATGAACACTTGAGACTTCTGTGTAGCTGTTGTGTTCTTTTCGTTTCTGAGCCAGGAATGGCGTTTGTTGTTTGTTTGTTGTTGTTTTTTTTTTTTTTTGGAGGGAGGTAATGCGATGGTTTGAGTGTCACTGGGCCGGCGGGATTGTAGGCCCCTGACTGCGGTCTATGACCCGGGGCGCTGGGTCAGCTGAGTGGCGGTGTGAGCGTGCCGACCGCCGGGCCGGAGCGGCGGCCGGCAGTCTGGAGTTGGAGCGGTGCCAATAAAGGTCCGTGCTGAGCCTGGATGTTACAGGGGCAAAAGGCAACCTCAGGTTTTTCTTGTGCCATGGCCAAACGCCGCAAGATATTCAGCTCATAGGGTTGCTTATTAGCGACCTTTTCCTTTTCGCAACCCATCCCCTACAGAAAAGCTGGTAAGAGACATCGGGGAGAAAACAATGTCAAAAGGACTGCCATACAATAGCTCAAGAAGAAAAATGAATGGGAAAAGAGAAAAGGGAGAATGAGGGGCTGCTGAAGCTTGCGATGTGTGGCAGGTGATACTCATTGTCATGGCAGACTGCAGGGGTGCTGAATCCAGTGGGGGCCTCCAATACAATACGGGATAACCTAAAAAAATTGGGTTTCGCTTTATTTTCGCCTTTGGTGCATTACGTGATCAGCTTCCACAAACATAAATGTGCTTGCAAAATGCTCCTGTTCCAGTGATTAGGTGCATGGCGTATATGATATATTGATGTATCTTATTTCATGTTTTCGAGCGTAACATTTTCGCCATTTTTACTATGGGGAAACCCATAGACTTTTACCGACCCTCCCCGGTCACTAATCGGGGCAAGTGCCCTATAAACGTTTTTTGCAATGGTTTGCCAAAACGCTCACTACAAATAAATTTGTGGATAGTGGGGCAGAAAACGAATATATTCTGATAAGAAAGTGAACGACCTTTCCAAAAATCATTCCAGTAATACAGTGGCACCCATAAAGCAAGAGCAGTGACGGTTCAAATTAAGGGGTCGCTAATTAGGCATCTTACCCTACTTGATGACATTTCCTAAATATTCATTGCGCACATTACAGCAAGCAAATTACCGGGTCAGGTCAGGCCAGGTCACCAGAACGGGTTTGTTGACCCCACCTCAGAAAAGTTTGAAATGACGTCAGAGCTAGAGTTTTTTTTTTTCACGGAGCGATTTCCTCTCTTCCGGTTTTCATTACAGTAGGTACCACTACCAGTGCATGTGTAATTTGTACCTATATCTCAGAATTTTTACATCTGTAACCTGTGGTCAGGTCAGAGTCATGGTCCAAGTTAAAAGCCTATGGAAAAGCATTTAAATGCGTCCTGCTTCGAGTAAACGAGTCAAAACCACCCAACGAGGATTATGACAGATTATCTTATCTGTAATGACCCAGGGCCCAATCTTACCAATGCCGTAAATAGGATTTGGCAGCACTGGCCGGAGTTAACGGCTCTGATATCAAAGATATTTCTTTTATTTACACTCAGCTAATCTTGTCCAATGATTTTGATAGCGTGAATGATTATGAATGTTGCCTGAACAAATAAACAAGTGAATGTGGAATAGTTCTGAATGTTACCGAATGCCGTGAATGCGCATTCACGGCATTTGGTAAGATTGGGCCCTGGTGCCATTTACTGACGGGGCAACGTGAAAGGTCATCTGAGGTCATGTGACGTAATCCATAGTTTTTAGCCAAAAAATTACGAACTGTTGGTGCTAAAGACATGTGTGTGTGTGTGTGTGTGTGTGTGTGTGTGTGTGTGTGTGTGTGTGTGTGTGTGTGTGTGTGTGTGTGTGTGTGTGTGTGTGTGTGTGTGTGTGTGTGTGTGAGAGAGAGAGAGAGAGAGAGAGAGAGAGAGAGAGAGAGAGAGAGAGAGAGAGAGAGAGCGAGAGAGAGAGAGAGAGAGAGAGAGAGAGAGAGAGAGAGAGGAGAGAGAGAGAGAGAGAGAGAGAGAGAGAGAGAGAGAGAGAGAGAGAGAGAGAGAGAGAGAGAGAGAGAGAGAGAGATGATTTATTTGAGCATCCATATTCACTCTTGTCGAAACATTACGATTGGCGTAGAAGCGCTATGGCGCTTAACCCTCGCACGACCAGGCCATTTCTCATAACACGAACGACCAGGGGGGGGGGGGTTGTTACGACCCCCCCTGGCGTTTCGAAACGGAAGGTCGTAGAGCTTAGCGGAAAAAAACAACGGATTGCTCTCAACGAGATCTCGAGATTGGTGGTATATTTTTTGGTCCTAGGTCAACATTTGACCTACTTATGACCGGTCAAAGGTCAAATTTTCCGAAAAAAATCCAACTTTTTTAACTTTCCGCGGCGATTGCGGCAAAACGGTGGGAGATATCGACTTGAAACCTTCACTATCGTGTTCCTTGATCAATTATCTATCGTTTGGTATGTATTTCGTTTCCCTAGCTCTAAAAATGGCGCGTTGGGAGCGCCGGAAGTCGGCAAGGTCACAGTCGACGGCAGAAATTCGAAAAATCAAAATTTAAATTTTTGAAATCTGATTGTATTTTTGGATTTGGGAGGTCCATTTGCTCCCTATAGAAGCTAATATTGCTGCATATTCCCATTGAGGTGACAAGAATTAGCAAAATAGTGGTTCGGGCGCTTTTCAAAAATAGTACCGGACGCTGTTCCTCTTGTGACGTCATAGCTCCGTGACCTGACCTGACCCGGTCAATTTTCTTGCACCACATGATAGCCAATGCTTGCCCCAACATGCATGGGAAGTTTCATCATGATCCATCAAACAATGTGGGTATCACCGGCAGAAAACCTAGGGATTCGGCGCACACGTTTGGTAACTGTCGGCCGGAGGCTGTACCTCTTATGACGTCATAACTCCGTGACCTGACATGACCCGATCAATTTTTTTCGGCAAAAGATGCGCAAAGGTTGCCCCAGAGGGTATTGAAAATTTCAGCCCGCTACGACAAGCCGTTTAGCGTGCACTTTGAAAAAACCTCAGGGGGGGTTGATACAACCCCCCCCCCCCCCCTAGGCGTTCTAGGGTTAAAACGAGACGCCGCTCGAAACACGTAGAAAGCAGACAATAACACTTCTAATCGAACACTACTAATCACTACTGATCTTAATCAAAATGTCAATATTAACATAGGGAAGTCGACCCTGCCTTGGCCGAAGCGCCTGTCCCCGCCCCTACTCGCGCCATTGCTCTGTATTCCGAAATGGAAGTGCTGCTCCTAGTTCTAGCAGGCAAATATCCGCGTAATGTAAATAGTGCTTAACTGTTTGGTCATGACGCGTTGATTGGTATCCAGCGGGACTTTCCTATGTCAAATTTTGAAGTTGGTCTATCAAGGTCATGCAAGTATCTGTTTCAAACATTTTTGAAACAACCACTGAGTAAGCTGACATTGTTTTCAAAGTTGAATCAAAATACCTTAATGTTGTGTAAGAACGTTATGTAATAATACCAATTAATTATCTTTACTTACCTAGCACCAACCAAAATAAGTGCAGAGCAGAACGCCAGCCAAACGACCACCGCTAACTTTCGATGCCGAAAAATCAGAGTACGGTGCGAGGCCATTTCGAGCAGCGCCCAGCCTGGCCAGAAGTCCCGCACTAAAGCCGGCCCTAAAAGCGACTGCCGAGTGCAGGGTGCAGAGACAGGTCGGCGCGACGACCGTCCCGCGGAGCACGTGATCGATGACGTCACAACTATAGCCGCTTAATAGATTACAATTGAGAAGTTTTCTGCAAGCTTGCGCAGCTCGTAAATTTCTGACTCGTAAAGACTCGTAATTTTCTGATCATATGACATGCTTGCTAGTTACTAGTCCATTATGCATATTTTCACTGAGCGACTTTGTGGACAGTGAATATAGCCGTTTCACGACGGTTATCTTGACTTGTCAGATTTGGTGCAATTTGGTCAAATTAGACTAGTAGTTGATGCTTAATAGATCCCAGCTTAGGCTGCACTTTTTGCTTTTATCCCTGAATTATCAATTTATCACACATTTTTCGATTAAGGGATTGAAATAAATTCGTGATATGAAGATATTTGTTGTGAAAGAGATTTGGTTCGATTTGGTAAGTTTGGCAAAGTCACTGGCCTGTTGTGAAAACGGCTATGATCAATCATATAGGATATGCTATTTTTTTTCTGAGGAAAATGACGCTCCTAACTCCTAAGCACTCAGTCAGGAACTCGCACAGCTTAAAGTATGACACCATGCTTCAACTGCACACGATTTTCATATCCAGGCAATCGTTTCCTGCTAAGTTGTCAAATTACAAATACCTTTAGCATGTACGGTGACGCAAACCCCCGAAGCGAGGTATAAAAGGAGCGGTAGGGCTTCTACGTAGTTAGTCTCTCGTGTTTGAGCGACGTTCCCCAAGTCGATCACGGACAGCACGTCGGCAGCCGCTGCGTCATGTTCTCCGGCACCGTCACCGTCTGCCTGCTGCTCGTCTGTGTAGCTGTTTGTTCGGCTTCGTCCGGTGAGTGCACAGTGCACACCACTAATGCAAACAATTCCTTCAGCTGGGTTAATTAACAATTGTGGTTCATTTAAGAGACGCAGTGGTGCGTAAATATATCAGGGTTTCGTTCCTATTAGGCCCTAGGTTCATAGTGCTTCGGCTTTCCTTATCAATCATCCTAAAAATATTTTGCTGAGGTATATACGAGTAGCGGCGTGGCCCAGTTACCCATGTGACTGGGGGACGCCGTCTAGCCGACGCTGATTTATGTACTCGAGGGGGAGGGGGGTGTCGTGTTACGCCAGTGGCGGCGGCGACTACAGAATGATGTTCCACTTTTCACAGGCAATTATTTGCCTGGAGTGGTAGGCTGTGCCGCATCACACGGGATGAGTTCACAAATTATAGCTTTGTCCCAATGCTCACAATCGACACGCTTAATTGCGTGATAAGCGGCACAACTTAGCGCTCCGGTCAACTGATAGCTTCTGAGGAGTGGAACATCATTCTGTAGTCGACTATACTGACGGGCCGATATGGCAAGCGCTAATGCTAAGTTGCTATTCCAGATATTCCGTTTTTTTTTCTCGAAAATCGAAAGACTTTTTGGATTATTTGGCTATTATATAGCCATGGTATTTCTACACCTTTTATGTCTTGAACGTTCTTTTTCTTTTGTATCCTTAAATCTATAGGTCTGACAGTTCTTCGCGCGAAACCTTTTTTTGGGGGCGAAAGCGGCAGAACATGCTAAAGCTAAATACTACTTACATACATACGTTGTAGGTGTATTTATGCGCTTTGAGATTCATATAAAAAGGTATGCAATAAAGTAAAGGGAACTCATAATCAAGTCGTGAGCCTGTTTATTTTGTATATGTTTTTGTTTTGTTGGGTTAGGCCCTTTCGGTCCAATTAGACCATTTCAGAGCCGGGAGGATGATAGGATATAGGGGGAGACATTGGTCTGGGCAGGCACCCTAGTGAGTCGCCGGGGCTGAGCCCGTCCAGAAGACAGGCCACCCAGCCCCAAGGCACTCACTGCACCCGGCTACGGGGTGCGCTCCCTCGGGAGCAGCGGTGCCGCTCCAAGGGAGCAGCCCGCATGAGATAAAGTTGCCTTATTTTGTATACAAAAGCGAAGTTAATTAACACGCGCCCCTGGTGGGGGGGGGGGGGCTATTCTTGCCCCACCCTCCAGACTTTTTCATATATCTCCAGAACCGCTGCGCAGATCGTCACCAAACTTTCAGTATCCTCCCGGGTACCAATTTTACATATTGTGACAAAAAAAAACATCCAAAGGCTATGATAGGTTGGTCGCAAATGACGTCAGAGTGACGTCATGTTCTGCGCTTACGACCAAAAAAGAAAAAGGTTTTGCGGGAAGAACTGTCAGACCTACCTACAGCTTTGAGGATACAAAAGAAGAACGTTCAAGACATAAAAGGTGTAGAAATACCATGGTTACCTATATAATAGCCAAATAACCCAAAAAGTCTTTCGATTTTCGAAAAAAAACGGAACATCTGTGATAGACCCTACCGACTTCTCTTCACATACCAAATTTTAGAACGATACCTCTTTCTTGCCCAAGTTATAGCGAAAAAACTGTTCAAAATTGATGGCGTCAGAATTTTCAAACTCGATCAATTCTGAGCAATTCTAGACCACGTTGCGCAAAACAAAGACCATCATCAGAGTCGCCGTGACGAGCTGCATCGCATCAATACCTACCCACTTTATGCAAAAATATCAACTTTGAAATTTGACCTTTTTTGACCTGACATTGACTTGACCTCCACCAGTAAGTGACCTAAACAGTTCCTGATGGTCTTATAACCAACACCATTGAGTTGGAAAAGAAAAATTGGCCATGGAACATGCATTGCACAGCCCTAGTATAACTGGGCTCATGTGCTGACCCTTGGTGACCTGACCTGTGACCTGACCTTGCATTATCAGTGACCTCTAATAGCAATATATGTACTAGGCAACTGACATCCTCTCGCTGATTTTCGATAAAATGGGTTTTACGTTATGCTATAGCGCATTCCCTAGAAGACCCGTCAACGGCAAACCATTTTATATTTGGCCTGACCTGTGACGTCATCGGTGACCCCGAGGTCAATGAAATTGGATTTCCCTTAACACATTTGATAGGGCTTTCGAATGCCATTTGAATTTTACGGAGCCGTTAATTAGTTTCGGAGATACGAGGGAGGGGGGGGGGGGGCAAAAATAGCCCCCCCCCCCACCAGGTCGCGTTATAAACAGACGCCACCAGGGCGCGGGTTAATAACTGTAGCTACCACCTATTTCTGCATATTGCCCGTCTTAGCCCGCGCCCCGTAGGGCTATCGGCGGACTACCTACCACCCGTAGGGTGGGGGTGGGGGCGTTTCGGGCCCCCAAGATCTCGGAAATTTATCGGCCGATTTTCAAAATTCAAACGGTGTTCGATAGCCACACCGGGGAACTACCTGGTGACCAAAAATCATTGACGTAGGTCAAACCGTTGACGTCACAGGTCAGGTCAAAGGTAGGATTTTCACCGTTCACAGGCATTTTAAGAAATGTGTTGTGAAATCGAGTAAATTGGTAAGTCTAGTTATTGAAAATCATCGATGGTAAATTGTTCTTCAAACACATAGGGGAGACCAGGGAGGTATGGGCCGGTTTTGTGAAAAGGCAATTTTCTTCCAGTGGGCAGTGGCTAGACCCAGTTTTTCACTCTGTGTACGTGAAATTGCCTTTCGTCTGCAATGTGTGCCGGATATAAGGCATCTGGGATCAACTATTTTGTCTCGAGATAACTTTCAATAAATCATGTGCTTTTTCGATCCATTAACCCGCGCCCCGCTGGGGGGGCAGAATCTGCCCCCCTCCCGTTTTTCGCCAATAACTTCTAAACGCGTTACGACAGCGACGTCAAACTTTTAGTACCTTATCATACATCAATTTGACACGTTCCCTGAAAATTTGAGCGAAATCCGTCGGAAATTTTTTGAGAAATTGACGTTTTAGTGACGTCATGTTCGCCATTTTCGCCTCAAAAATGGCAAAATTTCAAACGCCGCTAACATCTTCATTTTTAAAGGAATCAAGACGTAACAAAAAGGTTATACGTGATTTAACTTTGTCTATCAAATGGCTATCTCGGTTTTTTGAAAATTTTGGATTTTGGCGCAAATTTTTTCAAAAAACTGACTTTTTTGGGAAAATATTTATAAAATCCAAAATTTTCAGTGTATCGAAAAATCGGAATATATGTCAAAGAAGTGGTCTATGTGCACCTACATACCAATTTTTAGAAGAATCGGTTCAAAAATGTGGAAGTTATTCAAAATTTTATGACGTCACGACACACAAAAATTTTGAAAAATGATTGGTTTTGAAGTTCTAGATCTCGTACGGAAACAAAAATAGCACCATTCGATTCGCCGTGAAAAACTACATCAGATAGACACCTTTTCAGGCCTTAACAACCAACTTCAAAATTTGACCTCACTTGACCTGACCTTGACCTGACCTCGACCTGAAATTCATCCAGAGGTGGTCCATATCACTTATTGAGTGTGCCTATTGAATTATGTGAGTAAAATGACCCATAAAACATGTGTCGCACATGCCCTTTTCTATATTTTGTTTTTGGTGACCTGACATGACCTGACCTGACCTTGACCTTGACCTTTGAATGACATTGTATGCAACGAATATTGTCTTGGAAGTCTAAGAACACGTTTCGGGCAATCAGTCTCAGTCCATTCTTCGGCAACTACGGTGCAAGGCCGATAATGTAGAAACTTGCATCTTGTACCCTTGACCTGACCTTGACCTGACCTCTGACCTACTTAAGCAAAACAATCTGGGCTCTTAAGATCCGCCTTGTTGAGAGCTTTCGATTGCCGTTTTCCCCGTCTTTCTACGACCATCGGTTCGGAAGTTAGACAGGGGGGGGGGCAGAATCTGACCCCCCCCCCCCAGCAGGGCGCGTATGGCTGAATAGCCCAGCGGGGCGCGGGTTGAAATAACCCGGAGGTATGGGCCATGGCCCAGGAGGTATGGGCCGGTGCCATGTTTCATATTCTTTTCTCGACAATGAGAATTGAGAATCATACTTGTAGCTGGTATCTACCTTGATCTCTCTTAGAGCCCAGGAACCACATAAGCGGCCAACAGCTTACTTCATGGAGGTCACTTGGGCCCATATGTATTTTGGTAAACTCAAGCATGCACCATGACATAAGATCAGTAATATTTTTCTGTTCGAATGAAATTTGAAGTTAAATTTTCGACTTTGCGCGACAAAAATAAAACTTATTGACGGGGACATTCAATGAAAGCATCTTTTTATTCATTTAGGATCGACCGGATGGGTGGCCCGAACCTCTCGGTTAGGAGGCCAGAATATGCGTGCACCTCAGCTCATAATCTTGCAAGAAAGCTTCAAATTGTCTATCCAGTCTTAATTTGCATGCTTTAAACTTTATCTTAGCGATGGTCTGACATCATAAAACGAGCCTGGTTCAAATTTATCACGAATTTTCTGTATGTACAGTATTTTACTCGAAGAGGGCAAAAACGCTTTATCACCGCTCGTTGCCAAAAAAGACTGAGGAAGATTTTGACAATCACGTGGGATGCATAACGGAATGGCTGCTACCAGTTAACGCCGTCAAATGTGAAAAAATACGCAACACTTCTTCAAAACTGCGATGGCCCATACCTCCAGGGAGCCCATACCTCCCGGGTCTCCCATACTTTGCTATATGAGGTCACTGATACCAGGTCAGGTCACAGAGGTCAGGTCACTGGAGGTCACAATATGAAAGTGTCGTGTGATATGTTTTATGGTCCATTTTACATGGCAAATGCGATTATGTGGGCCAGGCAGCCTTTGGGGCCAGCTTAGGTTACGTTCTGGTGAAGGTCAGGTCAAGGTCAGGTCAAATTAGGTCAAATTTCAAATTGATATTTTGCATAAAATGGGTATCGATTCGATGCAACTCGTCACGGGGAATCTAATGGTGGTCTTTGATTTGCCCTACGTGGTCTAGAATTGCCAAAAAATGAGTTTGAAAATTTGACGTCATCATTTTTGAACTTTTTTCGCTATGACTTGGCCAAAAAAGAGATATCGATATGAAATTTGGTATGTATATAGAATATGGTAGGTTAGGTACTGTCATACATATTCCGTTTTTTAAACTCAAAAACCGTTTTGGATATTTTTGCTGATATGTTCAAAAATCTACTTTTTTATTTTTGGGGGTCAAAATTCAAAAAAATCAAAAATTCCGAGATAACAGTTTTTATTTTACACTTTTTATGATTTGATCATTTTCTTTATCTTCAAAGCTGTAGCCTGACATCTCTTCTCGCGAAGCTCTTTTTTCGGTCGAAAATGGCAGAACATGACGTCATTCTGACGTCATTTGTGGCAAACCTATCATAGCCTATGAAAAAATTGGTCACAATGTGTCAAAAATCATTCCCAGAGGGGTCCTGAAAGTTTGGTGGCGATATCTGCAGTCGTTTAGGAGGTATCCACAGAAAAGTACAGGGGGGGGGGGGGGGGGCGTTTCGGCACCCCTACGGGGCGCGGGTTAGTAGCGCAGCTGGAAGATGCGGTGGCGATGTCGTGTCGTGATCACTATAATAGTTATTTGTTCACACAGTCCGGCTCTATGTAGCCGTTTATTGGCTGAATATATGCAAATTGACACTAATTATTTTGATAAGCTCACCAATACCTTTTATTTTATAAAATGAGCACGAGAAAAACAAAAATGCCAGATACCTACTTGTGGTATAGTGAGCTAAACTGACATAGGCAGGGGAGAGGCGGGAGAATTGGGACTTATTTCTCAGGCCACATTTACTGAGGTATTATTTGAAAAGTATTGTAGCAAAGGTGCCTTGTGCAGCACCAATAAAAGATTGGCCATTTTTTCTGCAGCTTACCATCATAAAAACCGAGCCTATGTAGTGGTGTGGTTATATGTGGAGAAAAATAATTTTTGGGAGATTAGGGACACACGCAGGAGAAAAGGGACAGAGACAAGGCTGAATTAGGGCACATACATAAAAATGAGGTCTTTGGACAGCATTTTTATCTCGAATTATTTGTCTGTCTATGCCTAGGCAATCCATTGATAGTTGGAACTTATCTTTACACCGTCTGCTTAGTTTAAGGCCGGGATTGTCTTTCACGATCACGATGTTCCCAAAATGCACATTTTATTACAAGAGTAAGACGTTCTATCTCCGCTTTGAAGTATTTGTGGTTAGGGGATGCACCTTCAACCCACTCCAAAACATGAAGGTAAAACACGTCTTTTTACACCTCTTTACCATTTTCACCACTTGGTGTCCCAATTCTCCCACAACACCGCCATATCAAATCGCATTTGTTGTCATTTATCAGTTACAGAGCGTGTTCATGCAAACTAGCAATCGCATAAAGACGATGTTAAGCTAACATCGTAACGGGTGGCTATCAAAGCATACAAAATCTAAGCATACAATCATCAAAACATACAAAATCGTAACATACAACGCGCAAAACCTACAAAACAGGTCGGTTTGGGGCCAGTCAAAACATACAAAAGTGCAGCTTACAAAATCGTAACGTACAAAAGTTTAACGTTCAATGTGTAAAGCGTACAAGGGCGAATCATACAATGATCTAAACGTACAAGATTAGAACGTACAATTGCAGATCATACAAGCGCGCAGCATACAAAATAGCAACAAACAAAAAGAGATGATCGTATCGTACAAAATCGCTTTGTCTAAAATCGCAAGGTACAAAATGCCTCTGTTTGACGCCGGTTGAACTGATATTTAACAAGTCAGCCGCTAGATGGGGTAGTGGTACTATAGCATTGTGTTTTTTGAAAGGCACCAGGAAGTACAGTGGAATACCACCAAGTCCCTAAGAAACACGATTCCTCTGGTCGCTGCACCGGCCGGCTATCGACACTGCGGGTGGTCAGAGGGAGCCGAGGGGACCGACGTCGAGCAGGCGAAGAGGAGAGGCGGGCATTAAGGCCATGTTTAACTCGCGATAACTCGAGACACGCCGACGATAGAGAGCTGAAACGTGGCATACCTGCCCTTTGATTCAAGCCAGATCTAGTGACACCAACTGCATTTTCCGGTCAGGTCAGGTCACTGACCTATGACGTCATAAGTGAACCTCTGCACGGTCCTCAGATGCCGCAACTTCGCAACGCCCTCAGTGCCAGAGAAGCTTTCACAGGGAGATGAGACCTTCAGGACCTAGTATCCTCCAGAGGTCTCACAACTTGTATATCTCGGATTTTTCCTAACGGTCACATGAGGTCAGGTCGGTCACTTAACCTCACCACCAAGTCAACAGGGTCAACAACAGGGAATAAGTCAACAGGGAAAAATCAAAGCTGCTATTTTACCGCCGGGAACGATTTCAGACTATATCAAGCACACGAAATCGCGATTTCATGCACTCCTCGCAAGGTCCGATGCTTCACTTTTGAATTCATTTATGACGTCACTTGGGTCATAAGAGTTTTTCGTCAATAACTCCCGATCAAATTGAGCTAGCGGGTCGGGAAAGCCACCAATGGACTCAAGAAGTCCGGCCGAATCGAATGATATGCAACACGACATCCTTCGACCAATTTCGTGATCTGGGGGGCGCTGACCTGACCTTGATCCGAGGTCAACTCCTCAAGTTGACCTCACCCGAACAAAAACTAGGTATACCATTCGACGTGCCTGAGCGAGGCGAACACGATGATGCCAAAATTGCGTCTCTGGCGGCCGTTTTTTGCGGTTATTTATGAAAAACTGAACCTGTGCCCTGGGTCACTTGACCTGACCTCAGAGGTCACCGGTTGACCTGAGACCTTAAAATCGGGTACCAGTCGCTGTGTCGCGTAACGGCGCACACACTCGTTCTTTCTGCGACGCTCTAGCTCCATCAGGGACGAAACGGCGAGGGGGGTGGTACCAATCACCCCCCCCCCCCTCCCCCCTCCTCGGCCGGCGCGTAAGTAGAAAACCAATAGGTCCGGCGAGGGTTAATTTGAATCTCGGCCCGACCGCCGTACCCTCGCTTTTCTTGCTACGTTTCTGTGAGTTGATAGCTTTCCCTGTTTCTGGTGTCAAGTGGCAGGCTGCGCGCCAAGTTAATGGGGCGTGGCGTTCCACGCCAGCCCATTAATCTGCAGCTAGCGGCATCGGCGATCTTTGAAGCCGGCGTAACCGAAAAACTCGCGCTCGGTGAGGGGCATGACTGGAAGGAGCCCTGACGCTGTGCTCTAGTTCACTGAGTCGCTTGAGCCGCCAGTTTGGCGAGCGATTGACAGACATTCTTTTACCGTGATTGGTAAAAGAATGTCTGTCAATGAATGACTATTACCAGGCACGATCTGATACAGTTACTGACCTAACAAACATTTACATAATCTAACTTGGACGGGGGTCGGCTCCACAGAGGCCATTATGAGCATAGGTGAGCGTACGGCATTTAGATGTCATATACAAGGACTGCTCCGTTTGTTTTTCAAAAGAAAAACAATTCTATCGAATAGTGTTTGTCTATTTCAAACAGCCTTCGGTTATGTATGTACTATGTAGCGACTCTGCTGGCCGTTACGAAGACCCTGAGCTAGCATCACATGGCTCTATAAAGTGACCGGCATTGGATCTTAGTGACCTATTTTGACCTGAAAATAAATGTTAGCATGACAGTTGCAGGGATGTCTCGCCACCCACTACGTGCTGGAGGGCGGGTAACCCTCGCCCGCACATGGGGGGGGGGGGTTGCCACCCCCCAGGTAGTTTTCTGCTCTGCACTAACATTTTTAAAGCATAGAAGCCTGATTTGTCGTATAGCTGCTCCTATATCCTTTCTTGATGTCCGCTGAAAATTTCAAGTTTCTGTGGTTTTTGGTTTCGGAGATATGACCTTATTTTTCAGGTCATGTCATGACCCAAATGACCAATTCTCAACATCTTGCGTTGGCTATGTGAGTATGGGCCTTGTGAGCTTTTGACACCTTGATTTCGGCCTTTTTTGCCATTCTTACCTCCCACCTATCGTGGAACATGTTCGACGATGTACAGAAGTCAAGGTCAGGGTCAAGGTCAACCTAGGTCATCCAAAATAATTGCGTTTTAGGCAAGCTGAATTTACTTTTCGTGAAGTTTTTTGACTGCATTTTTGGTAAAAGCTTCCCAGATTGATTTCATGATGGACACATAAACAATCGGTGCACACATCATTATACACACAGACACACACAGACATACAAACACATATCATTGACCTTGACTTAACTTGACCTGAAATGACCACAGCAGCAAAAACCTGGTCGGGTAGTGTCAGGGGCGTCGTTTTGTATAGGCCTGGTAGGGCCCGAGCCCTACCAATGTTTATTTGGGCCCTACCAATGTTCGCTGAGCCCTACCAATCTTTTGTCACTTATCAGTTGATAAAAATATCAAAATAAACAGATAAGCAAATAAGCACATATGCACATATAAAAGGTTCTGGCCACAGTAGGTGCATGTAGCCGACAATGAGGTGTCGTATCTTGGACTCTGGTCCTTGGTGGATTCTAAGAGGCTCGAAAGACCAGTTGGTTATAGGGGTCTAACTGCCTCTGAGTGCCGCACACCACGCGACCGCCCCAAATAGACCCCGATCCGTCTCCACACCAGCCGCTGGAGGCCCTACACCGACTTCGGAAGGTGCCACGGTGCTCCAGAATAGGCCATAGGTATATTGATTTGAGTGGTATGTTTAAGATCTTTGCAAGATGTATTTCCCGTTTGCTGACTCTGCAGAGAAAAGGCAAGCTCGAAAGGAGGCTTAGCGCGAGTTTTTGGCCGCTTTATCGAAGATCTAGAAGATGTCATTGAACAACATATGTTACCTAATATACCGTAAAGGAATTGTGGGCGTCACACGTACCCTAAAGGCGTGACCGAGTTGCGCAAATGGAAGCACACCGAGTAGCGGCCACCAAATGAATACAACGAGGTGAAATTAGTCGGCAAGGTGATAAAGTGGTTGCATTTTGGGATGATGACGGGGCTCTGCTCGTCACTTTTCTTTTCTATAACAGGGGCGCAAATTGATGCTGTGCGTCCATTCGATAGACATCAAGGAGAGTCTATAGGGAAGCTGACATTAAGATTGCACCTGATCCACGACCACGCACCTGCGTACATATACCCACTTGCGGTACATGCGCGGGGTGACGATCAGTGAAGCGGTGAGCTGTGGCTTCGAGTTGTTGCATCCACTTTTTTCTCCGAACCTTGCACCCTCTGGTTGCCACCTCTTCCCCAACATAAGGAAATTAGCAGTGGCAACTTCACTGATAGCAGGGAGACGAAAGCAGCCGTCTTGGACGTGCAAGATAGGTCCAAAACCCACTTGATTATGGAGACCTTGAGGGCTCTCGCGAAACGCTGCGCGAAATGTGTTAACGCTGGTTATTTGGATAAATGAACTTTTTGGACTAATAAGTCGATGCTGTACCTATCTCTCTGCTCCTTCATGGTCGGACCTGTAACTTCTGAACGTCCCTCGTACTGTCATTCTTTTATTTTGGCAAGCAGGTCTTTCTAACTATTATGGTTTTCGAGACCTCGTTAGTTGTCGAAGCCTTCAATTGGCGTGGGTCTTCAAAGCCATCCCGGCCCCGCAGCCGTCTTTTTTAGTCAGCTTGGACCCTCAAAGCCGTTCCTGACCCCTTTCGGCCCCTTTCAGCACAGCCGTCCTTTTAAGTCGGCGTGGGCCTCTTTCAGAATGGCGTGCATTTCTCAGACACTATTGCCTATACATATAACTGCACATTTTGTGCATGGGGCTCGGTGAGGACCTAGACTTCCAGTTTTTTTTTTTTTTTAAATAGATTTTGGTTTGTCTTGTCAATGGCCAGGGCGAAAAAATAAGTGGCCGAAATCCGATGAGAAAGGCAGATTTGGGGGTACCCTACCTTGTAAGCCCCGTCACATAAGGCCGGCCGCCGTCTTTGGGCCCTACCAATCATTTTCGGAAAACGACACCCCTGGGTAGTGTGACAATGAGGTTCTAGCTGGCTTGGCACCACAAAACGGCATCGTCATCGGTTTATGATAAGCAGCGCACTTGATATCCAGCGGTGACCCAAAACAGCAACATTTTTTAGTTTGACTTGACCTGGAAGGTCAATGACTGACTTGAGAAGGTAAAACTGGGTATCATTGGATTTGTCTCTACCCAAAGAATCTTTTTGGTCTTTACCGCGAAGCTCTATCTCCAACAGGAACGAAATGGCGCAGGGGGGGGGCAGGGGGGGGGGGGGGCGCACTCACCCCCCCCCCTCCATGTGCGTTCTATGATGGGAAAATGGCATGTGTGGGCGAGGGTTAAACCACGAGCCGCTGGGGGGGGGGCATAAAGTTGCCCCCTTTACGTTTTGTGAAATATTTCCAAAACCTGATGAGCTACGAACGTGAAACTTGGCATAACTTCAAATGAATGCCTAGGCAATGTTTGAAAAAAAGTTTGGTAGTTGTAGCGCTTAAGATGACGTCACAGTGACGTCATAAAGTTTTGTCATTTTCCGATGTGGACCGTTTCTAATGTCGCTGAGCATAAAAGTCAACTGTAAATGAACTAAACAGCACCTGCTGTCATCCTAAAACATCTAAGTACACTTCCAACTAGTTCCTGACCAATAACCAGTCCTTTATATTCGGTCTCATATATCGGATACATCGTGAGGAAACTGAGAGTCGCAAATCTATAATTTGACGTCTGACGTCACTGTGACGTCATTTCAAATGGGATCGACACTAAATTTAGACATAACCTCGGCTAGCTATTCAGGAAGGTGTGTGCAAGTTTTCGCTTCTCCAACTCTTCGCGTTGCGACGATATCGTCGCAGAAGTAAAGGGGGGCAACTATATGCCCCCCCCCCCTTCCAGCGGCCGGCGGGTGGCGCGGAGGCCCAGCGGCCGCCGGGTTAAACGGCCCCAGCCGATAACTCGAAGACCAATAACCGCAGCGAAACCGGCGAGGCGGCAAACGAAAGATCACAAGACATTTCCTGTGAGTGCTATTAAGTTGAATTTCGAGGTCACAGGTCGGATCAAAGTCAGACATATTTCCTTGAAATTCCAAGTCCCAGTCATCTCAGGTCGAGTCGCCAGGTTACACGAACCGTTACATTGTGAGGGTAAACTTGGAATAATTTAGCGGCATTGGAATAACTGCGTTCTTCACAGTACTAAGATCATCAAGTGTCATAATATGTATCCTGGTTTGCTTACATTTCGTTGACCTTCCTGACTTCATCTAAAGGTCATGATGTCGTTGTGCTTAAAATGTATGCAGATATACGATAGGCTGTAGGCCGCGGGCTATATGAAAACACGAGGCTATTCGGGAAATGTTCAAATAACTAATGCCCAAGTTGTATTTTTTTCAAGCAATTCCTCTATTTATCGTTTTTTTATGCGCGCTGCTATACCCCATGGCTGATACCAATAGTTACTAATTTGTGTTCGTTTGGTGCAAAAACTCGGGTCTGGTCAGCCGAGGTCAAATGGGGTCAATCAAAGTTTTTGCTTATAACTTGGCACACAATGAATATAAAGCTTCGACAAGGGTGTGAATTAGTTTCTCTTGATCAGCTGAGTTAGGTTACATGCGCTATAGAGCATTAACCATCGCCTGTGTGCGGCGTTTTCCAGCTTCTAATGTGTAGGGGTGAGGGGGTCGGTTGGACCCCCCCCCCCCCTGCCGTTCGGCCCTGCCCTGCCGTTCGGTTTTTCACAAATAACTCGCGCAAAAGGCGACCGATCACAACGAAACTTTCAGTACCATCGAGTTGATCAATGTTGAACATATTCTGAAAATTTCATGACCCTGACCCAAATGACCTTTGACCTCTAACCTGTTTCTCGAGACCATGTTTAGCTGGAAGCGCGATTCAGCGCATGTCGGCTCACATTATCCGCGCACTTCCAGTCTTTCTGTGGTTTTAAACGTTCAGACATGTGAAATGATGTTGGTCCCATGCATTATGGTTGGTTTCAAGGTCACGTGAAGGTCAGGTCAAGGTCATTGACCTTTGATGACCTCGATTCACTGTTTCGAGTGTTAGGTACATGTTTCTAAGGCAGTTCTTTGAGCTGATTGCGAATTTGGCACCTACTTGAACATTTACGAAGTAGTTTTGATGCCTTCGTAACATGTTACGAAGCTGTCAGTGGTGATTGGGACCTACTATGGATAGCCGGCAGGGCGCCTACTGGTTTCCCTGACCTGACCTGACCCGATCTGGCTTAAATGCATGAAGACATTACCTGTGATCAAAACTAACATGAAATTCGTGATCAGCACCCCGTAAAATCCCATAGCAATCTCACTTTACGAAGTTATAACAGATCCCAATTTTCCCGACTTTTGGGTCATTGACCTGAGGTCAACCCTCGCATGTGTGCGGCGTTTGCCAGCTTCTAATGTGCAGGGGGGGGGGGTCGGTTGGACCCCCCCCCCTTGCCGTTTGGCCCCTGATCGAGCTAGAGCTTCGCGGAAAAAACGAGCGTATTGCCCGTGACCAGAGGAAGCCGATGATACCCAAGTTTAGGGTCCTAGGTCATTGGTTGACCTTCCAGGTCAGGTCAATGACCCAAAGTCGGGAAAATCGGGACCTATTAGAAAGTCGTGAAGTGTGGCTGCTAAGGGTTTTTTTCGGGGTGGTGATCACGAATATCGTGTTAGTTTTGATCACAGATGATGTCTTTAAGCATTTAGACCAGGTCGGATCAGGTCAGGCCAGGTCAACCAGTAGGGGTTGTGACGGGTATTCGTAGTACGTGTCAACCGCCTCTGACAGCTTCGCAACATGCTACGAAGGCACCAAAACTACTTCGTAAATGTTCAAATGGTTGCTAAATTCGAATTCAGCTCCAAAAACTAGCCTAGAAACATGTAAAACTCGAAAAAGTGAACCGAGGTCACCCGAGGTCACCAAAGGTCAATGACCTGACCTGACCTTCAGGTGACCTTGACACCCACCCTTATGCATGGGAGAAACATCAAATCACATGTTTGAACGTTTGAAACCACGAAAAGCTTGCAAACGCGCGGCTAATGAGAGCCGACATACGCGGAATCGCGATTCCGGCCAAACATGGTCTCGGAAAATAGGTCACAGGTCAAAGGTCATTTAGGTCAGGGTCATGAAATTGTCAGGGTAGGTGTAAAATTGATTAATGCGAGGGTACTGAAAGTTTCGTCGCGATCGGCCGCTTTTTACGCGAGTTATTCGCGAAAAACCATGGGGGGTCCATCCGACCCCCCTACACATGCGAGGGAACCAATGACCTAGAACCTCGAAACTGGGTATCATCGGCTTCCTCTCGTCACGGGCAACACGCTCGTTTTTTTTTCGGCGAAGCTCTAGCTCAATCAGGGGCCGAACGGCAAGGAAGGGGGGATCCAAAGGACTCACTATACGTTAGACGCTGGCAATACACCTATACGGGCGAGGGTTAAATCATCTGTGAACCAACCAGTTTCGAGTGGTTAACCCGCGCCGGGCCGGGGGGGGGGGGGGGTCTGAACACACACACACACACCCTGCGGTTTTTTCGCAGATATCTCAAACACACCTGTTTGTGCATCTTTTCCGCACATGTTGTGAAAATTTCAGACCCAGGTCGCCTTAGGTCAGGTCACCAGGTCACGCCAAGTGACATCACCTCAGAAAAAATAAGAATGCTCGTCATAGCTACACCGACTGATCGATTGCCTTGAAACTTTCAGCGATTGATAAGAGTAACATTATCTATAAAATGTATTTTCCGGAATTTTGCTATCGGTGACCTAAGGTCAGGTCAATTTTGCGGCCTCTCCATTATAAGTCAATGGGAGAAAATTGAAAAACGTCTGTTTTGCACGAACGCTATTCTAGACACTCTCAAACATCGAGATGTAGGTAAAATTGACACACTGAACCGGAAAATAGCAACTGTGACCCCTCGTTATGTCTCCGAGGTCATCTCAGGTCACGAACAGAATCTAACAGTTTTTCGCTAATAACTTCTGATAGAGGCGTACTAAAGCGCTGAAAGCGCCTTAGATGTGATCGGCTCGATGTTGCGGATCGACTGATATGCAATATGACCTTTTGCAGTCAGGTCATGACCTTGACCTGAGGTCAAATTTTCAAGTTGACCTTTCAAGGTCAAATTATAGTTCACTCGACGCGTCTCGACGAGTGGAGCACGATGTTGGCAAAAGTAATGGCATGGCTTTTTTGAGTCAAAAGTTATTGCCGAAAAAAAAACGTTTTTCGTAAAAACGGTTATTTTTGGAGTTTTTGCCCTCTGGAGGCTAAACCGTTGACCTGAGGTCAAATCTGAGAACAGCACTCAGAAAGGTTTGTAAAAGGGCTATCGAATGCGCTTTTCCGCGGCGCTGTAGCTCTATCGGTTCCCGAGATAGCCGTGGGCAGTTTCCAAAATGTTGAAATAGTCAACATTTTACCTTTGGTGACCTCTGGCGACCTGACCTTTGACCTGACCCAAAAAATGACCCATGTGTTTTCGTCCTTATTTTGGACGTTCTTTCGATTGCCGCTTACCGCGTGTCGCTACGTGACCCAGGAGCCGAGTTAGAAGGGGGGGTGTTCAGACACCCCCCGGCCCGGCGCGGAATCTCAGAGCACCGGCCGCGGGTTAACCCTCGCATGTGTAGGGGGGGGGGGGTCGGATGGACCCCCCCCATGGTTTTTCGCGAATAACTCGCGTAAAAAGCGGCCGATCGCGACGAAACTTTCAATACCCTCGCATTGATCAATTGGACACCTACCCTGAAAATTTCATGACCCTGACCCAAATGACCTTTGACCTGTGACCTCTTTTCCGAGACCATGTTTGGCCGGAATCGCGATTTCGCGTATGTCGGCTCGCACTAGCCGCGTGTTTGCAAGCTTTTCGTGGTTTCAAACGTTCAAACATGTGATTTGATGTTACTCCCGTCTGTGTCAAGGTCACCCGAGGGTCAGGTCAGGTCATTGACCTTTGGTGACCTCGGGTGACCTCGGGTCACTTTTTCGAGTTTTACATGTTTCTAGGCTAGTTTTTGGAGCTGAATTCGAATTTAGCAACCATTTGAACATTTACGAAGTAGTTTTGGTGACTTCGTAACATGTTACGAAGCTGTCAGAGGCGGTTGACACGTACTACGAATACCCGTCACGACGCCTACTGGTTGACCTGACCTGACCTGACCCGACCTGGTCTAAATGCTTCAAGACATCATCTGTGATCAAAACTAACACGATATTCGTGATCAGCACCCCGAAAAACCCCTTAGCACCCACACTTTACGACTTTCTAACAGGTCCCGATTTTCCCGACTTTGGGTCATTGACCTGACCTGGCAGGTCAACCAATGACCTAGGACCTTAAAATTGGGTATCATCGGCTTCCTCTCGTCACGGGCAACACGCTCGTTTTTTCCGCGAAGCTCTAGCTCGATCAGGGGCGAAACGGCAAGGGGGGGGTCCAACCGACCCCCCCCCCCCTACACATTAGAAGCTGGCAAACGCCGCACACATGCGAGGGTTAACCTAGCAAACATTGTGAATGTGTCCAACAAGATGTTTACAGTGAGGGCCGAACTTAAAAAGACGGGCCATTATGAGAAATAGTTTTAGTGCCTAGGCTACATATTTTGCGACCGTTACCCCCGAACCCGATTACGACTAGCTGTCAGCTGACGAAGTTTTGTAAATACAATTCAAAAGCTCCGGCCCGGACGATTTCTTGTGGAGCAAAGCCCTCATTCACTTACTACATTAACAAACTCCACATCATGTCCTAAAGTGTAACTAAGCTGTTGGTGGCGGTAAACACCCATTTGGAATTTGGATGTCGGCGGTGACGCCTAATGGTTGAGCTGACCCGACCCGACCTACCCAAAATGCATGGATACATCGTCTTTGATCAAAACTAACATGAAATTCGAAATCAGAACCCCGAAAAAACTCCATAACAACCTCACTTTAACCCTCGCCCGCACATGGGGGGGGGGGTGGTTGCCACCCCCCCCAGGCAGTCTTTCTGCTCTGCACTCAACATTTTTAGAGCTAGAAGGCTGATTTTTCGTATAGCTGCTCGTCTATCCTTTCTTGATGTCCACTGAAAATTTCAAGTTTCTGTGATTTTTGGTTTCGGAGATATGACCTTGTTTTTCAGGTCATGTCATGACCCAAATGGCCAATTCTCAACATCTTGCGTTTGCCATGGGCCTTGTGAGCTTTTGACACCCTGATTTCGGCCTTTTTTGCCAGTCTTACCTCCCACCTATCATGGAACATGTTGTTCGACGATGTACAGGGGTCAAGGTCAGGGTCAAGGTCAACCTAGGTCATCTAAGATAATTGCGTTTTAGGCAAGCTGAATTTACTTTTTGTGAAGTTTTTTGACTGCATTTTTGGTAAAAGCTTCTCAGATCATGATTTCATGTGATATGGACCCAAAAACAATCGGTGCACACATCAGTATACACACAGACACACACAGACATACAAACACATATAATTGACCTTGACCTAACTTGACCTGAAATGACCTCAGCAGCAAAATTCTGGTCGGATAGTGTGACAAAGAGGTTCTAGCTGGCTTGGAACCAGAAAACAGCATCGTCATCGGTATTTGATAAGCAGCGCACTTGATATCCAACGGTGACCCAAAACAGCAACATTTTTTAGTTTGACCTGACCTGGAAGGTCAATGACTGACCTGAGAATGTAAAACTGGGTATCATTGGATTCGTCTCTTCCCAAAGAATCTTTTTGATCTTTACTGCTAAGCT
Organism: Amphibalanus amphitrite; assembly: GCF_019059575.1. Lineage (NCBI taxonomy): Eukaryota > Metazoa > Arthropoda > Thecostraca > Balanomorpha > Balanidae > Amphibalanus > Amphibalanus amphitrite. Next base: position 1,555,663 of record NW_024881518.1, read on the forward strand.
CTATCTCCAACAGGAACGAAATGGCGCGGGGGGGGGGGTGGCAACCACCCCCCCCCATGTGCGTTCTAGGATGGGAAAATGGCATGTGCGGGCGAGGGTTAAAAAGTTAAAATAGGCCACGATTTCCCTGACTTTTAAGTCATTTACCCGAATTGAAAGGCCAATTATTGACCGGGGATCTTAAAATCGGGTAGCATCGGCTTCTTTTGGTCACGGGTAGGACGATCATGTTTTCGCGAAGCTATAGTTCGGTTAGGGACTGAACGATTGGGGATTCAACAGAATCCCCCCCCCCCCCATTATATGCTAGCGGCTGAAAACGCTAACACGGAAGAGGTTTCAAAGAGCATACAAACACAAGTCCTTAATCCTAGCCCGTATTGATGTTTTGAAAGCCGCGAATGTATGGGGGAGGGGGGGGGGGGGGTCCGTTGGACACCCCCTTGTCGTTCGGTTCCTGATCAAGTCCCTTGGCCCTTGGTTCATTGGCAATTTCTCGTTATTACTTTACGATCATAATGAATATATTTGTTACATTGATCTTTCTCGTACGACCAATAACGTACTCGTATTACAAAATGGATGTCACCATTAAGTTATACGCCAAAATGTGGGTACCCATAAAACATATGTTTTATGGGTACCCACATATGGAATATGTCATATTCCATGATAGCCAACTTTGATTTTCGAGGATTTGCTCTTTCCTGGTTGACCTAACCTTACATTGACCTTGACCTGGCCTATGCTTAAGTGATCCCTGCTTAACCCGCGCCCCGTAGGGGGGCCGAAACGGCCCCCTCCCTTTCCTTTTCCGTCGATATCTCCTGAACGGCTCGAAATATCGCCAATTAACTTTCAGGACCCCTCCGGGCATCAATTTTACACATTGTAACCGCAATGTTTCCAGAGGCTATAATAAGTTGGCCACAAATGACGTCAGAATGACGTCATGTTCTGCCATTTTCGACCGAAAAAAGACCTTCGCGAGAAGAGCTGTCAGGCCTACAGCTTTGAAGATACAGAAAAATGATCAAGACTTAGAAGGTGTAGAATCAACAGGGCTACAAAACTGCTACCTCGGATTTTAAAATTTTTGAGTTTTAGTCCTCAAAAATAAAAAAATTGATTTATTAGCCAAAAAATTTAAAAAAAACTTGAGTTTCGAAAAAACGGAATACATGTGATAGTACCCACCATTTTCTATCTACATACCAAATTTCAGATCGATATCTCGTTTTTTTTGCTAAGTTATAGCGAAAAAAACGTTCAAAAATGATGACGTAAAATTTTCAAACTCATTTTTTGGCAATTCTAGACGACTTAGGGCAAAACAAAGACCATTATTAGACTCCCCGTGACGAGCTGCATGGAATCGATACCCATTTTATGCAAAAATATCAACTTTGAAATTTGACCTAATTTGACCTGACCTTGACCTGACCTTGACCAAAACGTGACCTAAGCTGGCCCCAAAGGCTGCCTGACCCACATAATCGCATTTGTCATGTAAAATGGACCATAAAACATGTATCACACGACACTTTCATATTGTGACCCCCAGTGACCTGACCTCTGTGACCTGACCTGGTATCAGTGACCTCAGATAGTCAAGTATGTGTTTGACGAACAATGTACTATCGATGGTTTTCAATAACTTACCAATTTACTCGAGTTCCCAACACATTTCTTGAAATGTCTGTGAACGGTGAAAATCCAACCTTTGACCTGACCTGTGACGTCATCGGTTTGACCTAGGTCAATGAAATTTGGTCACAAGGTAGTTCCAGGGTGGAGCTATCGAACGCCGTTTGAATTTTGAAAATCAGCCGGTAAATTTGCGAGATCTTATGGGGGCCAAAACGCCCCCCCCCCCCTACGGGTGGTAGGGTCCGCCGATAGCCCTACGGGGCGCGGGTGAAATCTGACGCTTGTGTAGCACTCAGATGAAAGATTGTGCGTAATCCTGACAGAGTTTGTTACGAGAGACGCCTAGTTTGAGGTTTAAAGTCCATGCTATTAAAAGCCTAATTTCAGGTGTTTGAAATAATTCTAAACCGACCTGTGACCTCGGAACTCAACTTAAAGGTACTCATCAGAAGCGTCTCGTCTCGTTACTTTGTTTGCTGCCTCGCCCGTTTCGCTGCGCATCGAGCTATGGGCTATGGGCTATGGGTTCTCGAGCTATGGGCTGGGAAAGTTACCCCCTCCCACCCCCCCATCCCCCACTCAGCAAGTGGTGTGTGGCGAAATACTCCAGCAACTGCCGGTTTTACCCTCGCCCGTATTGGTGTTTTGCTAGCCTCGAACGTATGGGGGGTCCGTTGGAACCCCCCTTGCCGTTTGGCCCCTGATCGAGCTAGAGCTTCGAGAAAAACGAGCGTGTTGCTCGTGACGAGAGGAAGCCGGTGATACCAAATTTTAAGGTCCTAGGTCATTGGGTTGACTTTCCATGTCAGGTCAATGACCCAAAAGTCGGGAAAATCGGGACCTGTTAGAACATCGTAAAATGAGGTTGCTACGTTTTTTTTTCGGGATGCTGATCACGAATTTCATGTTAGTTTTGATCACAGATGATGTCTTAATGCATTTAGGCTTGGTCAGGTCAGGTCAGGCTAGGCCAACCAGTAGACATCCTGCCAGGTATTCAATACTAGTACGTGTCAACCGTTACTGACAGCTTCGTAACATGTTACGAAGACACCAAAACGACTTCGTAAATGCTCAAATGGTTGCTAAATTCGAAATCAGCTCCTAAAACTAGCATAGAAACATGTAAAACTCGAAGAAGTGAACCGAGGTCATCAAAGGTCATTGACCTGACCTGACCTTCAGGTGACCTTGACGCCCACCATAATGCATGGGACCGGTATCATATCACATGTTTGAACGCCTGAAACCGCAAAAAGACTGCAAACGCGCGGCTAATACGAGCCGACATACGCCGGATCGCGATTCCGGCCAAACATGGTCTCGAAAAATAGGCCACAGGTCAACGTTCATTTGGGAAAGGATCATGAAATATTAAGGGTAGGTGTAAAATTGATTGACTCGAGGGTACTGAAAGTTGAATCGGTCCGTTCGATCCCCTTCCCCCTATACGGGCGAGGGTTAAGTAATTTGAATTTCATTTGCAGTTTTCAATTTGATTTACGAATTATGTTCCGGCAGCTATTGTCAAAATAAGCAGAATGCAACTCTATGTACCAAGCGCCACTTCGTTCCCCGGCCCGCAGGGAGCGAGAATGTAACTAGTCAGGCACGGCCTTGGCCGTTTCCTCTGGGGCCGCGCCGTCTGCCGAGGGAGGGGAGACCTTGCCCAGTCTGAGGGAGGGGGACGACGGCGCCACCGGGACGCCCGTCGCTTCGAGACCAGCGCTCACTGTATAAACAAGCAAAAAACGCTGGCCGTGCAAAGTTTGTCTGTGCTTTGACAGAGGAGGCATCTAGCGGAATATTTCGTAACTACGAAAACTTCTAACAAAGATGTCGCTTGAAGCGCAGTTGAGATTGTAGGTTTTGATCCAACTGAAAATTGACATCTCAAGGACGACGAAATAATAAGAATTGATATGAAATGGTTTTGTATGATGCGTACTTTGATTAATGCCATTAATTTTCCACTGCCTTTTGTGTGAAACGATTTTGTACCTTGCGATTTTGTATGACACGATTTTGTATGTTGCGCTTTTGTATGTTTTGACTGTCCCCTACCCGGCCTGTTTTGTAGGTTTTGCGCGTTGTATGTTACGATTTTGTATGCTTTGTTGATTGTATGATAAGATTTTGTATGCTTTGATATGGAGCCCATCGTAACATGTTGAAAGAAATATAGTTCGCTATATCCAATACACAGACAACTTAGAATAACACTCGAAAAAAACAAGTTTTTTGGTGCTCAGCCAGCACAGCCCAACCGACGACCACAAAAGGATTGCTGAGGATTCCCATCGTTGCACGACACATAGAATCAAAAGGTAAAGGCAAAAACCGTGCAAGGATGCTGTCCATTTGTTAAAAAATGGCGTGTCTATTCTCCTGCGTCCCAATTCACCCGCCTCTCCCCTACATTGTTTTAGTTATAGCTCGCAATGTTTTTCTGGTGTGTTTCAGCCCAGCGCTCCTGCAAGAATGATTATGACTGCCCTCCGGCTAAACCGTACTGTGGAAACGGACTCTGTCGCCGTAAGTTGGTGGTAGCTTTTCACGCTTTACTTCTCCATGCATGCATTTCCATGCATACATGTTTACCCTCGCATGTGTGCGGCGTTTGCCAACTTCTAATGTGTAGGGGGGGGGGGGGTCGGTTGGACCCTCCCCCCTTGCCGTTTGGCCCCTGATCGAACTAGAGCTTCGCGGAAAAAACGAGCGTGTTGCCCGTGACGAGAGGAAGCCGATTATATATACCCAATTTTCCAAGGTTATCGGTTGACCTTCCAGGTCAGGTCAATGACCCAAGAGTCGTGGCTGCCAAGGGGTTTTTCGGGGTGCTGATCACGAATATCGTGTTAGTTTTGATCACTGATGATGTCTGTAAGCATTCAGACCAGGTGGGTCAGGTCAGGTCAGGTCAACCAGTAGGGGTCGTGACGGGTATTCGTAGTACGTGTCAACCACCTCTGACAGCTTCATAATATGTTACGAAGGCACCAAAACAACTTCGTAAATGTTCAAGTTTGTAAATTCGAATTCAGCTCCAAAAACTAGCCTAAAAACATGTAAAGCTCGAAAAAGTGAACCGAGGTCACCAAAGGTCAGTGACCGGACCTGACCTTCAGGTGACCTTGACATCCACCCAAATGCATGGGAGCAACATCAAATCACATGTTTGAACGTTTGACACCACGAGAAGCTTGCAAACGCGCGGCTAAGGCAAGCCGACACACGCCGAATCGCGATTCCGGCCAAACATGGCCTCGAGAAATAGGTCACAGATCAAAGGTCACTTGGGTCAGGGTCCAGAATGCCACACTACTTTTTAACTTAGTTTTCTTGTTTTAACCCTATTCCTGGCGGGGGGGGGCCTCAGGAGCCCCCCCCTGAGGTTTTTTGGTTATATCTCCCAAACGCGTTGAGCTAGGAAGCTAAAATTTTCTGACTTTTCCTAAAAGGCTTCTACGCAACATGTCTGAAAATTTTGAGTTGATCTGACCTCAGGTCAGGTCACCAGAGGCGTTTTGGTGACGCTACCTCAGAAAAGTTTGCAATCACGCCAGAGCTAGAGTTTTTGACCGATCAATTTCTTCTCTTCAGAGTTTAGTTAGGGTACCAGTATGTGCAATTTGTATATCTCGGAATTTTGATATCGGTGACCTAAGGTCAGGTCAATTTCGCGACCTCCCCATTATAAGTCAATGGGGGAAAAATCAACTCCCTGTTTTTACCACTAAAACGGGTCGGAATGGCCCCATATACCATACATGACTTCATATACGATCAACCTTCACTACCTTGAGGTCTGTTTTGCTGTTGGGCAGCTGTGAGGTCATGTGACGTCATCAAAGGTCACCAAAGGTTTTTGGCCAATAACTCCGTACAGGAACAAGATACAGACGCGTGGATGGTCTCATTGTGTTCAGCTCGTCAAGACGCATCGAATGATATACATGATGACCTCGAGGTCACGTGACCTGAGGTCAACCTTTGACCTTGACCTTTCGAGGTCAACATATATATCATTCGATGCGGATTGACGAGGGGATCACGATGATGCCCTTAGTTTGTTCCTATCTTGACTAATTCGAAAGTTATTCGAGAAAAACTCTCTCCATATCTAGCGCCGCCATTTTGACTTTTTCGACCCCTGTGACGTCATCTTTGACCTGACCTGAAAATGACCTTAGTAAAAATTGTAGATCTTGGCCGTGCGTATCCGATGCCGTTTACCGCTTGTCGCTATCTTGCTTCGTTCTCGAGATCTCAGGGGGGGGCCGAATCGGCCCCCCCCCGCCAGTTTCTTGTCCCGGCGGAGCCCGCCAGGAATAGGGTTAAACATCCGTGATTCATGAATGAAATAATCTCGTTTAACCCGCGCACCGACGGGGGGGGGGGCGGATATCCGCCCCCCCCCCTGAGGTTTTTCGCGAATAGCGGGAAATTTGGTATGACTATTCCCTTATCAATTTTACACATGGTGTGCAAGTTTGAACCTCCTACCTTTCAAGGTCAGGTCACCAGGTCACTTTGAATGACCCAACCTCAAGTCACTTTTTTGCAACTTTGTCACCGTGCCAGAGCTACAGTAGATGTCGGAGGCCTTTGAAAGTCGCAGGATGTTATTAGGTCATTAGTAGCTACAATTTGTATATCTCGGAATTTTGATATCGGTGACCTAAGGTCAGGTCAATTTCGCGACCTCCCCATTATAAGTCAATGGGGGAAAAATCAACTCCCTGTTTTTACCACTAAAACGGGTCGGAATGGCCCCATATACCATACATGACTTCATATACGGTCAACCTTCACTACCTTGAGGTCTGTTTTGCTGTTGGGCAGCTGTGAGGTCATGTGACGTCATCAAAGGTCACCAAAGGTTTTTGGCCAATAACTCCGTACAGGAACAAGATACAGACGCGTGGATGGTCTCATTGTGTTCAGCTCGTCAAGACGCATCGAATGATATACATGATGACCTCGAGGTCACGTGACCTGAGGTCAACCTTTGACCTTGACCTTTCGAGGTCAACATATATATCATTCGATGCGGATTGACGAGAGGATCACGATGATGCCCTTAGTTTGTTCCTATCTTGACTAATTCGAAAGTTATTCGAGAAAAACTCTCTCCATATTTAGCGCCGCCATTTTGACTTTTTCGACCCCTGTGACGTCATCTTTGACCTGACCTGAAAATGACCTTAGTAAAAATGGTAGATCTTGACCGTGCGTATCCGATGCCGTTTACCGCTTGTCGCTATCTTGCTTCGTTCTCGAGATCTCAGGGGGGGGCGGTCATCCGCCCCCCCCCGTCGGTACTAAGTTGGCGCAGACCCCCGTCGGTGCGCGGGTTAAAAAGGCTAGCGTAAAATAACGACGTAGACATGAATTTTATGTAGTAGCGCTTGGTTTCCTTTAATTGTCTGGGAGTTTTAAACTCTGCCACCAACAACTGGCTACAGCGACATGAGGAGATTCGCAAAATGAGTTTTGAAATGTGGTGGCCACTTATCTTAATTTGTTCATTTGATATGTTGCCGAGACAAAAGCTACAATCCACCCGTATAAGGAATGCCGACAGAGTTATATAAATAACGTGTTGCTATTTTTGCTCTGTCGAACTAAAAGCTAGGGGGAAGTGATTTTCGTGAATGATTTCCATGATGATTTTCAGGGAAGAATATCATATATATCTAGCAACGTATCCACTGATGTTATCCTGGTCCTCTTGATAGCGTCATATACCTATGGATTGTTATTTGTTTATAGCCGTTATCCGTTATGTCGAGATAATCCTTGGCCGTGTGTTACAGCTGTCACCTCACGCTGTTTCTACAACGAGCAGGGCGTAGCTGCGTGTAACAGGTGCCAGTGTAACAAAGGAACGTGGGCATGCACAGAGGCCCTATGCATTCCGCCATGTAAGTATTGCTAGGGGAAAGTGGGGTAAGACGGGCGGGGTAGGAAAGACGGGCACCGGCCCTCTAGCCCAAACCGTTGGCGCTAGCAACCTCTTGTTGTGGTTGGTAATCGGCCGTGTGGTTCTTTGCTGTGAGGTGAAGGCAGAGGTACGCATCTTAAATAGTTTTTGAAAAATTGTGGAAAAGCTAAAAACGTGCCTTGCACTCTAAGCAGAACTATCGTGTTTCGTAGTGTTTTCTGACCTCGCTGTTTCATATTTTGTTTTGGAAATTTGATGAGAGTTTCGTCTTAGGGTGTCATCCAAATGTGTATGCTGGCGAATGAATCCTTTAATTTGGTGCCCGGAGGCGGTGTGATATCCTTATTGGCAGCCGAATGGGGTAAGACGGGCAACAATGATGAAAGGAATGCAAACCATCTGATATTGTTATTTTAAGCTAACTTACGCTGTTCTACATCATTTGCAACGCATTTCCATCGAAATTATTTAAATAGACAGCTTTGAATTTGTTTAATTTTTTCATTACATCGATCAATACCATTACGCCTATAAGTAGCCGTGCGATGCTACGAACCTTACAATATTGACTGTAAGATCAAAAGCCAGATGTGTAAGATGTATTAGCATAATTATTCGGCAGTAAATATGTAAAGAAGTTCAAACTAACGTTGTGCCCGTCTTGCCCCAACATCAGTGCCCGTCTTACCCTCCCCGGTGGGGTAAGACGGGTTTTTGCAGGGTCTTGCTAAAAACACTCTCAATTGAAAAGTATTGGATTTAGACCTTAGGTGTCAAAGGGGCACTGAAAGAAAAATGCCTGAAGATGGTTGTGCTAAATTGGTGAAGCAATCGAAGAAAAGACTTCAGAGGTACAGACCCGCAAAACTAACATGCCCGTCATACCCCACTTTCCCCTACGCCTAGTTCTACGGCAGGTAATCCTACAACACGGCGATGACACTTAGGGGAAGCGGGGGTAACACCGCCACTGTGGGAAACACCGCCACCCCATCTGGCGGCGAAAGTATGAAATGTGAAGTGTAAAAATCCGTTATTTCCTATTGACCGCACGAAGGTAAGCGTCTTCTGATTTGTGTTCCGGTGTTTCAGTGTAATCGAAGCTCAATGTGGGCATTTAAAGAAAAATGCACATTCTCTTATAAAAATTCGATGAGTTGGGAGCACTTTTGAATGTCTTTAAGTAGAGACTCATTTTGATTTACTTGATTACATCGAAAAATAACTGATCGGCTTTGTCCAGTAAGATAAGTTTGCTTGAACCGTGTAGTACATTCTTACCGCTGGCGATTTTTGCTTGTGATCACTTATTGGGGAACACCGCCACCCCGTGGCGGTGTTACCCCAATTGAGGTTGCGGTGTTTCCTGTTTGTAGCGTGATAAGTGATGAAACTCCAAAGACACGCTTTATTTATGTTCGTAGATGTTCCTAAGTCGCGAATAAGCAGCTTATTTGATTTTTTACTTTATATTTTTCATGCATCCCGACCAAGCACTTGCCAGCTGTATAAAACTGGCAAACAGCTGATGAACCTATACCTATTTAGGTGTCCATTACCGATTATTTGCGAAAATTACCACTTACCGACAGGAAACTCATCGCACACGATCTCTGAACAATTTCAGAGAGCTTTCGCTTTCGTAGGAATGGGTTGGGTTAACATCAACACCGGTGGCGGGGTTACCCACACAATTTGTAGGCAGCAAATATGCAAGGTATTTTTAAAAGTCGTGATACATGAAAACCTTTTAGGAGCATGCAAAATAAGTACCTAAAACACGTGAGAAAATGTTTAAATATTGTAACCAAAACAATAACTACCAAGAGACTTCACACATATTCTCTCATTTTGGCGAAAAGCTTAGGGGGGCGGTGTTACCCCCGCTTCCCCTACGTGAAGTTTGTGATCACTTTGTGTCGTTTATGTAATATTTGCTTAATTCGAGTAACTTCGGGGTTGATTCGGGATTTCGTTCCTACCAGTCATTTGATCTCTTTCTAATCTCTTCTTATCTTATCTGGATTTGTGTTTGGGAAAAATTATGTCATTAGTAATTTTATCTCACGCGTTTCAGGGCGCTTCCCCGGCAGTGCTGTGCCCTGCTCTCAGGCCCCGGACCTCTGCTAAGGTCAGGCTGCCTCGTTGCTGTCCCCTCCGCGCGTCTGTGCGGTACGGTGACCGTGTCGGGTCGGGCGGCGCCGGCGCCGCGCCGGCGCCGCCCCGGCGAGAGATGCGAGAGAGCTGAGGGGCGGCGGCAGAGGTCGGGAGACACCGAGCCAGCTCACAGGCCTATATATAGTCCGAAATATACGTAACGCTTTGTCTGTTTGTGTTCCTTTTAATATCATTGTGGTGGTTCTACAGTGAATTTGAAAGAAGTGAAGCGCACGGAATGATTCGACAGCACAAAACTTAACCCGCGCGGGGCTGGGGTCTCCAGCCGAACGCGCGGGGCTGGGGGGGGGGGGTAAATTTTACCCCCCCCCCCCCTGTTATCTCCCGAACTAATGGTCCGATTTGGAAAAATCAAACGCCAATCGAAAGATCTCATCACGAACAACTAAAAACATGTACTTAATTTAAGGTTTGAGGTCAAGGTCAAGGCCAGGTCAAGGGTACAAATTGCAAGTTTCTACAGTATCGGCCTTGCACCGTAGTTGCCGAAGAATGGAGTCATCGACTGAGACTGATTGCCCAAAACGTGTTCTTAGGCTACCAAGACAATATTCGTTGCATACAATATCATTCAGAGGTCAAGGTCAAGGTCAGGTCAGGTCAGGTCACCAAAAAACAAAATATAGAAAAGGGCATGTGCGACACATGTTTTATGGGTCATTTTACTCATAGAATTCAATAGGCACACTCAATAAGTGATATGGACCACCTCTGGATGAATTTCAGGTCGAGGTCAGGTCAAGGTCAGGTCAAGTGAGGTCAAATTTTGAAATTGGTTGTTAAGGCCTAAAAAGGTGTCTATCTGATGCAGTTTTTCACGGCGAATCGAATGGTGCTATTTTTGTTTCCGTACGAGGTCTAGAACTTCCAAAAATTCATTTTTTAAAAAATTTGTGTGTCGTGACGTCATAAAATCTTGAATAACTCCCACATTTTTGAACTGATTCTTCTAAAAATTGGTATGTAGGTGCACATAGACCACTTCTCTGACTTCTATTCCGTTTTTTTCGATAAACTCAAAATTTTGGATTTTATAATTATTTTCCCAAAAAAGTCAGTTTTTTGAAAAAATTTGGGCCAAAATCCAAAATTTTCAAAAAACCGAGATAGCCATTTGATAGAAAAAAGAGAATTACGTATAACCTTTTTTGTTACGTCTTGATTCCTTTAAAAATGAAGATGTTAGCGGCGTTTGAAATTTTGCCGTTTTTTAAGCGAAAATGGCGAACATGACGTCACTAAAACGTCAATTTCTCCAAAATTGTCCGACGGATTTCGCTCAAATTTTCCGGGAACGTGTCAAATTGATGTAAGAAAAGGTACTGAAAGTTCGGCAGCGCTGCGCGCCGCCGTTTTTGAGATATTGCAAAAATTCGCGAGGGGGGTAAAATTAACCCCCCAGCCCCGCGCAGGTTAAGGCAGCACAGTTGTAAATTTAAGGGTTTTTTATACATGGTTCATTATTCACTGACATCAAGACATGTGTATCACGAATGTATGGATATCACGGAAAAAAATCACACAACTTCACTGCAGAAAAAATAAGCCATTGCCGACAAACCAGATTCAGAGCATTCAAGCTGACAGAAAAAGAACAATATCGCTGACGAAATCGATTTTACCGGAGGCAGAACTCAGCAGTTCAAAAAATGGTTTTGTGTTACAAAAGATTAAGTTCAGTTCAGTTCAATTCATTTTACTGAGTAATCGAAACAAAACAACCAACAAGCTCAGTAGTGGATCAGCGCAAAAGATAAACTTAAATTAAAGCGCCTCTCTTACCCCGCGCCCCACACTGGGGTCTGCGTATAACACGCCCTACTGGGGGGGGGGGGGGCGGGGGCTCTTCATGCCCCCCTACCTAACTCCAAAACTACTGGGCCGATCGTCAAAATTCAAACGGCGTCTGATAGCCCCGGAAAAACTGTCGTACGAAACCTAATTTCATTAACCTCGAGGTCACCGATGACGTCACAGGTCAGGTCAAAGTAAAAATCATTAGCATTTTGGCATGCTCACATTTTGGGCTCTGGCCGCCGTCTTACAAGTCAGATTAGGCTCATTTTTTGTTTACACACTCGTGAGCAGATGCTCTAGATACCCTGAGGGTACCAAACTTTTACTTTAATTTTCAGGTCAGGGTCAGGTCATCACAGATCACGGAAATATTATATCATGCGTCGGTCACGTGACGCATGTTTTATGGTCCTTTTAGGCCATAGATTTCGAATTTGATGTCGTCTGTGTCATTCGAGGTCATTTTGAGTCGAATTTAGCTAAGGTCAGGTCACTTTCAGGTCAAAAAAGGTCAAATTTTGAAGTTGAAATTTTTCACCAAAAAGTGTCTATAGGATGCAGTTTGAGATCAGGAACACGATGGTGCTATTTATATTGGTGTACGATGTCAAATACGTACTGAAAAATTGATTTCAAAAATTAATAATTGTGATTTTTTTGCAATAATGCGTATAACTTGGCCATTTTTGAAGATATTTAGCCAAAACTTGCTAGAGTTAGTCATAAGCATGCGTTCTATCACATATATTCCTTTTTCGAAAAGTAAAAACTTTTTGAAAAGAAATATAAAAGAATAAATTTTGAATTTTATCATACAAAATTTCCGATTTTTTTAAATTATAAAAATCCGAGATAGCAGTTTGATAGCGCAGTCTATTCTGAGTCCTTTAATGCAATGAAATTGGATCTAGCTTAAAAACTGAGCTCTTAGGAGCAATTGCCATGGTTCAATGTTTTGCGTCGAAATCGGCCGAACATGACGTCACTCTGACGTCATTTTCGGCCGACCTAAGGTATCTACGAAGTTCATATTTTGACACAAGGTGTCAAATTGATGCAGCCGAAGGTACTGAAAGTTTGGCGTTGATACGTCAAGCGGTTTGGAAGTTATTGCAGAAAAAACGGGAGGGAGGGCTATGATGAATAGCCCCCCCCCCCCCCCAGTGCACAGTGGGGATTTTTTCCGATCTAGCACCTATTTATTCGTAGAGGGCAAACCATAGGTAGAATTGTAGCCAGATTGTGCACAGATGTTGGCTGGTGTGTCCTGGTGAGAATTTTACCTGTAAATGTGCATAATCAACATAGTATAGGGGTTCAATTGGACCCCCCGCTCAGCCGTTTGGCCCCTGATCAAGCTAGAGCTTCGCGGAAAAGTCAAGCGTGCTGCCTATGACGAAATTAGGCCGAATATATCCAATTTCAAAGTCCAAGGTCATAAGCTGACTTTCCAAGTCAGTTTAATGACCCAACTAAAGTTGGGAAATCGAGACCTCTTGAAACTTCGCAAAGTTAGGGTGTTACGGGGTATTTTGGGGTGCTGATCACGAATTTCATGTTAGTTTTGATCACAGACGATGTCTTTATGCATTTAGGCCAGGTCGGGTCATGTCACGTTAGATCAATTAGTAGGCGTCCTGCCGGCCATCCATAGAAGTGTCACCTACTACTGATAGCTTCGTAACATGGAACGAAGGCACTAGAACTACTTCGTAAATATTCAAATGGCTGCTAAAATTGAAATCAGCACCAAAAACTACCCTAGAAACAAGTAAAACTCGAAAAAGTGAACCAAGGTCATCAAAAGGTCAATGACCTTGACTTGACCTTCACGTGACCTTGACTCCCACCATTATGCATGGCACCAACATCATTTCACATATTTGAACGTTTAAAACCACAAAAAGACTGGAAACCGCGGATAATGTGAGCTGGCATACGCCGAATCGCGATTCCGGCCAAACATGGTCTCGAGAAATATGCCACAGGTCAAAGGTCAGTTGGGTCAGAGTCATGAAATTTTTAGGTTAGATGTAAAATTGATGATCTCGAGGGTACCGAAAGTTTCGGCGCGATCGGCCGCTTTTTGCGCGAGTAATTTGCGGAAAACCATGGGGTTTTATCCGACCCCTTCCCCCTCCCCCTCCCCACAAGTGCGATGGTTAATAAGGTTACGGTATGTATAATTTACGCTTGTCATCCTATTCCTAATGAATGTGTCTCAGAAAATATGCATCATATAAATCACGAAGTAAAATTATTCGCCTATGTCCGGAACATACCTATATCGTGCTGTTTGCCCTAGCGCTCCTCGAGTGGGGTGTTAAGATACTCTAATGTGAATATTCCGTGTTCAGGCAAGTTTCGGCAGCCAAACTAGGCGTTGTCTTGTGCAGAAGAAAGTGGCGAATTCGATAGGATATATTTCGGAGTGGAAAAGTGTGGAGAACATTGTTGATTTCCTACATTTATTTAGAATACCATTCCTTCAATATGGTGTCTGTAAGGGTTTTTTGTAATGGGCATTTTTGTGACCTTAGTAAGGTTGTGGCATACTTTCTGTTTGCCATTCCATTTCCAATAAAGGTGCCTTTCAGACGATATGCAACTTTAAGACCTCGCAAGATTAAAACCAACAGGACAGGACAATGAAATTGAGCTATACTTTCGGGCCTTGCTGAGCCCATTGAGAAATCACGCATGAGTGTGAACTTTGGTCGTATTTTTCCTAGTTTTGCTGTGGACATACAGATAAAACAATGCCATATATGAAAAATTCAGACATTTCTTAGCCCTACTGACACAAAAAATAAATAAAAATCCAAAAAATATTTTTTGAATTAATAGGCGCTAGATCGGAAAAATCCCCACTGTGCAGTGGGGCGCGGGTTAAATGAAAACAACAAATCGCGCAACCGGGGTCAGCCAGTACCGACCCGGCCAGCAGCCCGCCGAGCAACCCCCTGGACCGGTAGGGCCCCTGGGACGACGGCCGGCCCCAACCCGGTCAGCCAGTGGTGAGAATGATGAGCAATAGGTAAGGCGTGCCATTCCAGTAACATTTTTATCTAACATGCAGCCGTAAGTGACGGCTCCTCAGACCACAGCAGCAAACGGTGATGCCGGGGAGTTGGGCGATGCGGGGCGGACTCGGCGGCGGAGGTCGCGGTAAGCCCGGTCCGAGCCCCAGGGTCTCGCGCAGCGTCACGTCGAGCAGTCTCAGCTCAGGGCCGCCCTCCCGCACTGATCTCTCGGTGGTTCTGTGCGGGACGAGCAGTTTTGCGACCTCGGCTCGTAGGTTATCCCCAAACCACTAACCGGCTACGCGCCCTGATCCAACAACAACAACAGCCCAAATCACTAACCAGTTTTTTTTTTTACAAAACTGTTGGAGCGATGTACGGGCATATAAAAAGCATGTAGTTTCACTGAAGAAAGCGATACAACTTGGCATTTCGGAGAGCAAAACCACACATTTCCCCTCTACGGTGTTCTGGAAACGCCTAAACCTGTCACGTGACTCACTGGGCACCTGTCGGCCTCTTTCTGACACATTCGATGAACGGTGGCGCAGTATGTCAGTGATCACGTGACACGCTGACAGCCTCCACGTTGAAGGTCATCACGCCCTTGCTCGGTCCGGCCGCCTAGGGGACCGGGTGAGGTGGGTAGGGGTGGGGGTAAAGCCGGGACGTGGCTTTGTGTGCGGTCCGCTCTCGAACCGTCAGAAGGATATATACAGAGCGGTGGGAGACGGACCTACAGCAGCAGCGTGTTCAACATGTTCAGCAGACTCGTCCTCACCGGCCTGCTGATGGCAGTCGCCTGCGTCCAGATCAGTTCAGGTAAGAGCAAATTCATACCGGTAAACACGCGTCCCACTGGGGGTGGCAAAATCTGCCTCCTCACATGTTTCGCTGATATCTTTCTCATTTTACGCATTTTTCGTTATTATTACAGGTCTATAGGCCTGTAAACTAATTTGTCAATAATGCGACTTTGACCTGACCTGTGACGTCCTTGGTTGCACCTAGGTCAATGAAATTGGACCTCATGGTAGCTCCCCTGTGGGGCTTTCGAACGCCGTCTGAGTTTTGAAAACCAGTCCATAAGTTTCGGAGATAGCAGGGGTCGAATCCCCCCTACGGCGGACAGAGGCCGCTGGTAGTCCTAAGGGTCGAGTCCCGTAATTTATTTGTGTTATTGTTTCAGGTTGTTCCTGCAAGACCAACTATGATTGTCCCTCATCGTCACCCTACTGCGGCAACGGCATCTGCAGGCGTGAGTTCAATAAAATGTGTGCCAGATATGTGGGAGTTTACATTTTACATGACGTACCCCGCTGCATATTTACGCTATGTTTTGAATTGTTTTTGCCAAACCCTTGGCAGGTCAGGGCAACTTTCATAACACGAACGACCAGAGGGTAGGGTTGGTACCCCTCCCCCAAGTCGTTTGACTCATATAACATCTTATGGGAATCACTTCACACGCGTTGGATTTGACGAAACGTGTGCATGGATCCGAAGAAATGGATGATTTGATCCCATGGATCTTCATCTAGGATCCGGTGGGATTATACCTATATCTAGATGGGAGCAACTCGTTCATTATGTCGAGAGATCCCATTGTGATCATAGATTCCATTTTTCTTGTTAGACTCCGTATAAGGTCATAGATCTTTACTCGATATTTGGACGCAGAAAAAAATTCAAGCACTTACTCTGTTTCATTTGCAATGGTGCTCTTTTAGGGGTGCTATGTAGCAACACAGCAAAGTTCGTAATCTCGTTCAAAACTTGCAAGATTCCGTATCAAATGTGCAAAGTGGGGCTTTAGGTTTTTCCCGTGGGCCCGTCCGGGTTAACGGAAAAGTCAGCCGGCCTGGGTATGAATGAGCCGCCCGCTGTGTTCACGCATTTGATTACGGAGCGAGCGAAGTCACGTAGATGGCCGTGCGGACGCTTTTGCGAGGCTTATATCTCAGCAACCACTTGACCGATTTACATGCGGTAATTTTTGTAGGGTAGCTACTAGCTACATTCTTTCTACCCAGTATTGGACTATTCCCGATACATGTGGGTGACCCCTTATGCACGTGCCACGTGCAAAACGAAGAGGTGTCAGGTGCATATCCATGTGCCAGAGTTGGGGTGCTGCTGCACGTGCGCACGTGCAGGGGTCGTTTCCAGATCTCGAGAACGGCTGGACTGATGGCGCTCAAATTTGGTACACGGTTAGGGACCAGTTAGTAGGGTGCCGTGCACAGGTCAGTTGGGACCCATTTTGCACGTGCGCACGTGCAGGGTGCCGCTTCCAGATCTCGAGAACGGCTGGGCCGATTGTGCTCAAATTTGGCACATCACTAGAGACCGGTTAGTAGGGTGCCGTGCACAAGTCAGTTGGAGGTACCCCCTCGAAATTTCGCACGTGCAAGGCTCACCCTCTCGTCGCTCCGTTAGTCGCCCCAAAAGGCGTTTTACTGGTAAGCTAATATTCCACTAACTGCACCACTGAACCAATTCACTATCAGTCCTTTTTAGTTAACTCGAGCCCGGTTGGGGCATTCAGCCGAACGTACCGTGATGGTGGGGGGGGGCAGATGCTGCCCCCCCCCCCATCGTCTAACTTCCGACCGGATGGTCGTAGAAAGACGAGAAAGACGGCGATCGAAAGCTCCCAACAAGACGAATATCAAAATAACATTTTTTTTACCTGTAGCACACAAGTGCGCTCCAGATGTCCACGCTGGTCACGTGGGCTTCGAGACCGTCAGCCGAGTTCGCCGCACGTTGCACCACCTCCTCCACGGCATCGTGCGTTTTCTCTCGAATAATTATTATCTTGGTGAATCAAAACGATTCACTTGAGATAATGTTTTGATTACCTGCATGATATCAAAAGACCGGTACCCTTGTTTCAGCGGTGGTCTATACGTGCTCGCCCGGTGAACAAGGCAATGCCGACTGCAACTCGTGTGGCTGCTCCCAGGAAGGGAGGTGGTTCTGCACGGAAATAGCCTGCCAGCCTATCTGTAAGTCGCAGGTCTTGAATGGTATGGTACAGTCTCTTTTTCAGTCAAGACGTTTTTCTTTTTTATTTCAGTGACTGATGACGTTAGTCATGCTGCAGCTGGTGATAGATAAAACCAAAGCATCATAGTCAGGAATGACGAATATAGCTATACCTACTGTGGCTATACTATACCGAAATCAATCTCAAATACAGAGATCTAGAAAACATTTTTTTAGCTGACGAGTGACAGTGGGTTACGTCCAAAACTCTTATCTCGATTATTTCGTATTATTTCCAAATAGCTATATTCATCATCACGGTGTATTAGTTTACTTTTTAGCTCAATAATGATCCGTAAAAAGGGTTTTCGCATTGTTTCATTAGTTTTGTGCACTTCATGCTCATCGCACTTGTAAGTACTTTCTTTCTACTGCTTAGACCCTACTCACTCCGGGAGTGAGTACCCAGTGTTCGGCACTGGACTAGGTCACCCACATTATTGTTACGTAGTGCTGTAGTCGTTACCTATTACCCTACTCACGATTTCTGCACCCATGCTTTCCTTGTAAGTACGTACATTGAGCTGAAGACTCCTGTTTCTTTTTGTTTCAGGGCCTTTCACAGATGGTGCAGTGCCTTGCTCAGCGGCCCCAGACCTCTGCTGATATGGAGCATGGTGCAGTTGTAACTATCGAATTCTCTTCATTCAAATGCTTTAAAGAAGAGACATTTGACGAAAAATATTTTTTTAACTCCTCCGGGTCAGGTCAATGACCTAAATTACGTTCTTCCGTTATTCTTGTTCACTGAAAGAAATACAACGCTTCGAAAAGGAAACTCCAATGTTTATTGATCGTCACTGATAACCTCCTGTCTCCGGGTCAGTGCCGTCTCTGAGCTGCCTTCGGTAAGCGGCTGGAGCAAAAGAGCTTTATTACATGGTCAGCCGCGTAGAGCATCCTTGCCCCCCCCCCCCCTGGCCCTGCTTTCCCCGCTTTCCCTCCGCTCAGGGAAGAATTCATCCAAGAATCCAGGAATTCATCCATCCAGTCAGCTGCGAGGCCGAGCAATCCGCATTCCATGTGGGATGGATGTGCGGCGAAAAATGAGCTTTATTATATGACCAAATCGAAAAAAACATTAATTCACAAAAGGACTTCTCAACAACGTGAACTGAGCGACAATATAAGCGATAGCAATACGGTACTTATCGGAAAAACAGCAAACAATTATATGTGCGGCCAATTGTCCCGCCAAAATAGCGCATTGTCACACTCGTAACTGACTTTGAAGTGTCAACTAAAGGCCAGCATTAAGGCGAAACACTTGATTACCTTGGTATTGTTGTTTGATTTGGATGCCGGTAGTCGTGCTGTTGGTCGGTGTTTTCTGTGTAGTGCTGGGAGGGTGTTTTTAGGCCCCCTCTAGCTTGGCTCCCGGACTACGTAGCGACACGCCATAAGCGGAATTTGAAAGGCGTAAAAATAATGAAAAAGTACCAAGTCATTTGAGGTCAGAGGCCAATTTCACCAACAAAAAAAAAAACAGACGACTGCGATGATTTTTTTTTTTTGATTTGACAAAACGATAGTCTATAAATCCTTTTTACAGGTGGAAAAAGTAATTGCTGGCCAAATAATATAGCACTTGAAAGCTAAGTTATTACTTTTTTCAAGTCAGCGATTAGTATTTTCAGCAGTGAATGACATTTTGAGACTATCGTTTTGTCAAAAAATAATCCCAGCCGTCTGTTTTTTGTTGGTGAAACTGGCCTCGGGCCAAAAATCAGGTGGTTTTGACAAATCGGCGCATAAATCGGGAACAAATATAGCTACAGCGCCGCAAGGAAGCGAATAAGATAACTCTTTTACCGATCTTGCTAAACAAATCTCTCATATTTGACCTTTCATCAACGGTTGAGCCTCCAGAGGGCAAAATATATGTCTTTACGTAAAATGTTTTCGAGGAATAAGCTTTGTTTCAGAACAGACAAATTGATTTTGCTTTCTGTAAGAATCTTAGATTTTACCAGAATCGTGTACCTCTTTACGAGACGCGTTGAATGAACAATAATTTGACCTTGAAACTCAACTGGAAAAATTGACCAAAGTTCAAGGTCATTAACTGACCTGAAAAGGTCACGTTGTATATTACACGAACCGTCTCGTCGAGCTGAACACATCCAAGGTATCTTCATCGTTCTAACATATGTCTATCAAAACCTATTATTCCAAAACTGCTGGAGGTTTTTCATGACCTCATATGGCCTCAAGAGCACAAAGAGAGGTCACTGTTGCAGGTTTCGGATTCAGTGTGTCATGTTTACCTACCTGTTATCCGATGTTTGAAAGTGTTTAACTGTTTAGTAGGCACAACATTCGTCCAAACGAAGAACAGCTCGATTTTCCCGTTGTGTAATAATATGATTTGACCACATTATCTATTCTGAGAGGTGTTCAGGGGCAGAAAAGCGGGAATTCCGTTGCTGCTGAGACCTATTATCCTCGCGTGACTATTGACCACATTCACGTTGCGTGCTCTGCGCCCGCAATGCCACTGTGTGCTGTGGTGTTCCTAGAATTGGCTCTGATGTAAAGACGTAAACTCCATTGATATTCAGGACGTATTTACCAATGCATTTCGTACTTCTGCCAACGGAATACCACTGGTACAAAACCGGTTTTCCATCTACGCTTATCGCTGCACAGACGTCTGACGTCGGCGGTCATAAGCTCGCTTTCAGTTCAGGACCGCAGTCTGTGAGAGTCGGAACGCGGCCGCTGAGGCATTGGACTTAGCCAAGAGGTTGTATTCACAGCCAAGCGGGGATCCAAGCCTGTGAAAAAGTGACAACAGGGCCGCCGAGGCACGAAACAGCTGTGGGAACACAACTAGAGCGGAGTAAGCCGAAACGACCGTCCGCTCTTCAACAAGGTGAGCATTCTATGAGCATGCCAACTACCAGTTTATTTACTGACAACCGAAACGATCCCAACGGTATGTGTTACGAAGTTTTTTATATATTCCCTGCCCCCTGATCAGCTGTAAGTCTTGTGTTTCTCGTCAAGCCCTCGTCCGTATTGACGTACAGCCCTCTGCAAACTGCGTGGTAGGTATTCTTTTTTCGACAAAACCGAGAATATCGCGGATACTATGCTATCGGTCACTCGGAAATCGTAACAGCAAAGACGCGCTTAGATGGGCATTACCATCGTATTCATTTTCCATGCAGTTTGGCAACAAAACCCAAAAGTTTATATTTGCCCCCAAAACAAACTGTTGCATTTTGTTGCCACACAAAGCATATACTTTGTTTAGTGATAGACCAAATCGAAGGAGTGGAGCATGGTGCCTCTATTTGCAATGAATTCCGACCGACAGATCACATATGTAGTCTTTGAGTTATTACCGGTTTTGTCGAAAAAAAAAGAATACCTACCACGCAGTCTGCTGAGGGCTGTACCTATCCCAGCTCTGCTAACGTATGGGGGATGGGGGTTCGTGAGATTTCTCCCCAGCCTTTCTGCCCCTGGTCGAGCTCGAGCTTCGCGAAAGAAACGAGCGCGCTGTCCTTGACGAGAGGAACAATCATGTATACTGTAGTTAATAGGGTGCCGCGCACAGCAGTCAGTGGGAAGTAGGTACCCTCGCTCTAGCGCAACTGTGCAGGGCTCGTCTCGCTCGCTCGTTTGTCGTCCGAAAAGGTGTCCTATCTGGTATTCTCGTATAGCAGATGTTCTGTTTAGAATAAGTTGACTGCATGTCTAGAGGGACTTCCTTAGTGATTGAAAGTCGGGACTTGGGATCCCCTTGATTTTTAATTAGGCATCCGATCATTAAAGTGCGCTGTGTTTCAGTCAAGTACCTTCTGCGCGATGTATTATAACGTCTCCGTTCGCTTCCATTCCAGATGCTGGCACCCATGCTGCTGCTGCTTCTACTGGTGACTGCACAGTCGCTACCACGACCTCAAGGCTACGACGTCGGCAGTCTGGGCCTCCCCACTCTGAACATCACGCTTCCGGAGATCCCGCCGATTCAGTTCCCCACCGGGGGAGTCACGGCTGTGGATCCAGAGGGGGTGGAGCCGCCTCATGCTGCTGTCATCCCGCCCAGCTGTGCCGCTGGACTGGTGGCCTGTGGCAGCAGCTGCTGTCAAACTGTGAGCTCAGAAGGAGGGTGTCCTCCACTGACCCTGAACCTGGGCGGCACGTGCGTGCCCTTCAGATAACGCACGGAGGGACTCTGAAAACGGAGTGAATGTACCCTTCAGATATAAAGTGCAGTGTGAACTGTGAACTCCTCTAAAAAGAATGTGCGCACGCTTCATATAGCGCTGTGTGAGCACTTCTGGAAGAAGAAATATGGACTCCAGTAGAACGGAGTGTGCACTGGGCACCCTTCAGCTAGCCCGCGGTGATGGACTCAACGGAGTGTGGACTGAAGGAGAAAGAGATGTGAGCTCGATGAGAGAACGGACTGAGGACTTGGTGGTGGCACCCGCCCTACCCCCTCAGCCCGCGGCCGGCGAGGGTTGAATGATGCAATAAACTGAAACTGTAAGGGCAAAATTTAGCGCGACGTGTACGTCGGAGAGGAGCGGCGGGCCGGAGTACCAGAGTGCGTGTGAGGCCGGTCCGCCGTATGATAGCCTCCGGCGGGAAAGGCGTGCCCGCCGGGTGAAAGGCAGCGGCTGGCCGGCACCTGGGACTAGTGGGCCCGCCTCTCGAGGCAATGCGGTGTCGTCGGGGCAACACTTTTCGGTGAGCGAACTCCCCCCCCCCCCTAAATTAATGCCGCAGCGCCCAGGCGCTGCGGAGGTCCCCGACAAATGTCCTGGATTTTATTTGGCTTTCCGACCCGCCGCAAATAGCGGTGGGCTCTCCCGTTTATATCCAGGACGGTCCCATCTAAATTGCATACATCGGCGCGGCGCGTAGGGTAAATGAGTGAGCGGTTGACAGTGTGATGTGTGCTATGCGCGTGAGCGATAGAAGTCGAGGAGCGATCATTTTATCCCGCAAATCTAAAATACATAGATTTCGGAATGTGAGCGAAATCTTTCATTGGGGAATGGCAGATGCCGGGCTGATACACGGTGAACGTGAACGAACAATCACTCGGGCCGCTTAGTGGTGGGTGGCAGGCGGGCATTGTAGAGTAACTTTGTAGTTTGTATAACGTTATTTCTATATGGGGGAACCGTTTAAAAGTTTGCAGGTTCCGATGCGTTGAAACCGCTACAAAACGAACTAAACAGCTGGGAATAGGGATCGACGGTCGAGGTCGAGGACGAACCGGGGACCGAGGTCAATGCAATTTGCAGTGGTTTCCGCATGCAATAGGATGAGCGATAAACGATAAACGATAATCATCGCTGTTAAGTAAATCGGTTATCGTTATCGTTTATCGATAAATTTTCAAAATTATCGCTCATCCACTTATCGCAAGTTACAAAAATTATGAACGATAAACGATAAAATGTAAAACGGGATGATGGAAAAATGGAACCAAGGGCAACATGGCCCTCCTGGAGGCTATCTTGAAGAGGGAGAAGAGGGAGGCCAACACTGACACAGAACATGAGACAGATGCTGAGCTTGACTTAAATGTGTTTTTGTCCTTTTTTGCAGTACATATACCTAATCAATACTGGATCAATCCAGTATTGAGTATATGCTGCAAATAAACTTAACCCGCGCCCCACTGGGGGGGGGGGCTATTTATAGCCCCCCCCTCCCGTTTTTCTGCAATAACTTCCCAACCGCTTGACGCATCGACGCCAAACTTTCAGTACCTTCGGCTGCATCAATTTGACACCTTGTGTCAAAATTTGAACTTCGTAGTCGGCCAGAAATGGCGTCAGAGTGACGTCATGTTCGGCCGATTTCGACGCAAAACATTGAACCACGGCAATCGCTCCCAAGAGCTCAGTTTTTAAGCTAGATCCAATTTCTTTGCATGAGAGGACTCAGAATAGACTGCGCTATCAAACTGCTATCTCGGATTTTCGAAATTTTGAAAATTTCGAAAGTTGTAAATAATAAAATTCAAAATTTATGTTTTTACATTTTTTTCATTTTTTTTTTACTTTTCGAAAAAAAACCGGAATATATGTGATAGAACCCATTATTATGACTAACTCTAGCAACTTTTAGCTATATATCTTCTAAAATGGCCAAGTTATAGGTACGCATTATTGCAAAAAATTAACAATTATTATTTTTTTTCAAATCAATTTTTCAGCATGAATTTGACATTGTACGCCAATATAAATAGCACCATCGTGTTCCTGAGCTCAAACTGCATCCAATAGACACCTTTTTTTATTGAAAAATTTTAACTTCAAAATTTGACCTTTTTTGACCTGAAAGTGACCTGACCTGAGCTAAATTTGACTCAAAATGACCTCGAATGACACAGACGACATCAAATTCGAAATGTTTGGCCTAAATGGACCATAAAACATGTGTCACGTGACCGACGGATGGTATAATATTTTCGTGACCTGTGATGACCTGACCTTGACCTGAAAATCAAAGAACAAGTTTGGTACCCTCAGAGTGTCTAGAGCATCTGTTCACGAGTGTGTGAACCAAAAATGAGCCTGATCTGACTTGTAAGACGGCGGCCAGAGCCCAAAACGTGAAAAAGCCAAAATGCTAATAATTTTTACTTTGACCTGACCTGTGACGTCATCGGTGACCTCGAGGTCAATGAAATTAGGATTCGTTCGACAGTTTTTCCGGGGCTATCAGACACCGTTTGAATTTTGACGATCGGCCCATATAGTTTCGGAGTTAGGAGGGGGGGCTATGAATAGCCCCCCCCCCCCCCCCCCCAGTAGGGCGTGTTATACGGAGACCCCAGTGGGGCGCGGGTTAAAGTAGTTACAGTTATTTAAGCTGTATTTCTTATCGCTTTTGTTATCGCTGTTTAAAAAAAGTATCGTTATCATTTTACCGTTTATCGTTTCGTTATCGCTGTAAAAACAATTATCGCTATCGTTTTATCGTTTATCGTTTCGTTATCTCTGTTAAATCTAAACCGACTCACGGCTGGTAAGTGGTAACTTTCCTAGATCTTAGGTGGCGGTGCCCGCGGAGGTGGGGGGTGGGGTGGGGGTAAAAATACCCTTCTTCCCGCACGGGTGGCAGGGTCCAATGATCCCGACGGGGTGTGGAATAATGGAGAGGTCACAAAATTGACCTGACCTTAGGTCACCGATGTCAAAATTTCGATACATGCAAATTGTTAATACGGATCTTCATGCAATATCCTAAGAGTTTCAAACTTCTGGGACGTAAGCTATAGGAATGGCTAGGGACCGAAAGTTTTTTTTTTAGAGGCATGGTCACTTAGCTTACCCATGGTGACCACTGACCTGACCTTATGTGACCTGGGGTCAAAAATTTTACACACGATGAGAAATTGGTGTAGGTATATCAAAAGCTATATCGCCGCGTGCCGCGCTTTTCTTCACACTCGCAAAAACAACTGGACACTGGTTATAGGTGTGTGTGGCCAAAAACTCCCCCCTCCAAGTTCCTTCCAACCCAGGCAAAGGCTAAAAAGAAAAGAAAAAAGAAATGTCTTTTAGGAATGCATACAATTTGGTACAACTTTTGGGCTTCAAAGGAGTTATTCTCAAATTTATTCATAGCGAACGTAGCCTACGATGGTGGTCCATATTCAGCCAATGAGATTTGCACTTTTCAATGACGTCATTTAAAGGGACCCTCCCACCTTCAAAAAAGTTTATGAATTGGCATGAAAGTGATGTCACTCGGTTCAGAAAGGGCGAAAATGAATATCTACCAAATTTCATCGAAAAATATTCACCCGTTTTCGAGATATAAGACTTTTATTTTTGTTTACTTTTTGGGAAATCCGCTGTTTCTATGACGTCACATAAAGGTTTTCTTTACGTCGGCATTTGGAAGCAATAGTTTGGTATCAAAGTGCGACAAATATTGCGCGAATGATGCGTTTATCTTATCAAGGTCAATATATGATGGCCAATAAAGGATTCCAGGACAATTCTTATGGCATTTCTTCGTATCGCAATTCTTCGTCTGCAAATCTTCGTCAGGGCATTTATTCGTACCTATCGCATTACTTTGTCTCGCACCAGGGTATATGAAAATCGGCTCGCATTTCTTCTTCAACGCAAATATATGCAAGAGTAAGCATTGAGAGACAAATAAATGCACCGACGAAGATTTGTAGACGAAGAAATGCGGACGAAAAATTGTGCTACGAAGAAATGTCATGCGAGGATTCGTTCGGGTACCGGGGCCCTGTTTCACCGGTGATAGCAGCACGCCACTATCAAATTGCGCGAGCTGACGTAATGTGATGACGTCATACTGCTGACGTAAGGGATAATTCTGGCGCACGATTGCCGCAATATTGTTTTACGTCATCAATTAAATGTTCGAAGTTTACGTCCAAATTTTCCTTAAACCGAACTTCTTTTAAATACATCATATTGAAAAAATATATATCAAAAATATATATACTATCATGACTGCATAAACTCTTACTTTTAAAGGCTCATACGTCACTTAATGCCGCCGCCAAGGTCGCGGCAATCGTGCGCCGGAACTACCCATTACGTCAACAGTATGGCGTCACAACATGACGTCAGCTCGCGAAACGTGATAGCAGCTTGCTGCTATCACCGGTGAAACAGGGCCCATGACATTTATGTGATTTCAAAGTCAAGGTTCACAGCTGATCTGCTAAATCAAGCCAAGAATCCAAACTATCAAAAAACTATAAATATTTGTTTGTCTGTCACAGAGGTCTCAAGCAATATAAGGTTGACATATGTTGAATCAAAAATCGGTAAATGTCAAGTTTACGTCCTAAGCACATTTCAATGATATTTCTTTCATAATCTTACATATTTTGACATGCTGAATCCAAAAATCATACTT
Source organism: Amphibalanus amphitrite (assembly GCF_019059575.1). Classification (NCBI taxonomy): domain Eukaryota; kingdom Metazoa; phylum Arthropoda; class Thecostraca; order Balanomorpha; family Balanidae; genus Amphibalanus; species Amphibalanus amphitrite. The sequence continues at coordinate 1,582,192 of NW_024881518.1, forward strand.
ACATGTCTCGCAAGAACAAAATCATCACCAATACACTAAGCAATTACACCTTCGGACACCGCACGATCAAAACACGTCAAGAGGAAATCGAAAGTATGCAGCGTTGCCATTGATGAAAAATATTTCCTGTCCAGAAATAAAAACAATCAATAAATGATAAAAATAAAAAAGAAATATGTAAAAAAAAATATTTATTTTAAAAAAATATAAGAAATTAAATAGCAAAACAACAAAGGGGAAATGTTGGGAACCGGGGTTATTGGGTGGGGAGCAGTGGGGAGGGTTAGAAAAACAGGGAAATGTTGGGAATCGGAGTTCATGGGTGGGGGAGAGAAAAAATGAAAATGACGTCATAGGGAAATGTCGGGAACCGGGGTTTGTGGTGAGGGGGATGGAGAAAAATACGATAAGAATGGTTACAATATTTGGGAAATTTTAGGAATCGGGGTTCTTGCCTCAAATCTAGTTGTTACCTAACCTAACCTGACCTGACCTAACCTAAACTAACCTAACCTAACCTAACCTAACCTAACCTAACCTAACCTAACCTAACCTAACCTAACCTAACCTAACCTACTGATTTTTGCCTACCGGGGATAAGGAAAAAGTTGCTTGCAGGAATAGATTGCAGGCAAGAGTAAATCAAATATTTTTAGGTTAAGTGGTCATGCATCAGGCTTCAGGCCTTCGGCCTGAAGCCAGATACATAACCACTTAACCTAAAAATATTTGATTTACTCTTGCCTGTAATCTCTCCTAAGGCATTGCCTTCGGCACTGCGCTGCTTCGCCGCGAGAAATATTATGACGTCATTATTCACAGTTGAATAGCAACTGTTAGATATCATTCTTGATTTTGGCCAACTTTGCACAAGTAATCGCCCCCCAGTTCTCAGGATTTTCCTTTCCTCCCCCCCCCCCACCCAATAACCCCGATTCCCAACATTTCCCCTTTGTTGTTTTGCTATTCTATTTCTAATAATAATATTTCTTTTTAAATAAATATTTTATACATATTTCCTATTTATTTTTATAATATATTGAATGTTTTTATTTCTCGAAATTAAAAAAGACAAAATATTTTTCACAAATGGCAACGCTGGACACTTTCAGTTTCCTCTCGATTTGTTTTGATCGTGTGTTGTCGGAAGGTGTAATTGCTTAGTGTATTCATAGGCGTAGGAACAGGGGGGGCCAGGTGGGCAAGTGCCCACCCACTTTTCGAGGTGGGGGGGCCAACCATGTGTTTTGGCCCACCCACTTTTTACTCGAGGCCCCTTGTCTCCATTTGAGAGGACGTCGTCACCTTCCAGAATAAACAAACTCGGTAAAAATAAGTTCCACGAATCCCCACGCACGGACTCTCAAGGGGCAGTGATGGATCCAAGGAGGCCCTCTGTACATACTTGTCAGTCGAAGCCCCTGAGACTGATGACCTGAGAGACCCTAGTGGATCTGAGGAGGCCCCAATATCCACACTGGTCTGGGGAGGCCCCTGACACTGGCGGTCTGGGAGGCCCCTCTATCCATACTAGTCAGAGGTCTGAGACTGGTGGTCTGGGAGGCCCCTCCATCCACACTAGTCAGAATAGGCCCCTGACACTGGCGGTCTAGCCGAGGCCCCCTACCCTCACTAGTCAGAGGAGGCCCCTCTATCCTCAATAGTCAGAAGAGGCCCCTGAGACTGCTGGTCTGGGAGGCCTATCCATCTACACTGTAGTCAGAGGAGGCCCCTGATACTGATGACCTGAGAGGCCCTTATAATCACACCAGGCAGAAGAGGCCCATGAGACTGATGGCCTTGGTCTGGGAAGCCCTTATATTCACACTAGGCAGAGGAGGCCCCTGAGACTGATGGTATGAGAGGCCCTCATATTCACACCAGTCAGAAGAGGCCCCCGAGGCTGATGGCTGTGAGGCCCTTCTGTTCATATAACTGGCCACTGGAGGCCCCTGAAACCGATGGTCTGGGAGGGCCCTCTATCCACACTAGTCAGAAGAGGCCCCTGAGACCGATGGTCTGAGAGGCTCTTATATTCATACTGGCCACGAGAGGCCCCTGAGACTGGTAGTCAGAGAGGTCCACTCCTAATGAATCTAAGGGGGCCCTCTATCCACATTTACACTTTTCTAGGGAGGCCCCCGAGACTGATGGTCTGAGAGGCCCTTTTATTTATACTGTCCACAGGAGCCCCCAGAGATTAATGGTCTGATAGGCTCTTCCATTTATGCTAACCAGAGGAGGCCCCTAGGATTGATGGTCTAACAGGTCCTTCTATTTATACTAGCCAGAGGAGGCCCATGAGACTGATGGTCTGAGAGGCCCTTCTATTCAAACTAGGCAGATGAGGCCCCTGAGAATGATAGTCCGAAGAGCCATGCGGCGGCAACTGACCGTGGCCATATTTCGGCTCGGTAGGGCCCCACAGAGCTCATGAGAGCACCTCAAGGGCTCCTAAGTAGACACGCTTATCCCCATAAGGGTGGCATAAGGGCTTCTGAAGGCTCCTTGTAGGCATCTAAGGGCCCTTTCCGACCTCTAACGGCTCCACCCGCCTGTGATGGCTCCCCACCAGTGTTTATGAGCGCCACACAGCGGCGCCTTTGAGGGTAATACTATAGTGTCTCCTAGGGCCCTACATCGGTGGCTCTCGGGGCCCCACACCGGCGCCTCTGTGGGCCACCACACCTGTGCAATGTGCATCTCAAGGCTCTACAGGTACAGGTCTCGCGGGTTTTAGCGGTAGGTTTTGCACCTAAAAAAAATTAGTGTACTTCAGGCTATATCTTCGTCGTCTTAAGCTATTAAGTGTTGAAGATGCGATCGACTTGTTGGGTAACAAGCCGGCCATGACCGTGTAAAATGGCTTCATCGTAGATCGATTAGTTTCTGAGATATAACCGGAAATGTGAAAGTGCAAAACCTACCGCTTAATCTCGCGAGACCTGTACATCTGAAGGACCCACACCGACACCTCTGAGGGCCCCACACCAGTGTCTCGGAGCTCTGAAGGCCCCACACCGGTGACTCTGAGGACTCACCGGCTCCTGAGAGCACCATGTTGATGTCTAACGGCTCCACAAGGCCACTGAAGGCACCACACAAGCTCTCACTGAGCCCTAATGTCCATGTACCTACCGGCCTCTGAGGGATTTAAAGGGACCCTCCCACCTTAACATTAGATTTGAGTTGAGATAGCCAAAATGGGGTCCCTGGCTCACAATTACCGGTTTCGGCACTCACAACATCGAGAAATGCCTTAAATCGGAAATATTGAATTTCAAAATTGCAGCATTTTGATTCAGAGGGGCTAATGCTTAGGAATACCCCTCTGAATGTGTGACGTCAGCGCAGATATCTAACGATTTTTAAATGTTTGACTAAAACGTTTTGTAGCACGCGGTTGGTATATGCTATTTGCGCGCAACATCTGCCGCAAACGCCGCACTTCTAAAATAAAGTCGCTAGAAACAGCGGAGATCCCAAAAAAAGTAAACAAAAGTAAAAGTCTAATATCTTGAAAACCGGTGAATATTTTTCGGTGAAATTTGGTAGATACTCGTTTTCGCTCTTTCTGAACCGAGCGACATCACTTTCATGCCAATTCATAAACTTTTTTGAAGGTGGGAGGGTCCCTTTAAGCAAGCGCATTCATAGCTCCACACCAGCAATTGTAAGGGCTTCACACTGAAGTATCTGAGTGTTCCACACCGGTGTCTCTAAGGGCCACCTACCGGCATCTCTGAGGGCCCCTTACCGGCGTCTCCGAGGGTCCACATCTGGCGGGCACCCATCAGCGACTAAAGGTCCCACACTGTCGACTCCGAGAGCCCCATCTGCGTCTGGGAGCACCATGCCGTCTCTAATAAGAACCACAGCGGCTCCTCCGTACGAAAGATGGGCGTCTGCATGCCAAATGGAAGCGGTTCGGAGACAGAAGGGCACCTACGTGCAATAGAGGGGCGCCTATGAAGCCCAAATGCGAAACAGGGGCGGCTCTGAGGCCTACATATATGGGCGTCCACATGCAATAGAGGTCTGCAAGACTGCAACTGATCAATGCCATGGGGGTGCATTCATAAGAAACAGGGGCGCCGGCATGGCAAAGAGAGGCGCCTTCAAGTGTCCATAAAAGAGAGACGCCTATGATAAGCACATATTGTATGCGACAACGGGGACAACGACAACGGACTGTGGGACATATAGGGATGTCTCTGATGACTATACATAGGGCGCTTATATGCCAAAGAGGGCGCCTATGGAGCTAATGGGGGCACCTGGGAAACGAGGAAGACATTTGTGTAAGGGTTTTCAGGGGTTATGCGCCGTTTGCGGCAAATAGATTCTAAAAAAAATCGGAGGGGGGATAAGTTTTAAAAATGGTGCGGACTTTCCGCACTGTTCGCTTAAGCGGTTACGCCCCTGGGTACATCTGCCCGATCTCAGAAGCTAGATTTGGAGGTCATACTTGAAAGCAGCCAGCAGGACGAGGCAAAAGTTGGAGGCCCCTGAAAATAGGAGGCCCCCTGGAAAAGGAGGCCCCTTGACAGGGTGGCCCGCCCACTTTTCATGACGTTCCTACGCCCGTGAGTGTATTGGTGATAATTTTGTTCTTGCGAGACATGTAAGTATGATTTTTGGATTCAGCACGTCAAAATACGTAGGAATGTGAAACAATTATCATTGATATGTGCTTAGGACGTAAACTTGACATATACCCAAAAATCTACTGCCACAACTCACATCTCCTGCCTTAGTTTATCATTGTTGTTTTAACTTGCTTTCAAGAGAAACAGAAGCCAGTATCTGATATCACTTCAGATGATTGTTTCAAGATCTGAGTTCAAATGGAAATAAAAGCAAGATCAAGATGAAACAGGGATTATTGCTGTTAAAGTAGTTTGGCCATGACACAACAAGCACATAAATCCAGGGTTACTTTTACAGGAAAAATTGAGAGGGGGAATTAAGTTCGGGGCAAAGGCGGATCCAGGGGCATCTGAATGGGGGGGGGCGGCAATGCCATTAGGTTTTCGTTAGGATGGAGCCCGCAGAACCTTACCTACCCCCAAATCCTATTCTTTCCCCGGATTTCAGCCACTTTATTTTGGAAGGTTGCCAAAAAATAATTTTGCTAAAAAATATACACACCTACCTTGGCTGTAAGGGGCGGGGGAGGTCCCAACTTGACTGCGCCCTTGCAAATGCCCATCAGTAGTATCAACCTATCAGTAGTATCAATAAGTAGTATACCCCGGCCAAACATTAAGTAACGCCTTTCTAAAGAGAGAGGTTAACCCGCGCCCTGATTGGGGGTCATTTTGGCCCCCACGTGGGTTTTCTTGAAAAGCGAAAAACGGCGGCGCGCGGCGCCGCTAAATTTTTAGTACCTACCTTACCGGGCATCAATTTGAAACCTTCACACAAAATTTCAAGTCTTAGGTCACCTTAGGTCAGGAGTAATTGATGTCAAACTGTTCGAGCAAAAATGAGCAAAAAACATTGAATTTTTAAACGCTCACAAAAGCTACGAGCAATTCCAAACTTCTTTATGTGGTCGGTCGTGATGTAGAGAAACGACGGCGCTACAAAACTGCTATCTCTTCAACTGCAAGGTGGGCAGTGATATCCGAACAAAAACTAATGAAGCACAAAACTTGAATTATTACTATTAGTATTAGTGAGCAGTGAAAATTTCATTGGGAAAGCCGGCCGTGATGAGGTACATTTTTTGCGCCCTGCTCTGCATGCAAAGCAGATTAACGTGAATGCTGCATAAAGAGAAAACAGTTATTTATTACTCAAAGCTTTGATGCCTATGGGACAAAAATAACGTTGTTTTTCCTTCAATGATTCCGGTTTGGAGGATGGTTAAACACGGCCATTGTCATAATGGGACAAAAATTTTGGATGTCTGGCCTTGAAAACGATGAAAAAGTGAAAATAATCATGGATAAACGGGTCGTTTCTGAGAAAGAACACGGATAAAAGGGGGTCCAAAAGATATGTTGGCCCCATCTTTTTGCGTCAAAGGAGGGGCCATGGCCCGTTGCCCTCCCCCCCCCCTGTATCCGCCCTTGGTTCGGAGAGGTCATCCCGTCCCCCGCCGGTTTCTATGCCGACGCCTGTACCGATATGTCAGTGAGTGCGATTGCGACAAGACAAGAGATGGTAGGTACCACCGACCATCCGATCGGTTTCGGATCAAATCTGGAGTTCCCGTTGCACTAAACGTAAAATGGTTGGATGGAACCGAAAATTGAAAATTAATAATTATCTAAGCGCCAGCAACGTTGATTGATGAGAATCTGATTAACGATGACTATAGAATCTGAATAGCGAATTGATTGAAAATGGGCTCAAAAATAAATTTGAAAGGGGGAAATTCACCCTTCCCTCCCTAGCCGTTCAGACACGATTTGAAAGGGGGAGCGAAATTTTCGAAGGGGGGAAATTCCCCTCTTCCCCCCCTTTAAAAGTAACCCTGCATAAATCATTAGCCAAATCAAATACTGGTTGGTTTGTCAAGATGTTTGTTGTCTGTCGTCTGTCGAGCTGCTATGAACACTGAACGCTCTCACTCTTACTTTAAAGAGAGTAGTTTAAGTTGAATGGTAGTGAGCTGTAATTAGACAAAGCAGCTATTCAGTGCTCACATCAAGCCAGGCTAGGAAATGGCATCAACTGTGGTGGGAGGAAGCAGGTTCGGCAGCCCTATGTTGTAAACTTCTGTTATGTCTTGTGTTTGATCAACTGATGTTTTCTGCTCTGTTTTGTGCAGTGATAGTAGCAGGTAACTGCATGCTTGTCAAATTATGTGAATAAACGAATTCATAACATTGCATTTTTCTCTCCATGCAAGGAACAAGTAAGATGTTGTAGAAAATGTAATAGAGGGCTGCATTGCTGATTTTGCACTTTATCAGAGCTTTATTTAGAATTGCTTTCCTGAAAGCTACACACAGGCCACAGTGCTGAAATTCACAATGTCATAGCTTTTGGCAGAAAAAAGAAAAGACTTACCTAGGTAAAATTGGCTGAAAGTATGGCAGAGCAGGTCTTGATGCGTATGCCCATCCGTGTGCTTGCCGAAGCCGAACTGACTGCAGCACATTTAATTCTGACCCACCATGGTGGCTGGCATATCCTGAACTTTCACCACTCTAAACAAGACAACTTTCAGCCCTCAGCATTGTATTAAAACACTGTACAAAACACTCAAAATTTGTTTCAGTGCCATCCACGGACAACATCAGTCGCCATTCACCAGGCCAGTAAAAACAGAATAGATAATAGCTTCAAACCCATGTAGTCAGAGTTACTAGGTCTGCACCTCAAAACAAAATCCAGGTGACATTCACCACGCCAGTAAAAAACAGGTACTTAGGTAACGTAACAGCTTCAAATCTGGTAACATGTTGGTCGGACTTTACACTACCATATTTACATGGAATAATATGATACCAAACAATAGTGCAACCATTCTGGACAACAAAAGTGTATGATAAAATTAATTTAGAATACTCTGGCAGCATGATTTACGAGCACAGGCAGGTGTTACCTACCAGCCTTCTCAATGCTCGTAAAACCAACATTGTAGTTTTGATTTTACCTTACACGATAACACACTTGGCTGCAATGGCACATTTAATTTAATACTGTGAAAAGACCAGTTATAACCACTTCACAAGCACAATTGCACCTCATGCCGACATCCTTTTCCAAAGACAGTCAGCAGCGTCTTTCGTCAAAACTGGAAGATAAATCCCCTTTCAACTGTTAACATCAAAAATATTTCTTCATGGTGTGACTGTGATCTCCATATGGAAACCTTGCAGGAAAAGAATTAATGTCAATTGTCAGCTCTTCAAATTTCTTTGGACTTGAACTTGCAGTACCATATCCAGTTTGCTTTGATATTTTGTTTTTTATTCCATGTTGAAGTTGAACATCAAGCTCCAAATATAGCAGGCAGCTTGATCATCTTCGGCCTTGGTATAATATCAGTCCAAGTTCCAGTGGTGGGTATCTTCTAATATTCAAATTAAAATGAAAAGCAATAGGCTTTCTCAGCGCCGACGACGGATTTCACGTTGATAAAAAAGGGAGCTCAAGGTCAGCAAAACTCGGGTTCAAGGAATGGCGGGCGTTGAAATGACTGCTGACGTCATCAACAAACCGCTAATGGTTAAGAGATCGGGCCCTGTTTCACCGGTGATAGCAGCAAGCTGCTATCACGTTTCGCGAGCTGACGTCATGTCGTGACGCCATACTGTTGTAATGGGTAGTTCCGGCGCACGATTGCCGCGACCTTGGCGGCGGCATTAAGGCCGCGTTCGATGTCTCCTCGGACGAAGAACATTCTACGCAGAATATTCTATTTTGCGTTCGATGAAGCACACAGGCGGACGACGAGACCGGCCATTTTGTGCGCCACTTACACAATGTGCGTCAGTTTCGAATAAGGCCCAAGTTTACGTTTCCATAGAGACCGCGCATAAATGTCAACAACTTCTGCAAACAGCTGCTGCGCCGCTTTTGAAATACGCGCCATCATTGCCTCTCTGCCCACCGTAGTACGCTCAAAAGATTCTGCGCGGACGACGAAGATTCTACGTGACGTCACGTAGAATCTTTGCCGTCCGTGCGACATCGAACGCCATTTCGGGCCCGGACGGCATAGAATCTTTGCCGTCCGGGAGACATCGAACGCGGGGTAAGTGACGTATGAGCCTAAAAGTAAGAGTTTACGCAGTCATGATAGTATATATATTTTTGGTAGGGTAAGGTGCCTAATTAGCGACCCTTTCCTAATTACGACCTACCTCCCTAGAGAATAACTGGCAGGGGAAAACGGGGTAAAAACATTGTCAAAAGGTCGGCTATACTTTGGTTATCAAATTAAATTATTTTCCGGTTGTCGGTGTTTCTGGTGGGACGTTTCAAGTGAGTGTAAATAAAAATGACGAGTTTCTTATCCAAAACGTGTGTATTTCGGCCCTCTCTGATGAAAAGCGATGCACAATAGGATGATGTACCTTTATTATCCTGAATCAACAATCCTTTTTCAATTGATTGCCGTTTTCCCGTAGTGAATTGCTTAGCTGTGCACTGCATGGCGGTTAAAAATGTGTCGCAACTCATGTTTCCTATTTGCGCCCGACATGGTCGCAAATAGCTCAAGAAGGGAAATAAAGGGGAACGGAGAGAAATGAAAATGAGGTGTTGCTGAAGCTTGCAATATGAGGCAGGGGATGCCAAATGTCGTCACCGACTGCAGAGGTGCCGAATCCAGCGCGGACCTCGAATATCATACGAGATAGCCCGTAAAATTTGGGTTTTCGCCTTCTTTTCGCCTTCGTTGCATCACGTGATCAGTTTTTACTTACGTAAACGTGTTGGATAAACGTTCCTGTTCGAGTGATTGAGTGCTTTGCGTATAGGTTACCTTTTTGGGATCATATTTTATCTTTTCAGGCGTCGCATTTTTTGCCATTTTTAATATGGGAAAACCCATAGACTTATTAGCGACCCTCCCCGGTCGCTAATCGGGAAGAGTTCCCTATTAGCGTTTTTTGCAATGGTTTGCCAAAATGCTCACTACAAATAAATAAGTGGATCTTGGGGCAGAAAATGACTATATTTTAATAGAAAAATGAACGATCTCTCCGAAAATCAAGCCAGTAATACAGTGACACCCATAGAGCGTGAGCAATGACGGTTCAAATTAAGGGGGTCGCTAATTAGGCACCTTACCCTATATATTTTTTCAATATGATGTATTTAAAAGAAGTTGGGTTTAGGAAAAATTTTGACATTAACTTCGAACATTTAGCTGATGACGTAAAACAATATTGCGGCAATCGTGCGCCAGAATTGCCCCTTACGTCAGCAGTATGACGTCATCACATTACGTCAGCTCGCGCAATTTGATAGTAGCTTGCTGCTATCACCGGTGAAACAGGGCCCGGGACTAAGCTGGTCCCACCCTGCAAGTATGTAACGGAAGTTGGCACAGATTCAGCACAGATTCAGCACAGCACAGATTCGGTAGGGGGAAAAAAGGCCCATGTAGAGGGAAACCTTTATGACCCGTTTTCCCCTAGAAATGACGTCACAAAGAGGTAAAAATGGGTATCAATCGAAAGCTCTCGTTCACCCAGACACAGTCCTGCAGAAAAATTTCACTTTTTCCCCATAGGAAAGTTTTTACGGGAAAATCAAAATTTTGGGTCAATGGGGGGTCCCCCCCGATTTCGTTCAAAATCGGCACACAGGTGCCCCACCACCAGCCGAGAAACTTTCCCCAAAACGGTCCCCGTTGCATTGACGTTTAAGGCCCGTAAAGCCCCCTAGACTCGTAAAATATCCGTAAAATCGCCTTTGTACGGACAAAAAAGTGGTGCTATGGTAAAAATGGGTATCAATCGAAAGCTCTCGTTTACCCAGACACAGTCCTGCAGGAAAATTCCTATTTTTCCCCATAGGAAAGTTTTTACGGGAAAATCAAAATTTTTGGTCAATGGGGGGTCCCCCCCGATTTCGTTAAAAATCGGCACACAGGTGCCCCACCACCAGCCGAGAAACTTTCCCCAAAACGGTCCCCGTTGCATTGACGTTTAAGGCCCGTAAAGCCCCCTAGACTCGTAAAATATCCGTAAAATCGCCTTTGTACGGACAAAAAAAGTGGTGCTATGGTAAAAATGGGTACCATTCGAAAGCTCTCGTTTACCCAGACACAGTCCTGCAGGAAAATTTCACTTTTTCCCCATAGGAAAGTTTTTACGGGAAAATCAAAATTTTGGGTCAATGGGGGGTCCCCCCCGATTTCGTTCAAAATCGGCACACAGGTGCCCCACCACCAGCCGAGAAACTTTCCCCAAAACGGTCCCCGTTGCATTGACGTTTAAGGCCCGTAAAGCCCCCTAGACTCGTAAAATATCCGTAAAATCGCCTTTGTACGGACAAAAAAGTGGTGCTATGGTAAAAATGGGTATCAATCGAAAGCTCTCGTTTACCCAGACACAGTTCTGCAGAAAAATTTCACTTTTTTCCATAGGAAAGTTTTTACGGGAAAATCAAAATTTTGGGGCACTGGGGGGTCCCCCCCGATTTCGTTCAAAATCGGCACACAGGTGCCCCACCACCAGCCGAGCATGGTGTGTCGTTTCGGGAACTAGCGACCCGCGGCCGGGCGCCGCGGAGACGTGCCCGCCATAGGGTTTTGGGGCTATTTTTTCACGTTTCGGTCTGAATCGTGCAAAGTACTGGTCGAAGCAAATATGTTCCCTGGTTTCTGAATTTTCAGCTCACGTGGAATGCGATAGGACAAAAGTCATTTTCGTACAGACAAAACTGTGCCCGCGTTTTTTGGTCAAAGTAAAAATGTTCAGCAGCTTTTAACACGTGGGCCGCCGCAAAACAGGGTACACCGGAGGACTTACGATTCAATATCTCCTAAGCCATCACAGATAGCAAATATGTTCCCTGGATCTATGTAGATAATACTTTAGAGAACACTTCAGCCCAAAAATTGTTTCTCGACAACTTACACCCAGCCCGCGTTTTTGGCTTAAATGCAATGCAACACGGCAGCCGACCTTGAGGGCTCAGTTAGCGAGTTCATTTTTTAGCGAGCACTTCGCGCATTTCAGCGTTCGATGAAATGACATATCTTTTCAACGCAGTCGTTTCTTCATTTGCATCTAAACGCGACCTATATGATAACGTGACTGTATCGTCACACTAGAAGGTGTAATTCATGGTAATTTATAGGGCTAATTCTCGGCGCACAGCAGCAGACGGACACCGACTGACCCACCATCTAAAGGCAGTTTGGCGAAGCAGTATCGTGAATCACAGCCGCGAGATGTCCTTAGCGTAGAACACCGTCTGTTTGCCCAGTTTAAATACGTGATGTTTGCCCTCTGTCAACCCCTCAGTCATGGGGCTGGGGTCGCGGATGAATGGGCGACCGCCCGCCGCGCGGGGAGGGGGCTGCTCCCCTGACCCGGACCGCCACGGCATGGGGACGGTCCCGCACTTGCGTGCCTCACGTCGCCGCCTCACACCGGTCTGAATTACGCTGGTTTTGAGGAACCGCCCATTGTGGTGGTGGGTGATCCAACGCAGACCATGCCAGAACCCCACTGAGGGGGTGTCACCCGTGTCAGCTGGCTCAGACCCACGATATCCCCATACCGAAAGCGACGTTCCAAAGAGCAATATGCCTTTAGTGGGTATTATTGATGTTTAATTCGAGAATGTATGCATGCATGTAAGCACATACCTACATGGTGTGTTAAAGTACCTACTCCAACTGTACAACTTTGGCCTCTCAGCTCGAGGAATAAACTTTTTTACTTTAAAGACAAATTTGTAGTGACTTAACTCGCACTTACATGTAGCGGGGTCGAACGGACCCACTCCCGGTTTTTCGCGAATAATTCGCGCATAAAGCGGCCGATCGCGACGAAACTTCCAGTACCCTCGATTTAATCAATTTTACACATACTCTTAAGATTTAATGACCCTGACCCCAATGACCTTTGACCTGTGGTCTGATTCTCGAGACCATGTTCGACCGGAATTGCGAATTGGCGTATGTCGGCTGAGGCTCACATTATCCGCGCAATTTCCAATCTTTTTTTTGTGTGGGTTTTAAGGTCCCGTGAAGGTCAGGTCAAAGTCGTTGACCTTTGATGACCTTGCTTCACTATTTCGAGTTTTACATGTTTCTAGGGTAGTTTCTGGGGCTGATTTCGAATTCCCATTTGGAGATTTATGAAATAGTTTTGGTGCCCTCGTATGCTACGAAGCTGTCAATAGTGGTCAACACCTGCTATGGATGGCCGGCAGGTCACCTAATGGTTGACCTGACCTGACCTGACCCGACCTCGCCTAAATACATTATCCCGGCAGTTGCTGGGGTATTTCGCCACCCACCGTTTGCTGGGGGGGGGGGGGGCGTTAAACGCCCCCAGCCGATAACTCGAGAACCTAGGCGCAGCGAAACGCACGAGGAGGCGGCAAACGAAAGAACGCGACAAGACGCTTCAGATGAGTGCTTTAAAGTTGAATTTTGAGGTCACAGGTCGGGTCAAGGTCAGGTCAAACACCTAAAATCGGGCTTTCAGTAGCATGGACTTCAGTACTTCGCAATGGGCGCCTCTCGTCAGTAATTCTGTCAAAACGGTGCACAATCCATCATATAAGGCCTACAAGAGTGTCGGCTTCATGTAGGGGTCAGTCAAGCATAGGTCAGGGTCAAGGTCAGGTCAACCGGGTAGGCACATACCTATCCCCGAAAATCAAAACTGATATTCGCAGCCCGTGACACATGTTATATGGGTAATTTTGTGCGTAGAACACGAATGTGACATTCATTTTATCATATCTGTACGTGTTTGGCTCAAAAAGTTCAATTTAAGAAATGCATGTATCATGGTCGTGAAGAAGTCACGAGAAATTGCCAAGATTTAGTTCAAGATTTTGGAAATGCGGAACGATAATCAATAATCGAAGATAGCCATTTGATTGTTCATGGTATTGGCAGTCTAATGGCGTTTACGGCATGTCTATGTCTATTTTGTGATTTTATATGATTTTTTGAACATATGCCGTTTTTGGTCGAAAGCTCAGAAATCATAACGTCACTAAAACCTCGATATCTAAAACAATTTCCGACCGATTTTTTTAAAAACTTTGTCACAATAAACTTCAATCAATTTCCTACAGGTACCCAAAATTTGGCGCGCCTGCGGCGCGTCGTTTTTATGCTATAGCCCGGCGAAAAAAGTGGGGGCGTTTAACGCCCCCCCCCCCCCCCAGCAACTCGCGGGTTCTAACCCTCGCCAGGCGAGGGCTTTTTCCATAACACGGACGGCGAGGGGGGGTTGGTACGACCCCCCCTCTCGCGATTGGCTCCTATAGCACTTAGAAACGCCAAATTTACAGGGTAGGTGGGTCCATAGAAGATCTCGCCCCTGTGAAAGGTTGGTGACTCTAAGTCAATATTTAGGGGGGTTTTGGGGGGTATGAGTGCAAAAATTTTGCTAAAACATGTTAACCCTCGCCCGACGAGGGGGGGTTGATGCAACCCCCCTAAGGTTTTTCGCAAATAACGTAAAAACGGCGGCGCGTAGCGCCGCCAAATTTGGCATACCGTCTGGGACAACATTTTGGCACCTTCCCTGAAAATTTCAGGTCTCTGCCGTTTCAGGTCAGGTCACCAGGTCAGAAAAACCGGTACAAGGTCATGGTCAAATTTCCATTTTCTTTATGCACCTGTCCAACTCACAGTTTTTGACTGATTTCCTTCAAACTTTCAGGATGTCCTAAGTTCACCGAGTTGTATAACATATATTACGTTTTTTTTTTCATGTCACTGACCTGAGGTCAGTTAGAGGTCATTACGTCGTAATGTTAAGCCTATGGGAAAATATTCAATTAGGAAAATACTGGCGATATCCGCTTCGTTCTATCACTTTAGTGCTTTGAAACAACAGTACTTAACATTATGTCACTTGGTGCTTCTTTGTTTGGTGTACTTATCCATGGGTCAGGTCAAATGAGGTCAACTGAGGTCAAATGACGTTTGTGCCAATAACTTGTCACACAATAAAGATGCAGCTTTCAAAATGGCATCATTCTGTTCCTCTTTAACAGCCGAGTCGAATGATATGCAACATTAAGCATTTCGACCATTCTTAAGACTTAAGATGTACTTAAGATGTGCTGAACTTTTTAAGTACACTTAGGCAAGCAAACAAGTATATCATTCGACGCGCCTTGACGTGCTGAGTTCACTGGTGCTTTTCTTTTTTATCTATCTTGATTAGATCAAAAGTTATAAGCGAAAAATTTTTGGCCTGTTTTAGCAAACATTTTACACTCATACCCCCCCAAAAACCCCCTAAATATTGACCTAGAGCAACCAAATTTGCACAGGGGCGAGACCTCTCATAGACCCATCTACTCTGTAAATTTGGTGTTTCTAAGTGCCATAGGAGCCAATCGCCAGGGGGGTCGTACCAACCAACCCCCCTCGCCGTCCTTGTTATGGAAAAGGCCCTCACCGGGCGAGGGTTAAAAGTTTTTCGCTTATAACTTTTTACCTAGTCAATATAGAGCAAAAATAAAAGCACCAGTGAACTCAGGACGTCCGTGCGCATCGAATGATATACTTTGTTACCAATTTTAGTGAACTCTGGAATTCAGTTGCCGCTAAGCTAGTCCAATTTCCCCCTGACCTTGTACCGGTTTTGTGACCTGGTGACCTGACCTAAAAAGACTGGGACTTCAAATTTTCAGGAAAGGTGCGAAATGTTGCCCCAGAGGGCAACATTTCGCCAAATTTGGCGGCGCTACGCGCCGCCGTTTTTACGTTATTTGCGAAAAACCTTAGGGGGGGTTGCATCAACACCCCCCCCCCTCGTCGGGCGAGGGTTAAGACATCAAAGGTATGTGAGCAAAACTAACATGAACTACGTGTTCAGCACCCCACAAAATCCCTTTTTCAACCTCACTTTACGAACTTCCAGCAAGTCCCGATTTCCCCGATTTTTGGGTCATTGACCTGACCTGGAAGGTCAACCAGTGACATTAAATAAGACCATAAAATTGGGTATCATCGGCTTACTTTCGTTGCGGGCAACGCGCTCGTTTTTTTTTTCTGCGAAGCTCTAGCTCCATCAGAGGCCAAACGGCAAGGAGAATCCAACGGACCCCCCCCCCCCCCCCCATATACGTTAGACGCTGGCAAACACGAATACGGGCGAGGGTTAAAACGAAGGAGAAATATACGAGTGAACGGACCGCGCAAGCGAAGCGAAATCTTTTTAACCCTCGCCGGCACAGGCCATTTTGCGTCCTTCGACGGCACCAGGGGGGGGGGGGTACGACTCCCCTCGCGTTTGCCCCTGATCGAGCTAGAGCTTCGTGGAAAAAAACGAGCGTGTTGCCCGTAACGAGAGGAAGCCGGTGATATCCTATTATAAGGTCCTAGGTCATCGGGCGACCTTCCAGGTCAAGTCAATGACCCGAAAATCGGGAAAATCGGGGCCTGTTAGAAAGTCGTAATGTGTGGCTGCTATGTGGTTTTCCGGGGTGCTAATCACGAATATCGTGTTAGTTTTGATCAGAGATGATGTTTCTAAGCATTTAAACCACGGGGACGGGTATTCGTAATACGTGTCAACCGCCTCTGACAGCTTTGTAACATGTTACGGAGGCACCAACACTACTTCGTAAATGTTCAAATGGTTGCTAAATTCGAATTCAGCTCCAAAAACTAGCCTGGAAACATGTAAAACTCGAAAAAGTGGACCGAGGTCACCAAAGGTCAATGGCCTGACCTGACCTTCAGGTGACCTTGACATCCATCCAAATGCATGGGAGCAACATCAAATAACATGTTTGAACGTTCGAAACCACGAAAAGCTTGCAAACGCGCGTCTAATGCGAGCCGGCATACACCTAATCGCGATTCCGGCCAAACATGGTCTCGGAAAATAGGTCACAGGTCAAAGGTCATTTGGGTCAAGGTCATGAAATTTTCAGGGTAGGTGTAAAATTGATCAATGTGAGGGACTGAAAGTTTCGTCGCGATCGGCCGCTTTTTACGCGAGTTATTCGCGAAAAACCTTAGTGGATAGTTGCATACCCCCCCCCCCCCTGTGGCGGCGTCCGGCGAGGGTTAACCCTCGCCGGCCGAGAGGGGGGGGGGGGGCGGGTGCCGCCCCCCATAGGGTTTTTTCGCGATAGCTCCAAACACGCTGGCGATAGAGAGCTGAAACATGGCATACCTGACATTTGATTCAAGCCGGACCTTTTGACATCAACCGCATTTTTGGGTCAGGTCAGGTCACTGACCTATGACGTCATAAGTGAACCTCTGCACGGTCTTCAGATGTCGCAACTTCGCAACGCCCTCACTGCCAGAGGAGATGTCACAGGGAAATGAAACTTGCAGGCTAGTATCCATTATGAGTCTCACAACTTGTATATCTCGGATTTTTCCTAAAGGTCATATGAGGTCAGGTCATTTTCGTGACCTCACCATTGTCAATGGGGAAAATGAAAACTGCTATTCTGGCGCCGGGAACGATCTCCAAGTATCTCAAGCACACAGAATCGTGATTTGATGCACTCCTTGCAAGGTCATATGCGTCACTTTTGCAATGTTGACCTAGTGTGACGTCATCTATGACGTCATCAAGGTCAGATTAGTTTTTCGTCAATAACTCTTGATCAAATTGAACTAGCGAGTCGGGAAGACCACCAATGGACTCAGGAAGACCTGCCGAATCGAATGATATGCGACATGACCTCTTTCGACCAACTTCGTGACCTGGGGGTGCTGACCTGACCTTGACCTGAGGTCAATACCCCAAGTTGACCTTACCCGGACAAAAAGTATATCATTCGACGCGCCTGAGCGAAACGAACACGATTCTGCCAAAATCGCGGTTCTGCGGCCGTTTTTTTGCGAAGTTATTCACCAAAAACTGAACCGTATCTTGGGCACTTGACCTGACCTCAGAGGTCACCGGTTGACCTAGGACCTTAAAATCGGGTACCAATCTCTGCGTCTCGTAACGGCGCACACGCTCGTTTTTTTCCGCGACACGCTAGCTCCACCAGGGGCGAAACGGCGAGGGGGGGGGGTTCGCACCCGCCCCCTCCCTCGGCCGGCGCGTATGTAGAAAGCCAATAGGTCCGGCGAGGGTTAAGCAGTCGAAACAAGCACTTTTGGACAACTGACATGTGAATGAGACGTGGAAAGGCAGTAAAAACAGCTGCAATGCGTTCAGTTTTACAATAGGCAATCGATTGGGATGCTACATGAGTTTTACCGGTCAGGTCATGAGCTCGACCTTAAAAAATGTTCATCTTTGGATGATGTCGAGGTCAAATTACACACCATTCTATACACCATTGGACGAGAGAGACATGATGCTAGCCGAGCTGATTGTTTTTAATGCCTATGTACCCACAACAATGACAACAATGCACCGCTGGGCTACGTTTCGCTTGCGTTCCAGGACCGTAGTGACGTCACAGGAAGGGACGCGGGCGGACCGCTGATGACCCGCCCGCTGTCAAAGGGCGGGCTGGGTTTGACGGGCGCACAATAGCGGCCGCGCGCGTGTTCCTGAAAGCGATAGCGAAGGCACGGGCGCCGGAAGGGTTGGACGCTTTGACCCTCTCCCAGACCTCCCGCTGTTACTGCCAAGGTTACTGCTACTGAGAAGGAAAATAAGTGACGGTGGTATTCACACAGGCTTTTCACTAACCCATTAATGCCGGAATTTTTATATTTTGATTCTTAACCCTATTCCTGGCGGGGGGGGGGGCCTCAGGAGCCCCCCCCCCTGAGGTTTTTTGGTTATTTCTCCCAAACGCGTTGAGCTAGGAAGCTCAAATTTTCTGACTTTTCCTAAAAGGCTTCTACGCAACATGTCTGAAAATTTTGAGTTGATCTGACCTCAGGTCAGGTCACCAGAGGCGGTTTGGTGACCCTACCTCAGAAAAGTTTGCAATCACGCCAGAGCTAGAGTTTTTGACCGATCAATTTCTTCTCTTCAGGCTTTAGTTAGGGTAACAGTATGTGCAATTTGTATATCTCGGAATTTTGATATCGGTGACCTAAGGTCAGGTCAGTTTCGCGACCTCCCCATTATAAGTCAATGGGGGAAAAATCAACTCCCTGTTTTTACCACTAAAACGGGTCGGAATGGCCCCATATACCATACATGACTTCATATACGATCAACCTTCACTACCTTGAGGTCTGTTTTGCTGTTGGGCAGCTGTGAGGTCATGTGACGTCATCAAAGGTCACCAAAGCTTTTTGGCCAATAACTCCGTACAGGAACAAGATACAGACGCGTGGATGGTCTCATTGTGTTCAGCTCGTCAAGACGCATCGAATGATATACATGATGACCTCGAGGTCACGTGACCTGAGGTCAACCTTTGACCTTGACCTTTCGAGGTCAAAATATATATCATTCGATGCGGATTGACGAGAGGATCACGATGATGCCCTTAGTTTGTTCCTATCTTGACTAATTCGAAAGTTATTCGAGAAAAACTCTCTCCATATCTAGCGCCGCCATTTTGACTTTTTCGACCCCTGTGACGTCATCTTTGACCTGACCTGAAAATGACCTTTGTAAAAATTGTAGACCTTGTCCATGCGTATCCGATGCCGTTTACCGCTTGTTGCTATCTTGCTTCGTTCTCGAGATCTCAGGGGGGGGCCGAATCGCCCCCCCCCCCCCCCCCCCCGCCAGTTTCTTGTCCCGGCGGAGCCCGCCAGGAATAGGGTTAAGTTGTCCTTAACAAATGTTAGCCACACGGGTCCCAGCAAGAAAAATGTGCAAGCTTTAACCCTCGCCCGCACATGCCATTTTCCCATCCTAGAACGCACATGGGGGGGGGGGGGTTGCCACCCCCCGCGCCATTTCGTTCCTGTTGGAGATAAAGCTTAGCGGTATAGACCAAAAAGATTCTTTGGGAAGAGACGAATCCAATGATTTCCAGTTCTACCTTCTCAGGTCAGTCATTGACCTTCCAGGTCAGGTCAAACTAAAAAATGTTGCTGTTTTGGGTCACCGTTTGATATCAAGTGCGCTGCTTATCATATACCGAATTTCTTTGCGCCTATGGGTGACATATGTAATACCTGTTTGGTGTCCATGATCCATTCATTTTTGACGGGCTGGTCCGGGCTGGACGGGCTAGACCGGGCTGGGCTTCAACAATTTTACTATGCATGGGTTCGCGCTGGGCCGGGCTGTCAACCCATGGGCCAGGGTCGGGCTGGACTGGGATTTTGCGGCCCGTGGCGAACACTGTTATATGAACTAAATCTACAAAAATATCTTTAACAGCAAATATGTTCATATCATGACTTTATTATAGTGTTTTAACCCTCGCATGTGGGGCGTTCCACGACAAATCGACAAGAGCCCTGCACCCTCATATTTTATTTTTTGCTTAAAATTGGTCTAATGGGTTGTGATGGTGGGGGGGGGGGAGGAAGCCAGTTGTGGCAAGGATTTTTTTCTTCGAACAACGGTTTCGGAGATATAGGCAATTCCTGGAGGTCGCGCTGCAGCCCTACGTTTGGCGGCCTATAACTCAGAAACTATTGGTTTTCTACGATAAAAACTTGATATGGTTGAACTCACAATCAACCAACAAACATTTTAGCTATCTCGGATTTTCAATTTTTGAAAATTTTGATCACGTGACCTTTTGACCTATTTTTCGAAGAGTGACCTTGATATTTTTCTCACTGAAAGTTGCAATTTCGTCTGATGACGATTAAAGCCTTATCAATTGTCATTCATATGCGATAATAAAAAAGTGGTTATCGCCCTGCGTTGACCTCAGGTCAAGTCATTTTTATGACCTGTCCATTATTACGAGCGGGAGCGACAGCGAGATCTCGAGAATAAAGCAAGATAGCGACAAGCGGTAAACGGTACAGGGTACACACGGATAAGGTCTATAATTTTTACTGAGGTCATTTTCAAGTCAGGTCAAATATGACGTCACAGGAGCAAAAAGGAAGTCAAAATAGCGGCACTACATATATATGAAGTTTTTCTCAAATAACTTTCAAGGTATCCCAGCTAGGAACAAACTAATAGCACCATCGTGATCCTCTCGTCGATCCGCATCGAAACATATGTATGTTGACCTCGAAAGGTCGAAAGGTCAAAAGTTGACCTTGAGTCAAAAATTGAAAATCCGAGATGCCTAAAATGTTTGTTGGTTGATGGTGAGTTGAATCATATAAAGTTTTTATCATAGAAAACCAATAGTTTCTGAGTTATAAGCCGCCAAACATAGGGTTGCAGCGTGACCTCCAGGAATTGCCCGAGGCTATATCTCGGAAACCGTTGTTCGAAGAAAAAATCCTTGCCACAGCTGGCTTCCCCGCCCATCACAACCTCACACACCAGTTTTCAACGAAAAATGAAATATGAG
Organism: Amphibalanus amphitrite; assembly: GCF_019059575.1. Classification (NCBI taxonomy): domain Eukaryota; kingdom Metazoa; phylum Arthropoda; class Thecostraca; order Balanomorpha; family Balanidae; genus Amphibalanus; species Amphibalanus amphitrite. The sequence goes on from NW_024881518.1 coordinate 1,603,195, forward strand.
GGTGCAAATTTATTTTTTTTATTTGTCGATTTGTCGTGGAACGCCCCATGTGTAGGGGTAGTTGGATGGACCCGCGTTCCGCCCCCTCAGTTTTTCGCGAATAATTCGCTCAAAAAGCGGACGATCGCGACAAAACTTACAGTACCCCAGAGTTGATCAATTTTACACATACCCTTTTTCTTTCATTATTTTAACCCAAATGACCTTTGACCCCTGGCCTTTTTCTCGAGACCATGTTTGACCGAAATCGCGATTCAGCGTATGTCAGATCACATTATCCGCGCGTTTCCAGTCTTTTTTTGTGTTGTAAACGTCCAAACATGTCAAATGATGTTCGTCCCATGCGGCATGCATTACGGTGGGTGCCAAGGTCACGTAAAGGTCAGGTCAGGGTCATTGATCATTGAGGACCTTGATACACTTTTTCGATTCCTGGCATCCGTTTGAACATTTACTTAGTAGTTACGAGCGAGCGAGCGTAGCGAGCGAAGCGAGTCTTTTCAATATAACGGAAAAATCTCAGTATGAGCGGCCCGGCCCGGCCCGGCCTGTAACGCTTTTGAGAGGCTTATATCTCAGCAGCCGCTAGACCGATTGGCCTGCGGCATTTTTTGCTGGGTAGCCCCATCCCTTTTACCCCGCAAGGCCGTATACTACCCCGTAATTGACTACTTTTGATACATCTCATTGACCGTCGTGGCACGTGCCACGTGAAAAGTCAAGGGTGTTCATTTGTTCAAGCTGTTTTGCAAAAGTAGTGATTTTGAGAGGCTCGTATCTCAGCAGCCGCTTGAGCGATTGTCTTGCGGTAATTTTTGTAGGGTAGCTGCATCCCTTCTACCAAAGGTCGGATACTGTTGATCTATGTGAGTGACCCCCACTGCACGTGCAAAATACAAAAAGAAGAGGTGCCAAATTTGTTCCCATTTCAATAACTCGGTAATTACTGGGGCGATTTCGCTGAAACTTGGCATACAGGTAGGCAGCCACCAGGCTATGCATTCCCACGTGTTGCGGTTAAGGTGCTACTGCACGACGTGCAGTGCACGTGTGCACGTGCAGGGGGCGCTTCCAGATCTCGAGAACGGCTGGGCCGATTATTTCAACATTTTTTCTTCAAAAAGCGGCGCACAACTCGGGAACCAATAGAGCTGCTACCCGACTCAAGAACCAATAGACGCAGCAAAACGGACGAGAAGGTAAACGAAAGAACGCGACGAGACACTTACGATGAGCACCTGAAAGTTGAATTTCAAGGTCACAGGACCGGGTCAAGGTCAGGTCAAACACATGAAATTGGGCTTTCAGTAGCATGGGTCCAAAACACCTCTGGTGACCTGACCTTTGACCTGACCGAAAAAATGACCTAAGTATAAATTTCGTCATAATTCCTTACGCTTTTTCGAACGTCGCTTTCCCCGTATCGCTACATGGCCCAGGAGCCGAGCTAAAAGGGGGGTGTTCAAACACCCCCGCCCACCAGCAGGGCGTGTAATTCCAGGACCCCCAGCGGGGTGCGGGTTATGAAATGCATTCATCATGGTCGTGAAGCAGTCTACAAGAAATTGCCAAGATTCCATTCAAGATTTTGGAAACCGTAGAACGATAGGTAATCAAAAATCGAAGATGGCAATTTGATTGTTCATGGTAGGTATTGGCAGTCCAATGACGTTTACGGCATGTCTGTAGGTATGTCTATTCTGTGATTTTATACCCATGATTTTTTTAAACATGTGTCGTTTTTGTCGAAAACTCAAATCATGACGTCACTAAAACCTTGATATAAAAAATTGGACCGATTTTTTGGAAACTTTGTCACAATAAATTTCTATAAATTCCCTATATGTACCTACCTACACAAAATTTGGCACAAAAAAAAAACATCGTCCCCATTCTTAAATTCTGCACCAGCAACATTCCAAGTGTTCGTGCTTACAAACGAGCCAATTGTCTATATGGAGTCATGGACTCTCAGCTGCTCCCGGGTCATGCGCAGCGCCTCGCCGACTGAGCGTATGCCAGGCTGAGGCGACGAGCCAGCCCCTCACAGCAAGAACGGCGCTGCCTCCCTCCCCCTCCTCCCGACCCCGTCCCCCGACCGGCGCGGCATTCCTCAGGCCACAATAGTGACTCCCCTCCCTCAGCTGACCCGTCCTCAGGTGCGGTGTACACTGGACAAATACCTCTGCCGGGGCTGACGGGGTCCATGTTTGAACAAGGGATTAAGGGAAGCCTTCAAACATCTCAGACGGAGTTTTCGCCGAAACTACCAGCTAGCGCCATCCACCGGTGAACGGCGGTACTAAACTTCATTCGCTAGTTCCCGAAACGACACACCATGGAAACTTTCCCCAAAACGGCCCCCGTTGCATTGACGTTTAAGGCCCGTAAAGCCCCCTAGACTCGTAAAATATCCGTAAAATCGCCTTTGTACGGACAAAAAAGTGGTGCTATGGTAAAAATGGGTATCAATCGAAAGCTCTCGTTTACCCAGACACAGTCCTGCAGGAAAATTTCACTTTTTTCCCATAGGAAAGTTTTTACGATAAAATCAAAATTTTGGGGCAATGGGGGGTCCCCCCCGATTTCGTTCAAAATCGGCACACAGGTGCCCCACCACCAGCCGAGAAACTTTCCCCAAAAAGGCCCCCGTTGCATTGACGTTTAAGGCCCGTAAAGCCCCCTAGACTCGTAAAATATCCGTAAAATCGCCTTTGTACGGACAAAAAAGTGGTGCTATGGTAAAAATGGGTATCAATCGAAAGCTCTCGTTTACCCAGACACAGTCCTGCAGGAAAATTCCTATTTTTCCCCATAGGAAAGTTTTTACGGGAAAATCAAAATTTTTGGTCAATGGGGGGTCCCCCCCGATTTCGTTAAAAATTGGCACACAGGTGCCCCACCACCAGCCGAGAAACTTTCCCCAAAACGGTCCCCGTTGCATTGACGTTTAAGGCCCGTAAAGCCCCCTAGACTCGTAAAATATCCGTAAAATCGCCTTTGTACGGACAAAAAAGTGGTGCTATGGTAAAAATGGGTATCAATCGAAAGCTCTCGTTTACCCAGACACAGTCCTGCAGGAAAATTTCACTTTTTCCCCATAGGAAAGTTTTTACGGGAAAATCAAAATTTTGGGTCAATGGGGGGTCCCCCCGATTTCGTTCAAAATCGGCACACAGGTGCCCCACCACCAGCCGAGAAACTTTTCCCAAAACGGTCCCCGTTGCATTGACGTTTAAGGCCCGTAAAGCCCCCTAGACTCGTGAAATATCCGTAAAATCGCCTTTGTACGGACAAAAAAGTGGTGCTATGGTAAAAATGGGTATCAATCGAAAGCTCTCGTTTACCCAGACACAGTCCTGCAGGAAAATTCCATTTTTTCCCCATAGGAAAGTTTTTACGGGAAAATCAAAATTTTTGGTCAATAGGGGGTCCCCCCCGATTTCGTTCAAAATGGGCACACAGGTGCCCCACCACCAGCCGAGAAACTTTCCCCAAAACGGTCCCCGTTGCATTGACGTTTAAGGCCCGTAAAGCCCCCTAGACTCGTAAAATATCCGTAAAATCGCCTTTGTACGGACAAAAAAGTGGTGCTATGGTAAAAATGGGTATCAATCGAAAGCTCTCGTTTACCCAGACACAGTCCTGCAGAAAAATTTCACTTTTTCCCCATAGGAAAGTTTTTACGGGAAAATCAAAATTTTGGGCCAATGGGGGGTCCCCCCCGATTTCGTTCAAAATCGGCACACAGGTGCCCCACCACCAGCCGAGAAACTTTCCCCAAAACGGTCCCCGTTGCATTGACGTTTAAGGCCCGTAAAGCCCCCTAGACTCGTAAAATATCCGTAAAATCGCCTTTGTACGGACAAAAAAGTGGTGCTATGGTAAAAATGGGTATCAATCGAAAGCTCTCGTTTACCCAGACACAGTCCTGCAGGAAAATTTCACTTTTTCCCCATAGGAAAGTTTTTACGGGAAAATCAAAATTTAGGGTCAATTGGGGGTGCCCCCCGATTTCGTTCAAAATCGGCACACAGGTGCCCCACCACCAGCCGAGAAACTTTCCCCAAAACGGTCCCCGTTGCATTGACGTTTAAGGCCCGTAAAGCCCCCTAGACTCGTAAAATATCCGTAAAATCGCCTTTCTACTGACAAAAAAGTGGTGCTGTGGTAAAAATGGGTATCAATCGAAAGCTCTCGTTTACCCAGACACAGTCCTGCAGGAAAATTTCTTTTTTTTCTCATAGGAAAGTTTTTACGGGAAAATCAAAATTTTTGGTCAATGGGGGGTCCCCCCGATTTCGTTCAAAATCGGCACACAGGTGCCCCACCACCAGCCGAGAAACTTTCCCCAAAACGGTCCCCGTTGCATTGACGTTTAAGGCCCGTAAAGCCCCCCTAGACTCGTAAAATATCCGTAAAATCACCTTTGTACGGACAAAAAAGTGGTGCTATGGTAAAAATGGGTATCAATCGAAAGCTCTCGTTTACCCAGACACAGTCCTGCAGGAAAATTCCACTTTTTCCCCATAGGAAAGTTTTTACGGGAAAATCAAAATTTTTGGTCAATGAAGGTCCCCCCCCGATTTCGTTCAAAATCGGCACACAGGTGCCCCACCACCAGCCGAGAAACTTTCCCCAAAACGGTCCCGTTGCATTGACGTTTAAGGCCCGTAAAGCCCCCTAGACTCGTAAAATATCCGTAAAATCGCCTTTGTACGGACAAAAAAGTGGTGCTGTGGTAAAAATGGGTATCAATCGAAAGCTCTCGTTTACCCAGACACAGTCCTGCAGGAAAATTTCACTTTTTTTCATAGGAAAGTTTTTACGGGAAAATCAAAATTTTGGGTAAATGGCGGGTCCCCCCGATTTCGTTCAAAATCGGCACACAGGTGCCCCACCACCAGCCGAGAAACTTTCCCCAAACGGTCCCCGTTGCATTGACGTTTAAGGCCCGTAAAGCCCCCTAGACTCGTAAAATGTCCGTAAAATCGCCTTTGTACGGACAAAAAAGTGGTGCTATGGTAAAAATGGGTATCAATCGAAAGCTCTCGTTTACCCAGACACAGACCTGCAGGAAAATTTCACTTTTTCCCCATAGGAAAGTTTTTACGGGAAAATCAAAATTTTGGGTCAATGGGGGGTCCCCCCTGATTTCGTTCAAAATCGGCACACAGGTGCCCCACCACCAGCCGAGAAACTTTCCCCAAAACGGTCCCCGTTGAATTGACGTTTAAGGCCCGTAAAGCCCCCTAGACTCGTAAAATATCCGTAAAATTGCCTTTGTACGGACAAAAAAGTGGTGCTATGGTAAAAATGGGTATCAATCGAAAGCTCTCGTTTACCCAGACACAGTCCTGCAGGAAAATTCCACTTTTTCCCCATAGTAAAGTTTTTACGAAAAAATCAAAATTTTGGGTCAATGGGGGTCCCATTGATATTTTACGGATATTTTACGAGTCTAGGGGGCTTTACGGGCCTTAAACGTCAATGCAACGGGGACCGTTTTGGGGAAAGTTTCTCGGCTGGTGGTGGGGCACCTGTGTGCCGATTTTGAACGAAATCGGGGGGACCCCCCATTGACCCAAAATTTTGATTTTCCCGTAAAAACTTTCCTATGTGGAAAAAGTGAAATTTTCCTGCAGGACTGTGTCTGGGTAAACGAGAGCTTTCGATTGATGCCCATTTTTACCATAGCACCACTTTTTTCTCCGTACAAAGGCGATTTTACGGATATTTTTACGAGTCTAGGGGGCTTTACGGGCCTTAAAGGGACCCTCCCACCTTAACATTAGTTTTGAGTTGAGATAGCCAAATTGGTGGCCATGGCCTGCAAATACCGGTTTGGGCACTCACAACATCGAGAAATGCTTTAATTCGAAGATATGGAAGTTCAAACTTGCAGTTTTCGGATTCTAAGGGGCTAATGCATTGGTATGCCCCCTTAGAATTTGTGACGTCAGCGGAGATCTAACAATTTTTAAATCTTAGACTAAAACCATCGTTAACACGTGGTGGTATACGCTGCTTTGCGCGCAACGTCTGCCGCACTTTAAGGCTGCCAAATTATTGCTTCCAAATAAAGTCGCTAGTAACAGGGAGATCCCAAAAAGTAAACAAAAGTAAAAGCCTAATATCTTGAAAACCAGTGAATATTTTTCGGTGAAATTTGGTAGATATTCGTTTTCGCTCTTTCTGAACCAAGGGACATCACTTTCATGCCAATTCATTAACTTTTTGGAAGGTGGGAGGGTCCCTTTAAACGTCAATGCAACGGTGACCGTTTTGGGGAAAGTTTCTCGGCTGGTGGTGGGGCACCTGTGTGCCGATTTTGAACGAAATCGGGGGGAACCCACCATTGACCCAAAATTTTGATTTTCCCGTAAAAACTTTCCTATGGGGAAAAAGTGAAATTTTCCTGCAGGACTGTGTCTGGGTAAACGAGAGCTTTCGATTGATACCCATTTTTACCATAGCACCACTTTTTTGTCCGTACAAAGGCGATTTTACGGATATTTTACGAGTCTAGGGGGCTTTACGGGCCTTAAACGTCAATGCAACGGGGACTGTTTTGGGGAAAGTTTCTCGGCTGGTGGTGGGGCACCTGTGTGCCGATTTTGACCCAAAATTTTGATTTTCCCGTAAAAACTTTCCTATGGGGAAAAAGTGAAATTTTCCTGCAGGACTGTGTCTGGGTAAACGAGAGCTTTCGATTGATACCCATTTTTACCATAGCACCACTTTTTTGTCCGTACAAAGGCGATTTTACGGTTATTTTACGAGTCTAGGTGGCTTTACGAGCCTTAAACGTCAATGCAACGGGGACCGTTTTGGGGAAAGTTTCTCGGCTGGTGGTGGGGCACCTGTGTGCCGATTTTGAACGAAATCGGGGGGGGACCCCCCAGTGCCCAAAAATTTTGATTTTCCCGTAAAAACTTTCCTATGGGAAAAAAGTGAAATTTTTCTGCAGAACTGTGTCTGGGTAAACGAGAGCTTTCGATTGATACCCATTTTTACCATAGCACCACTTTTTTGTCCGTACAAAGGCGATTTTACGGATATTTTACGAGTCTAGGGGGCTTTACGGGCCTTAAACGTCAATGCAACGGGGACCGTTTTGGGGAAAGTTTCTCGGCTGGTGGTGGGGCACCTGTGTGCCGATTTTGAACGAAATCGGGGGGGACCCCCCATTGACCCAAAATTTTGATTTTCCCGTAAAAACTTTCCTATGGGGAAAAAGTGGAATTTTCCTGCAGGACTGTGTCTGGGTAAACGAGAGCTTTCGATTGATACCCATTTTTACCACAGCACCACTTTTTTGTCCGTACAAAGGCGATTTTACGGATATTTTACGAGTCTAGGGGGCTTTACGGGCCTTAAACGTCAATGCAACGGGGACCGTTTTGTGAAAGTTTCTCGGCTGGTGGTGGGGCACCTGTGTGCCGATTTTGAACGAAATCGGGGGGACCCCCCATTGATCCAAAATTTTGATTTTCCCGTAAAAACTTTCCTATGGGGAAAAAGTGTAATTTTCCTGCAGGACTGTGTCTGTGTAAACTAGAGCTTTCGATTGATAACAATTTTTACCATAGCACCACTTTTTTGTCCGTACAAAGGCGATTTTACGGATATTTTACGAGTCTAGGGGGCTTTACGGGCCTTAAACGTCAATGCAACGGGGACCGTTTTGGGGAAAGTTTCTCGGCTGGTGGTGGGGCACCTGTGTACCGATTTTGAACGAAATCGGGGGGACCCCCCATTGACCCAAAATTTTGATTTTCCCGTAAAAACTTTCCTATGGGGAAAAAAGTGGAATTTTCCTGCAGGACTGTGTCTGGGTAAACGAGAGCTTTCGATTGATACCCATTTTTACCATAGCACCACTTTTTTGTCCGTACAAAGGCGATTTTACGGATATTTTACGAGTCTAGGGGGCTTTCTGGGCCTTAAACGTCAATGCAACGGGGACTGTTTTGGGGAAAGTTTCTCGGCTGGTGGTGGGGCACCTGTGTGCCGATTTTGAACGAAATCGGGGGGGACCCCCCATTGACCCAAAATTTTGATTTTCCCGTAAAAACTTTCCTATGGGGAAAAAGTGGAATTTGCCTGCAGGACTGTGTCTGGGTAAACGAGAGCTTTCGATTGATACCCATTTTTACCATAGCACCACTTTTTTGTCCGTACAAAGGCGATTTTACGGATATTTTACGAGTCTAGGGGGCTTTACGGGCCTTAAACGTCAATGCAACGGGGACCGTTTTGGGGAAAGTTTCTCGGCTGGTGGTGAGGCACCTGTGTGCCGATTTTGAACGAAATCGGGGGGGACCCCCCATTGACCCAAAATTTTGATTTTCCCGTAAAAACTTTCCTATGGGGAAAAAGTGAAATTTTCCTGCAGGACTGTGTCTGGGTAAACGAGAGCTTTCGATTGATACCCATTTTTACCACAGCACCACTTTTTTGTCCGTACAAAGGCGATTTTACGGATATTTTACGAGTCTAGAGGGCTTTACGGGCCTTAAACGTCAATGCAACGGGGACCGTTTTGGGGAAAGTTTCTCGGCTGGTGGTGGGGCACCTGTGTGCCGATTTTGAACGAAATCGGGGGGGACCCCCCATTGACCCAAAATTTTGATTTTCCCGTAAAAACTTTCCTATGGGGAAAAAGTGGAATTTTCCTGCAGGACTGTGTCTGGGTAAACGAGAGCTTTCGATTGATAACAATTTTTACCATAGCACCACTTTTTTGTCCGTACAAAGGCGATTTTACGGATATTTTACGAGTCTAGGGGGCTTTACGGGCCTTAAACGTCAATGCAACGGGGACCGTTTTGGGGAAAGTTTCTCGGCTGGTGGTGGGGCACCTGTGTGCCGATTTTGAACGAAATCGGGGGGGACCCCCCATTGACCCAAAATTTTGATTTTCCCGTAAAAACTTTCCTATGGGGAAAAAGTGGAATTTTCCTGCAGGACTGTGTCTGGGTAAACGAGAGCTTTCGATTGATACCCATTTTTACCATAGCACCACTTTTTTGTCCGTACAAAGGCGATTTTACGGATATTTTACGAGTCTAGGGGGCTTTACGGGCCTTAAACGTCAATGCAACGGGGACCGTTTTGGGGAAAGTTTCTCGGCTGGTGGTGGGGCACCTGTGTGCCGATTTTGAACGAAATCGGGGGGGGACCCCCCATTGACCCAAAATTTTGATTTTCCCGTAAAAACTTTCCTATGGGGAAAAAGTGAAATTTTCCTGCAGGACTGTGTCTGGGTAAACGAGAGCTTTCGATTGATACCCATTTTTACCACAGCACCACTTTTTTGTCCGTACAAAGGCGATTTTACGGATATTTTACGAGTCTAGGGGGCTTTACGGGCCTTAAACGTCAATGCAACGGGGACCGTTTTGGGGAAAGTTTCTCGGCTGGTGGTGGGGCACCTGTGTGCCGATTTTGAACGAAATCGGGGGGGACCCCCCATTGACCCAAAATTTTGATTTTCCCGTAAAAACTTTCCTATGGGGAAAAAGTGGAATTTTCCTGCAGGACTGTGTCTGGGTAAACGAGAGCTTTCGATTGATAACAATTTTTACCATAGCACCACTTTTTTGTCCGTACAAAGGCGATTTTACGGATATTTTACGAGTCTAGGGGGCTTTACGGGCCTTAAACGTCAATGCAACGGGGACCGTTTTGGGAATGTTTCTCGGCTGGTGGTGGGGCACCTGTGTGCCGATTTTGAACGAAATCGGGGGGGGACCCCCATTGACCCAAAATTTTGATTTTCCCGTAAAAACTTTCCTATGGGGAAAAAGTGGAATTTTCCTGCAGGACTGTGTCTGGGTAAACGAGAGCTTTCGATTGATACCCATTTTTACCATAGCACCACTTTTTTGTCCGTACAAAGGCGATTTTACGGATATTTTACGAGTCTAGGGGGCTTTACGGGCCTTAAACGTCAATGCAACGGGGACCGTTTTGGGGAAAGTTTCTCGGCTGGTGGTGGGGCACCTGTGTGCCGATTTTGAACGAAATCGGGGGGGACCCCCCATTGACCCAAAATTTTGATTTTCCCGTAAAAACTTTCCTATGGGGAAAAAGTGAAATTTTTCTGCAGGACTGTGTCTGGGTAAACGAGAGCTTTCGATTGATATCCATTTTTACCTCTTTGTGACGTCATTTCTAGGGGAAAACGGGTCATAAAGGTTTCCCTCTACCAGGGCCTTTTTTCCCCCTACCGAATCTGTGCTGTGCTGAATCTGTGCTGAATCTGTGCCAACTTCCGTTACATCCCTGCAAGTAAAGGGAAGAAATTTCTTGAACACCATAAAGCTGCGGGGGTTGCGACCAGGATAAATGGTGGTTTCTGAGCCTGGCCGCAAACTTGGCTATCTCAACTCAAAACTAATGTTAAGGTTGGATGGTCCCTTTAAGTGTCCTCGTTCGGCACTACGCTCGCCTACGAACTTGGCGACATTCTTAATATATTACTCCAACAACACATTTGATGTCAAGGCGATCTTGTGATCCTACTCTTCTTAGTTGATCTTTCAGACGCTAGATCTCAGCTCAGGGGGTCAGGTCAAGACTCAAGAGTCAGGAGAAGTACAATCTGGTATTGCACGTTTCAGTTCGCAAGGTAAGTAGGGGAAGTCTGTAAGAATATTGAGTAGAGGAGGGACCGGGGGCGATCAACGCATTTTGAATTTGATTTTATGTGGAGTTCAAAGGTGTTGTGTCTCATCATTCACCAATGTGTTACATAACTCTCTTTCTGTGAAGCTTATGTAATTTCTTGAACAATATAGGTTTATGCATGACTCATGTTTTTTTGTCAGGTCAAGGTAGTGCCAGAGCATTGTCAATAATTTCAGTATTTTGAAAAAGGCCCCATGGCATATTGCATGGTAATGACTGCTATTCATAACCTAAGAAAGGCAGACCATAAGAATTTTGAACCACATGGGGCATTGAGTAACTGTTTTACCAATACCTAATTTTCTGATAATTATGTCTGTGTCAATAAAGCTTTTTTTCTTAATGCCTTTATGAAGTATTAGGGCAGTCCTAATCTGGATGTTGTTTTCTGCTTCTACTGATTTTAATTGATAACTTGGTGAGCTTCTATCTTACACATGGATGTGCATTTTTGTATTTGGTTCAATGATCTATGGTTCAATTATCAATGTTGTATTGTGAACATATTGATATTAGTACCCATCATTGACCTGTAGCCCCTCGAAAGGCTTCTTTAGATCATTTATTTGTATTATTGAGAACTGAGCATCACAATCAGGCACTAGCAAAAAGATCAAGATGACAACAGAATTAGTTTAGTTACAATGATGCCCTATATTAAGCTGTCCAATTTCCTTTCATTGTGTTAAGCAATTGTGTGTTGCATGTGCTGGATAGGAACTTACCTGTGCTGTATTGACTAATGTTTATGTACATAGTTTCAGGTTGGACTGAGATGTCATCCAAGGGTATGCAGGTTGCAGTGGTGACAGGCTGCTCCAGGGGAATAGGCCTGGCCATGGTATCTGAACTGGTCAAGAACAACTTCAAGGTATGAAAGGGTGTTATGTGCTGACCACATGTTTAATAGAAATGTTGAGCTGTTTTGGGGCCTTGTGTTGAGCGGTGGTTATCAATAATGACCGCAGTCTCTGACTGTGACGAGACAATGGCGTAGTCTCACTGCATAAAGTTGATAGATGGCGCTACCGCTGATAAAGATTGTAGATGGCGCTGTTAACCCCCAAAAGTACGTATCGCCTTCACTCAATATACCCTGCGTATCGCCAATGTTGGTAGAGCCAAAATGTACCAACGTAGATACATAGTAGGTTAGGTAATAGGTTATGGTTTTAATTTTAGGTTATGCTGGGTTAGGTTTTATGGTGCTAGGTTAGGCTGGGTTAGGTTAGGTCAGGTTAGATTTATTTTTAGCAATGCGCACTTTTGCCGTTACGTACTTATTGGTTACGGATCGTGATCGATCCAAGCCCGACCGACCTCTGTAATCCTGCAGGTGTTCGCCACATGCCGTAACCCGGCGTCAGCCAGCCAGCTGAGTGGCCTTCTGACGTCACTGGAGCAGCCGGCCGCCGTGGCGCTCGATGTGACCGACGAGGCGTCCATTCAGGCTGCCTACGGGACTGTGAAAGAGGCGGCCGGCCGCGTGGACCTCCTCATCAACAACGCTGGTCGGTGGAGAGTGGGGTGGAATGGGAGGGAGTGATGCATCACAGGAAATGAATTGAGGTGGTGGGTGGTTAAATTTACAAAGTCAAACCAACCTCAAACCATAGACATCATCTGTGTACCAGATACATACACAAGTACACATGTCTTTGGTCAAACTTATACTTTAGTTTCTTCACTGATAGCCTGAGCATGGGGGCAGTATGCACTCAGCCTCAAAGCATCTCTAAGACCTTCAATGAACACATGTGATCCCTCCCAGCTCCTCACACCAGACAACTCCATCAGAACCCACCCCGTGGACCCCTGTGACTCCCTCTTCTCCCCAGGCATCTCTGTCAAGACGCACCCGGTGGACCCGTGTGAGACGGCGCAGCTGACTGAACTGAACCGGCTGCTGGAAACGAACGTAGGCGGCCTGGTGCGGGTGACCCAGGTGTTTTTACCGCTGCTCCGGGCCAGCCCCAGGCCACGGGTCGTCAACATTTCCTCACTGCTGGGCTCCATCGGGTGAGAGAGGAGGGGAGGGAGAGGCTGATGCCGGGAGATGCCTTGATCAGGTGTTGTGGATTGATCTGGAGCGATACACAATGTAGGTGCCCAAGTGTTTTTGAACGGTGGTTATTTATTTATTTCGTTTTATTCTATGTTACAAAAAATAAATTGAAAATATTTCTTGCTGTCAATATTTTGGACAGCAGTGACAGGACCAGGTCGAGAAAAAGTCGCGAGTGTCACCCTCAACTGTGTGTAACCTGTGCAATGAACTCTCGTGAACGCCTCGTTTTCAGCGTGTGCAAGGAGCGCGGCGCCCTGGCTCCGGACCACTTCTTCTCCTACCGCATCAGCAAGGCGGCCGGCAACATGGCTACAGTGTGAGTAACTTCGTCTGGGTCAGGTCTGGGTCACCTACTAACTGGTCCCCAACCGTGTACCAAATTTGAGCGCAATCGGCCCAGCCGTTCTCGAGATCTGGGAGCGCCCCCTGCACGTGCGCACGTGCTGTAGCACCCCAACCTTAACACATGCAGATGAATTATCTGATGGAGACCTGTGTACCGAGTTTCAATTCAATCGGCCCAACCGTTGTGCCGTTATTGAGGTTGCAATTTTGGGGGTTCTTAAAAAAATGTCCAACTTTATCACGCGCCACGTGCGGTGGTTGGCAAGAACGCATGGTGGCCATCACACCACAGAACTTTTACGTCCAAGTGACATTCAGTAAAGAAGACCGCTTGTCAATCGGATGTCCCGTTCCTAAGATATTAGCTTTTGAACAGCGTCCCCACGGCCGGCCGGCCGCTCATACTCAGGATTTTCCCTTAATTCAGTATGAGACTCCGCTCGCTTCGCTCGCTCCGTAATAACCTCTGGCATTGACTTAGGCAGACAAGGGTGGTGGCGGACGATACTCTTTATGACTGTAACATTGTCAGCCGCTATAGGCCATATGTCAGAGCTTGTACGACCGAGGCGACCCCTACTCGGAGTCGTCGACTGCGCCGGCCGCCGCCGGGTGGGCAGTCTCCGTCTGAGTCTCAGTCGTGGTCGGTCTTTAGTCTTGGTCAGTCTCTGCCGAGTCTCGGCAGCCCACCGACGATTCACGCTCGGTCACTCGCTATGTGACCCAGTCTCTCTTGCTCTCGGTCACTCTCCTGGACTGTCTCTATCTCTCTATCTCTCGTCTGTCTCGAGTCAAGAAATACAGTGAGGTGCCGAACTGAACTCTTTTTATCAAGAAAATTCCACGGCGAACATTTTAATTTGTTACGATGACGGAGCTAGGATGTTTTAGCGTTGACATAACAGCAACGTTGTGTGACATAAATATAAACAATCGTAAATCTACAAGATTATTGTTCATTGTTCGAAACATTGGTTCGCATGACTGATGTTTTGTTTTCGTCCTTGGCTGAATATTGCTACGCCTTTCTTTAATGGAAAATGGGAGGTCTAGGAACTGCTAACGACATCGGCCCTGGTAACATCTCTTCCAGCGCTGTATCACCTCCCTCACACAATATCCCCCCCCCCCCCGTCTCCGTCCACAGGGCCATGTCCACGGCGATCACCGAGGTGGAATTCCTGGCCATTCACCCGGGCTGGGTGGCCACCGACATGGGTAACTCGGGCGGTCGAACGGCCGATATCACGGTGGAGGAGAGCGCCGAGGGCGTGGTGCGCGAGGCACTGCGACCCCAGCGCCGAACCGGGGAGTTTGTCGACTGGCGCGGCAACCCAGTGCCCTGGTGAGGCGGCGGTGTGTCGGAACTCAGCGTTCGTAAGGAGCAACTCGGCAGTCTGTGTGTCAGGGGCGGTAATCGCCTTAGTCGGAAGGCTTTCTGTGTAGTGTGGGTTGTTGGGTTAGTTGGCAAGGATAGTGTTCGTTATCCAGGGTGTGATTCGGAGCGATTCTGACCATTCATCTTTTTTCGAACGTTTGACAGCACACATTGTAACGTTAAACCACTAACTGTGCAATGAATCGGTTGCATATGAGCATGTATTTTTATGACCATCTATCTTTCTCACTCTAGTGCGAAGGTGGTGCATATAGCCATTGTTTGCGTCTACATAATGCTCCCAGGGAGTATTTTGTGGCAGCATATATGATATCGTACGTAAGTTGGCGCCGCCCTGAAGTACGATCCTGTATGCCGGATCACATGGAGAATGTTGCTGGACCGTGCCGTAATGTGTTACAATCGTGAATGCTCGGCGTTTGGCAGAGACGTATTTTACGGCTAACCGTACCATTACGTAACTTCCTATATCCGTTTTCAATATGCGCATGTGTGATGTGTCTTTCTGGGAACATTAGTCTGGTAGCCATTGACTTATCACTGGTGACTGCAATCGCTCCTTATTATTGATCATGGCATCTGTTATTTTATATGTTTCAATATGACGCCTTATGATTCTCGATAGGGCGCCTGATGTATCTCGATGAGGTGCCTGGCATTGCTTGATACGGGCACTATAGTAGACAAAAAAGCGAGGGTCTATGTCACGAAATAACGGCAGTGTTTGACGGCGCGAATCGTGTGTTTATCTGCGTTTGGGTTGAGATTGTTGCTAGAATATGAATTGGGACCAAATGTATGTATGCTGTCTATGCCATGAATAATGTGTTAGGGCATTATGCATTATGTAATATGTATCCAGGAAACCTTCAGAGTAATGAATAAACCAACGTCAATGCGAACGCTCACTGTATCTTTGTCTGAGGCCCCACCCCTTGCGGGAGGAGGCCGGGCTGCTGGATGATGTGAGGGTTGACACATGTGGAGTTGAAAGGAGTAGGAGTAAGTAAACGTCATACGACGGTAAACGGATGGTGCCTGATGCGTGGGCGAACGTGGTTACGCTTACTTATTATCCCTCTATCAATAGTCCGAGCTGGGCCAGCATAAGAACCCTTAGACGGTCTTGAATCAACTGACCCGGTTGAAAGTGCCTGTATCAGTCAGTGCCCTTACCAAGTCGACTTTTGACATGGACACTGCCTCACGGCACACCGCTACCCGCTGCAGTTTTTTTTTTTATTCTACCCTGCTCTTTTATTCTACCATTTTTTATTCTACCCTGTTGATTTTTGCATGGAGACCCAATGGCCAATGCGACGATACGAGTAGTGCATTGCCGTGCCGTGAAACAGGGCGCAGGTAGCGACGGGAAGCGGCTGCTGTGGACTAGGGCAAAGATCTCTGTTAGGATTCGATTTAGACTCATTTAGCAGCATTTTAGTGATTGCAGGACACTGGAGTCTTCAAGTACGCCTCGTAACACGTCGCAGCCTTGTGTTAGCCCAACATAAAATTTTTGAAGATGTAGGAAGGTGGGGGATTTTTCCGATTACGTTTTATAGCAGCGTTTTAGCAGGCATTTGACAATGATGAAAATGACGCATGTTCAAAATTGACGCGATTTTATAAAAGTTGTTTTACACCGAATTTAAAATTATGCTTGAATACGGTTTCTTTTCTTTTTTATTTTGGTAATAATAGTGCAAACTTGAGGATTAAAAACTCATGGCTGATTTGAATAAAAATTTCTGTTTAAAAAAGGTTAAAAACCAAACATAGAATGGAAAAAAACGAAATATGATATGCAACTTGGTAGCTCTTCTCAAATGAGCGATGTAGTGGAATCGGGCCTTTACTGCTATCTTATCGAGGCTGGGTGAAAATTGTAATTGTTTTTGTGGATTTGTTGCAAGTGGTTGGTGGTCTTTCGGGCGTTCTTAAGATTACGAATACTCACCAGTAAGTTGAAAGGCTCTGTTTAAGCTGGTCTGTTTAAATGGCCCAGATACAAGTTGTGGGATTTGAGGTAAAGTTCGATCAAATTTTGAACTGACGATGATAAACATTATGTACCACGACAAATCCTCGTATGGCTTTTCTTCGTAACACACTTTTTGTCTGTGCATTTCCTCGTATCGCATTACTTCATCCCACATTTCATCATAAGCTCAAACAATTGATTTGTGTCGCATTTCTTCTGTCTTCGTATCTGTGTTGTTTCATCGTCATGTCACAGTTCCTCAATTCAGTTGGGGAAACTACGAGGAGCCAAACAAAAATTGGATTCGCCAATCAGCGGCTGGAGTGGGCGGGGTGATGACCATATATGGTCATAAAATCAGACAACTTCATCTTTTCAATGAATATTAGCATTCAAATGAAAAAAGAAGGCATAAGAATGTTTTTTAACCACACAAGACCTACACTCACCCGGTGCATAATTAACTGGCGGCTCTAAATCGCAGAGTTACAACGCAAGGTCAAACCGTGATTGGCAAACATGGCGGATTGAAACAGACGCGCCAAAAAATGTAAGCAGTACCGTGGGTTAAAAATGTCATTTTTATTATTTTGTTTATGGTTTTTCTAATTGTGGTTAAGTTATTATTTTTGAATTAAATATGTTTGTTTATTGTAGTTAAATTAAATCTTTTAACAAATTTCTTTCATAAAACCAATCCATTTATTGAATGGCCAGCTGATTGTGACGCCCAGAACCTGCAGAAAAGCTGTTTTCCTAACGCCATTTTCGAGTCAATTCGCCGAATTTAATCAAATCACGCTAATTCCTAGTGAAAAATGGAAGCCTTTTCTCTCCAATAAGTGGACACGATACCGCAAGTACCGGCTTGTTATACCGTTTTTCACCCTTAGTAGCGGGGGCTGCATTTATGCCCATATATGGTCATCAAAAGTCCATTTATTGACCAATCAATTTTTTGACATTCGCCTCGTAGTTTCCCCAACTGAATTCACATTTTTCATCCCTGGATTTCTTTTTAGTTCATCTCTGCAAATCTTCACAAATTTTTGTTTGCAAATCCCCGTTTAGTCAAATTGGTATTTATTTACAAAAGGTTTGATTGTCAAATGTCAATTGTGGCGTGGTTACGGCGAATGTGCAATGACAGAAGTTGTTGGTTGTAGGTTGTGTTTTAGGCCAGGGACTTGGTAGGCTTTAGACTCATAGGTTGTAGGTTAGTAGGTAGGTGATAATCAAGGTTAGGTCATGTTAGATTGTTTATTTTTTTCCTTTTGCACCACATGTAAGCATCATATTTGGATTCAGAATTTCAAATAATGTAATGTGTGTAAAAGTGAAATGAAGAAATGCACTGCCAAAAAATGCAGACACAACAAATTTCTCTAAGAGTATTTGCATTTTGCATATACCATGCAATGCAAGACAAATAAATGCACTGATGAAGCTTGGAGCACAAATAAATGCGGAGAAATAACTGCGTGACGAATAAAGGTTTTACAAAGATTTGTCCTGAAATCCTGATAGTCACAATCACTTCAGGGGCTTGGCTTTGCTCCCAGAGCCTTTCCCCATATCCACATTTGAAGATAATAGGGCAAGACTGAAAATACATGCCTATGTGATATACTGATAAGACCAGTATAGCGCCTTTTGGGGCGACTAACGGAGCGAGCGAGAGGGTGAGCCTTGCACGTGCGAAATTTCGAGGGGGTACCTCCAACTGACTTGTGCACGGCACCCTACTAACCGGTCTCTAGCGATGTGCCAAATTTGAGCACAATCGGCCCAGCCGTTCTCGAGATCTGGAAGCGGCACCCTGCACGTGCGCACGTGCAGAATGGGTCCCAACTGACTTGTGCACGGCACCCTACTAACTGGTCCCTAACCGTGTACCAAATTTGAGCGCCATCGGTCCAGCCGTTCTCGAGATCTGGAAACGACCCCTGCACGTGCGCACGTGCAGCAGCACCCCAACTCTGGCACATGGATATGCACTGCCTAGTGGGTGCCTACCTACATGCCAACTTTCAGCGCAATCGGCCAAGTAGTTACCGAGATATTGCAACAATTACAAAACTGACACCTCTTAGTTTTGCGCGTGGCACGTGCATAAGGGGTCACCCACATGCATCGGCAATAGTCCAATACTTGGTAGAAGGAATGAAGCTAGCCTACAAAAATTACCCCGTGTAAATCGGTCAAGTGGTTGCTGAGATATAAGCCTCGCAAAAGCGTCCGCACGGCCGGCCGGCCGGCCGCTCATACTCAGAAATTTCCGTTAATACCTTACCTTACCTTACCTTCGTGGTGATCGGGATTGAAAAGGCCACTTGGCCTGGGGATCCCGCTCTCATCGAGCTCGTGTCGGGATACAGGCTAGGCTCTCAGGGATAGGGGGTGTCGTACATGATGCCACCCCAGTGCTTGTCCAGCTGGGCCTTGAACTGGTTGACGGACTGTGCCGTGACCACCGCACTTGGTAGGGAGTTCCAGTCGTTGATGACCCTGAAGCTGAACGCGTTTCTGCGCACGAGTTTGGTGGCCCTCGGTTTCTCGAGCTTCCACTCGTGGCCCCTGGTTCGAGCTGAGTTGCTCCGGGTCAAGAAGCTTTCTGGCGATATGGCCAACCCTCCGTGCAGCAGCTGATATACGGTCACCATGTCGCCTCTGCGCCTCCGGTAGTAGAGTGATGGTAGTCCCAGTCGACGGAGTCGTTCAGGGTACGGGAGGTGCTTGATTTGTGCGACCATTCTTGTTGCACGACGTTGCACGCGTTCAAGCCTCTTCTGGTCCTCTTTCCCAAAAGGTCCCCAGATTGTGTTCCCATATTCTAGGAGGGGCCGAACCATGGTCTTGTAGAGAAGCGGCAGCGTGTGTTCGTCAATGTTGGCGAATGAGCGTCTCACGACGGCCAGAATCTGTGAGGCTTTAGCGACGGCTGACGCGGTCTGCTTGTGAAAACTGAGTTGGTTGTCGATTTCGATGCCGAGGTCTTTCTCCTCTTCAGCGTTCTGGATCAGGATGCCGTTCAAATAGTACGCGTGTTCCGGGTTCCGGTGGCCGAGGTGCATCGCCTTGCACTTTTGGGCATTGAAAGGGAGCAGCCACTTCTCAGACCAGCGGACGAGCGCATCGATGTCAGTCTGGAGGTCATTGCTGCTACCCAGGACGCGGCGGTATAGTTTCGTGTCGTCGGCGAACAGTTTGACCGAACCAGTGACCTCCGAGGGAAGATCGTTGACAAATATTGTGAACAGTACAGGTCCGAGAACCGATCCCTGTGGAATACCACTGGTCACAGGGGCCCATGAGGACTTGCATCCGTGGACCACAACCCTCTGTCGGCGATCGATCAGAAAGGCTGCGATCCAGTTGAGAAGCGGGCCCCGGACGCCGTATGCAAACAACTTGCGGATCAAACGTTGGTGCGGCACAGAGTCGAACGCCTTGGCGAAGTCCAGGTAGATGATGTCGATGTTGTCTCCGTTTTCGATGGCGGTGCTCCAGTCCTCGATTGCCTCCATCAGTTGTGTCGTACACGACCTCTTTGGGAGGAAGCCGTGCTGGGCGCTGGAGAGCAGACCGTTTTCGCGGAAATGTTGGAGGAGGGCGTCTCGGACAATTGATTCGAGGACTTTGACAGGGATGGCAGTCAGAGTGATTGGACGATAGCTCGAGGGGCGTTGGCGGTCACCCTTCTTGAAGATCGGGGTGATCTCGCCTGTCCTCCAGTCCGAGGGAAGCGACCCAGTGTCCAAGGACTTGCGGAACAGTATGCTCAGAGGGGAGGAGAGGGCCAGTGCTGACTCGCGAAGGGTTCGGGGGTGTATCCCGTCAGGCCCCGGCGCGCTGGTTGTCTTGAGGGACAGCAGCTTTCCTTCCACTTTCTGGGGAGATACTTCAACATTATCGAGGAAGGGGCCCTGCCAATCAAGGTCCGTATCCGGTGCTTCAGTATCTTCATGGGTAAAGATGCTGCTGAAGTACTTGCCCAACATGTCAGCTTTGTCTTGGTCACATGATGTCAGGTCTCCCCGTTCGTTTAGCAGGTTGTCAACTCTGCTCCTGGTGCGAAGCCTCGTGTTGGCATACCTCCAAAAGGCCTTTGGGTTCTGTTTCAGATTGCCAGCTAGCTTGGACTCGTATTCCTTGCGTAGAGTTCTGGTGAGCTTCCTGAGTTCATTTTTGCAGCGTGTGAACCTGGCGTAGTCGATGGGGTCAAGCGTGTATCGGTATGTAGTCCAGAGCGACTTCTTTTTCTTCCTCAGTTGCATGGCTCTGCAGTTCATGTAGATGTTTTTCTTATGACGCGATCTCCTCTTCCTGGAGCTTTCGGTCAGGGCCTCCGAGAGCCGCGCTTTGAACGTCTGGTATGCCTCATCCAGGTTCATGCTGTGCATATCGGACCAGTTTTGTTCACCAAGGGCAGTGGAGAGGTGTTCGTAGTCAGTTATGGTGTGATACTCGGGGAGTGAGGCGGGAGCTTCAGTGTAGCAGGAGAGAGTAAACCGAATGACCACATGGTCACTGTTTCCTAGTGGAGATTGGTACTGCATGTCTTTCACCATGCCCTCCTCGTTGGTAAAGATCAGGTCCAGCACTGACGGTGTCTCGCCCGATCGGTATCGAGTCGGGCGCTTGATGTGCTGAGAGAGAAGACAGTCATGTACCATATCTAAGAACAGGTGTGAGCAATGAGATGCAGGTGCAGATGATGTTTCAGACTCCCAGTCAATGTGGGGGAAGTTGAAATCGCCAACAATGATCAGGTGTGAAGCATGCAGTGAGCAGGCCTTCTGGAAGAGTTCTCCAAGTTGCTTTGTGCTTTCCTGCATTGCACCAGATGGGCTACGGTAGACACAGCCCACCAGAAGGCTATCACTTCCTGCGAGGCACAATCTTACCCAGGTGTTCTCCACAGATGCTTTTTCTAGATGAACCTCTGTTACCTTCAGGTGTATTGCCGTGTAAATGCATACGCCTCTAGTTCCACTCTGGCCTAGGTTTGGGGTGGATAGATCGAAACTGGAATGCATTACATAACCTGGGATATTTAACAGTGCAGGAGCAATGGGGTTTCTCTGGGCTTTGGGAATTACCTCAGAGATGAGGATAACGTCAGGCTCATCACCGCAAATCAGCAGGCACAGTTCATCTCGTTTGTTAATAAACTGGTCAGCATTTGTGTATAAAACCGTGAGATTCTTCTTGTTGCGAGAGGTTGGGTGGTTTAGTCACAAACCATTTGCTGGGTGGGCTTCTGAGCTAGGTGCTGGGGTTTGCAAAGGTGTGCCACCATTGCCATCCACTGCACCAGGTTTCTGTGCTGTGCCACTACCCTCCTGGCTGGCGGATGCCATGCCAACAGCTGGAGGCACAGCGGTTGTCTGGGCAGGTACAGGCGCGCCAGGGGCGATGTTTCCAGCCTGACGAGTTTGAGAAGGCACAGTGGTGCCACCAGGGTTCCTGCTCGTGCTGGAGGCATCGTTACTTGTTTCCTGATTGACACAGATTATCTTTCCCCCCTTGATTCTCAGGTTGTCCTCACCAGATCTCCGTCTGGATGCCAGCTCTTCCCTCAGCTTTCTGTTTGCCTCTCGTTCCTGTTGGGTCAGGTCAGGTGTGATGTAAATGTTGCCGTGCTGTGCAGAGTGGCGCAGTTGGGGAGCACCCAGCACGTCCTGCCTACAAGCTGGGTTGTCCAGGGTGACAATAAGAAGCCTTGGTTTCCCAGGAATGGCCTTTCCAACTCGGAATGACTTTGATGCTGTGATGTTTATTTTCATCACCTCCCTGATCATGGATGTGACTGCAGACTGGTCGCGTGTTGATCTCTCGTGCAGAGTGCCCTCTCCTTGTTCGGGTAGGTTATGAATGACTATGTTGGCCTTCCTCCTTTCCTTGTCCAGGTGGTTGTCAAGAACTCTAGACAGCTCAGCAGTGGTAGAAGTAGTGGTTCTCTGCTCATTTTGGTTTGGTTTAGGTAGCTGCGCAAGCTGGGTTTTTACAACATGAGCGACCTCTGAGCATGTGCTCTTTACCGCCTCAGCGTATGATGCCTTGTGTTGCTGAGCAGTTAGTTCAAGCATCTGTGATTGTTTTGACGTCTGCATCTCGAGGGATTTCACTGATTTCTCTATGAGGGATACGTGGTCTTGAACCGTTTGCTTTTGGGTCTTGATTGAGTCAGCCAAGAGCTCAGCATTTTTCTTCACTGCCTGCTCTAGTTGTTGAAGCCTTTTTTCTACGGTTTCCGATGACGAGGGATCCTTCCCTTTTTTGCTTTTGAGGTCCGATTTACACTTCACGCACATCCATGCGAGACTCTGGAATCTATCCAGTGCTCTGACTGCTGCTTTGGGCGTCCCTTGGCAGCCCGGATGAAACCACCCATGGCATCTGTCACAACAAATTCCGGGTTCCCCATCTTTCACTGGATTGCCACATACCTTACCGGGTCCCCCCAGGCAGATCGCCTCGGCGCTGCTTGTATCGCTCGAGGAGCGGGAAAGTGAGCCCACGGATTCCTGCCCAAACGCTCTGTACACACTTTGGTCAAGTTTACCAACCTGATTTTGTTTGGAAGTAGACTTATCGGACTTATCCATACCTGTGTCGAAGATTCCAGTTCCACTGGCACTTATCTCGTCGTCAACATCGGCCTCACCGACGCCGTTGCCGCCAAGGTCACCACGAACGCCGCCGACATTATCGTTGGCCGTTGGTTTTCCGACGCCGCGATCAGCTGACGCCGCCGTTTGGTTTCGGCGGGAAAGCGGAGGCGACCGATCCAGAGGCATGTTTCGAATTTTCCACTCGATTTCCTTGTCGAAGTTAATCTTTAGACGTCCAGGCGAGAGATTTTATGGTTAACTTGCACAATTCTCCCAAAAGAATGTTGGAAAAAGGAATGGAATTTGGCCTTGACCAATCACGTCGGATCCTGGAGCCTATCAGCTGGTGGGCTGGCAGGCAAGGAGGAGCTCGATGCGCACGTCCGATCGCCACGGAATCCCGACACCGAATGTTAATCTAAGGAAAGACTACGCTCGCTTCGCTCGCTCCGTAATAATTGGAAGCAAAATAATGGAAGCTGCACCTTATACCTATCTTTACAATATTATCTCAGAAAAAATATTTGTGTCCAAGAAAATTGTGTATGGCAGGCACAAGATGCCTTTTTGCAGCTTTTCATGTTAAAAAAATGCAGATATCAATATA
This sequence comes from Amphibalanus amphitrite, assembly GCF_019059575.1. Taxonomy (NCBI): domain Eukaryota; kingdom Metazoa; phylum Arthropoda; class Thecostraca; order Balanomorpha; family Balanidae; genus Amphibalanus; species Amphibalanus amphitrite. Next base: position 1,626,910 of record NW_024881518.1, read on the forward strand.
ATGTGAAAATTGTAGTAAGTACCTAGTAGGTATGGTAGTGCGGATCTGGTTGGTGTGGGCCAGTTTGTTTTTGTCATCCCAGCATCTAACAGATGGGTAAGGATCCATAGGACCTCCATAGCTGGGATCCCAGCTGTCTGACATCTGATTGAGCCAGATCTTTGTAGAAAAGGAGGGTGTCACTTATGCAAAGAGAAAGCCAATGGCACCAAATTTTAAGGTTTTAGGTCATTAGATGACCTTAGGTCAATGACCCAAATGTCTGGAAAATCAGGACCTGCTTGAAGTTTGCATGGTCCATCAGTCACCCAACCACCAAGTCCTTGCAGTACCTACCTACGCCATGTCGACAGTTGATAGCCTAGTTGCATAGCCAAGTGGTTGAATCAGGCCAGGATGGTAGTTTTCACATTTCCAGTGGATAGGTATTCCTGTTTCGCTGCGTTTGCCTTAATGTTTGCTCTAACCTCTCTCCCCTCCATTTTCAGTTTGCTGGATGACCGCCCACTCTGGCTTCCAAATCGGATGAGAGCGGCCGGCCGCCGCCGCCTTACGGCCGCGGCGGCGGGCTCAAGTTCCGAAAGCGGACAACAGGCGGCAGCACGGTCGCGGCGGCTGACTCGGGCAGGCCAGTGCGTCGCGAAAATGGCAGAAAGTATGAGGGCGAGCGGCCGGCACGGGGCAAGTTTCGGCCCGAGAGGCGCGGCGCCGGTCGCGGCAGCGCTGCTCGCGAGCTGCGAGAGCCAGGTGTGTTCCACCATCTGTGTAAACAGCGTTTTATTCCAGAGCAGGGTAGCTGAATCAATAGTGGCTTTTTCTAATTCAGTGTTGTAAGGTGTATTGAATCCGAAGCGGAATGGGTGGCGTTTGACTAATGAACGAACTCACACATTGTGTGTCTGTATTTGTTCAATCCCTGTCAAACAGAGGCGTCGTGAGTCCGGGCGTCCTAGAATTACAAATCACACACAAACAGAGAGGCTACCTTCCCCTCTATCGTTGCTATTGACACTGGAAAGCCGACACTCGAACGGGTGGACGGAAGCGTGACGTCACTGCCATTCTGCACAACGTCCAGAGCCTCCGCAGGAAGTTTGGGTGTCTCCGAGCCAGCGCCGAGGAGCTCAGGTCACATCACCTGATCGCCTTAACAGAGACGTGGCTGGATGACAGCGTGGATGACGCCGAGCTGGGTGCGTCGTTTCCTGACCATGTCTGGTTCCGTCGCGACAGGGGAGCTGTTGGAGGCGGTGTCGCATGTGGCGTGCTTGCATCGATGCTACCAACGAGACGCACGGAGCCGGACCATGGATCCGAGACACTAGTCCTGCAGCTCGGCCGTCCGAACCTAATGGTGGCTGTGTGCTACCGGCCGCCCACTGATGACGCCTCGTTGGATAAACTGTTCGACTGTATGACGTCACTCCCCGGCACCAGGCCGCTCCTGCTGCTGGGCGACTTCAATCTGCCGGAGGTTCAGTGGGAGCCGTCGCCGGGTGGGGACGGTCGGCCAGTGCTGACACGTAATTCAGCAAGAGCGTGCAAATTTGTTGACCAGTGCGATCTGCTAGGGCTGAAACAATATGTGACGTCAGCGACCAGGGTTAACAACGCATTGGATCTTGTGCTGGCTCGTGGACTGTCAGAGGTCTGTGCGGTGCCCAGGCCAAGTTCTCTGGCCTCAGACCACGACGAGGTGATCATCTCGTTTATGTGTAGTCACATGCCGGCTGTTCTGGCTACGCGCACCACTGCACTCTGTTACCGTCGAGCCGATTTTGACGGACTTAGACAAGCGCTTAGAGCAGTACCGTGGTCAATGTTAGATGGTATGCATCCGGATGAAGCCGTGTCCTTGTTTTATACGATTGTCGATGGTGCTGTACGCGATTTCATCCCTACTGTCACGATGAAAAAGCGATTTCCACCCTGGTTTGATGCTGGTGTCAGGCGAGCTCTCAAACTCAAGCAGGCTGCGTTTGAGAGACTCAAACGTCACCCGGGTGATGTTCAGATCAAAGAAGATTTTGTCAGGAAGCGATCGGAATTTAAGAGACTGTCTGGTGATGGACATGACCGATATCTGTCTAGTCTTGTTCGAGACTTTGCGACTAACCCGAAGCGTTTTTGGACATTTTTGAAGTGTTTCAGGCAGAACAGGGGCATGGCAGTGTTAGATGACCATGGCGTGAAGGTCGCGGATGACGTAGGCAGAGCCAACCTTCTAAACTCTACCTTTTCAAAAAAGTTTTCCAACCCACGCATCACCCATTTTCCAGTCATCTCGCAGGCCAGTCAGGACAATATCATGTCCTTCAACGTCTCGATGGAGACGGTGCGCGATCTCCTGAGAAACGTCCCAGTAGGTAAAGCATGTGGACCAGATGGCCTGAGTGCCCGCCTACTGCGTGAGTGCTCCGACGAGCTTGCTGTCCCCCTATGTAAAATTTTCTCGTCTTCTCTGTCTTCCGGTATTTTCCCTGAACAGTGGGCTGAGGCAAACATTGTTCCGATATTCAAAAAAGGTTCTCGCAGTTCACCCGAAAATTATCGTTCAGTATCACTTCTCCCAATTTGTGCCAAAATCTTCGAAAAGGTAGTCGGTCAGCAACTCATGCATCATGTTCAGCCACTACTTTCGTCCTATCAGCATGGCTTTATGCCGGGCCGATCTTGCGCCACAAATCTGGCTACCTTTCTGTCCAGTGGATATGACGCAATATCTGAGGGTGTCCAACTTGATGCGGTATACACAGATTTTTCAAGTGCATTCCAGAGCGTTAACCATCGTCTTTTACTGTACAAACTGGAACACATGTATGGAGTGAGAGGGTTGGCTCTGAAGTGGCTGTCGTCATATTTAGGAAGGCGGAAGCAACGAGTTGTTTTAAACGGCAAGGTGTCAGAGTGGGCCCCAGTCGTCTCAGGAACGCCGGAGGGCGGTTTGCTCAGTCCGATGCTTTTTTCGCTCCTTGTGAACGACCTGCCATCTGTCGTCAAGACAGATTGCTTGATGTTTGCCGATGATTTGAAGATTTTTCAGAAAGTTAGAAATCACGATGATGTACAAAGGCTCCAGAACGATATTGATGCTGTAACGGAATGGGCGGCGGTCTGGGGGCTCAAGCTGAATCCCTCGAAGTGTAAAACTTTTAAAATCACGCTCAAAAGAGACATATATCCATCTGTGTATCAAATCAGTGGTAGCACTCTGCAGGAAGTGACTTCGATTCGTGATTTGGGTGTGGTACTTGACCGAAAACTTACTTTTGCAGACCATACAAATGTGATTGTTTCAAAGGCAAATCGGGCACTAGGGCTACTCATGCGGAGCCTCCAGGCGACCTCTCCGCGGTGCAAACTGGACAGGAGAGCAGTGTTCGCGGCATTCAATGCAAATGTTAGGGCCATCCTAGAGTACTGTTCTGTAGTTTGGGCCGGTGCTTCCAAGTGTCATCTCGTGCGTTTGGAATGTGTCCAACACAAGTTTTTGATTTGGCTGGCAAACATGACGAACGTTCACCATGACTCGATTGAATATCATTACCTGCTGAAGCTGTTCGACGTGAGATCGCTACATGCCAGGCGCATTGAGAGTGACATTATATTTTTGTGCAAGGTATTCAAAGGTTCGGTGTCATCCTCTCATCTTCTACGGTCGTTCTCGTTACACGCTCCGCTCAGAGCGACACGCAGCGCTGTGTCGACATTGTTCCATGTGCCGCGTGGGCGAGTGAACTGCATTGCAAACGGCCTGTTTACGCGCTGTCCTCGTGCCACCAACAAATTTCTGGAAGCCCAGCCTCAAACTGATGTGTTATGTGATCCTGTTGGAAGCATCAAGAGGCGCCTCGTCCTCTATACCGGATCCGTGAGACTCTAGGGCAATGTACATGAGAATACTGTTTTTATTATGATAGTTTATTGTGCATGTTTTTTTTCGTATTTTATCTTTTGACTTCACCTATCATAGGGATCATGCCTGTTGGTGATATTATGCAATACAAGAATACAAGATACCTGTACATCGAAAGTAGGTAACAGTTTGTTTTCGCATTGTTTCAGATGTCTTCAGTTCAAGGCAAACCATGTCTATTAAACCAACTGTCAAGGAAAATAATTAGTGTGCGCTTGCACTAAAATTTGATATGGTAGTCTGTGAGAGCTGCTATAGCTTTTATGACTGTTGACTCGCACTGGCTCTGACTCTGTGTCGGCAGACGGCCGAGCCGGACAGCGGGCCGACTCTGACTCCGACTCTGGAGAGGCCGGGACGGGTGCCGAGTCGGAGCGTCCGCGGCGCACGACTGGTGAGTCGGGAGGCTGCGGTGCTCCTAGGGTCCATCGCGGGACCTTAGCGTGGCGTGCAGCATCGGACGCGGCTCGCTCCAGCGCACCTATACCTATACGAGTACCTATACGAGTGCCGCTCGTACAGGGATGTCATAACACGAGCTGGTTTGTCTGGTATTTATTACATTTATAATTTATGTAAAGGCCGTGAACAAGGATTAGACCTTTGCTTGAATCTAGTCATTGGCGATGTATTGGAGACAAGCTTTCAAACTGGACAGATGTTTTATTTCAATGTTTCTGTGTGTGAATCAGCACCCTCCTGCCCCTGTGATGCTGGTAGAGCGCTGACGTGGCGCCCCCTGGGCTCCGGCAGAGTACAGTCGCAGTGACGATAACCGGATCTCGAACCTGCTGAAGCGGCTATACCGAGACGAGGTACCCGAGAGACACCAGGCCACCGCGCGCTCACTGCAGGTATGTACCAGGGGAGGGCTGTTGTGGTCGCTGTGGGCACGTGGCTGCCCCTTGCTCACTTTAGCTACATGCCCGGTGGGAGTGCTAATACACGCTCACTGTGGCTGTACCAGGGGAGGACCACACAGACCCACGTCTACTGCAGGAGGATAGCTGATGCAGGAGGATACATCAGGGCAGCATGACAGTTTTGAGATACCAATGATTCAGTAAGTGTTAATGCAGACTTAATGGATGGAGGTGATGGCAAAGCAAATAGTGACATTCTAGACATGGTAGACTGATGGGCATAAAAGTAGACATATTTTGATATTCCTAACAAAACACGATCTTCATGCTGGCATCAGAGCTTAAATGTTATATCGTGGCGACGACTTTTGACGACTTCTGACGACCTTCCTTCTCCCGCCGCCAGGAGGCGGTGCTGGCGCCGGAGAACGCGCGCTACGTGCGCCGGGCGGCCGACTACCTGCTCAGCTGGCTACAGGATGCTCTGAAGGCGGCGCCGGGCGCCTCCGGACGCCAGCAGGTGGCCGCCGTGATAGCTCGCCTCGGGCTGGTGCTGGCCGGAGGCAATGACGCCAAACGGTGAGAGGGTAGGAGGGAGGGGGATGAACGGGGAGAGGGACCAGGAGGGAACGGAGGCAGTAAACGAGGAAAAGACGAGGACGGGAAGATGGTTGATGGGGATGAGTAGACGTGAGTGGTTGGAGGATGGGAATGAGGAGTTGAGGTGGTAAACGGGAGAGGGGTGCGCACGATGAATGGGGAAATAGAAGTACGGGATGGGATGTCCGGATGGTCGAGTGACTCGTGATGAACCTATAGCAAATGGGTTTGATAGTTGTTGCGAATTCTAGAGTGGAAACACAATGGTAATTGAGAGTACCTATATGTCTGACGATTTGCTTGATGAGTGTAGTAGTAGCTATTAGCTACCATCGAATGGGGACAATATAGAGTAGACCCAGACAAGACTTTACAATTTTCAGTGCAGATTTGTACTCGTGACTTTACAGCGGTAGCAGCGCGCGACTGTGCCCACGGCCGCTCTGTAAGCTCCGCTGACACCCATTGCTCTGTTGCGTCAGGTTTGTGACCTGGGTGCTGGACAGATACAAACAGACCGGCTCCAACAACATGAAGAAAAACTACCTGTTTGCGCTGGAAGAGGTAAGATATTGGGTCTGCGGAGATACACACACCAATTACTTAACCGTGATGGATGGTAACCTGTTCCCTGCCGATTTATAAAGCGTAATAAGAGCTACTATATCGAGATGATATGATCTAAGGTGGCTATGTGATTTCTCAGCATATGTTATAGCATTGACTTCCATGAGGAAACCTGAGTGAGGCGGTTTATTTTATATATCACTCAACATTTTTTTTTTACATGATTATGTGATTTACTTTAGCTCCTACAATAAGTCCACATTACTTTAGACCACATATGTTTAAGGATTTGCAGTTGTCATTCATAGTTCTTCATCATTCATAAGCTTATCATGTGTAATAAGTGAATGAGGACTTTACTCCACAAGAAATCGTTCGGGTCGGAGTTTTCGAATTGTATTTACAAAACTTCGTCAGCGAATCGTAATCGGGTTCGGGGGTATCGGTCGCAAAATTAGGTGTGTCAGTTTGCCATAATTTCCTCTCTGGCCCCATCTCCCAGTTTCTTTAGCCACCTTCCCATCCACCCGTGTACGCTAACACCCCTTCCCTCCGGCAGGCCTACCGTCTGGACTCTGGCCGCAGTCTGTCCACCGTCTCCGAGCTCACGGTGTCGCAGCTGCAGCTGGCCCTGGAGACGCAGGACTCTGCCGAGCTGATGCAGGCTACCGTGGCCTGTCTGACGGCTGTGCTGCAGCGCTACCCGACCGCCTTCCAGCGGCACTTCAGGGTGCGTGCTGGGAGCGGGGTTTTCTAGTATGTGTTTCGATAGGATGGGGGAGTTCCTAGTCAGGATCGGTGTTGAATAATCCAACTAGTCGCGATGCATATATAGTTAGTTACATCTGGAAAGTTTCAGGTATATTTTAATTAATGAAAAATCTTGGTGATGCAGATAAGTACATAAGAGTGATAGAGATTTACCACCACAGAAAAGATGTAGGGCCTTCATCTTTTTGTGGCATGGCTCGATATTCGTCTCTTCTCTCATCTGCCATCACCTCTCGCCAAGAAGTGACGACACTGACTCCTCTAAAGCCCAACCACCTCTGACATTCTAGAATTCCCCTCAACCCTTTAACTCCTCTGATGATACCCTTTCTGACATGCCCCTCTCCTCCCGCCGACAGGACACTGTGGACATTCTAGTGGGGTGGCATATCGACCCCACGCAGCCGGCTTGGGTCGGACAGCTCGCCTCGCGCTCCCTGTGCGACCTCAAACAGTTCTGGGCGGCCGATGCCGACTTCGGGTCGCTGCTCACCGGGCAGTTTGTCGAGGATATGGATAGCTACGCTATGGTGAGAATGGGAGGGGAGAGAGCTACGCTGTGGTGAAAATAAGGGCGAGAGCTATGCTATGATGAGAATAAGGGAGAGAGCTACGTTATTGTGGTGAGAATAAGAGAGAGCTATGTGGTGGGGAGAACAGGGGAGAGCTACGTGATTATGAGAACAGGGAGAGGGCTACGTTACGGTTAGGATGGGGGGAGCTACGTTGCGGTGAGAAAAGAGGAGATCTATGGTATGGTGACAATGGATGGCCTGAACGTTACCTGACCCAACCCGAATTGACCCGACCTGCATTGCCTTCCCTGGTGTATGGTCTTGTCCCTCTGGATGACCCATCCCAGGTCCCTGCATCTGACTTGGCCTCTCACTGACCTGTCTCTCGCTGACCTGACCTGTGCTGTTAAAACTCAGTATCAGGCCATGACCCTGTTCTCACAAGTGCTCACCTACGTTGTGGATCTGAGGAGTTGTAGCTGCAGGGTTGTAGTTGTAGTTGACGTACCTGACCTAATCTGATCCGTCTCACCCCTCAGGAGCTGGCGGAGCTGCAGGAGCGGACAGCGGGCAGGGCGGGCGCCGCTCCCGACCCCGGCGACGACCGCCAACAGCTCACCGAAGAGGCCTGCTCCAAGATCGTGGAGCTCATCAAGTAAGTCGCTCCGTCTCTCTGCTGTCTGTTCCCCACACACCGGTTGCGTGTGGCGGTAGCGGACCCCGCTGGTGTGTCGGCCTCGGTGTTGTTGGCGCTAATCTCTGCATGATCAAATCAACACCACGATGAGCTGAGTTTGCGCTGCAGGCGGGAAAACGACTGGTGTTATGTGCTGAACAGGGCTGCGGAGTCGGAGTCGAGGTCGGCCAAAGTCGACAGTTCTGCCCGGAGTCGGGGTCGGAGTCGGAGTCGATTGTTGGAAGCCGGAGTCGTAGTCGGAGTAGGAGTCACTGAAGGTCTATGCCTCTATGGACTCCGCAGCCCTGGTACTGAATGCTCTCTCCCCCGCAAAATTTCAAACATACCCAACTTGAAGGCTTCAATGAAGCCGGTGACATCAATGTTGAAAGTACCTGTTTTAAACTTCTGCGAGTAGCAGGTATCATCCCATTTGTGTTTGTTCCACTACAAAATTTGACCTACCCTTTTGACCTGACCATGACCTGACCTTGACCTGACGGTTATATCGAGGGAAAGCTGCAGTCACAGCCAAACACCGGCAAAATAATCACAACCGACTACGAAGCCCGGGCCTTTCAAGCTTGAGGAACGGTGCGGCCAACTATGAGCCAGTCGATAAAACTAGATAAACGGCGCGATCTGCGAATATTGTCGACTCCTGGCTGAATGGATTGGGCTGGGCGGCTCAGTTTGACGACATTGTAATGCCTTTTTTTAACCTTTATGTGATCGGGTTAGCTAACAAAAGCAAATAACAATTGCACTTATTTATCAATTACGCAGCGTTTAACGCCACGGCACTCCATCAGTGTTCAAAAATATTTTGCCGATATTATTCATCTCCCCAATGCCTGCACTGTGCGGTAACCAGTTTTCCCAGTCATTCTATCAGCAAATCTCATGTCCGAAAAAAGATGTTTACAGTGAAAATCAAACTCGAGAGAAACGTACGTTAGTCCTTTTATTCCCCTTTGTCAGATTTTGCAGAGGCGCGGACAGGCTATGTCCAATGATACACCACCGACCAATATTTGCCTTACCTCCCCTACCTACATTTGATAGTTGATACATACTGTCACCTTGTGATGCGCTAGAAGTTTCAACACAGTGGTTTAGTCGGTGTATCTGGGGTGAGCCTGTTTGTATGAGGTGATGCTACTTGCGTGCTGCTTTTCTCACTTGACCTAGAGTGAAACTTTTGCAGCCTGTGCGAAAAGGTTTGATAAGGTGCGTAAAAAAGGCGGGCGTCGTTTTTTAGTATTTTTAAATTTTAATGCCATGCACCGCAAATGCTAATGAACAGGCGTTCCATGCTCTCGTGACTTACCCATTTCAGCTATGTTTTTTTTTTTTTGCCCTGAGCACACCATATTGGTCCATCAAACCTGGCATTTACAAGCTGTCAGCCCCTTATTCGTGCGGCTATGCCATTGTAGCTTGGAGAAGGAACCACCTCTTTCGTAACCGGCAACGGTGCAGGGCGCGTTCCCGTGTCATCGTGAAGTCACCCGCGAGTACAACGGGTTTTGATAGTGCATGACAACATTTTTTTTTGCTGGACATTTACATAATCATATTACGTATTCGCGTCGTAGGGTTCATGGGGAATACAGGAAACGGGAAAGCGATTGCAACGATAATAGGGAATGCACCATGCGGATATGAAGTTTGAATAATTATTTGTTTATGGATCAGAATTGGGAACCACTCTTTATAATGAAGCTTTGGGATTCTTGTGGATGAAGGTTCGTCTTTTTATTTCCATGTGAAATTTTAAGGCATGATTTGTTCACTGACACATCGTGTGGTCTATTTTAGCCATATATTTCAAAAATGGCTCCCGGTCCCGTAGCTCAGTGCCGGTCCCGTAGCTCAGTTGGTAGAGCGTTGGACTCCGCTTGGTGAGAGCACGAGTTCTCGGTTACAACAGTCCGGGTTCGAAGCCCGACGGGCGCTTGACGTTTATGGGCCTCCTGACAGGTATGGTTGCGGTTGGTGGCAGGCCATAGCCAGGCGAAGTCAGTGAGTGGACCGGCCGTGCGCGGCGATGTGCGCACGTTAACCCGCGCGGGGCTGGCGTCTCCAGCCGAACGCGCGGGGCTGGGGGGTGTAAATTTTACCCCCCTGTTATCTCCCGAACTAATGGTCCGATTTGGAAAATTCAAACGCCAATCGAAAGATCTCATCACGAACAACTAAAAACATGTACTTAATTTAAAGTTTGAGGTCAAGGTCAAGGTCAGGTCAAGGGTACAAATTGCAAGTTCCTACAGTATCGGCCTTGCACCGTAGTTGCCGAAGAATGGAGTCATGGACTGAGACTGATTGCCCAAAACGTGTTCTTAGGCTACCAAGACAATATTCGTTGCATACAATACCATTCAGAGGTCAAGGTCAAGGTCAGGTCAGGTCATGTCAGGTCACCAAAAACAAAATATAGAAAAGGGCATGTGCGACACATGTTTTATGGGTGATTTTACTCATAGAATTCAATAGGCACACTCAATAAGTGATATGGACCACCTCTGGATGAATTTCAGGTCGAGGTTAGGTCAAGGCCAGGTCAAGTGAGGTCAAATTTCAAAGTTGTTAGTTAAGGCCTAAAAAGGTGTCTATCTGATGCAGTTTTCAACGGCAAATCGAATGGTGCTATTTTTGTTTCCGTACGAGGTCTAGAACTTCCAAAAAAAATCATTTTTCAAATTTTTTTGTGTGTCGTGACGTCATAAAATGTTTAATAACTCCCACATTTTTGAACCGATTCTTCTAAAAATTGGTATGTAGGTCCACATAGAACACTCATGGGCGGCGCCACCGGGGGGGACGGGGGGGACAGGTCCCCCGCTATCGAAAGTTAGGGGGGTACAGTACCCCCCTATCGGCGAGGCCCTTTCAATAGTTGATAATAATGCATTATAGAGCTATCCGTCGCATTTAATGCATCGTTGGTTAATCAAGGCAGGTTCTGAATAAAGATTGCTGTTGGGATGCATCGCAAGGGGTCCTGGCCATCTGCAAAAGGTGTGGAGCTGTGATGCCTGTAGTTATAAGGTGATCGGCAGGGCCTCGGGGATCGTGCCCCCTTTTTGGGGCGCCAGGCAGGGTTATTACTTATTACCTCCCCACCCCACTGCCAGACCCCATTGCCGATAAAACCAAGCTCACTGAAATTCCATAGATTTCCGTTACTATATGAAAATTTTCCATTCCTAATTAGTCAAATTCAAGCATGGCAGTTCTACCACAGGAACCATTTGAAATCTATGCCATTTAACCCCAGCACTTGTGGGGAGAAGTGTTCGGATAGATCACAGGCAGGACCAAAAAAGCACGCAGTAGCCCAAGACCTTATAATTGGATATAGCATCGGCTCCCTCTCGTCAAGGGGTTCGATAGCACTCGTTTTTTTTTTCTGCAAAACTAAGTTCGGTCGGCGGCCGAACGGCTGGGGGTCTTATCGAGCCCCCCATCCCTCCCCTTCTTACGTCAGCGGCTGTGAAAATGCCATTACCAGCGGTTGAAACATGGCAGTTGCTTTTGCATGAGTGCACGAAAGGGTTTTAGGTCCGTGATACGTGAAAGGTTCTACATGAAAATTGAGATACACCAGCTTATCAAATTGTGCTCACTGTGGTGCGCTCGGTTTTACCTTGGCTAGTCTTTGAATTCTGGGGTGAAACAGACCAGTCAAGAAACCTGTTCCATAAGGAGAGACACTAATGCTAAAGAGATGTGGGATGAGGTTTCCAGAGACCTTCATTACCTCCCAAAGGGGGTGCCCCGCCATTTGCCAATCCCTGCTGTAGTTGTTACGATTGGAGGGTGAATATGAGAACGATGCAGGTCGTGCCAGCTCGGTCATGACGAACACAATGGTGCCGACATCACAGCTCTACTGCCATTTTTGACGAAGTTAATCAACAAGCACCGGAATCCTACCCTGGGGCATTTCACCTGCAGAGGTCGCCGGACCTGAGACCCTTTCACTCAATTTTTTCAACGGTGCATGCGCTCGTTTTTCCCGCGAAGCTCTTGGCAAGTAAAATCCATCAGAAAGTGTGATCAAATAACGGCTGGTGACCTTCCATGACCTAGCATGACCTTTTGAGTGACCACCGATGACATGACCACTGACGGCTAGCCATTAGCTTCACCCTGCCCGTTGCATATGGATCAGGTGGTGATGTCATGATTCTGAAATTATATTGCAGTTTTGGCGCACTTGTCAGAGCAGAAGACATTCCCACTTTTCCTCCATGACTATATGATGGTGAAGCCCTGAAGCTGACCAGACGTAAGATCGAAAATTTGAAAGTACGAAACGTAAGAATAGCTGGCACTGCTACTCATACCTAAGCAATTCGTAGCTTGTAGGAAACCAGCTTTGAGTTGGCAAGACTGCAAAATTTGATTTAGAGGCAAGGATGCTTGAAAAGGTGATCGATCCTAGGTGTCCTGGATAAGTTTGGAAACGGGATGCACCATTCGATGTGTTTTGGGCCTTGCCAAGTTTCGCGGCGTTACGTGCCTCGTTTTTTTTTTTTTTTTTTTTGCATACACGATCAGTATCTACTTTTGGGATTTTCGATTTTCGGTCCCCGTCCCCCCCTATCGAAAACCCGTGGCGCCGCCCCTGAGAACACTTCTCTGACATATATTTTGTTTTTTTCGATACACTCAAAATTTTGGATTTTATTATTATTTTCCCAAAAAAGTCAGTTTTTTTGAAAATTTTGGCCAAAATCCAAAATTTTCAAAAAAAAAAACGAGATAGCCATTTGATAGAAAAAGTAGAATTACGTATAACCTTTTTTGTTACGTCTTGATTCCTTAAAAAATGAAGATGTTAACGGCGTTTGAAATTTTGCCGTTTTTGAGGCGAAAATGGCGAACATGACGTCACTAAAACGTCAATTTCTCAAAAATTTTCCGACGGATTTCGCTCAAATTTTCAGGGAACGTGTCAAATTGATGTAAGAAAAGGTACTGAAAGTTTGGCGGCGCTGCGCGCCGCCGTTTTTGAGATATTGCAAAAATTCGCGAGGGGGGGTAAAATTTACCCCCCTCCAGCCCCGCGCGGGTTAACCCGCGCGGGGCTGGGGTATCCAGCCGAACGCGCGGGGCTGGGGGGGGGGGGTGGTGTAAATTTTACCCCCCCCCCTGTTATCTCCCGACCTAATGGTCCGATTTGGAAAATTCAAACGCCAATCGAAAGATCTGATCACGAACAACTAAAAACATGTACTTAATTTAAAGTTTGAGGTCAAGGTCAAGGTCAGGTCAAGGGTACAAGTTGCAAGTTCCTACAGTATCGGCCTTGCACCGTATTTGCCGAAGAATGGAGACATGGACTGAGACTGATTGCCCAAAACGTGTTCTTAGGCTACCAAGACAATATTCGTCGCATACAATATCATTCAGAGGTCAAGGTCAAGGTCAGGTCAGGTCAGGTCAGGTCACCGAAAACAAAATATAGAAAAGGGCATGTGCGACACATGTTTTATGGGTCATTTTACTCATAGAATTCAATAGGCACACTCAATAAGTGATATGGACCACCTCTGGATGAATTTCAGGTCGAGGTCAGGTCAAGGTCAGGTCATGTGAGGTCAAATTTTGAAGTTGGTTGTTAAGGCATAAACAGGTGTCTATCTGATGCAATTACGGCGAATCGAATGGTGCTATTTTTGTTTCCGTACGAGGTCTAGAACTTAAAAAAAAATCATTTTTCAAATTTTTTGTGTGTCGTGACGTCATAATTTTTTAATAACTCCCACAATTTTGAACCGATTCTTCTAAAAATTGGTATGTAGGTGCACATAGACCACTTCTTTGACATATATTCCGGTTTTTTCGATACATTCAAAATTTTGGATTTTATAATAATTTTCCCAAAAAAAGTCATTTTTTGAGAAAAAAATGGGCCAAAATCCAAAATTTTCAAAATAAAAACGAGATAGCCATTTGATAGACAAAGTAGAATTACGTATAACCTTTTTTGCTACGTCTTGATTCCTTTAAAAATGAAGATGTTAGCGGCGTTTGAAATTTTGCCGTTTTTGAGGCGAAAATGGCGAACATGACGTCACTAAAACGTCAATTTCTCAAAAAATTTCCGACGGATTTCGCTAAAATTTTCAGGGAACGTGTCAAATTGATGTAAGAAAAGGTACTGAAAGTTTGGCCGCCGTTTTTTAGATATTGCAAAAATTCGCGAGGGTGGGTAAAATTTACCCCCCCCCCCCCAGCCCCGCGCGGGTTAAACTTTGGACTCCATTTCAGCATACACAATACACATTGCATGCCTACATATTTCTGCGACCGGTACAGCATTCACCTCGGCACACTCACACATCGGATCAAGCGGGAAAACCGTGGTGTAGGGGCAGTATTGGAACGTCAAGTTGTGATGCGTATCATATAAGACGGTGTTGTAAATATATGCGGGGCTTCGTCATGGCTGCGCGCGCAGAGGTTACCATACAGGGTGTCCCATAAGTTCGTTCTCACCTTATATTTGCATGTAAAGCAGAGTACATTGCGTTTTGATATGTTTATAATCCCTCAATGTGCTCCCCATTTCATAGGCAAACACATGAATACATGCTGCGACATGCCAACCGGCATGTTTGGCAGCATAGCAGGCTTGAAGTTAGCCCAGACTGACTTGGCATGGGCCGTGAGCTCCTCAATGCTGGAACACCGCTTCGCTTCGACGAGCCTCGATTTCAATATTCCCAACACATTTTTATGAAATTTGGATCCGATGAGTTGCCTGGGATGTGAACTTGCCACAGACGCCTATCACAGTCTCCTGGCACTGCTTCTAAGCTTTGCTTGACCTGTGCACTGATGCACTGTCTTGCTTGAAGATGGGCCTACGACCTCCCGGATGCCATTTTCTCCTCAAAAAATGTGGTCATACTTGCGGTTCGAGTTAAGCTAGAAAGCTGAAACTCCTCCTAGATCTTCTTGGAGAAGCATTCTGCGTCCCAAGACTGTTTCTGGAGTATCAATCGCAACGTGATCAGTGTCTGGACGCATATTACCCCACATTACCGTGACCATGGCCTTTTGTATAGGAATAAAGCGGGATGACACAAAGGCCTTTTCCGTCGCCCATATGGGACCGTTTTGGGATTTGGACGGGTGTTTTATCTCGAGCACGGACTAGGTAGTCCAGATGACCACATTGATGTCATCGGCCCTCCAGTTTTGTTAGCCTCAGGCATAACGAAACACATGTTTGGCCATTTTAAGACGTTTTTGACTGTTTTGAGCCCTCCGGTAAGTAGAGCTTAAGTCACCTTGAGTTAGGTACCCTGAAATGATACTCTTAGACAGCTGGTAATGCATCCTGAAAAGCATGTTTACCAATTTTCTAACGCTAAGACCCTTTTGACGGCCATTTTAGCGCCACACAGTTTTGGCCACATGGCTCACTCGTGAAAGCTGACAAAAAAAAAAAGCATAAACTTGCAGCGATTGACTCCCGACAAATCATCGACGTCACTTGTTGACTGTGCGTCCAGTTAGCGACAGACATTAAGGCTACATACTGGATGGTCTCAATCACCCTCAGCCGTTGAGAATGGCCCAGTGCGGACTAAATACCGAGACGTTCCCGTATCGGAGACCTCTATGTTGCGGCGTAAGCCGTCTCCACAGGAAGTGAACTCTGGCAAAAAATATTTTGTCTAGACGAATTAGTTACCGTGGAGCACATTCACAGTTGCCATGGCAACCCCAAAAGCTCAGTTACAAAATAAATTAAGCGTGGCTTTAAATAAGAGAGCCTCTAAAAGAAAAATTTAGGTGAGAAGGAACTTATGGGACACCCTGTACGTACAGGTGAATCGTGAAAGCCGGTGTCCTCGCGCCGCCGTACTCAGGCTAGGCACGGTAGAGCGCCGCGGAGGGTCATATCATATCGCGCTCAGCTCCCTCTGACGACGGACCAGAGGCGTTCGGTGCTCCGAGCGGCGCAGTCGGCGGCTCGGCCGGCGGTGTGGACGCCCGGGCCGGCTCCGATACCGTGCGGCGTGTAGTGCGCAGGTCGGAGACTGGACGAGTCATGGCATACGGGGCTGCTGCCGCTGCCACGACAGACGATGCGTCGTTCGAGACTCTGCTGTCGCGCGTGGCCGGTGACGAAGGCCCGTGGCAGCGGCGCACACTGGCGCGCGTCTCACTGGCCTCTCTGCTGATGGGCGCACACAGTCTGGTGGCCGTGGTACAAACAGCCACGCCGCCGTTCCACTGCGCCACGCTGCCTGACGCCCTCATCTCCACCGAGGTCACTGCCGACGGCCAGGACTCGTGCTTCATGTTCAACGCCAGTCTCACCTTCGCCGGCGGAGAAGAGGCGAATGCCAGCGGGGCCATGCCCTGCGAGCAGTTCGTCTTTGACCGAGATCGGTACGGCCAGACTGTGGTCGTTGAGTGGGAGCTGGTGTGCGAGCGCGAGCCGCTCGTTACCACCGTGCAGTTCACGTTCATGCTGTCGGTGCTGGTCGGCTATCTTCTGACAGGAGTGCTCAGTGACCTTTTTGGCCGGCGCGCCGTCGCCTGGCGTTGCAGTGTGGTGATACCGATGGCCAGTATGGCTGTAAATAGCGCGTCGTCGATAGAGTCATTCTTAGTGCTGCGAGCGCTGCTCGGTCTTCTGCTGCCGGGCACGTTTGTCTGTCTGCTAGTGCTGAGCATGGAGACGGTCGGCCCGCCGACCCGCGGCATGTACGGCATCCTCTACCAGCTGCCGTTCGACGTCGGGCTCATCCTGACGGCGCTGGCCGCCCTGGTGACGCGCACGTGGCGCGAGCTGCAGCTGCTGCTCTCGGTGCCGGCACTGCTGCTGCCGCTGCTGCTGCGCTCGCTGCCCGAGTCACCGCGCTGGCTGCTGAGTCGCGGTCGGCTGGACGAGGCTGCTGACGTGCTGGAGACGATCGCGAAGTGGAACGGCCGGCCCGCGCCGGACCGGGGTGATCTATTGCACCAGCTCGCCGTTTGTCAGAAAGCAGAGCACCTGCTCCTCGGTGGCGAACGGTCCGCCAAGACGTGGCGCAACTGCTGCGCGGCCGCGTGCGGCGACTTCCGGCAGCTGTTCGCCACGCCGCGGATGCGCACCATCAGCCTGGCGTGCTTCTGGTGCCTACTCGTGGACGGCTTGATATCCTACGGGATCGCCGAGGATGCGCCTCACCTGGGCGGTGGCGCGTACACGGCGCTACTGCTCTCTGGTGGGGTCGGCCTGCTGGCCATCGGCTGTGCGCTGCTGCTCGAATGTCGCCTGGGGCGCCGGCCGATTGTGATAGTGGCCAGCCTGTTGACGGCTCTGCCGTGCGCGGCACTGCTGGCCCTACCAGTCGATCGACACTGGGAGCGGCTGACACTCGCCATGGTCGCGCGACTGGCCATCTCGGTCGGAGAGAAAATGCAGAACCTGTACTCAACCGAACTCTTCCCGACGACTCTGCGCAGCATAGGACTGGGTGTGGGCGCCACGTGCACGCGGCTGGGCGCCGTGCTGGCGCCGCCGGTAATCACAACCGCCGGAGACTTTTACTGGGCTGTGTTCGCTGCGTGCGCCCTGCTGGCTGCCGTGGCCGGCTACCGGCTGCCCGAGATCCGCAACAGGCAGCTGCCCAACACAGTTGATGACGTGGAGTCGTGGTGATTGTGGGGAAAGAGCAGCAGAAGACAAATATTCACCGTCACAATTGACTAGAACTGCTGTGGTTATTGAAATGGGTCGCATTTTCGCGAGTGTATTTGATGATCGTTCAAAAATGTATTGTCCATATTTATGAATGCTCTGAACGTTGACCTTGTCACAAGGTCACCTGTGTCATTCAGAGACCGGTGTTTTGTTGATTACATGGCTGGCGCCGTGTTCTATCTGTTTACAACCCTCATCATCTCTGATCGACGATAGGTATCGACGACGATAGGACATGACGATAGGTGATATGAGATGATCTGACCGCATAACGAAAGGTGACTAACCCGATCCCTTCCAGCTTCTATACCGGTGAATGTGTGAGGAACAGCCACGAGGAACAGTATTTTAGAGATCATTCGATACGGCGGGGCTGCCACTCTGACATGCCCCGGTCCTTCACTGTGCCGGTCAGTCAGCCGACAGTGGTATAATCGATGTGTGGCCAAGGTCAGCCAGCGTCACCGGTCACGGGTGGCGGCTGATGGAAGCAGCGGTTAGTACAACTTTCATCCCAGCAGTATCCATCGGTGGTCACAGGGTGTCCGGAAGTTTAAAGGCAGGCAATAGCCATGCTTTCCCGTCGATATTTCTGGAGCGGATGGAAGTTTTATAAGTCTCGCACGTTTGTCGCCCCCAACAGGCGTCTCACGGTCACGGGTATGAATATTGCTATCAGTTCAATAGTCCATAGTCCATAGGTAAACAACAAGAATTGCTGATAGGCATAAACGGGGTGCCGAGGCTGCTTTTCGTCAGGCAAGTCGTAAAAACGTTTTTTTCAAAACTGGTAGACAATTTTGGTTAAAATAGGAAATATTCCTTAATGATGGTTTTCAATGTAGGCAATAGGCATAGTACATGATAGCTGATTGACTTTTTTCATGTGGGACAGACCCTTTAGAGGAGTTCTGCATTTTCAAAAGGAAGTCTCAACTCCATGTAGAAGTTCATTACGTGGTGTCGAAACATCTCTTGTCCGCTTTTCTCAATGCACTCTCATAAACGGCTTTCCTACTCCTTTGCCATTATTAGTGTAGCACCTTCTCGCACTCCCGATGTAGGCCCTTATTTGCGTTTTGGTCAGGACACGTCTGTTCCCCTTTTTCACTGTCTGCCTTTTCTACCGTTTTTTTTTCTGTCTGGGGTGCCAAACGGCTGTCGTCGCGAGAATCCCGGTCCTCTATAACTGCTTGTCAAACCGGTCACGTTTCTGAGCCATGACACCCACCATAAAACCAAGCGTTTTCGCCTCAGACAATATAGGCTTGGTCAAGGCTCCTCAGTTTGGGCTGATTGATGATTCTTCCGTCTGCCGAGTTGCTCACAGTGCCGTAAACCTCCGACGAGGGTAGCCGAAAAAGACGTGCGACAAACCTGTTATTTGAAAAGGAGCCTCTTCCATTTGTTTATCAGACAACTGGTAAACCGCTGAGGAATAATAAACATCTCAGGGGCATTCAACGAAACATCTAAAGGTGGCCATAAAGCACATGGCGCGTTCGCCATTCACAGGTAGCTAGCTCGCCCAAAATGGACAAAATCAGCGCCGAGCTGGCATAAAGAATCTGCTTTTGAAAGGCATAGCTTTATCTGAAATTGATTAGGATACGGAACGGAAATTGATGGTTGAATCATGAATGGTATTTTCAGATCAGCCGTTCGAGCCGGCTCAGGCTGGTAACGAGTTGCTCGGTGCTTTTCTTCACAACCTACAATATTTTTTTTCAATTGTGTTTAGGTTGAGAAATCGCTAGTCGTTGTCCCAAATCCTTTAAAAAATTGTCTCGTGCTTCATTTTTTTTTTTACTGTGCTGTACGCTGTGCCCCCAGGGTGTACTCTTCTGTGATGGTGGCCCGCGCGGAGGCCGGTGACTCGGAAAAGGACAGCAGCACGTGCGCGGCCCATCTGCGAGTGATTGCCGAGTGCCTCCTATCGGTGGGACGCTGCCAACATTCGGACCTCCTGGTCACCACAGGTCAGTGTGCCGCGCAGAGCACTCCCGGTCATCATCAGCATCATCGTCATCATCAACATTAACATCATCGTTATCAATCTTCATTCCAAGTTACAAGCCAGGTTTTTGTGGATGAGTAAAAATCATCTACAAAAACCTGGCTTGTCTCCTTCAACCCCAATGCGTTTATCCTTCATCGGCTTTTTGTCTTTGTCGGCCAGTTAATTGATTCTCACTTCTCAGTAAATCATATCACCGATCTACTGGAGTCAGGCGATGAAGCTTGGTTACACAAGCTTACTGAATCAGTGCTTGAGACATTAGGCCTATCGAGCGCGACAGGGCACTCCAACATGTCGGAGCGATCGCATCTGATCGTCGAGGGCTGGTGTGGACTGTAAAGTTTGACAGCGTAATGGAGGGACATGGACAAAAAGTACTCTCCGAGGCCGCCCGAGTGCGTGACGTTCGTGACTCTGCCTTTCCAGTAGTCACTGACATGGTTGTCTGTGCTGGCTTTACTGGTTCTGCTAATGTTCAGAGCCGAAACAGTTTTACTTGCACGTGTCTAGCCCATGGTTTTACATAATCCAGTCATACAGCACAGGCCACAGAGAGTTGTTATTGAGTGGCTGGAAGTACTGAAGTTTTGAAAACTGTGAACTTTTAAATGGGGGGGGGGGGGAGGATGGAGGCTGAAGCTAACGGCACTCACAATAGCTTTTACTAAGCGGCATTCATTAAGTTTAGTGAAAAGTTTCATAGTTGTGAAATTTCATTTCACATAAGTTTCATACATGTGGATTTCATACGTGTATGCTGTATAACCGAAAATGGCTAAAGAATAGCGTTTTGGGTACGTGAGCGGACAGTCTGGCACCCTTCATTAATCCGCACAGTGTTATGACCTGTCTGTATAAGTGGTGGCACTGTGTCTTATCACATTCAACCCTTGTCAATGTGGAAAGATGAGCATTTTTTTCTGCATATTTTTTAGGAGCTCCTGCAGCTTGCTTGTTATTTTTCATTTTTTTAATTTCTTTTGTTATATTTTCGTTTTTTTACAGTTGCCCGATTGTGGCATCACAGAGCCTAATGATACCGACAACAATTAACGAATTCCCTACATAATTCTAGCAGGTGCAGTCCCGTTACCAGTCTAAGTCATGCGCAGCATCCCAAAGGTATTCATCAACTCCATACGCGTTGGCCGTTTGGTATTCGCCAAAGGCTGTCGACAGTTGACGTAGGGTCGCGGGACTGACCTTGGGTGCACTGCCGACCACGGGACAGGCTGGGCGGCAGCCGGCTCACCCGTCTCCAGGCCATCCACCATTCCGGACCCCCTCTCGCTGTTAGATCTTCCCCACGTCTGCATGATGTGCTTCCAAACTACGGCATCTTGTTTTCCCGATCTGAGGCCACGCTTTGGCCGAATTCCGTCAAACATCTTGTGGAGGGGACGGGGATTTCAGCCGCTCTGTTGTACTGTTTTCTGACCGGTGTTTGGGTGAGCAGCGGTTGGCGGTCACTCCAGCTGCTGGGTACAACTCGGAGGCAGGTGACCTTATCCGACGATCCCACAACCATGTGGTCAATTAGCGATCCGTACTCGGGGCGAGTGGGACTGGCGACCAGTTGTTCCTGCTGATATCGTGTAAAACATGCAAGTTACGCTACAGCTCCGGTCAGGTTGTATGGGTTACCATCAGGGGTCAGTTACGGACAGAAAACCACCGGCTGCGGCTATTTGAGCCAAAAGTCTCCTTACCAATTCCGCCAGTAACGCGAAGTGAATATCCGCTCATGTGCAATTTTGGTATGTGAAATTTTTAAATTTGGAAATATGATGATGATGATGATGTGCTGCATAACGGATGCATATAAATTTATTTTACATGCTTTCCAATAATTCTTTTTGCGTTTCGTATATTGTTATTAAATCTGTCACATTTTTATTTCACTTATCTATTGTATATCGTAAGTTGATTGTCACAAAGATCACATGAACCTTTGCAAACAGCATAATTGATGTGGCAGTGACGTGGCCGGTGCTGTGAGATGACGGGCGTCTCTTCAGGGGTGGGTGATGGTGGTATGGGGGGGGGGGGGGGTCATGTAGAAGGGAGGAGTCATCTCGGGAGGGTCATCTGGGAGGGATAGGTAGGGTCTTCCGCCATCTAATGGTATCGCACCATTGCCCCCTGCTCCGGAGTGTCCCTAAAGTGGGCCACTAGGACCGCCACCAGACAGACTCCATCCGATCCGGGCCCGTCAGCAGGACGTACCGGGGGCGCCGCTCTCCTCAAAGTACCCTTCCTTGACATACTCCCGTGCTGCTGTGCCCCCAGGTTGCGCGGCGCTGGGTCATCTGGTCACCCTGCTCGGCCAGCGTCTGGGCGCCGACGTGCAGTACCTGTTGTCGTTTGTGACGCAGGTGTGGCCGGAAGTGGCGCACCTCTCCGACCTCAGTCTGGTGGCCGTCTGTAGACTTCTGGAGACGGTGAGTGAGGTCCGATAGCCGACCCGGCCTGCTGGCCGGGACTGAGGACTGCTCCGGTGGTTCCTGTGAGCAATATGTCAGCTTTAGAGACTGAGAGTGCTGTAGATGGGAGCTGGAATCGGTTAGATGGCGGGGACCTGCCTTGGTATTAGGCCCAGGAACGGACCTGAGGTTACATTGAACATCAACTAGGCCTTTGATCAGGTCCTAGTGGGGAGTTGATAGAGGACCTAACCTGAGATCTGATGAGTCAAGTCACGGATCAATTGCTTATCAGTTGACCGTAAGGCACCTGTAGCCTATGTATAAGATGCGTCAAACGAACTGTACTCATGGGTCTAGGAGGACTATATGCCCCTTCAGCTGTGGCCTCTGTCTTGACCTGTGACCTTAGCTGCGCCCTCTGACCTATAACCTGACCTCGGACCCCTGCCGACAGATGCTGCGCCACGGCGGCACGGTTCTGCCGTCAGACCTGATGGACCAGCTGTTTGGTCGTAACTCGCCGCTGAGACCGCTGAGACTCTCCTACTCTGAGCAGGTCAGTGACCTCTACTGAGCACCGGTCAGTGATCTGGGCTCCTCAGATCAGCTGGACAGCAGGGGAAAACAGTAGCCTGCATCAACGCCGCATACCTTATGAACCTGTGTCACGTGGGCGTGGATTATTGATGAGAGTGAATCATTCAGATTCGTTTACCTTGCAGCGTCGAGGCTGAAGCTTTGTAGTGAAATTATGCTTATGTGATAACTTCGAATGCATCTATGAATAGGGACCTGTTGAGTACTGCTCACTCTGGCCATTTATGGCCCACCGTGCAGTGCAACTGCACTGCATTGCACTGCAGCTGTTGACGTGCACTGTAACTTACCTGCGTTTGGTCATGGTTGCAGAGCTGGGCATCCAGCGTCTGATTGAACAACTGAACAGCTTCCCCCCCCCCCCCCCCGGCTCCTCGGGTCCCAACTGGCTCCTATACCCGAACTGGGTCGACCCCCACCTCTACCTCAGAGTCTGTCCCTCCCTTCCAATTACTGAGCCGATATCTCCCATCTGGCTGTGTATCTAACCCTGCCCGACCGCCCGTGTACGTTTTTCAGGTGCGCTCGGCGGTGCTGGCCACCTACCGCGCGGCGCTCGGACTTAAGAACGTGCCGCTCCTGCAGGACGTCTACCGGCACGTGCTGGCCGACCTGCACGTACGTGGCACGTGGCGCGCGCGGGGACACGGGACGCAGGCCCATATACAGCGAAGCAGCACTTGAAGCACGGGACTCAAGAGTTTTTCAATTTCTAGTCTTGAGTAACCCCAACTAAGTTTGCTAGACTGTGTTACATGTGGTGCAATATTTCAGGTGTTTCCTCTTACCAGCTACCAGTCTTTGAACTATACCGTGAAATTGATATGAGAATGGATTTCAAAATATCTTCAGTAACCCAAAAAACCAAGATCGACATCAATGACTGCAACATCATCGACAACAGCAACAACAGTCTAATTCGCTCCTTCCCTCTGCTCAGGAGAGTTTTCTAGCGGCCACCGGGGTCAATCCCGCCCTGGAATCGACCGCCTCGACCGCTGCTGCTCCTGAGGACACCTCTAAGACCTCACCGGGAACCTCTGACGTCATCGGACCAAACGACGGCCGCCAGCTGGTGGCCTTCTGTCTTCAGGCGCTGGCCGAGCTCGGTATGATGGGGGTGACGTCATTTGAGCTGGGTGATGACACCGGAGGGGTAGTGATGCCTCTTATGATGGGGGTGGTGTATCTGATAGGTGAATTGCTCCCGAAAGCTTCCTGACTAAATAAGTGAAAGTACAGCCCACCGCTAAAGTAATGTAGGGTTTTACCAATCTCAACGGTTGGCTTTGACTGGCGATTGTTTAATGCGGAGTGATCGAAAAGAAGATGTCAATAGCTAAAGTTGCAGCTGCAAGGGTGACGATGCATATAAGCTACATTCAAAGTTTCATTGTAGTCTGGTTAACAGTTCCTAAGCTTCAGAAGCAGAACATACCCATGACTGAAACCGCACATTACTTCTGCTGTGGACTGTACGTGCAGGGAAATCGCTAAGCAGAACCTAATTCCCATAAGAACTGATGATGATATTCATTTCACTTCTGTTGGAATTTGTCAACGAATTATGCCACCCTGCTGTCTGTTTCGCTCCATTTAACACCCGTCTGATGCCTCATTTCGTGTTGCTAACAATATTATAACCATGTCTGCCCGCAGCGAGCACCCGTAACTCGATAATCGGCCTGTGGGCTCTGAGTCCGAGCATCGTCGACCTTCTGGCGGTGTCGCTGCGTCCGGACGATCGTCGGGTGGCGGCCAGCCAGCCGCTCATCAAACATATGACGCTGAGCCTGCTCTACACACATTGTGACAGGTTAGGAAGGGAGGGACGGCGACTCTACCTTCACTGCGACATGTTCGAGGGTTGAGCTTTAGAGGGAAAGAATGATAGAGCACACGCCGAGTCGGAGAGGTCATGATCTGCACACATTCTTTTGAGCAGTCATTGAATCTGACGAAGTGATGGCGGGATCAACTCGTGCCATTTTCCGCGTTGCACGTAACACAGTTAAAACATCATAAAAACGAAAAATATACGTTAACCGCTTCCTATTCTACATAGTGCGAATGGATTGTCATTTGCACAGCTCACACGTTTCACAGTACCTGCACTGTCCTAACTATGTGTGCACTTATCGACGTCATATCATTGTCTGTCTCATCTCGTCCCCTGCTCACTACGGTACGACATTTGACACCGCTCGCCGTCTGTGTTTCAGGCACCGCCACTTTCTGAGCACCAGTCGCCTGACCCGCTCTGAGCGGACCACGCCGGCCCTGGTGCCGTCCGTGGCGCCGTCCACCGGCCACAACCTCACCACACTGCTGGCACTCATCACACGGCTGCTGACGCAGGTCTGTGTGTCGGCCTTTCGGTCTGTGCGCCGATGACCACAGCAGTCCGGGCGCCCTAAACCCCCAAATCATCATCTGTCTACCCGTTGTACAATTTATATCTCCTTGTCACCTTTGCGCCTTTCTCATCTTTTCTTGACTGTTATCTGAGTTGCCGCAATGATTTTTCCTGTCAGTGTTTGATGATGATGATTGGAGGATGTGCAGTTTCCAACTTGGGAGAAAGGGTAGCATTGTCCATAGATACCGAATCGAACCTTTAGCACGACTTGTTTCTTGCTTTATTAATGATCATTTTTCTCGTCTAGAAACATGTGGCTTCCTTTACTGACAGTCATTCAGTTATTCATTTTAGTTATATGTGAGACCCTAGATAGTGTCGTGCTATCCACAACTTGACACATCATGTTATGTTATGTGTTGCACCGCTGTCCAGTTGTTGTCATCACCGTTGACGTATTCTGCTCCCACCGCGGTCCCGTGTTTGTGCCCGCCGCAGCCGGAGGGTCTGTCCGACACGGAGCGGCTGCTGCTGCTGTGGGCCGGCCAGCTGGCAGAGGCAGCTGCCGCCGGCGGCTACACCGAGCAGCTGCTGCGCTCCGGCGAGCTGGCGCAGCTGGCAGCTGCTGCGGCGGAGCGGGCGCGCTCGCCGAGCCGGCAGCTGGCGCGCTGTGCCGCCGAGACGTGCCGGCGGCTGGTGGTGGCTCTCGGATGGGACACGGTGAGGGGGAGGGGGTTGAGGGATGGGGAGAGAGAGAGTAGATGAGGATGAGAGGGAGATCAGGAGGGGAGTGTGCTGAAGGTGGTGAAGGCCGGGATAGGAGCACGATGGAAGGAGATGGGAAAAGGAGTGTTGAACGGTGCTGTGGTAATTGGAAAGTGTAGAGAAGCCGGGTCTGGTATCAGAGTTAAAGCCTTACTGGGGTGTGTGATGAACAAATAGAGCTGTAATGCCGGTGCTGAGCTCTTGTATCTACTTGGCGGAGCCCCGTGTTCGGCCTCTAACACCTGCGTGTAGCCGGTGTCCCTCGGCGGAGCCCCCAGCAGCCGTGTTCCGTCCCTAACTACTCTGATCGCCCCCTGTCCCCGCAGCTACCGGCGCCGCTGCGTCAGCAGCTCTGTGAGGTGTGTGCTGTCCGCCTGGACGGTCCGAGGCCGCTGGAGGTGGACGGTGCGCCGCTTCTCACCTGCCTGCCGCCAGACCAGGTGAGGAGCGAAAAGCACGGATCATCTGAAGGCCGGAACACGATGTAGAGGGTCACCTCAGGTCACATGAGGTCAGGAAACCCGATCACGTGAGGTCATCCGAGGTCACGGTCCAGAGTGCATGGTAACTTGCTACCGCGAAGCTACGAAACGCGGTCTTGTGAGGTCACATGGGGTCACGGGAGCCGATCCCGAATTTTAGAGCATTTCGGTACGTAAGTTCATTGTTCAATGTTGTGGAAAGGATGTACAAATATGCATTTCAGGAATGTTAGCATTTTGAAATGATTATACTGAGTAGTTTTCCCCAGTCACTCTGAAGTTACCTCACGATTATGTCCATGTCCTTCTGTGGGCTGTAGTCTCCTCGTAAGTCCCTCTCTGACGTCCCTTCTCACCTCTCTCACCGGCAGCTTCTATCAGCGCTGCACGCGCAGGCCACCGACGTCACGCTGGGCCGCCAGACTGTGGTGCGCGCCCGACGGCACCTGCGCACCCGGCAGGTGGCCGTTCCCGCGCGGCCCGTCACTTGGCGACGCTTCGTCGACGGACTCGCTGACAGGTGTGAAAACAGAGGAGGAAATGGGAGGTGGCGATGGCAGGGGTTGCCGTCGTCTTCAGGCGACCAATGGTCATTAGACTGAAGGCTCTTTACAGGCTGCGGGATAGATATGCTATTGACATTAATTGTTTGCTGTTGAGACATTGCTATTCTCTCAGCTTTGTCCATAGTTTTCAGGCGAGCTTGCTATGAAAACTGTGAAATGGTGTTGACACAATAAGATATTGGTGTTCGGCGAGATTGAGCCCTACCGCAGGACTTTTTGCCTTTTGTCCCGATAACATGAAGATGAAGAGGAGATAGATCTATGACATTATGCTTAACAGTGACATTGCGGGCCCACTTCTATATGTTCTTTTCATGTCCGATTGCTCAGTGCTCATGCTAACACCTATGCTATAATTGAACTGAAGATTAACTGGGATGGTGTCTAGCTGAACCTTCGTCATCTGACCCCCCCCCCCCCGTCCCCCCCTCCAGCTCTTCCCCACTGGACTGGGTACCAGAGGCGTTCCGGTCCTGCCAGGACGCCTCGGTCGCGCACAAGGCCGACGACGCGTGGATGCTACCAGCTCGCGGCAACCTTCTGAAACTCTGGTGCGACCTGTCGGCCGCAGAGTTTTGCGTTCAGAACCGGCTCAAGACGCCGCCGCATAAGAAACCCGAGGTGAGCTGGCTAGGTGAAGCCGCGTGGTCTTGGGGCTTGCGTGTGACCGGAGCAACTGAGCGATAAGGAAACTTACGTTCAATTCTATCTCCAGAACGATAAATATGTTGTTTTTTAATCCTATATCAACAGTTCGATACATCATGATCTGAAGGTTTGATAGTAGAATGTATGTACACTTACTAGACCGAATTTACATAATAGTGACGAAAGCAAGCTTCTTGCTATTTGCCTAGCCCAGCATGTACGAGATCTAAATTCTGAGCTACGAATAACACAGTATGTAGACAGCTGTGTAGACCTACAAACCATATATGACATCCATCTCCATCGCCAGCGTCGTACCTATCCCGGGCACCGTGCTATGGCTTCCTCTCACCGTACCCACTCAGTCTCCACTCGTAACGCCCTGCCCCACCGCGCTCACCCCGCCCGCCTACAGAGGACTCTGACCGAGCTCGACGACAAAATCCGCGAGTGTGTGGCGTCCAACGGATCCGGGTTGGCGCGGCTGGTCGCCTTCCTCGAGACGTTCGACAAGTGCATCTACCTGGCCAGCGAGGGATCGGCGCTGATGCCGGCTGTCTTTAGCAAGGTGAGCGAGTGTGCGACTGCTCCCGCGGAGAGATGGGTTTAGTGTCATGTCAGTGGGGATCTGTGAACCGGATAAGACAGATATTGTTGTTACGAATGAGATGAGGACGTGCCGGAGCTCAGAGAACTTTGCGGAGGTGTCCTTTTTGTTATTCTACAAGTTGCAGAAGTTGAAGAAACATCTATGTTTCTTTGATCGTTGTCGGCGTCGTTTCATTTGATGATCATTTCGTTTCTCTAATTTGTGACACATCTTGATTTATCATAAATCGATCTAGATATCAATATTATCCATGATTGTCAGTTTCCGTGCTGCAGTTTTTACCATACGCGAACTTTGATTGCTCGCACTGACCAAAACTGTTTTGTTTTTGCCAAGCACACTGGCCGACGTGCCCGCTGACCACTCTCCCTTCCCCCACCCCCTGCAGGCGGTGCGCTCGTTTTTCCGCGCCAACGCCGCCACGTGCCGCGAGTGGCTGCTGCGCGCTCGGCGCCACCTGTTGCGCGCGCCGGCTGCGCTGGCTCGTCTGCCGGCGGCCGGCGGGCTGGCGGCCGTGGCGCCGCTTCTGGCGGTCGCCCGCGGCCGGCCGCCGGGCGCGCTGGCCGCGGCGGTGCTGGCCGCGGCGGCGGCGGGGAGTGTGCAGCTGGTGCGCGGTCTCAGGAGACTTGAGCCGGCCGGAGCTGAGGATGGCTGGATGGAGGCGGCGGAGCTGCTGGCTGCCGGGAGGCACGGCCAGGCTGCTGACGCTCTGAAGGAGTACGTACTGGAGCGAACGGCGGGTGAGACTCTCTCAGCGCAGGCGGTGGATCAAGAGCTCCTATCAGCCCTCGGAGACCGAGTCCTGGACAGCTACCTGGCCGTCGGACGGTACGACGAGGCCATCGCCTGGAGGGAGACGATGACGAAGCACCAGCTGCCCTGCTCGGACCAGGTGCTGGATAATCTGGACAACATCCGTCTATTGGCCAAGTTCGCGGACGGTGACTACAGCGGGGCGGCGGCACTGGCAGTGGACTCCCCACCGGCCGCTGGGGGACTGACGTCCGTGGTTGGGTGTCAGCTGGAGACAGCGGCGGCAGCAGCAGCGCTCTGCGCCGGCGGGGAACACTGGAAGGCCGCCGGAGAGAGACTGACTGCGGCCACAGAGCGAGTGGCTCGTGTCGTTCACGAAGGCGCGACGGAGCACCCTCCTGCAGTGGCGCCCGCAGCGCTGCTCAGTCTACAGACCCTCCATCGACTGCTGAAGGTTCGCGGTGGTGCATCGGCCAACCGCATACCACTACCTGAGCTGGCCGAGCCGGGCTGGCGGGCTCGCAGCCTCGACACACCGGCGCTGCTGCAGCTCACTCACTGGAGCCAGTGTCTGCAGACGCTCGGAGCTGTCCAACCGACCGACCCGGCCGCCGCGCGTATCCGTCTCACCGCTGTGAAGAGGCTCCGCCGCTCCGGGGACGCGGAGCCGGCGGCGCGACTGCTACTGTGCCGCTCTGTTGGGAAAGGGGACGGCGCTGCCACAGACCTAGCTGCCCGCCTGCGCCGGCTGGTGACTGATCCCGCCGAGAGCGCCGCCCTGCCGGAGGTGCGGCGAGAAGCTGCCAAACTCCTGCACGGCCTGGGTGATCCAGATTCAGCGGCGGAGGCGCTGCTTGGCACACCGGTCGGGGATATCACCTCACGCACGGACCTCCTCCTGGCCCGCTGGTTGTCTACTGCTGACGGAGGAACCCCCGTCTCACCGGATCCTACCCTCCTGGAGCGGTACCTCTCCGCCGCGCCGACGGGCGAGCTCGGTGGTGTGGACAGCCGCGTGGTGCCCCCGCAGGAGCTCCCCATCGGGAGGCTCCTCGAGGCGGGCGTCCACCGGTGTCCTGAGGACGCCAAAGCCTGGTTCCAGCTGGCCGCTTGGTGTTACACCTGGGGAAAACAGGCGGTGACGGAGTCGCAGAGCCGCAGTGCCGAGCAGCTGGACGCCGCCGGGAGCAGGGAGGCGGTCCGCGCGCTGCTGCCGGCTGCCGCCCCGGAGCTGGTGGACAGGGTGACTGATATCGTGGAGAGGAGTCACGTCTCGGCAGAGAGTCTAGACCAGGAGGACGATATCGAGGTGAGCGATAGCGCGGGTGGGAAGGACGGGTGGTAGAAGGGACTTGGCCGACATAGCTGAATGAACTATTTCGTGACGGCATTCTTCTTTTTTGTTTAGCTGATTATTTCAGCGATGTCGTCATTATGGTTTGTGTGACGCTCAATGAAATGACCAGTTCATAATGCAGACTTTTCTTTCTAGCGTATTGTAATCGCTTAGAATTTAGACAAGTTTTATCTAATTCATTTTATGGTCGCTCTTTGAATTGATGTCTCGCGCCTTCGCCGTTGTTTCGTCGCAATCTATCCATGGGTCTTGTTCTGTGCGTGCAATAGCTTTGAGAACCGTGTTTTCGTTCGGCCATCATCTCGGACCTACCCTTCCTCCATTTCCTTCAGGGGAATGTGGTGTCATTGGGTGTCTACGCAGACAGTGCCCCTCTCTGACCACCCTCCCTCTCCCCCGTCAGGAGGACATTGTATCCTCGGCGGCGTGGGCGCGCTCCCAGCTATCCGCCGTCGCTCCATCTCCGGACTGCGTGGAGCCTCTGCTGGCTCTGTGGCGGGCCGCGCAGCGTCGTGTCTACGGCCACCTCGGCCTGGCCGCTGCCGGCTACCTCCGCTTCCTGCGGCTCCAGCCGAGCGCCTGCGAGCGCAGCACTCTGGCCGCCCTGCGGCTGCTGAGGCTGATCGTCAAACACGCGGCTGAGCTCCGCGAGTCGCTGGTGGAGGGACTGGCTGATACGCCAGCCGGGCCCTGGAAGGCCATCATACCGCAGGTGAGGGACCGTGGAGCGTCATAATAGTGCTGCAGATGGGGAGCTACTGCAGAAAGGGGATTGCCATACCGCAGGTCATAGGGAAGGATCATTCATCATCAGTCGGCTATGACTGATATGCACTGTGTAGGTCATGATAACGCGTTACATTCATTCGCGCGAGTCTGACATGAAATGTAATGAATTAGCAAAGTTCCTTCTCAGGCGATGTTGAACTGCTCTCGACTTCCAGGTCCTCTCCCCTTACCCTTGGCCCGTCTCATAAGCCCTCCATCTGGCATGTGACCCTGATTCCTGACCCTTGTCCTCTGCCCCTTGACCCTGACCCTTGACCTTCCTCACCGCCCCCTGACCCGGCCTGACCTCTCCCTCTGACCCCTCTTTCCGCAGCTGTTCTCCCGTCTGGACCACCCGGAGCCGGCAGTGCGCGCCGCCATCGGCAGCCTACTCTGCGCCGTGGCCGACGACGACCCGCCTCTGATCGTCTTCCCGGCGGTGGTGGGCAGCGACACGGCACGTGCCGACGCAACGGAAACAGGTGGGACGACAGGAAGGGAGGGAGAGAGGGAGGGGATTGGAGAGAGAGAGAGAGAGAGAGAGAGAGAGAGAGAGAGAGAGAGAGAGAGAGAGAGAGAGAGAGAGAGAGAGAGAGAGAGAGAGAGAGAGAGACAGAGAGACAGAGAGACAGAGAGACAGAGAGACAGAGAGACAGAGAGACAGATAAATAAATGGATAAAGAGTGAGTGAGTGAGGAGGCAGAAAGAGGGAGTAAGGGGAGAGAGGATGATTGGTGCCTGCTTAGGTGGCCTTTAAAGGTGATTTTCGCCGCCACGGCCTCAGCCATGCCTTCCAAACCTGTCTGTACCATACCCTGGGCTTGATTCCTCCTGAGACGCGTTGACTATCGTTCTCGGCTCAGTACACAGCCGTTCGCTCTCTGACGGCCCTTCCTCGCTGTGCCGCAGCTGATGGGGAGGACCGGGACGGTGAGGAGGCAGAGGAGGACCCGGAGACGGCCCGTCGAGCCGACAGCTACTCGGCGCTGGTGGACACACTCCGAAAACGGGTCAGTGGCGCGGCCAGAGGGCTGGTCAGCCGACAGGTGCTCAGCTTTGGATCGACGGCCCAGAGGCTGGAAACTGGGGAGGGTGACGACTGCCAGGCAGCGGGGAGGGCGTTCCTCGCATAGATATCGCAACGTTTAAGATTTCTATGGATCCTCAGAGCTTGGAGACATGGGTGGACTGATGGACTCTGAAGGAACTTTTTTACTGACGGGCTAGTTTTGGCGATCGTTGGATGTTTTCGCGTTCCCTTGAAAAGGCTCCTGTATAATTATTCATTTTAAGATATTCTTTCTAACGCATTTAGGGATTACTTCGAAACTTCCGACGTTAGAACAGCTTTCGCAACATAAATCACCAGTTTCCGAAACATTACGACTATAAACATCAGCCCCCTCACTCTGAGTGCCTCCTCACATCACCTTTACATCCCGTCACGGCATCCCTAACCGTCACACCCGTCCCTCTCTCAGACTCCGGCGGCCATCGACGACGTGACGGTCCTAGTCCGAGAACTACGCCGCGTCACCCTGCTCTGGGACGAGTTGTGGGCCGGCGCGCTGGCGCAGCACCAGGCTGAGGCGACCCGTCGGCTGGCCGGGCTGGCCTCTGAGCTACAGAAGGTGGCCGAGAGGGACACGTTGACTGAACAGGAGAGGACGGCCATCGCTACCGACAAGTACAGCATCGCAGTGCGGCCGGTGAGTGAGCGATACGGGATGGAGAGAGGGAGCGAGTGGAAGGGGATTGGGGTTGGAGGGATGGGACTAGCTGATGCGACAGGACAGGACGCGTCTGTATACTCCTTGGTGCCGCCGTAACAAGTGTTTGAGGTCGACCCCAGAGTTGTACCGTCTCCATCGTGATGTGCCTGTATCCGGTATAAGTGAAGTATCTGAGTCCGGTGTCAGTCTTTCATTTTCTTTATTTATTTCCTTTATTCCACTTTTATTTCCTCTATTGCACGTTATTGTTTTACCCTCGTGGTGAAGCCAAGAGTGAGACTTAGCCACGCCTGATGCGTGCTCGGCAGATCTTGTACATGCTGGAAAAGCTGCACACCATCACTTCGGCGCCGCCGGAGACACCACATGAGAAGATGTTCCAGAAACTGTACCGTGAGTAGAGTGCGGCCACCGCTTAATTATTGCCTCCCAAATCCCGCCTAGTCTTATCTGCCTCGGTTCACGTATAGGAGCCGTTTGATTGTTCATGTTTGGATTACGTAACCATATACTTCTGCATCAACATATACTTAAATAATCATTTAGGAGACAGTAGCATTTGCCACTTGCTAGTTACGCAAAACGTATCGTGTGAAGAGATAAAGGGACGCACATATTGTATTACAAACCAGCCTCAGTTATGGTCTTAGTTCACTAATTGTAACCGTCCGTGACATTTCGGACAATATGTGCTCAGCAGAGAGGGCCGCCCGTTACCCACTCCCCTATACTCACCCCCTCTGCTCACTCTCCGCTCTCTTTCCCCACCAGAGTCCGACATTGAGGCAGCTCTGGCGGAGCTGCGCCAGCCCTCGGAGCTGTGGGCTCCGCGCTCCGCCTGGGAGCCGTTCCGACGACTGGCCGGCTCCCTGCAGCAGCGACTGAGCGGCAGGGCGGCGCAGACACTCAGTTTGCCGAGCATATCGCCCGTACTGGCAGGTAAGGGTAGTAGCTCAGCCTGCCGGAAATATCGCCCGTACTGGCAGGTAAGGGTAGTAGCTCAGCCTGCCGAGCATATCATTCGTACTAGCAGGTGAGGGACCGAGCATATCACCCGTACTGGCAGGTAAGCGGCCGCTGAGCGTTACAGATAAAATCGAGCATATCGCTCGTACTGGCAGTTAAGGGGCAAATGCTTGGCCCACGTAACACATCGCCAGCACTGTGGCAGGTAAGAATGAATTACATCTATCGCCCGTACTGGCAGGTATAGCCTGCCGAGCATACTGTCCATATTAGGAGGTAAGGGCAGCGAGGCTCAGGCTACGAAGTATATCACCAATACCGGCAGGTTAACTACTTTTTATGATTCATGGCATGCAGCATACCCCCACCACGTTATATTTCATAGGTACCCGGAGTTGAAATTATCTATTTTTTCATTTTGAAATTAACAATGGCCTGACCCTCCAGCTACACACACCCCGCTCCTCCCTATTGTGACGCGTGACGCCTCCTCCCGTCAGAGCTGCGTGACACGGCCGTTACGATGCCGGGCGTAACGGAGACGAGTCTGACGGTGACGGGTATCGATCATGCCGTCACCATCCTGCCCACCAAGACGCGGCCCAAGAAACTACACCTGCGTGGCTCGGATGGACGCAGGTGCGCGCGCAGGAGATGTGAAGGGTGTAGTGGGGGAGCGGTGGGATGGGAGATGTCTGCCGGGCAGGAGAGAATGCCATAGGCTGCTAACGCTTAAAATTGTGATGATCTTGGAGTGTTGGTGCTGTCCTAAACAAAAATGCCATGTTAATCATCGTTATTGATTCTCTCACCTCTCCCTCGCCTTTCATCCAATCCCCTGCTTGTTACCTTACCTCTCGGCCGAACGCAACTCCACGCAACGCAACTCTTGGTCGTGAGGCGTGCCCTTTCCCCCTGCAGTCGTCCGCTCGCCTTTGTTGACCTTATCTTCTCTCCCCGGCAGCTACCCATACCTGTTCAAGGGTCTGGAGGACCTTCACTTGGACGAACGGATCATGCAGCTGCTGGCCATCACTAACCAGATGCTGGCCAAGCCGACAGAGTGAGTGGAGCGCCGTCACTGCCCCGATCCTTATAGTGGGAGGAGTTCGCGATGCAGGATTGGCGTTAAACCTGAAGATCAGTGAGCCTTTGATACGCAAAGCAGCGCTGTGATCTGCTAATACCCAGAACTTAGTCATAACTGAGTCATTTAGGCAGGGATTTTCCATACTAATGGCCAAGACTTCATGTGCTGCCATAGCACACCTACCTGCGTAATATAACATTGCAAACATTTAGTGCTAAAATCATTGCGTTTGAGCGCTAAAACCATTGCGTTTGATACGCTTGTGTGAGATGGCAGCCTTGGCCTCTCCCCGTTGTACTTGGGCACCCATGTGACAGTGTCTGTACCCCGGTACCCTCTGCAGGGAGGGGCAGCGGTACCGCGCGCGCCGGTACGCCGTGGTACCTCTCGGCCCACGCTCCGGTCTCATCCAGTGGCTTGAGGGGAGCACGCCCGTGTTCGGACTGTACAAACGGTGGCAGCAGCGGGCAGCCACTGCTAACGGTACCGGTACGTATCAGAGATGCTAGTATGGGGTACGCATCGAAACACGACGTGTACCCGTGTGTTACAGTCATGTGGTGAGGGTGTTTCCGTAGGTTGTCGCTTGTATTATTGTTGGCGTACGCATTGCATTTATTTTTGCCATTGAATCAGTAGTTTATCTATTTGACGCGTCAGCTTCGTTGTCTGCGGAATCGACTCTCTCTCTCTCTCTCTCTCTCTCTCTCTCTCTCTCTCTCTCTCTCTCTCTCTCTCTCTCTCTCTCTCTCTCTCTCTCTCTCTCTCTCTCTCTCTCTCTTTCTCTCTCTCTCTCTCTCTCTCTCTCTCTCTCTCTCTCTCTCTCTCTCTCTCTCTCTCTCTCTCTCTCCCTCTCTCCCTCTCTCTCTCTATCTCTCTATCTCTCTCTCCCTCTCTCCCTCACTCCCTCTCTCCCTCTCTCCCTCTCTCTCTCTCTCTCTCTCTCTCTCTCTCTCTCTCCCTCCCTCACCCCCCCCCCTCCCGTTCTCAGCCGGCCCAGTATCAGCCTCCGTGCCGCGTCCATCGGACCTGTTCACGGCCCGTCTGCAGCCGCTGCTGCGCTCCGCCGGCCTGTCGGCCGACTCTTCCCGCCGAGACTGGCCCACGGACGTGCTGGTCACCGTGCTGGAGCAGCTGCAGGAGGACACGCCGCCCGATATACTGGCCAGGTGGGTCCTTATACCGTGGGAGATGTAACGGATTCATGATGGCGTGGATATGGGCCCTAGGGGCTGCATATAATCTTGGGTGTCGTTATCCCTGTTTCTGAGTTTGGAGACTCGGTGGATGCTATAGCTGAAAGCGTTGGCTTGATTTTATGTCTTCGTCATAGATTTGTTATATTATGTACAAGAGGAAGCCGTTTCTAGCCAGATCTTCACTGTTGAAACCGAGGTCGATGGTATCTTTTACCAAGCATTATCACGGTTCCAATAAAGGAGGCTAGGTAGTGAACGAAACCAAAGTGCAGGCTGACTGTGTAAGACTAAGTAACTGAATAATTTGCTATCAATGCCAAGGAAAACTATCAAACAATAGCCAGCTTGTGTACCATAACACACCAGTCACCACCCCTACTACATATATGAATCCTCCGTCGGCTGGATTTGAACCCGCTACCGCCGCTCCCAGGGAGCTGTGGCTGGGCGCCAGCAGCGCCGGCGCCTGGTGGTCGGCCACCCAGGCCTACACCCGCTCCATGGCCGTCATGTCGATGGCTGGCTACCTGATCGGTCTGGGGGACCGGCATCTGGACAACCTGCTGCTGGATGTCAGCACAGGAGAGGTAGGTCGGGGGAGGGGGGACTGTGGGGGCGGAGGTATAAACACGGGGAGATGGGACAGGGAAGCTGTGGTCGCTGTGGAACTGAGACACTGTGACCTGAGCACAGTGATGCAAATGGGGTTCACGAGTGGCCATAAATACCCAAAAGTCAAGTTTACCAAATCGAGTTAATTGCGATATGGCCGAGTAGACAAATGTTTGGGGCATCTGAAATCACATGGTTTTCATGTTTTTGTCAAAACCGGCCTCGTGTATAATCGTCAGAAGTCGTGACATTTTCTAGGTCGTAAAATGACGGTCAGACACTCGCAAGTTCAAACGCCGCTGGTTTGCGTTCATTTCGTACAAATTGAAAAAATTATGCATGGGAATGATCCCCAAAACCTTCTGCTTCTAATGCCGGGTCACAAAAAGCCGTATCTCATTCGCTTTGGCGGTAATCTGACTATTTATCATCATGTTGCAATCGCAGTTTTTTACTAAGAAAAAAAAGAATGATTTCGTTTCACCTACAGCACTTAACACAGTGTGTGCCCGTTAGTCCACCATACCATAGCCTTCCCTAATCATTTCTGAGTCGCATCGTGAAAAAATTAAGGTGCTAGCACAGGGCTGACCGGCGCTACAGAGGTTTTTGTCCGGGCGGTCGGGCGCTGCAGTGGGCGCGCAGTGGGCGGGTGGGTGCCGCCGCGCGGCGTCCGGGCGGAGCGGCGGCGCGGCCGCCCGGGCCGCCCGCTGCGCCGCGGCACCCGACCGTGCCGGACGAAAACTTCTGTAGCGCCGGTCAGCCCTGTGCTAGCGCCTTAATTCTTTCATTATGCGACTCAGAAATGATTAGGGAATGTCATGATATGGTGCACTAACGGACACACACTGTGTGAAGTGCTGTAGGTGAATTGAAAGCAAATATTTTTGGTTAAAAAACTGCGGTTGCAACATGATTACAAATAGTTAGCTCACCGCCAAACCAAAATAGATACGGCTTTTTATGACGTGGCATTAGAAGCAGCAGGTTTCGTGGATCATTTTTATGTATAATTTTTGCAGTTTGTACTCGTATGACATGAGCGCACGCTAGCGGCGCTTGAATTTCAAGTACCTGACAGTCATTTTACGACATCGAAAATGTCTCGACTTCTGACAATCATACACGAGGCCGGTTTTGACAAAAACATTAAAATCATACTTTTTCAGACACCTCAAACATTTGCCTACCTGACCATATTACGATTTATTCGATTAAGTGAACTTGAATTTTGGGCCTTTTTCGTATTTATGGCCACTCGTGAACCCCATTTGCATCACTCTGCTGAGGGATGGGACTGAGAAGATAAATGCGGAATTAGGACATGGCTAATTCATTTTTATAATTTCAACCGCAGCGACATAGGGAGGGTTAAAAACATTTGCTATGGCGCTTTCCTCTACATATTATTGCTGAAAAGAAATAAAAATATTTTTATTCGATTAGCAAATTTTCGAACGAGCTTTGTCAGAACAAGCATGTCAGACCTTCAATCTCATGTAGCCACACCGTGTTTACTAACCTCTTTCATCCCGCCTCCCCCTCAGGTGGTCCACATCGACTACAACGTGTGTTTCGAGAAGGGGCGCAGCCTGCGGATACCCGAGCGGGTGCCCTACAGGATGACCCAGAACTTGCGAACCGCGCTCGGCGTCACGGGGCTCGAAGGTGGGTGTTTGGGCCCTGGGTCTGCCGGGTTGGAAAGCTGGGAGCTGGTGGGTAGCGTGGTGAGACGTATATTACGTTGACGCTCTGTGTCACGAAGCCCTAAGGTAGGAGTTTGACGATGGGCCTCACGGGGTCGTAAGGTAGGGCATACACTCGGCGTCACAAGACTCCCAAAGGTTAGGACTCAGTTGCTGACGTACGAATATCTCAGCAGATTGTCAGGCTAGTATCTTCCACGTCAGTTAAAAAGTAGTTAAAGCAACTAGTTTATAATTTCTAAAGATCGAAGACTGTTCAAGACCTTAGCGCTGTTTGTCCGTTTCTCCTTGTCCGTGATCTTATGCTGTGCTTATCTCCCCGGGTTCTTCCCTCCGTTTTGTGTGATTTGTGAGCACGTACTGTACTAATCTCCCCTAATCTTCCATCAGGACCATTCTGACTGAACTGTGAACTGACATATTGTACTAATCTCCCCTATTCTTCCCCGTCAGGACCATTCCGTCTGGGCTGTGAGCACGTACTGGCCACCCTGCGCGCCGGCAGTGAGACGCTGCTGACCCTCCTAGAGGCGTTTGTGTACGACCCGCTGGTCGACTGGACGCCCGCTCACGACGCCGGCTTCACAGGTCAGTGGGGGAGCGTGTGGGATTGCAGCCCTGGTAAAATGATCTCGGAAGCAAAATGACATCAGTAGTCGACGCGCCCTAAAGCTTCAATAAACAAACAAGGATCCCTGGTATAACTGCACGCCTGGTGTGCCTTAATCGTCAGTATCTCCTACACTCTCCCTAGGTGAGGTTTACGTAGGCCGGAGGCTGGAGCTGCTTCCGTAGCTGCTCTAACACTCTCCCCCTTCCCTTGAGGTGCAGTGAACGGAGGCCAGTGGGCCGCCCAGGGCAGGCCGCCTCGCGCTAACCCCCCCCCCCCCCCCATCCCCTCCCCCTCGCTTTAAGGCTGAAACAGACTCTTTCCGCGTTCAGGAAATCGCATGCGAGAGCCTATTCAAATACATTGAAATTATTCTCGCATCAATCGATTGCGGGAGGTGCGTGCGATTGATGCGAGCGTGCTTCCATGTATTTGAATAGTCTCTCGCATGCGATTTTCTGACCTCGGAAAGAGTCTGTTTCAGGCTTTAGGTGCTATGTACGACGGCCGGCATTCCGCCCAGGACAGTCTGCTCTTCCTGCCTGTTGTAACCCCTTCATCCCCCTTCATTCAGGTCCCGCCCAGGTTCAGGACAGTCGGCTCTAACTCTAACCCCTCCCGTCTCGTCCATATAGGTGCGATGTACGGGGGGCCGACGTGCGGCCCAGGACAGGTTGCCCTTCCTGCCCGCTCTAACTCAAACCCCTCCCGTCTCTCGCCCCTTTAGGTGCCGTGTACGGAGGCCGACGAGCGGCCCAGGACAGCTCCGGTCGTCGCCGCGTGGAGCGAGCCATGACCGTCTCTCTGTTCTGTGTACAAGTGGCGGAGATGAAACCCGAGTGGACAGAGAACAAGTGAGGGTCGCAATGGGCGGAGAGGGTCCATAGAGAAACGCTGTATTGTGAAGGTGGATGTGACAAATTATTGCCCATTGGATGAGTGGCTATATCGAATATGGTATGCAACTGCATGTCCTTCCATATTTTATTCATTACAGCATATTGCAAATCCTAGCGGAGTATGCATCGATTATTCGGGTAGTAGCCTCTAGGACGACTTGGGTGTCTTTTTATGACATGATGCTTCATCAAGTGAAATTTTAGTATGACTGCTCCTCGTGGAGCGTTCAAATTCAGTATGATCGTGCTCTATAGCGCGGCCTCTTCGCAACGTATGTGCTCTAACGTGACCTTGTCATTACCCATCTTTGACTCCTCCGCGACCCCTGTGTGACCTCGGGTAACCCTGCTCTCCCTGTGCGCTCAGACGGTCGCTGACGGCCGCGCTGGAGAAGCTGCGAGACCAGTTTACCCAGTACCTGAGTCTGCACGGCGCCTTCAGTTCGCTGGAGGACAGCGGACGGTCCCTCTCAGAGCAGCAGGCACTGCTGACGGAGGCGCTCAGCAACCAGCTCAGCAGGTGGGTGCTGCGCTCAGCAATCAGCTCAGCAGGTAGGCAGTGGGCTCAGCAAGCTCAGATAAACTCAGCCGTGCTGTCACGCTCAGCAAACTCAGCGAACTCAGCGGACAATTTTGCGCCAAAGAGGTCGGTATTTAGCCTAACAGGTAACTCAGGAGGTCGCTTCTGATTTGAAA
Organism: Amphibalanus amphitrite; assembly: GCF_019059575.1. Taxonomy (NCBI): domain Eukaryota; kingdom Metazoa; phylum Arthropoda; class Thecostraca; order Balanomorpha; family Balanidae; genus Amphibalanus; species Amphibalanus amphitrite. Next base: position 1,667,401 of record NW_024881518.1, read on the forward strand.
TGTTCACATGCAGTTCAGCGTTTTAGTGCGGGATCTCTTTTCAATGCTGAGTGCTTGACCTGCTTGATCTGACTTTCAGTCTGTATAAGTCACTATGTAGTGTGTAGTCCCCAAGTATGTTGCTCTTCGATAATCTCTGTCCCCTACATGCCTCCATAACCCATCTCCCTACTGTGTGTCCTTATCCCCCTTTCTGAGAGATGTTTGCCATCCCCACTGGGAGCTCGTCCCTCACGTAGGGACGTGTCCCTCCCACTGGCTGCCCCATCTCCCACTAACCCCCACCCCCGCTCGTCTCTCGCTGACCGTCCCTGTCCTGTCTCTGCAGCGTATGGAGTCTGCCGGAGCGGTGGGCGCGTCACCGGAGCGTCTCTATGGCTGTGTCGGCCGCTCACAGTCGGCTGGAGGAGGGCATCAAACAGTGGACAGTGTGGGACACCGCCTACCAGGTCAGGAGGGGAACAGCGGGGTAAGGGGTGGGGGTACCAGGCCAGGTCGATAACGACTTGCTGTTGTGTGCTCACTGTAGAGTGTATCGATAACCGAAATTGGCAAGGAAACTGGCATATTATTTGGCGCAAGGACATAAAAATAATATCTGGGCGCAACATTTTCCTCAAAACTCAAAATTGACTGACCCGGAACGGTTTTTGTAAACCCCATTCCAACTGCTGCGGACGTAGGATGAAGCTTTAGTTCTCCCCTTTTGACGCTAGATGGCAGTGATTCCAGACTGTCTCTAACTTAATTTCAGACATCTGTAAACGTAAAAAAGCCATTCGGATTAAATTTTGCACATTTTTTACATCATTGGTGTTGGTATATTGCTGTTTTTTTCCATTGCAAGTGTTTTTCCATTGCAAACGCATAGCTTTCCACACATTATCACACATAACACAATACACATTACCTATGCATTAGCGCCCTGAGCTCTTAAACACGAACAAGTAAGTAGCAGATTAGGCAACTATTAGCAACTGAGCTCCTGCCGCATCGTACTTTAAGGACTACATATAGCCGGTACAATTGTGTTACCAGCGACCAAATGTCAAAGTGGACACTGGTCAGGTGCTCGGTAACTGGTGACTGGTGAGCCAGTTTGCTTTCTGTCCTATCTTACGACTAATTCACCATCATCCTTGCTTGCACTTCTCCGTGTTCCGGATTAACGGTCCGCCTAGCAGACAACCGATGGAAGTCAGCTTCGGAGTGACCATTTCAACAAATGTATGCTCTAGTCTGTCCCGTTGTGACTTGCCGTCAAAACAGTATGTCCCGACGCTGAAATGCCGTCCCAGCGGTACAGCGGACTAGTCGTCAGTGGTTGATTGAACCGATTGAGCCTTGGTTGATTGAACCTTACATTGCCCTCCCCCTCTCGTGTTTTATCATCCCAGCATAGCCTGACTCAGAGCATTGCAGCCATTATGGTGTCTTTTGACTGAGACGCTGCGGCACACAGCCGGTGCCCGATGGTCGACTTTATTCTGATATTGCTCTCTCCCCGCTAATTCATTTATTCATCATACCACGGCCCTAAAATGTTCTCGAATAGACTAACCCATAGGCTCAAACCAAGCATAACGAACAACTACCCACTTAGCAGTCTCCGAACGTCTGCTGTTAAAATTAGTAGCCAGTTGGTGAAACCGAAACCGACGAGTGGCCACGTCAAGCGGTCCCTCAGTGCCCCAAAGGTGGTCACTTTCGGGGTAGAACTTGTCACAACTCAGCCTATCCTACCGGACTGCCGTGGGCTCCTCTCTTACCGCGCGGCGAAGACGGTGAATATCGTGCGCTGGTAGTATTACATACAGCTCGCATCCCAAATAAACAGTTACTGCCGGCGAAGGCCCAACCATTCACCGCACTATGGTGCAGGTCCCGTGACTTTCCTGCCGCCCGTGTCACCGCGACCAACGGCGGCGACAGTGCCGTCGCCTGTCACCGTCCCCTCGAGACCCGGCGCGCGGCCAGCGAGTGATGCCGTCTGTATTTGTTTGTTTGTTTGTTTTGTTGGGTTAGGCTCTTTCGGTCCGACAAGACCATTTCAGAGCCGGAAGGATGATAGGAATTAGGGGGTGACATTGGTCTGGGCAGGCACCCTAGTGAGTCACCGGGGCTGATCCCGTCCAGAGAACAGGCCACCCATCCCCAAAGTACTCACTGCACCCGGCTACGGTGTGAGCTCCCTCGGGAGCCGCGGTGCCGCTCCAAGGGAGCAGCCCGCATGAGATAAAGTTGCCTGTCCAGCCCGGAGGGGGTTTCGGCGTGCAGGAGAAGGATTTCAGTATCCTGAGGATGGAAGCACGGAACGGGTGCCGTCTGTACCGGAACAGCGCACTATCTGTACCCGAACAGGTGCGTCTATGTAGGTGGAATAGGCATACTACCAAACTGAACTGCCGCATGCGAGAGATGGCTAGTCAACCAGGACTCGTGAGTCTGCGGTGTTTTAATACAGGATCACATGCAAGAGCCCGGTCACCGGCACAGATTGACTGTCAACCAGTCCGTGATATGACCCCTGCTGTAGCTAGCTCACGTTCGGGCCCTGCTCGGCGCACTTGTCGAGGCCAATGACGAGACCGACTTTTACGTCGGTCCTTCTCCGCCGCGCCAACCGAGTTAATAAAATACCTTTCACCATTGCTTTCATACATAATCCAGAATCCTATTATTTGACTCATGTGCCGTACACACTTTGCCTCTGTTGCCGCTCAGCCGTTTCAAGCGTCACAGGCACTAAATGAAGAGCTCTTTGCTAACTGACGGTGAACTGGGCTGGTGCGCGATAGGCACTGGTGTACACAATGCACTTTAGTTTTTAGGGTATTTCTATTACTTTGCTCAAAAGCAATGGCCATTTGTGACCCAGACAAACATACAGTGATCATAGAACAGGAGACATGAGAACAGCACGAAAACATAGCGTAGGAGAAAAGTGCATAGATGCGGTTTGATACTGTTAATGATAATGATACAGATATGGGCATTCAAAGTCCATTCAACTCATTCAAGCCTTCCAACGCATGTAACGCTCTCCTATACACACCAAGGTATAAGATAGGTTTCGATCTGCCCCAGACAGAACAGGACCTAGGCCGAGAGCCGAGAGCAAAACTAGGGCAAAATAGGCACATGTGTAGCTAAAACTCCACACTCCCTGTATGTTTTGTTATTTTATACTATGAAGTATGTCAAAGGAACCTCTAACTGTCATTTGAAGTTGTTGAACTAGACGTCTGAAACAAATTATTATGGGCAATTAAGAAAAACAAACGCTATTGAGTGAGTAAGATCAGCATCAGACACCACAAACTGTGTTAAAACGCCATGCCGACGCTAGCGCCACCTACAATTCTAGATGTTGCTAGTAGGTTATCCCATAGGAGCCCGTGTTACGGCGAAATGGTCTCAAAGAAGTGGGCGCGGACCAGAGAATACTGACCGCAGGACACCGATTTTGTGTTTTTCTTACTTACAAGAATATAGCGCCACTTTATCCGACAGTTTCCTCTCAATCTGGAATAAAAACCCTCAAATCGATACACTCTAGACTGCTCAGTCATACTGAGTAATGTGTCCGCACTCTGCCAGTCACTGTCTCGTTGCTGAACTGTGTCCCATGTGTCCTGTGTCCGCACAGACGGCGGACTCTGTGCTGCTCAGCGGACAGTAATGTGTCCGGCTGTCCGCGTGTCTGTGACGGCTGAACTGTGTCCCTATGTGTCCGCGCAGACGGCGGACTCTGTGCTGCTCAGCGGACAGCTGCTGGAGTGGAGTGACGCGGTGTCCGGACACGGTCTGTCGCCGTGTCCGCCGGCTGTCCTCGAGTTCCTGGTGTCCGCCGGACAGCAGCAGCTCGCTCAGCAGGTAACCATTGTTTTCGTCGGCACTAAAATAGGCTGACACCATGCGGTGGATTTTTTTTTTTTTTTGCTCGGTCATAGGATAGTTTTTCTGGTCCCATTGCTTCTGCTCATTATGCAACGCAAAAATATGTTTTGAATAATGTGTTTTGTTGTTGATCTTTGATGTTTTTATTTCCGTCGCTTGTTTCTTACCAGAAGCTTATAGATTATTACCTTCCTATACCTTTCCTACAGTAATTCACACCATTGTCGACAATGACCCGTCCTGATCTGGGGTGACTTTCAACTATGACCCGCCCCGACCTATTGACTATGACCCGTCCCGACCCTATGACTCTGACCCGCCCCCCCCCCCCCCCCCAGTGTACCGAGATGGACGACCTGCTCCGGGAGCGTTCGGAGCGTCTGCTGCGTCCGCTACAGTCGGCGGTATCGGCCCTGCGCCAGATGGCCGCCCTGCTGCCCTATCTGCCGCCCTCGCAGCTGCGGGGGACGCACCGGGTGCGGTGCTACCTGGCCTGGCTGACCGCGCTGAGACAGCAACTGAATACTGAGAGGTGAGAGAGTGGGAGGGAGAATAAGAGGAAGAAGGAAAGAAAGAGAATAATAGAGAAAATCTGGTGCGAACCCAAATCAGTGTGCCTGTATCGTCGTATATGACGTATGTGTATATTTCTTGGCATATTATGCTTTGTGGCATTTGTGGATTAGTCTGTATTGGTTATGGGTGTTACAAATGTTTGCGGTCAGACCGGTATTTCCAGCTGAGTGGATTATCTGTATCTGCCTGTCCATATCTACTCGTCTTCTGCATGCTGGACGAGGTTCGCGGCCAGTTTATGTATCGGCTGGCCGCGAACCTGAGGCTAGGAATAGCCATGTTTCATGAATTTGCCTCGTGAAGTCTAATAAATAAATAAATAAATCGGCGTATCTGACTATCTGTTATCTGTTATCTGTTTATATGAGTGTCTCTGCATCTCATCTGAAGGCTGGACGAGGCTCGCGGTCATTCGTGCATTATCTGTTTATCTGACTATCTGAATCTCTGTTCTGCAGACTGGACGAGGTTCGCGGCCAGTTCCGTTCCGTGTTCGGCTCGGAGCCTTACACGGCCACCCGGGCGAGACTTCTGACAGAGGTGCGCGCTCAGTACCAGCACATCCAGACGGCCAACAACTACCGAATCCAGGAGGTGAGTGATTTAGGGGTAGTTGATGATTACTTTATTGGTCAGTGACTGTTTTTATGTTATAATTTCGACCTGCCTTTATCCTGTTTGAAGCAAGGTGTTCCAACATAAGAAAATATTTGTCATACTTTATGTCATTTTCCCTTTTTAATGTATCCTTTTCTCATGACATGACTCCTACCCCCTCTCCCTCTGACTCCCTCTCCCTCTGACTCCTCCCTCCCCCCCCCCCCCCCCAGCTGGAGTCCGGCGTTGGCAGCGCGGACCCGGCCCAGCTCCCTCCCTCTCCCTCTGACTCTCTCTCTCTCTCCTCAGCTCGAGTCGGGAGTGGGCAGCGCGGACCCCGCCCAGCTCCCTCCCTCTCCCTCTGACTCCCCCTCTATCCCCTCAGCTCGAGTCCGGAGTGGGCAGCGCGGACCCGGCCCAGCTCTCTCTGACTGTATCCCTCCCCCTCAGCTCGAGTCTGGAGTGGGCAGCGCGAACCCGGCCCAGCTCCCTCCCTCTCCCTCTGACTCCCTCTCTCTCCTCAGCTCGAGTCCGGGGTGGGCAGCGCCGACCCGGCCCAGCTCTCTCTGACTGTATCCCTCTCCCCCCAGCTCGAGTCCGGGGTGGGCAGCGCCGACCCGGCCCAGCTGCGCACCGAACTGGAGCGTCTGTTTGAGCTGGCCCAGGCGGGTCCAGAGGAGGAGGCCGCTGCCCGCCGCTGTACCCTGCTGTCGGCTCTGTACACGGCCGGACGGCAGCTGCTGAGGCTAGAGACCACCGCGCATGGTGGGTGGAACTCTGCTCATTATATCTCTCTGTAAATTAACCTCCCCTCACCACACCTCTCTTGAGTGTAAACTGCCCTCACTACACCTCTTTTGAGTGTAAACTGTCCCCACTACACCTCTCTGTGGTGTACACATCCCTCAGATGGAGACCACCGCGCACGTTGAGCTTAATTTTCTCATCTCCACCCCGCATGAGGACTCAAGGCGTCAAGGAAAAGAGTGGATGCATAGGTATTAGATTTAATTTGTGGTGTCTGTCGTCAATTCCTAACAACTGGGGCTTTCTTACCATGATGCTTCAAATGTAACTACTAAATTCGATGTGGCATATGGTGTCAACCATTATATTCCACTTGATGCAGTTGATTTCACTTAACTGACGGTATCTGTGAAATGTGAATGTTAAGATTAGGGTCTATCAATCTTTTCGCGGGCTAAGGCTACGCCTTCTGGTTGTCTGGGTTCGAACTGACCTGGCCTGACTTAACCTCCACGTCAGGCTTTGGGGACCCGCCTCTGATCTTACCTGACCTGCCTGACGTGACGTTTTACCTCCCCTCCCCCCCCCTATTCTACAGGCGCCGGGGACCGTCTGGTCGAGATGACCTCCCAGGAAGGCCGCTGGTGACCTGTCTGACCTGACCTATCCCTCTATACAGGCGCCGGGGACCGTCTGGTCGAGATGACCTCCCAGGAGGGCCGCTGGTCACCTGTCTGACCTGACCTGCCCTCCCCTCTATACACTAGGCGCCGGGGACCGTCTGGTCGAGATGACCTCCCAAGAGGGCCGCTGGTTTGTCGATGAGCTGGCCGCCGCCCAGTGCTGGCTGGAGCGGCTCGGTCGTCTGGTAACCGCTGGCTGGTCAAAGCAGGAGGTGCCCTCAGCAGTTAAAGAGGCGCTGGATGACCTGGCCGCGGCCCAGGATGTGATGCAGGCTCTGCAGGTGAGGGAAGAGGGGTGGAGGGAAGGGGAGAGAGGAGGTAAAGAGGGAGAGAGAAAGGGAGGGGGAGGGAGGGGCGGACAGGGGAAATGGTAGGGGACGGGTGGATGGTAATTTGACATGCTGATTGAAAGCCATCGTGAGAGGTTTGCAGTTGAAAATGTGGCGGAGGGCATCGGCTTATATTGATATATAAAGTTGAAGATGTGCAGTGTTACAAACTTTCGGGGAAGATTCTAATTATTCCTGTTCTGAATCACCCGCCCAAAACAGCCTGCGCATTTTGTTGAGTAAACTTCTTCACTGTTTCGATGTATACGAGTATATCCGTCTTCGCACTCACGACATCGGTTTTCGCCTGGCAGGACCTGAAGACCAAGTTCACGAGCATCATCCTGCCGGAGGGGCTGCGGTACTCTCAGCAGGAGGAGCCCTCGGTGCTGACGACCATCACCAGTGTCAGTGACATCATCAGCGCCGCCGGAGTGCCGCTCCATCAGCTTATGGGTGAGATAGATGGTAATGGGAGAAAATGGGAGGACATGTAGGTGGATTGGTTTGATAGAGGGAGAAAAGAAGAGACTTTGCTATGCTAGTGGGTGGTTAGAGACTTATAAATTGAAGAAATATATTAAAGAACAGCTTTGAGGTTAAAGCTATTGATTGGTGATAGAATAGAGGAATAGCGACTATTCTTCGTTTGCTGTTGAGGAAAGGACGGTTTAGTGGCAGCTGTTTGCAGCACCTATAACACTTATATCTCACCATATAGCATTCAATAAGAGGATGCCGAAATGTCGGAAGTCATGACTGCCGACGATACTGCCTCTATCCTGCCGTCCCTAAGTCCAAATCCTGAGCGCCGCCTGACCCTCCCCCCCCCCTCCCCCCGGCAGGCTCTCTGGAGCAGCACGTGCGCCACTTAGTGCTGGGCGTACCCTCGCAGCACGAGCCGGCCGTGGCTACGGCACGAGCCCTGCTCGCTCAGTTCCAGGCGCAGGTCAACCGACGCGACGGACAGATGACGCAAGGTGGGTGAATCTCTATTTATATCGTATTCATGTGAGTTAGGATTGAGTAAAGTTATAGCATATTAGCCTTGCAGCTTGACTCTTGTTCCAAGCATTTTGTGTTTGGGTAGAGCTGTCAGTTACTTAGGGGCATTGATTACTGGAGCTATTCATGATTCGGGTTAGATGCATCAAGGATTCAGCAGCTGGATTTAAATTTGTCAAGGAAAACAGTAGTGTATCATGTTTTTTATGTTCTTTTTTTCATTTATTGGGTATAATCCAGCGGCAAGCATAGACACCGAGTGTTTGGATCGACTGACGGCTCCACTGTCCCCACCCTCAGGTCAGATGCTGCTGATGGGCTTCAACATCCTGTTCGAGACAGTGGAGCGCAAGGTGGAGACGCTGGTGGCGCGCCTGCCGCAGCTGCGGGAGTGGGCCAGTGTCGACTGCATACGAGACGCCGCCGCCATCATGGTGGGTGACTGGGGGAGGGGAGGGTTGAGGGAAGGGGAATGGAGGGGTCAGTGCGGGGAGAGAGGTTTCTGTTGGGAATGGGAGGGAGGTCAACGCGATAGGAAAGGGCTCACTGCAGACGATGGAATGGAGGGACCAATGCTGCAGGTTGCAGATGAGAGGGATCACAATTATGATAGGAGGGATTGTTCACTGACAGATGCAGGAATGGAGGAGGGATGCAGAGGAAAATGTTGCTGCGGAAGGAGAGTAGTGGAGGGGTATTGGAGAGGCGCTTTGGGCGTGTGGGTTGACGAGGTGAATGTAATGACTGAGTCATACATTCGCCCTCAGTCAACGTCTTCAAGAACAGGCTGGATGAGCACTGGGAGTCGATCTGGTACTCCACTCCTGTAACAGACTGAGTACTAAGTGAAGTAATGGAAATCGGCGAGAACGGCCCTACAGAACATTATGCCTCTTGCCCCGATAACACGAAGATGAAGATATAATGATGTCGGTCCAACTGAAGCCCCTGCCGCCCCCGCTGATGTTACAGGCGCCGCTGCGCAGTGCCGCCACCCGCGAGGTCCTCCAGCTGATGACGTTCCTGCTGCGACTGGAGCTGCTGCAGAACTTCTTCACCAAGTGCCTCCAGAACGCCGCCGCCTACACAGGTAAGAACGGGCGGTGGATGGTAAATAGTTGGATTGGTGGACTGGACTGATCGGTATGTGCGGATTAGGTAGATCAGGTTATGTACTTGCAGGCTCGGAAGATCGTTGGGAGCTACCTAGGTGAACTGATGGATTGGGGGGCCGGTACGACTACACTGACATGGTGCCACTGCCTTTGTCATGCTCGCGCCTTGCTTCTCGATTACTGCTGCTGTCATCACTGCTTCAGTGTTTTGGATGAAAATCTCGCCGCTAGTGTTCGGCACCCATCACTCTGTAAGTTCCTCTGAATCCCAACTGTCTGTAGTCCTCACTGACCCTCTAGGTATCTTTCCTTTCCCCAGGTGTTTGATATCGCGGCTGCCTGAAGACATATCTGTCTGTTATCTACTCTATTTCCCTACTGTCTATATTTATCATTAACCCCTCGCTGACTGTCTATATTCATTCTCAGGACGTGTTGAGATGCCGCAGCTGTCTATAGTTAGTCCTGCTGACTCGTGTATAGTCCCGCTGACTCCCTGCTATCCTTCTGCTCGTCAGGTGTTGAGATGCCGCAGCTGCAGCTCTCTGTATGTTCGGACGGACAGCTGACAGCACCACTCCGTCAGTGTATCAGTGGGTACCTGAGACGCACTGTACTGGGGCTACCTTCGCTACTGGCGGCGCGACTGACCTGCCGCCTGGCCGACACATGCGGAATCAGCGTCACTGGTACGGGTGGGAGAGGAGAGGAGATGATAGCGAAGGAAATGTTAGGGACTGACTGATTGAGTGAGTGAGTGAGTGAGTGAGTGAGTGAGTGAGTGAGTGAGTGAGTGAGTGAGTGAGTGAGTGAGTGAGAAAGTGAGCGAGGCTCGTTCGAAGGGACATTGTCGGCTGGGTATCCAATATGTGGTGCACACTGCACGTCCTACCATTCTTTTTTTCCCATCAACCCGTTAGGTCATGTCTGATCTTTCCTTTCATCCATCACGGTCTCTTTGTTCTCTTTGCCTTCCCATACAGTCTCCGCTCAGTACCCGTATAGCCCTGTGTACACCACCCTTTCCGTCTCGTTTCTCCCTCGGTAACAGCGCCTCTCCCGTCTCGTTTCTCGCTATGTAACGTCCCGGTTCTCCCCTGGTAACTTCTCGTTTCTCCCTTTGTAAACGTCTCGTTTCTCCTTTGTAACGTCTCCTTTCCCCCTTTGTAACGTCTCGTTTCTCCTTTGTAACGTCTGTTTCTCCCTTGTATCGTCTCATTTCTCCTGTGTAACATCCCGTCTCTCTCTCTCGCGCGCGCGCGCAGCGGAGGTTGCCCAGCGTGAGGTGGGTGCCGACAGCCGCGTACCCCTGGAGGAGCTGGTACGCGCCGCCCTGGAGCGAGCGCTGGCAGACGGGACGGCCACCTCCGGTCAGCTGGCGCGCTGTCAGCAGCGGGTCACACAGCTGGAGACGGCCTGGAGACAGCACTCGCTACTGAGGTGAGACGCGGAGGCAGGCTGAGGTGAGACACTGAGACAGTCGTAGATGAGACACTGAGGCAACACTCGATGATATGAGACTGCACTCGCATTTATGTTAGACAAGATACTCTGGGATAGATTTATCACTGCGCTCTCGTAAGGGCGGAAAATTCTTTTTCTCTCGTTCTTTTCTTAACCCGCGCCGGGCCGGTGCTCTAAAATTCCGCGCCGGGCCGCGGGGGTGTTTGAACACCCCCCCTTCTAACTCGGCTCCTGGGCCACGTAGCGACACGCGGTAAGCGGCAGTCGAAAGAACGTCCAAAATAAGGACGAAAACACTTCGGTCATTTTTTGGGTCAGGTCAAAGGTCAGGTCACCAGAGGTCACCAAAGGTCAAATGTTCACTATTTCAACATTTTGGAAACTGCCAACGGCTATCTCGGGAACCGATAGAGCTACAGCGCCGCAAAAAGCGCATTCGATAGCCCTTTTACAGACCTTTCTGAGTAATGTTCTCAGATTTGACCTCAGGTCAACGGTTTAGCCTCCAGAAGGCAAAAACTCCAAAAATAGCCGTTTTTACGAAAAACGTTTTTTCGGCAATAACTTTTGACTCAAAAGAGCTATGACATTACTTTTGCCAGCATCGTGTTTCTCTCGTCGAGACGCGTCGAATGAACTATAATTTGACCTTGAAAGGTCAACTTGAAAATTTGACCTCGGGTCAAGGTCATGACCTGACCGGAAAAGGTCATGTTGCATATCAGTCGATCCGCAACGTCGAGCCGAACACATCTAAGGCGTTTTCAGCGCTCTAGCACGCCTCTATCAGAAGTTATCATCGAAAAACTGTTAGATTCTGTTCGTGACCTGAGATGACCTCGGGGACATAACGAGGGGTCACAGTTGCCATTTTCTGGTTCAGTGTGTCTATTTTACCTACATCTCGATGTTTGAGAGTGTCTAGAATAGCGTTCGTGCAAAACAGGCGCTTTTCAATTTTCTCCCATTGACTTATAATGGAGAGGCCGCAAAATTGACCTGACCTTAGGTCAACGATATCAAAATTCCGAGATATACATTTTATAGATAGTGTTGCTCTAATCAATCGCTGAAAGTTTCAAGGCAATCGTTCAGTCGGTGTAGCTATGACGAACATTCTTATTTTTTCTGAGGTGAGGTCACTTGGCGTGACCTGGTGACCTGACCTAAGGTGACCTGGGTCTGAAATTTTCACAACATGTGCGGAAAAGATGCACGAACAGGTGTGCCAAAAACGGCGGCGCTACGCGCCGCCGTTTTTGAGATATCTGCGAAAAACTGCAAGGGGGGGTGTTCAAACACCCCCCGGCCCGGCGCGGGTTAATTGCTCGAGCGGAGTCGATTATTCGTCAACGAGGCTTAGGGTAAGGGCGGGTAAGAGTACGCGGGCGATAAGAGTACGCATCAGCTGTTTCGGTTGCTTAGCAACGCGGGTTTGTCGAGTTCATGAAGTGACATGAAGCCGCCAGTGCGTGCATGTCACCAACGGAACGTGGGCGTTGAGCGGCGACGCTGTTGAGTTTAAGGCGATGAATATTATTTTCGAGCGTTATGATATTATTATGATATGGTACAATAATTTTGATACTTGGCAGTTGAGATAAGGAACATTTCCGTGATTGTTGTGGGAAACTTGTGAGGTTATCTGGGGAAATACTGTACAGTGCAATATTCTGTTTGCGAAGTTTTGCACAACGTTTCGGGGTTGTTTTGTGCGCGAATTGCATGTACGGTAAGAGGACGCACTGTTCAGGAGGGTAAGAGTACGCAGAATTATACATTAAATCGAATATACAGAAATATAGAATTATTAATCTATCGCTCAATGACGATTGTTTTGTAGGTATATCATCAATGTAGCACTGTGATGCAGATGCGTACCCGAAATTCTTCCAAATACGAGTTATTCTCCTTTTTGATTGTGCATTTTTTTTTAAGAAACACACGACATGATTATTTCCTGATTTATAGACTTGAAAGATTTATTTTATGTTTTTCTTTTTGGATACTAGAATTAACTTAAATGCCTTCTCAGTTTGAAGTTAAGCATTTGGACAGTGCAAGCTGCATAGGTGTGTGATCATATGCTTGCGTACTCCACCCGCCTGGCGTGCGTACTCTTACACACCCCATATGGTAAGAGTACGCAAGTGCAACGGTTCAGAAAATGTCAGTTTTAGACCACTTCCATTTACGCTGAAGGATCGTTGCCCCATGGGTTGATGGCTAATTCAATGAACTTTAATATTCCCTATTTGCGATTTCTTTCCTTCAAATATTAAACAAATGAGAGCAAGAAATCCACTAAGTGCGTACTCTTATACGACTTCACCCTAATTGAGCTGGGTATTGTCTCCCTGGACCAAACCTTATCTCCGGCTCCTCTGATCTTACCAGCAACGCAGTCAGTAGTGCTCCGAGAATGTCGCCGCCCCCTTTCTGTCTCACCTGCCCCCCTCCCCATATGACCTGCCCCCTCCCATCTGACGTCCTGCCCCTCCCTCCCCATTTTCTGACCTCCCCCTCCCTCCCTCCCTCCCCCGCAGCGCGTGTCAGGAGGAGCTGGCCCAGTGCCAGCGCGCCGCCGAGCGTTACCAGCTGTCTGAGGCGGCCCACCTGTGGCTGTACCATGACCTGACCGGCACGGCCGGCACCGGCCGAGACCTGGTGCTGGACCAGCTGAACCGCGCCATCAGCGCCGCCCATCGGTGAGTGGGGGAACTAACCACGACGGCAGCGCCGCTCAGCGGGGAGTGGGCGAACCAGTGTGACAGCAGCGCCGCTCAGCGGGGAACAGGGGAACTAACGAGCTGGCCATCCGCATTAGAGTTGCAAAATTTCCCCCAAAGGCTGCTACCGGCACCGCCCCGCCCCACAAAAATTTTCTGGGATACCGGCATGCTACCACGACCCAAGCAAAAACACCACCAAATTACCAGCATACTAAAAAAAACTGCAATGTTGATTCTAGCTTACCCCTACAAGAGATGCCACACTTTGGCAATTTTAGTACCCATCCCAGTTCCCACCCAGCAGCCACCCAATGTCCAACCTAACTACGAACAGGATGATTTTGGCTCAGTTGGCCCCACAAATACCCACAATTTTGAAACTCAGTTCCAGTCTATAACTGTTAAAATATCACGTGTAATCAAAGAGGTATTGCCTACAAAAAGCAGTAAGAAAAAAGCATCAAAAAAGCAATGACAAAAAGAACTTAAATTACTGAATTGTTTCTGAAGACTGGACAGTTCAAGTTAGCAGTAATCACATTAACATTTCAGAGGTGTTCTACTATTCCACATTCTCCTAAAATGTTGCAGGAACCTACCAACCAAAATCAAATTTTGAAATCTAGATGGCCACAACATAAAAAGTACCACAGATTCGGCCATGTGCCTGAGGAAGCGAGATCAACACCTTTTTTCCTTTTCGCCATGGCTTGCTGGCTCATGAATAAGATACGAATTATTTGAAAATGTGAAAAACTCACTTGTCCTGAGAACAGTCACCAAATAATATGCATAAAAACGATATATTACCCGCTTTCTCAAAGCATCTTCCTCTCCAAAGACAAGGTTATCAACTATCAAAGATTTCGAAACAGATGCGCCATAATAACAGAGACTTTTAACCAGCTGATTAAATTGCTGCAAAAAAAAGTTTCTGAACTGTAGCAGACTGCCTCATAAATGATTTGTAGATGTGAATGATCCAAAACGATATTGAATTCTAATGTAATCAACATTGTGAGTTTAGTTCACTACAAGAAAATGCATTCCCTTTCAGGAATTAAACCAAAAAGGCATACGAATAAATATTACGTCATCATCTTACATCCTTCCATCAGGGGAGAGAAGATCTAAAAAGTCAATCCTTGGAGTTGGTTCCCCTGTTATTCTGCGCCACTTTGTTTATTTTGTATGCTTATGCATATTGTGTTTTCTTGTAAAGATGAGACAAAATGCCAGTTTATTTGATTTTCATTTCATTTTTGGGACCAAAGTCAGGCTCAGGGCTACCTAATACCTGCCTTTTCAGCTGGATTTTCAGTGTCAAATACTTTGTAGAGTATCTCAGAACACATCTCAGGACTCAAGGCCAGTTTCCAAACAATGTGTTTTGTGGTGTTTTGATTCTGCCTTTTCCTCTAGGGAACGTTGTCATGAACATTTATTTATTTTGTTGTATTTTACCTATTACATACCATTAGACTTACTGATTGATCGAGCTTTTGCAGCATGAATAAATATTCTTCCATTTATTGACCACAGTAGATTCTTGACAATCCTAATTATAACGAAACCTGTGAATCGCTGAGGTCCATGTGTTATCCCTACCCTGAGCAATGTAACTTCTACCACAAAATGTATTTTGCAGTGGCTAATATTGCTATAATTATAATTTGACAGCCTCTTAGTGCCCAAAGTTTAAACCATATGCTGATATTTTCTATTTTTGTGCAAAATCAAAAATACCGGCATGCTACCGGCAAGACATGCCAGATACCACGAAAAAGCCTGCGGTAGTGAAAATTTACCGGCATGCCGGTAGTGCGGTAGGGAAACTTTGCAACTCTAATCCGCATCGTTAAGATGGAACTGAGGCGTGGCTTAGAAAACTGGTCATTGTTGCTTTATGGGATGGCTACTGGTCTGTAGCGTAACATTTGGGAAACGTATTTTATAGTGCATCATGACACGTCATGTGACTTAACCCGCGCGGGGCTGGGGTCTCCAGCCGAACGCGCGGGGCTGGGGGGGGGTAAATTTACCCCCCCCCCCTGTTATCTCCCGAACTAATGGTCCGATTTGGAAAAATCAAACGCCAATCGAAAGATCTCATCACGAACAACTAAAAACATGTACTTAATTTAAAGTTTGAGGTCAAGGTCAAGGTCAGGTCAAGGGTACAAATTGCAAGTTTCTACAGTATCGGCCTTGCACCGTAGTTGCCGAAGAATGGAGTCATCGACTGAGACTGATTGCCCAAAACGTGTTCTTAGGCTACCAAGACAATATTCGTTGCATACAATATCATTCAGAGGTCAAGGTCAAGGTCAGGTCAGGTCAGGTCACCAAAAAACAAAATATAGAAAAGGGCATGTGCGACACATGTTTTATGGGTCATTTTACTCATAGAATTCAATAGGCAAACTCAATAAGTGATATGGACCACCTCTGGATGAATTTCAGGTCGAGGTCAGGTCAAGGTCGGGTCAAGTGAGGTCAAATTTTGAAGTTGGTTGTTAAGGCCTAAAAAGGTGTCTATCTGATGCAGTTTTTCACGGCGAATCGAATGGTGCTATTTTTCTTTCCGAACGAGGTCTAGAACTTCCAAAAAAATCTTTTTTTTCAATTTTTTTTTGTGTCGTGACGTCATAAAATCTTGAATAACTCCCACATTTTTGAACCGATTCTTCTAAAAAGTGCTATGTAGGTGCACATAGACCAATTCTCTGACATAAATTCCGGTTTTTTCGATACACTCAAAATTTTGGATTTTATAATCATTTTCCCAAAAAAATTAGTTTTTTAAAAAATTTGGGCCGAAATCCAAAATTTTCAAAAAACTGAGATAGCCATTTGATAGACAAAGTAGAATTACGTATAACCTTTTTGTTACGTCTTGATTCCTTTAAAAATGAAGATGTTAGCGGCGTTTGAACTTTTGCCGTTTTTGAGGCGAAAATGGCGAACATACGTCACTAAAACGTCAATTTCTCAAAAAAAAATCCGACGGATTTCGCTCAAATTTTCAGGGAACGTGTCAAATTGATGTAAGAAAAGGTACTGAAAGTTTTGCGGCGCTGCGCGCCGCCGTTTTCGAGATATTGCAAAAATTCGCGAGGGGGGGTAAAATTTACCCCCCCCAGCCCCGCGCGGGTTAACCTTCCAGGCGGTGGGGGGGGGGGCGCATTTTTATGCCCCCCTTTAGTTTTTTCGATATATCTCGAGAACCGCTGCGCCGATCGTCACCAAACTTTCAGTACCCTCCCGTGAATAGCTATTGCACATTGTGACCAAAAATTTCTCCAAAGGCTATGATAGGTTGGCCGCTAATGGCGTCAGAGTGACGCCATTTTTGTAATTTTCGACCCCAAAAAAAGGTTTCGCGGGAAGAGCTGTCAGGCCTACAGCTTTAGAGATACAGAAAAATGTTTCAAATATAAGAGGTATAGAATTAGGAGGGCTACAAAACTGCTATCTCGGATTTGTGAAATTTTTGGATTTTGACCCCCAAAAATAAAAAAATAGATTTTTTGAATATAATAGCTGAAAAATAAAAAAATGAATTTCGAAAAAACGGAATATATGTGATGGTCCGTACTACGTTCTATCTACATACCAAATTTGAGATCGATACCTCTTTTTTTGGCCAAGTTATAGCGAAAAAAAAAACTGGTCAAAATTGATGACGTCAAATTTTCAAACTCAATTTTTAGCAATTCTAGACCTCGTAGCGCAAAACAAAGACCACCATTAGACTCCCCGTGACGAGCTGCATCGAATCAATACCCATTTTATGCAAAAACATCAGCTTTGAAATTTGACCTTTTTTGACCTGACCTTGACCTGACCTCCACCACAAAGTGACCTAAACCGTACCTGATGGTCTTATAACCAGGGCTGCGGAGTCGATGGATTTACGGCGACTCCGACTCCGACTCCGACTCCGGCTTTCAAAAATCAACTCCGACTCCGACTCCCACTCCGGGCAGAAATGTCGACTCCGATCGACTCCAACTCCCGACTCGGACTCCGCACACCTCGCAGGGCTGCGGAGTCGACAGATTTTCGGTGACTCCGACTCCGACTCCGGCTGGGGTTTCCAATATCGACTCCTACTCCGACTCCTGTCACAACTGTCGATTCCGACCGACTCCGACTCTGACTCCGACTCCGACTCCGCAGCCCTGCTTATAACCAACACCATTGAGTTGGAAATGAAAAACTGGCCATAAAACATGCATCGCACAACCTTAGTAAAGTTGGGTTCATGTGGTGACCCTTGGTGACCTTCGGTGACCTGACCTGTGACCTGACCTGGTATGACCAGTGATCTGTAATAGCAACATATGTACTAGAAAACTGACGCCCTATCGCTGATTTTCGACAAAATGCGTTTTACTCGGTATTATAGAGCTTTCCCTAGAAGCCCTGTGAACGGTGAAACATTTTATCTTTGACCTGACCTGTGACGTCATCGGTGACCCCGAGGTCAAAGAAATTTGGTTTCCTTCGACAAATTTGACAGGGCTATCGAACGCGGTTTGAATTTTCAGGATCCGTCCAGTAGTTACGGAGATACGGGGGGGGGGCAAAAAAATGCCCCCCCCCCCCACCGCGCGGAAGGTGGCCGGGAGGCCCACCGCCTGCCGGGTTAATCTCTCAGTGATCCGCCATGCCTTCTCCCTGCTCGCCCTCGACAGATTTCCGCCCCTACGTGACCCCTTATACCCCTTAATCTCCCCCCCCCCCCCCACCCACCCGCCCCACCGTTCCGTGCTTCTATCCTCAGGATACAGAAATCCTTCTTCTCCACGCCGCAACCCCACTCCGGGCTGGACAGGCACCTTTATCTCATGCGGGCTGCTCCCTTGGAGCGGCATCGCTGCTCCCGAGGGAGCGCACCCCGTAGCCGGGTGCAGAGAGTGCTTGGGGGGCTGGTCGGCCTGTCCATTCGGACGGGCTCAGCCCCGGCGACTCTCTAGGGTGCTGCCCAGACCAATGTCTCCCCCTAATTCCTATCATCCTTCCGGCTCTGCAATGGTCTTGTCAGACCGAAAGGGCCTGACCCAACAAAACAAAAACAACAAAAACCCCTTCTCCCCTGGACAGATGTCCCTTTATTTGTAACCTCTCCGGCTCCTTCCCCTTCTCGACACATGTCCCCCTATATGTGACCCCCTGTGACCCCCCGTCAGATGTCCTGACCCAGTGACCCCCCCCCCTTTGGACAGATGCCCGCCGCTCTGGGACCTCTGTGACGAGTTCAGTCAGCTGGCGCAGAGCGTGGAGCAGCGGCTGCGCTGGGCGGCCGGAGCCAATGCCGAGGTCACACAGGTAGGTCACCTCGTGTTGGGATCTGTGGACTTGTGGAGGGTAACGGTAGACTGAGGACTAAGGGTGGGTTGGGTTCAGTTCAGTGGCTGGTGGCTATGGGCGTGACACCGGGGGTCAGGCTTAGATGTTTTGACTCAATGTTCATAGTTGGGTGTATCAACTGCAATGGGGAGGATGCTCCGTAATAATGCTCCTGCTTATCTCGAAAATTTTGTAACAAATGTAGTTTCATGATGCATAGTTGCCGCTTTTATACACTTAAACATCAGGTATTTGACGTTGATCTCTAACATGTCAACACATATATTTACTTAGGCAACTGTCCAACTGCTTTCCGATATTACCGCAATCGAACGGTAAAAGTGTCGGCGGAGTCTGGCGGAGATTCCATCATTCCCTTTCTAAAGCCCACTGACCCCTCCGCCGGCCGCCCTCTGTGTGTCTCCCCCCCCCCCCCCCCCGCCTCTCCCGTAGCTGCTGGAGTCACACACGAGCAGCGTTCAGCGGTGCCAGGCGCGCGTGGCCGACCTCCGTCAGCTGCTGGCCGCCGTGGCCGAGCTCGGCAGGAGCGTGCTGCACTCGGAGAGACTGAGAGGACGCGGAGCCGATCCGGCCGCCGAGGACTCCAGGTTCATACAGGTATGGAAGGGGTGATGCTTGTCATGGTGTGGGACTGTGAGTATGGAGATATGGGGCCGTGAATACGTGTTATGGGGCGCGTAATTAGCTGAGGTAATGGACTGTAATTAAGGTGGTACGGAATCGCGAATGCCCTAGACAGGGGGGGGGGGGGGGGGTCACCCGAAGAAGGGGTGGATCATACTTACTGGCTAGGCGTATGACGTGAAAGCCGTCCTCTGACGGAGCGTGGCTGGTGATCTGACCCGTGTCCGCCGACCTGACCTGCCGAGTCCCCAGCTGCTAGGAGAGGCGCCTCTTGAACGTCGACCCAACCTGACCTGCCCTGACCTGCCGCGTCCCCAACTGTGTGGCGAGATGCAGGAGGATTACGCTTTTCAAACGTTGACCTGACATGATCTGAACTCTCCTCAGCTGCTGGGCGAGGTACAGGAGGCGGCCCGGCTCTCCTCAGTTATTGACCTGACCTGACCTGACCTCTCCCCCCCCCCCACACACACAGCTACTGGGCGAGGTGCAGGAGGCGGCCCGTCTCTCCTCGGACGCCGGTCAGTCGGTGACCCCCTCAGAGGCGGCGCTGTGTGCCTCCGTGCCGCCCCCGGACAGGATGACGGCAGGCTGGATCGCCCAGGCGGCATCGGCTCTGCAGGGTAAGTCGGCAGGCGCGGGGAGGGTAGCGTGGAGTGAATCAGCCCTGGAATGACGAGAGCGCAAGAACTGACTGAGGGGGCTGAGGGGCAAACACTGAGGGGCCGAAATGTTGGGCGCCGATGACCACTGTAGTCCGGGCGCCCAAAAACCCCAATCATCATCATCATCATCCAGTGCGGAAATGTAGAAGGTAACTACACTTTTACTTGTGAGGCAAATTGCGTAAATTGAGACCACTGAAAAAAAAATGTTCGTTATTGAAAACTCACTCAGCATTTATATTGTGACTTAAGTTATTACTGTAATTAGAGTGGTTTTGTACTTCCTGCATTTGTCGTTGTAAATTTATGCTTAAAGCTTCAGTCAGGACGTTTAATGTTGTAATTGCGCGCAGTTTCGCTAATGTTGATTGTGCAAATGCAATTTATCAATTATTGTGAGTGCTTTTAGATATTTTCTATGTAATTCTTGTGACTGCACGCTAGGATCAGCAGTGACTGCGATTTCTGCTCGTCCGCACTGCCCCCCCCCCCCCCCCATGTCCTGTACATAAATGCGGCCGAGCTGTCTGGATTTTCTGACGCGCCATTTGTCCTAAGCCTGACACTGTTGTTCGCTGCACGACTCGTCTTTATAAGCCTCTGTAAGCGGCGCCATTTCACGGCCAATAAAGCAGAGCGCCTGGACCAAATTTAGAGGAACACGTGGGTTAATGCTCGGAGCTACTTGACACAAACACTGAGGAATGGGACATCAAACGTCATCTGACCTTAACTGACATGGTCTTTAGGAGCTTCTGCAGGACAGCACAGCAGAGCTAGGGAGTGATATGGTCTGACGTGACCCTGCCTGACCCCTGGAGGAGTCACTGACCAAATCGGAGGAGTCATCTGACCTAACCTGACTTGACGTGATCCGACCTTACCTGACCCCCAGAGCCACAGCAGACTAGCACGGATGAGGCATCTGAACTGACCTGACCTGACCTGACCCGACCTGACCTGGCCTGACCTTTCACAGATCTACAGCAGATCAGCATGGATGTATCTAAACCGGCCTAACCTGACCCGACCTGACCCGACCAAACCCCCAGAGCTGCAGCAGACCAACACGGAGGAGGTGTCTGAGCGTCAATCTGAGATGTTTGTCTGCTGGGACGAGATACGCGGACAGGTGGGGCGGGTCAGAGACCTGCTAACCGCCCACCACAAACTGATCTCAGATGTCCGCCTGTTACTTAAGGCCATAGCCAAGGTCAGTTGAACGCGGCGGGTGTGACGGCTGGGTAGGAGGAGGGGGCAGTGAGACGTGCTTCGTATGGAGTAGAGTCATGTGAATTGTGTCAGATGAGGCCATTTTGATTTACACCAACGTTGGCTCTGTTTCAGTACTGGGTGCGATGAATTGATATTAACCCGCGCCCGGCTGGGGGTCCTGGATTTCCACGCCCTGCTGGGAGGGGGGTGTCTGAACACCCCCCCTTCTAACTCGGCTCCTGGGCCACGTAGCGATACGCGGAAGGCGGCGTTCGAAAGAGCGCCAAAAATAATGACGAAATCACTTCGGTCAATTTTTTGGTCAGGTCAAAGGTCAGGTCACCAGAGGTCATTGAAGGCAAAATTTCGCCGATTTCCAGGTCGAATGTCGACAATTTCCAAGATACCAACGCATAACTCGGGAACCAATAGAGCTACAGCGCCGCGGAAAAGCGCATTCGATAGCCCTATTAACGCCCTTTCTGAGTAATTCTCTCAGATTTGACCTAACGTCAACGATTTTGCCTGCAGGGGGCAAAAACTGCAAAAATAGCCGATTTTTTCGGAAACAGTTTTTCTGCAATAACTTTTGATCCAAGCCTTGCACGAGCTTACTTTTACCGGCATCGTGTTCCTCTCGTCAAGACGCATCGAATGAACTATAACTTGACCTTGAAAGGTCAACTTGAAAATTTGACCTCAGGTCAAGGTCATGACCTGACCTGAAAGGGTCATGTTGCATATCAGTCGATCCGTATCGTCGAGCTGAACACATCTAATGCGTTTTCATCGCTCTAGCATGCCTCTATCAAAAGTTATTTGCGAAAAACTGTTCGATACCATTCGTGACCTAAGATGACCTCAGGGCATAAACAGGGGTCACGGACACCATTTTCATGTTCAGTGTGTCTAAACCACTTGTAATTCAGTGTTTGGGAGTGTTTACAACGTATTTCGTCCAAAAGAGGCGCATTTCAATTTTCTCCCATTGACTTATAATGGGGAGGTCGCAAAATTGACCTGACCTTAGGTCATCGATATCAAAATTCTGAGATATACATTTTGTACGTGCTATTGCTCTTAGCAATCGCTGAAAGTTTCAAAGCGATCGGTCACTCGGTGTAGCTATGACAGACATTGAAACTTTTTATGAGGTGAGGTCACTTCAAGTGACCTGGTGACCTGACCTTGAATGACCTTGGTCTGAAATTTTCACAACACGTGTAGAATTGATGTATGATAAGGTGTACCAAAAACGGCGGCGCTCCGCGCCGCCGTTTTTGAGATATTCGCGAAAAACCACAAGGGTTCAAACACCCCCCCCCCCCAGCAGGGCGCGGGTTAACCATCGTAGGTATCATTCGGAAGAAACCTTGTTTATAGTGTTGCTAGGCAACAATAGCGGCGGAACACCTTCGATTAGGGGGGGGGGTGGCACCGCCGACTTTTGGTCCCATTCTTTCCATGCAACACCCATAGGGCTAATTACGAGAGAGCGAGCGAAGCGAGTCTTTTCAA
Organism: Amphibalanus amphitrite; assembly: GCF_019059575.1. Lineage (NCBI taxonomy): Eukaryota > Metazoa > Arthropoda > Thecostraca > Balanomorpha > Balanidae > Amphibalanus > Amphibalanus amphitrite. Next base: position 1,689,947 of record NW_024881518.1, read on the forward strand.
TATAACGGAAAAATCTCAGTATGAGCGGCCCGGCCCGGCCCGGCCCGGCCTGTAACGCTTTTGAGAGGCTTATATCTCAGCAACCGCTGGACCGATTGGCCTGCGGTCTTTTTTGCTGGGTAGCGCCATCCCTTCTACCCCGTAATTGACTACTTTTGATACATCTCAGTGACCGTCGTGGCACGTGCCACGTGAAAAGTCAGGGGTGTTCAAGCTGTTTGCAAAAGTAGTGATTTTGAGAGGCCCATATCTCAGCAGCCGCTTGGGCGATTGTCTTCCGGTAATTTTTATAGCGTAGCTGCATCCCTTCTACCAAAAATAGGATACTCTCGATGCATGTGGGTCACCCCCAGTGCACGTGCAAAATACAACAATAAGAGGTGTCAAATTTGTTCCCATTTTAATAACTCGGTAAATACTGGGGCGATTTCGCTGAAACTTGGCATACAGGTAGGCACCCACCAGGCAATGCATTCCCATGTGCTGCGGTTAAGGTGCTACTGCACGTGCGCACGTGCAGGGGGCGCTTCCAGATATCGAGAACGACTGGGCCGATTGCGCTCAAATTTGGTACACGGTTGGGGACCAGTTAGTAGGGTGCCGTGCAAAAGTCAGTTTGGACCCCGTTTGCACGTGTGCACGTGCAGAGTGCCGCTTCCAGATCTCAGGAACGGCTGGGCCGATTGCGTTCAAATTTGGTACACCGCTAGCGACCAGTTAGAAGGGTGCTTTGCGCAAGCCCGTTGGAAGTACCCTCTCGCCCTTCCGCACGTGCAGGGCTCACTATCTCGCTCGCTCGTTCTTCGCCCAAAAGGCGTTTTACTGGTGTTAAAATTCTAAAATCAAAGGGGGGCACGGTGCTCCGGTGCCCTCCCCGTTCCGCCGCCTATGCTAACCAACTCTTGTGTTATTAAAATCAGCAGAACCTCCATCAACGCTAGGAAATGATGACTCTTGAAAAATATGACAATGCCCGATTGTTTTTAACTGATATGACTTTAAATCGGTGACTACTTAACCTAGTACGTACGTCCCGTGTTCCTCGATGAATCCGTGATTAACCCGTATTAACCCGTGCGGCTCTGTTTCCTTTAACTCTCAACGAATAATTTATTAATTACCTCTCTGCAGGGCTCCGGCGATGAACTACCTGCAGTGGAGACGTACATGACGCAGCACCGCGGCTTCTCCGAGCCTCTGACTACGCTGATACGCAGCGTCCTCAACGAGCCGGTCAGCCGAGACCACGTGACCGAGTACCTGACCGGGCTGGAGGCTATACTGCAGAGCACTGGTGAGGGGAGGGGCAGGGACCACGTGACCGAGTACCTGACCGGGCTGGAGGCTATATTGCAGAGCACTGGTGAGGGGAGGGGCAGGGACCACGTGACCGAGTACCTGGCCGGGTTGGAGGCTATACTGCAGAACACTGGTGAGGGGAGGCAGGGACCACGTGACCGAGTACCTGACCGGGCTGGAGGCTATACTGCAGAGCACTGGTGAGGGGAGGGGCAGGGACCACGTGACCGAGTACCTGACCGGGCTGGGGGCTATACTGCAGAACACTGGTGAGGGGAGGCAAGGACCACGTGACAGGGTACCTGACCGGGCTGCAGGCTATACTGCAGAGCACTGGTGAGGGGAGGGGCAGGGACCACGTGACCGAGTACCTGATCGGGCTGGAGGCTACACTGCAATGAATATGTGGGAGATTGGTGAGAGGAGAGGAAAGAGAGAGAGAGAGAGAGAGAGAGAGAGAGAGAGAGAGAGAGAGAGAGAGAGGGGGGGAGGGGGAGGGAGAGAGAGAGAGAGAGAGAGAGAGAGAGAGAGAGAGAGAGAGAGAGAGAGAGAGAGAGAGAGAGAGAGAGAGAGAGAGAGAGAGAGAGGACGACCTCTTCTTTCGCAATATAATTCGGGAGCTTTGGTGTTAAATGACGATGAAAACTCGTCACGCTTTGTATGCATGTGATTTCTGTCCGATTTTCCTGAAGCTTTCGAGTGTTTTTGTCTGTTTAGTGGGTTCCGGTAGTCGTTGATTAGATCTCATTAATATGCATTGAATGTCCCCGGTGGAAGAGGAATTTAGAGTCGAACGGTTGCGTCCGCACGGCTGAATAGTCGTGCCGCTTTCACCGACACAACTCTGCCTGCCGGCGGCCGCGGTCCCTGTCCGTCGTAGCTCCCTCAGGAGAACACAGAACGTCGAGTCACTTCGCACAGCTCAGAGTGATGTTGCAACTCTCTCGCCACTTTGAGACGGAGTCGCCCTGCCGGACAGGACATGGCTGTAGCTCTGATTAGGAGCTTCCTGCGCACTTGTCTTCCCGTGCGCTGCAGTCTGCTCAGCGCGTCACTGACCTGGGAACAGCACCTCGCCAATGTCGCCGCTGGGTAGCTCAGTGTAGTCCGCTCTCCTTCTCGGTGCCGTCACTGTCACTCTGTGTACTGCCGGGACGGTGCAGCGCCGGCGACACGGCATTTCCATTTAAATGACGTGTATTCAAAGCAGTGACGGTGACAGCCCCGTGCCTCGCTGGGCTGCGCAGCTGGCGAGGGCGGGTTCCCGCTCTGCTTGCGCCAGGCAGCGGTAATTAATGACACAGCCGTGGAAATAATGTCTGACCTGACCTGGCCTGCCGTGTCCCGAACTGCTGGGAGCTGAGTTCCAGGAGGATTATGTATTTCAGACTATCTATCAACAGATCATGTATCAACGGACGGCTCTTCGTTGTTATTCCTGTCGTCAGGACTATGTCAATCTTCCACAGAGTGTGTTCGGCTGCCACTGCACTATCTGAAGAGTTGTTGCCTGTTCTTAGCATAGCCGAGACTACATAGTCTCTCCTGTATGATGGCTGTGTAGTTTGTTGGACTTGTTTTAATATGGGAGATATTGTTGAACTTCTGTGTCTCGTAGCTGTCATCTTTCACCGTAGTTTATTCGCTGCTTTGATGACAATTGGCAATGTAAGAAGTTCATACTGGAATTTTAATTTTACTGACCGTGCAGCCGGGTTTTACGTGTCGGGCGGGCGAGATTCTGCAATACCCGTCGTTGTGATACCTGTCTTGGCTGGTGTTTACCGGTCTTCGTTGGGGATTTTCCCGATCTTGGTTGACATTTTACCGCCACTGGCCTCCACCAGGGCCCATGTTTTCTTTTCGTCCGGTGTCGATGGTGGGTGTCGCAGGGCTTGTATTTGGTCGGCGTTCGCTGCGAATTCAGACTAGCAGTAGGTGATAGCTCCCACACAATAAATAAAGTAGCCCGCCGGTAAAGAGCTGGGTAAGTGGCCGGGCCGCGTCCGCTGAATCCAGCGACCAAGTTCAAGTCGCCTCAGGGTCCGTGTTTTGTGCTGCTGATGGGAGGAATGGCACTCAATGGATGAGATCGCTTCCAGGACAAACTGATTCAGTTGATTGGTGTTCCTGTTCTTTACACTCCTCTGATTTACGAGTCTACCATTTCCGTCGTCCATTCGAGATTGTTTGATTTCCTGTTGGCTTTCGGACCTGTATAACAGTCTACTAATAGCCTAGGCTGAACTGTCATTTACTTTGATTACATAAGGCCCTATTGCTGTCAGAGCGAACACTGATTTTTAATAGACGTTTTCGAAAAATTGCTCATTACGTACTATCCATGTTCCGCAAACGATGCAAATAACTCAGCTGGCGCGACATGTATGTTCTAATTTGTCCCGTCCCGGATGTGTTTCATGTTTCATGGATACATATTGCGTTATATATCCTCCCCTCTCTCGTGTCAAACGTGTGACTCAAGCTCTGCTCTGCAAGCTCTGCAAGCTCTGTCAGTATGATAGCTCATCGTCTCCCACTCACTCTTACAGGCGCTGTGTATGATACGCTGGTGGCCCTGGCCGGACAGCTATCGTCCGCCCCAGCGGAGGACACCAAACCGCTGACACCGAGAGAGAAGCCCAGCACGCAGCGAGACCCGCGTACTGGCAGAGGTGGGTCCACACCGCGACTGATTCACATAAGAGGATTTTTTCCGGTCAATGGTCGCATCGTGTGAGATTTCTCTCGTCCATGTGCTTTCACAGGCCGCTGGTAAGCAACGTTGTTCGGGTATCTCCACAACTCGAGCGCCATCATTATCATTTGTGTTTCAGAATACCCGCTTACAGTGTACAGGTATCATATACACATTCCTGATTGGACTTCGGCCTCGTGCCAATGCGTCATTCACAGTCCAATCGTACCGTACAGCACATGGATGAGGCTCAGAGCTTGTAGCCAGCTGGTTCGTCCTCTGACTCTGACTCGCCCTGGCCCCTGTCTGGCCCGTGTGGCCCGCGCTCTGACCCGTGTGGTTCGCCTTGACCCGTAGCTGACCCGTATGTGACCCGTGCCACAGGTATCCAGGGCTGTAACCAGTACGCCCTGGCCGTGTGGCGTCGAGTCCGACAGAAACTCGAGGGAAGAGATCCGGACCCCAACAGAACAGCCACAGTGGAAGAACAGGTACGAGAATGACCTGACCTGACCTGACCTGACCGGACCCCAACAGAAGGGTCACAGGTGGAAGAACAGATAAAACTGACCTCAATTGAAAAGCTGAGCCAGAAACGTTGGCGTGGAGCGCCGCCGTTTTTAGATACTTGCGAAAAGCCGCAAGACGGGGTGTTCAAACCTCCCCTCCCCCCTTCCCTTCTCCAGGTAGAGCGCGGGTAAGTACCAGCGCTATCATCCCGTATGAATGGCATGCTTATACGCCCACGTGTAATGGAATACAGGTTAGGTTGGCCTCCCCGTTATCATACCCATCCCGCCCTTCCCTTATCCCTTCCCCGTCCTGCCCTGCGAGCCGCCAGTTTCAGGCTGCTTTGTACCGCTGGGCGCCCCCTCCCCGCCCCGGGGACGGGGAGCGGTCGCTGTCTGCCCGTCGGCGCGGGTCGGGCAATCTGAGACAGAATGAACGAATGGATGAGTGAATAAACGAACGAATGGATCACTGAATGAATGGTTGGATGAATGATCGACTGGGGCTGCTTGGCTGCGACGTTAAAAAAAAAAATCTCGGTGGCATTGCTGGCGGATTATTCTTTCCAGCGATGTGTTGCATTGCATTTCATTAGTCATCCTCCCACTGTTTCTGCTGAATGTTTGTAACATTATCCAGTTTTTGCTTGGAGCTTTGACGTCTGTGAATTAACATGAAGTCCAGTCCGAACTGGGTTATATCTAGCGCTTTTGTAAATCCGTCATTGGTTGGCTGATCTCTGAATTGTCTTATTTGGAGTTTGCTGCACTGTTGTCTGCTCTTTGACTGGTCTCGTAGTGACCTTTCTACGCTCTATGACCTATGTCAAACTGGACTCTGTAAGTGACATTTGAGTAATTGTAAAATTTATATCCTTTGTCTGAATTAATATGATTCTGGGTAAGCTCCGCCGTCGATCTAGACATATGCCTGGTCTGTGGTCTGGTCTGGTGGATCTGGTGAGACATGCTCTGGTCTAGTCTGGTCTGGCTCGGTTCTGGTCTGTTGTATGGTGTGGGCTGTTGTGCTTTGCTCTGCTCTGGTCTGGTGACGTGTAGACTGCTATGCACCGCTGTTCTCTGGTCTGGTGTGGTCTGCTCTGGTCTGATGCAGTCTGCTCTGTCCTGGTCTGGTGTGGCGCACCTCTGACCGCCGCCCGGCTCCTCCAGGTGGATTTCACCATCCGCGAGGCGACCAGCACCACCAACCTGGCGCTGCTGTACGAGGGATGGACGCCCTGGGTGTGAGCGCCGGCCGCCGCAGGCCACCGGCCACCTCCGTCCTCCGACTCCTCACCGAGTCGCCCGCTCGTCTCAGCCGCCGCGCTGAGCCATCGCCGGCGAGCGGCGCGCCGCCGAGCCGCCGCCGCCGCCGCCGCGCCCGGGCCGGCCGGTCGCCGCGCCGGGCGGGGCCGCCCAGAGGGCGCCGGTCACCGCACCGGCCGCCGCGCGCGCGCCCCGCCCCGCCGACGACCCCTCAGGGTCGACCACCGGCGCCCTGACAAAGTCTGAAAGCAACACCACCGCCTCAACGGAGCGGACGGACCAGCGCGCGAGACGCACCGCCGCCGTCCGCCCGCGCGCGCGCCAATCCGGAGAGAGAGAGAGAGAGAGAGAGAGAGAGAGAGAGAGAGAGAGAGAGAGAGAGAGAGAGAGAGAGAGAGAGAGAGAGAGAGAGAGAGAGAGAGAGAGAGAGAGAGAGAGAGAGAGAGAGAGAGAGAGAGAGAGAGAGAGAGAGAGAGAGAGAGAGAGAGAGAGAGAGAGAGAGAGAGAGAGAGAGAGAGAGAGAGAGAGAGAGAGAGAGAGAGAGAGAGAGAGAGAGAGAGAGAGAGAGAGAGAGAGAGAGAGAGAGAGAGAGAGAGAGAGAGAGAGAGAGAGAGAGAGAGAGAGAGAGAGAGAGAGAGAGAGAGAGAGAGAGAGAGAGAGAGAGAGAGAGAGAGAGAGAGAGAGAGAGAGAGAGAGAGAGAGAGAGAGAGAGAGAGAGAGAGAGAGAGAGAGAGAGAGAGAGAGAGAGAGAGAGAGAGAGAGAGAGAGAGAGAGAGAGAGAGAGAGAGAGAGAGAGAGAGAGAGAGAGAGAGAGAGAGAGAGAGAGAGAGAGAGAGAGAGAGAGAGAGAGAGAGAGAGAGAGAGAGAGAGAGAGAGAGAGAGAGAGAGAGAGAGAGAGAGAGAGAGAGAGAGAGAGAGAGAGAGAGAGAGAGAGAGAGAGAGGAGAGAGAGAGAGAGAGAGAGAGAGAGAGGCGTGTATGATGCATGAGAGGCAGGCCGGGGTTGGGGAGCCGTCGCCGGTCAGGTAAGTCCGGGGTCAGGTAAGTCCGGTTAATTTTGACACCATTTATCACCAACTCTGAGGTCAGATGGCACCGACGGTTGATTATTCTTCCCGGCCGGTGACGGCTCCCTTCATCGGCTGTGCGAAGTGAGAAAGTGAGAAAGAGAGAGAGAGAGGGAAGAAAAAGAGGAGAGAGAGAGAGAGAGAGAGGGGGGGGGAGAGAGAGAGAGAGAGATAGCATGATGATGAAGTGAAATAGCGTGAATGAGTGACTGAATGTGTGAGCTTGTGTGTTTGAGTGAGTGAGTCAGCGGGGGAGATTATATGACGTCACCCGTCGTATGACGTCACTTAGACCCGGAGGTGCTGCGTCACCGAATGCGGCCGCTCGAAAATCCAGGAGCAAACGGAATGCCAGTCGGGCGTCCCACCGCTTGTGTTAATGCTAAGACGCGATCGAGCTAAGTGAATCGAAAATTTTCAGCGTAAAATCAGTGGCTTGTCGAAAATTTGTTGTTCTTGCGGTTTGACTGTTTGTTGTGAAATTTCAACATTTTTTATCAAAATGCTTCTCAATTGTTGTTTGACAGAGTATCGCTTTGTGGGATTCGCTTTGTGGGGTATCATTCTCTGGTCGGCCGATTTCGCCTGCTGAGATATTTTGTCGGCTGGTTGTGAGGCCGACTACGGAAATCATCCTTCGGCTTCTTTAAACAGATATTCGCGGACTCTGAATAGCCCAGCAGAGAGCACCAGCCTCGAGTTTGGTCTTTTCACTGCCGCCTTCTGCCTTGTGTACTTGGGAAATCCGGCATGCCCAGGGCGTCAGGGCTGTCTAACAGTAATAACTCAATAAGGTGTCGAATGGCACACTGAAAAGAAACGACTTTCCCGGCGATCGGATTGCTTTTGGTCGTCAGACGGGTGATTTGACCGTCGACGTCCGTTTGGGGTGAGTGGTGCTTTGTTGTTGGGTTCAATAAACGTTCGGCAGAGAGCAGCCGAAACGGCTGACGTGTTGATGTGAGCCTGGCGACAGCTGGACGGGACGACCGAGCCAGGCGGCGGACGGGAAGCGTGGAGCGCTGCTGTCGACATGGCGACCGCTTGGGATAGGCGAGGGGATGCGCTGTCTGGGTATCGGTTTATAAAGTTGGGACAGGCTATGTTAGTGCATACCGCTGGATATAGGTGGGACACTGTCTGGGTACAACTGGATATAGGTTGGACCAAGGCGGTTGGACACACTATCTGGGTACCGCTGGGCTTAGGCGGAACACTGTCTGGATACCGCTGGATTTAGGTTGGACATGCTGCGGAGAATGTGAGAATACTGTGGTCACGGAAGTGAGACGCGCTGTGGGGGGTGTTAGTTATCTGGGGTTGCTGCAACACGTCATGGCGACTGGCGAGGACGAACGCTGTACGGATGCATAGCTCGGGGGAATTCACACCAGAGCATATCCATATACAATAAATAAACATTGTTTCTATGTATCACAGACAATAATATATATGTAATAGCAGTAGGCCTTGTAAGTTGTAATTGTCTGTGATACATCAAAGAACATACCGTTGTTCTGAGCTACAGCTATTTCTCTGGGACCGGTATCTCAAAGTTCGAGCTGATTAATCATCTAGCTCACTCACAGTATCCGTCTCCTAAGTATGTAGGAGCAGAGCAATAAACGCCCTGCTATGTGGTGCCAGCAATTGCCTGGTTACGGCCTTTCTTCATTGAGTCATTTGGCCCGTTCCCTGTGTAAATTGCCACTGCTGTAGGCCCGTGCCGTCCAGTCCCATTGTGGCCATGAGTTGTAACCTTAATCAGCCGCTCGGGTGGCGAATTTACGCGTCGCTCTGAATTGGAGACCGGCTCCGTGTGGGGACACTGCCGGAGTCATTGCAAATTGGAGGCCGGGCTCGCACGTACAGTAGGCGGAACGGTGAGACATGCTAGAGCGATGAAAACACTGTCAGGAAGTGAGATCGCGTTCGGTTTTGGTGAATAACTCCGCCAAAAAAGTCTCAGAGCCGCGATGTTAGCACCATCGTGATCGTCATACTCAAGCGTGCCGAACAGTAGGTCTTTTGTTTGGCTGAAGTCAAGTAAGGGTCTTAACCCGCGCCCCACTGGGGGGGGGGGCTATTTATAGCCCCCCCTCCCGTTTTTCTGCAATAACTTCCAAACCGCTTGACGTATCGACGGCAAACTTTCAGTACCTTCGGCTGCATCAATTTGACACCTTGTGTCAAAATTTGAACTTCGTAGCTACCATAGGTCGGCCGGAAATGACGTCAGAGTGACGTAATGTTCGGCCGATTTCCACGCAAAACATTGAACCACGGCAATCGCTCCCAAGGGCTCAGTTTTTAAGCTAGATCCAATTTCTTTGCATGAGAAGACTCAGAATAGACTGCGCTATCAAACTGCCATCTCGGATTTTCGAAATTTTGAAAATTTTGAAAATTTCATACAATAAAGTTCAATGTTTACATTTTTACATTTTTTTCAAAAAGTTTTTGACTTTTCGAAAAAACCGGAATATATGTGATAGAATGCGTTATTATGACTAACTCTAGCAAGTTTTAGCTAAATATCTTCAAAAATGGCCAAGTTATACGCATTATTGCAAAAAATTCACAATTATTAATTTTTCAAATCAATTTTTTACCACGTATTTGACATCGTACGCCAATATAAATAGCACCATCGTGTTCCTGAGCTCAAACTGCATCCAATAGACACCTTTTCTGTTGACAAATTATAACTTCAAAATTTGACCTTTTTTGACCTGAAAGTGACCTGACCTAAGCTAAATTCGACTCAAAATGACCTCGAATGACACAGACGACATCAAATTCGAAATCTTTGGCCTACATGGACCATAAAACATGTGTCACGTGGCCGACGCATGATATAATATTTTCGTGACCTGTGATGACCTGACCTTGACCTGAAAATCAAAGTACAAGTTTGGTACCCTCAGGGTATCTAGAGCATCTGTTCACGAGTGTGGACCAAAAATGAGCCTGATCTGACTTGTAAGACGGCGGCCAGAGCCCAAAACGTGAAGAAGCCAAAATGGTAATAATTTTTACTTTGACCTGACCTGTGACGTCATCGGTGACCTCGAGGTCAATGAAATTAGGTTTCGTTCGACAGTTTTTCCGGGGCTATCAGACGCCGTTTGAATTTTGACGATCGGCCCAGTAGTTTCGGAGTTACGAGGGGGGCTATGAATAGCCCCCCCCCCAGTAGGGCGTGTTATACGCAGACCCCAGTGGGGCGCGGGTTAACCCTCGCCGGCACAAGGGGGTTGATGCAACCCCCCTAAGGTTTTTCGCGAATAACTCGCGTAAAAAGCGGTCGATCGCGACAAAACTTTCAGTACCCTCGCATTGATCAATTTTACACCTACCTTGAAAATTTCATGACCCTGACCCAAATGACCTTTGACCTGTGACCTCTTTTCCGAGACCATGTTTGGCCGGAATCGCGATTCGGCGTATGTCGGCTCGCATTAGCCGCGCGTTTGCAAACTTTTCGTGGTTTCAAACGTTCAAACATGTGATGTGATTTGATGTTGCTCCCATGCATCAGGGTGGGTGTCAAGGTCACCTGAAGGTCAGGTCAGGTCTTTGGCCTTTGGTGACCTTGGTTCACTTTTTCGAGTTTTACATGTTTCTAGGCTAGTTTTTGAAGCTGAATTCGAATTTAGCAACCATTTGAACATTTACGAAGTAGTTTTGGTGCCTTCGTAACATGTTACAAAGCTGTCAGAGGCGGTTGACACGTATTACAAATAGGTACCCGCCACGACCCCTACCGGTTGACCTGACCTGACCTGACCCGACTTGGTCTAAATGCTTAAAGACATCATCTCTGATCAAAACTAACACGATAATCGGGATCAGTACCCCGGAAAACCCCATATCAGCCACACTTTACGACTTTCTAACAGGTCCCGATTTTCCCAATTTTCGGGTCATTGACCTGACCTCGAAGGTCACCCGATGACCTAGGACTAGTGATGTCAGTTACGGAAAATCGGAATACCGATACGAAACCAAATACCAACCAAAACTGTGGAGAAATACCGAAACCAAACCAACTTGGGAACATGAGGGAAATACCAACTTTTTACCGATTTCTTAGCCTCTTATACCGACATTAGTGGGGTTCATGATACCAACAAAATAACAAACACATTACGATTCAAATACCAAATGCCAAGTTGGTATCGGTTTGGTATCTGTATACCAAAAAGAAAGGCATGTTATTGAAAATCATCGATGGGGAATTGTCCGTAAAACACAGACTTTATTTTTTGAGGTCATTGATACCAGGTCAGGTCACAGAGGCTAGGTCACTGAGGGTCACAATAAGAAAGTGTCGTGTGATACATGTTTTGTGGTCCATTTTTTTGACAAATGCGATTATGTTAGTCAGTTAACCTTTTGGGCCAGTTTACGTTCTGGTGAAGGTCAGGCCAAGGTCAGGTTAAAAAAGGTCAAATTTTAAAGTCGATATTTTTGTATAAAATGGGTACCAATTCGATGTAGCTCGTCTCGGGGAGCCTAATAGTGGTCTTTGTTTTGCGCTACGTTGTCTAGAATTGCTAAAAATTGAGTTTGAAAATTTTACGTCATCAATTTTGAAGTGTTTTTGCTGCAACTTGGCCAAAAAAGAGGTATCAATCTCAAATTTGGTGTGTGAATAGGTGTTTGGGACTTTCATATTTATCTCGTTTTTTTATTCGATTTTTTTTTGGGGGGGGGGATTTTTGGGCATCAAAAAATTACTTTTTTATTTTTGGAGGCCAAAATGCATTTTTTTTTTAATCCGAGATAAAAGTTGTACCTATAGCCCTTTTACTTCTAAACCTTTTATATTTGGAAATTTTTCTCTATCTTCACAGCTGTAGGCCTGACAGTTCTTCTCGCGAAACCTGTTTTTGGGTCGAAAATGGCGGAACATGACGTCATTCTGACGTCATTTGCGGTCAACCTATTATGGCCTCTGGAAAATGTTTGGTCACCATAGGCATGGGTGTAGGAGCGCCAAAAATATTGGTGAAGTGTAACGCTGGTGCGTTTCATTTTCCCTCCCCAAATCAACCCGTTCCCAAATTCATCCTTCATAACAGCAGCGCGCCGGCGACCAGACACCGCTGACCCGCCGACCATCTGGCCGACACCGGACGGCAGGACAAACACGGATCCGAGACCGCGCCGCCAAATGCTATTATCCGGCGGCCCTTACAGAGCCGTCTCACCGCCGCCGACCGTGGGAAGGGTCCAGCAATGGGTCCCAACCCCGGTCAAGGGGGGCCGGGGGGACGGATGGACAAAGGCACGCAGCCTCCTACGCGCGGCGAACGGACACCGTCAGCCTGGGAAACAGGATACGACAGCGCCGCTGCGGCAGCGGGAGGCCGGGGCGCCCGGGACCAAATTGACCACCGGTATCACACTTCAAAGGCAATTTCTTCAAAACACGGCTCGAAATAGCACATTTCCAGGATGTGCCGAGACTGGCGCCGACAATCAGCATCGTGAAACTGGGACAGAGTAACAACATCCAAATTCCAGTATGGCACGGCACATCCGCATTCCCGGGCCCATCTTCCCACGCTGGCAAACCTGGCCGGCGTGGCAAATTTGCCGGCATCGCCAGGGGCAGAAGATTCAAATTCACCTATCGGCGCCAGAATATTTGAAGGGAGGAGGAGCACCCAGAGAGGATAGCAGTCACCATGGAAACGGCACGCCGGAGGCTGCACAGCGGAAAAACGCATACGTTTCGGCCCAACATAACGTTAAATTTAATAGAAATCTCACCCTTTCGGCAACCAGACTCAGCAGAAAATACAGAAGACTGGTTAGACGGACAGAAGACCTGGAAAATTGGCCCTTACTGGAAATTCAGAGAGCAGCAGAACTCGGAAGAAAGAGGCGGAGCGAAGACGGCAACTCTAGAGACAGCCCGAGGCAGATGGAGCTCCAGCAAAACTTTGAGGATTTTGAGGATAGGGAGTTGAGTTGGAGAGTCTGAGGCGTTGGGGACGCTCACAGGCGGCAGTTCAGTTGGAGTTGGAGAGTCGGAGGCGTTGGGGACGCTCACAGGCGGCAGTTGAGTTGGAGTTGGAGAGCTGGGAAGTGGAGTTCGGAGGTGGGCGGGACAGTCAGTTTGTAGCGGCAGGATGGAGAAGGACAGGCGATGGAGGGAATGAGTTCGAGCGGAGAGGAGAGTTTGAGAGGAGTCGGCGGTGATAGTTCTGGAGGAGGAGGATGGAGGACTGCCTGCCACTGGAGGACTCTGCGCCGCTCCGCCGTTCCATGTCGCCCGCCACCATCGCTCCGCGGGCTGCCGCCAACTCTGCCGCCCGTCCGTCGTCGCTGTGCCGCCCGCCCGCCGATAAATCTGCTGCCAGCCGGCCGTCAGCCCTGTCGTCCACAGCCAACAGCTAACAAGTAAGGTCAGCACTGGAGGTGAAAGAACTGCTTTCCTATCATAATCCTTCCCCAATGTGCCCCGCCTGCTGCCCCGGCTTTTCTCTCGCCCCGGGGATGTAATTTTATTTAGGCCCGTTTGGGGGGGGGGGTCTGTAGATCTGTACGTATGCGTGAGCGTGTGAACTTGTATGATTGAGCGGCCTTGCGCCTTGATCTGGAGATCAAAAATGGGAGTGGCTGGGACATGTTATGTACGTATGCGTGAGCGTGCAATTGTTGAATGAGTTAACGGCATTGCTCCTTGCTGTAGGGTATCAAAAGGGGGTGGTTGGGATGTGTATCATTTTGTCACTTAAAGGTATTATCAGGGTTTTTTCCGAAATTTCGGAGTTACTCAGTGAAACGTGTAGAAGAAGGTGGCTGAGGCCCCAATCCGAAGTCATTCGTCTCAAAATTGCCTAATTTCCAAATGGTGGGCCTCCAAAGTTGATCCGTCTGCCAGCCAGTACCTGGAGGAGGCAGTACCAAGTACTCGGATACATTTCCCTATAAGTCCATAGGCTTAACACTAGCTAGAGACTTCTAGAGATATTTTTTATGCCAGATAAGGCCGTCGCATACCAGATAAGGCCGCAACGGCCGTTCAACGTTACGTGGGGAAATGGGAGAAATCTAAAGACTTTTTTTCTCTGACGTCTCCACTCCAATATCTCTAGCGCAACTGGCAAGCGTTGTTAGCATTGGCTCGTGTCGTCGTAAATAAGATTTGTTTGACGTATATTCCGTAAGTTGAGTGTGTTGTTGTAATTTCTGAGGCTGTATGAGTTGGACGGAATGGCGCCATCCCGCCATGTGCGAAATCTGTGCGAAACAAAGCTGTTCCTATTCATATTTGAATGTTCAAGACTTGTGGGCTTTGTAGCCAGTGCGTGTAGCTTCTAGATATCCTGTGGGTTATCAAAATAATTAAAAAATTATGTTGTGTGCTTTCAAACTAAGCTCATCCCGAGTGTAATTCAAGAATGTCTTAGTTCAAGCAATTTAACTTGAAAGTGCTCCAGCAATGAAGAAGCTTGGATGGAACGTTGAATCAAAGTTACCTATCATTTGTAATGCAAATGTTTATGCTAAGTGCTGAACGTTACCAATAATTCGAGACATCCGTTGTAAGATGTATGACGCAGATCAACTTTGATCAAGTGAAGAAAATAGATTTCAGATGAAATAATGTCAATGTTCAAGGCTGAGCGACTGGCAGATTTCGGAGTGAGCACGAGTGGCCTTGAGACATTCTGTTTCTGTAGGTACTCAAAATAAATAAATTATCATGTTGTGTGCTTTGAGGTTAAGTGTTATCAGTGGTGCTTCATGGTTGTGCTTTGTTGTTGGTGTATGGGCATATTTTGAGCACATTGCAGCATGATATTGGTGGTGTGGTGTAAAGCAACTGATCTCCGCAGACTTTGCACTTACTTGCAAAGCCTGCGGACTGACTTTGCAGACTGGCTGACAATGAGCAATGCATTGCTGACTGATATCATTTATTCTGTGTTTGTAGCACAAAGTACAGAAGTGGCACATACATTGTTACTTTGAAAACCTGATGTGAATTTGATGTAGAAAATTGGTGGCTGACGTTGAGTCCTTACGTATTGTGAGTAGTGTACAGCTGGTGCATCGAGCACAGGCTTGAGACCAGTGACGTTTGTATCAGTAGACTGTGTTTGAGTCGGCCTTGGTTTGAGTGTGGTGACCGAGTAAGCTGGTGTGTATAGCCATGCAATAAGTGTTTTGAAATATATTTTTGGGACAGT
Organism: Amphibalanus amphitrite; assembly: GCF_019059575.1. Taxonomy (NCBI): domain Eukaryota; kingdom Metazoa; phylum Arthropoda; class Thecostraca; order Balanomorpha; family Balanidae; genus Amphibalanus; species Amphibalanus amphitrite. The sequence continues at coordinate 1,704,995 of NW_024881518.1, forward strand.
ATTGAAATGGTGTGTTTTGGCCATCTGGCATGGATGATGGAAAGCCACTAACTCAACTTTAGGAACGCTTCTTCATTATGCTCATCTAAGGCACAATCATCTATTTTCTCTTTGCAAGGATTGATTACTAATTCACTGTCAATTATAACCTGGTCCAGAAGGTTTCGCTGGGCCACACGGTTCATACAGATTCATCCACAGTGCTCAGCAGTGCATGTTTTCAGATTTCAACAGACTGTAATTGTTTCTGTATGTACATATGCATCATGCAAGGGTACAACAGATGCGGTATTTGGTAAGCAGTTGGCAGCAAGGTGGTGTTTGTACTTATTGGCAGAACCAGTTGAGCAGGACTAAAACTATCCTAGTTTCTCTCCAATTTACTCAGATCCGTCTCAACACATTGAACATATTGAAAGCGTCCATCCATGAAGATGCCTGCATGTATACTCATTTCCGAGAAGGCACGCTCGTCGCTCATCCATTGCCGAGCAGGCACGTGCGTGCCCATCGCCGGCGCGCATTAGCGCGCGTCCATGGCTGGGGCGCACGCGCGCGGCCATGGCCGGCATGCACGCGCGCGCGCCCATCGTCGGCACGCAAGCGCGCGCGCGCCCATCGTCGGCACGCAAGCGCGCGCGCGTCCATAGCCGGCGCGCGCGCCGCGTCCTTACCCGGCGAGAACGCCGCGTCCGTACCCGGCGCGCACCCGCGCGCGTCCACAGCCGGCACTGACAGACCCTGACCGACGGGCGTGCTGCCGTCGGCGGTCCTGACAGATGGGCGGCGGGCCCGGCTCCCGCAGCTCCGGCAGCGGGCGGCAGCCATGGTCGGCATACACGCGCGCGCGCCCATCGTCGGCACGCAAGCGCGCGCGCGTCCATAGCCGGCGCGCACCCGTACCTGGCGCGCACCCGCGCGCGTCCGTACCCGGCCCGCACCCGCGCGCGTCCACTGCCGGCACTGACAGACCCTGACAGACGGGCGTGCTGCCGTCGCGCGGTCCTGACAGATGGGCGGCGGGCCCGGCTCCCGCAGCTCCGGCAGCGGGCGGCAGCTCCGGTGACTGTTTCGGCAGCTCCGGCAGCGAGCGGCGTCTCCGGCAGCGCTCAGCAGCGGCGCCAAGCAGCAGCAGCGGCTGAGCCAACAGGCGGCCGCGGAGGCACGCCCCCCCCCCCGCCCCCCCCCTTTGCACATTGTTCGTCCATGGAGATGTCTGCAAGCACGACCATTGTTGAGAAGGCACGTGCATCCATGGCTGAGCACTGAGCAGGCACGTGCGACCCCTTTGCACATTGTTCATCCATACATATCAATATAATTTACCTTATTGATTAGTGTGAGTCTTGCAAAATCTTAAACTCAGAAATACCACAAGGCAGGCTGCCTGGGTGAGTTGCTAATATGAACATAATGAACATTATACATTAGTGCAGTACCTATAAGTATCCATGCTGTGTGAAGGACTTGGCCCTCACGTTCATTCGTTTGGTGATTGCACATGGTGGCATGTGTACCAATTGTTCTCCCTAACCCTTCTTACAACTTTGACTAGCAAGTAGAAGCTGGCAAAATGCAAGGAGCTTACAAAGCATGCTTATATGTATATAACTGAGGATGATTCTCTCAATTGAAGCATGATCCACACTCAGCAGCTTCTTCTGTTCTGTTCCACAAACTAAAACTGAAATGACTCAATTTTCCTCAAAATATATTCATTTATCACTCATAAACAACAAAAATATACATTAGGTAGGTACCAGGGCAATAAAAAACATACAAGTTACATATTTTTTTCATGTACAGTCCTTTCACAGCAACAATATGTAGAAACGCACCAAGACGTTCACGGAGAGCCCACCCATAACAAACTATAGTTGAAGCCGGGGCTCTGCTGCAGCAGCAGGGGTGACGTACAGGGCACAGAGGTCATGTCACATCATGTTGTACAACCTGTTGTTCGAAAAAACAGATCAACATTGATTTTGAAAAACTGTAGCGCTTTCTTCAGTCACTTAGGTAAGCTTTCTCGCAAGACGTTACATTAGATTCACCACTCTTGACAAAATAATCAGATTGAAACTTAGCTCTTGTGCCTGATGCACTTACATTTCAATTTATTGAAATAAAACACTCAAATTTACCCTTGAAAATTGTTGACATTTAAATGATATTAACATCAAGATTTTGATGATCAGCAAACAAGCTATTCAAATCACACCCATATAATAATTTTGGCAATGTTGATAACTCTTGCTGTCTTATTGAAAAGCAAATCTTCAATTTGTTCATATCCAAATCCAATGCCAAGCACTGAAATCTTGTTGCAAGGCCCTAAAAACAACAGACAAAAACAAAACAGTCTTGTGGAAATCGCCAGTGCGGTGCGGCGGCCTTGGCGAAATTTCCCAAGGCTGCTCTTTGTTTACATTTTAGCGATGGGCCAACTTGGCCGCCCAAGTACTTGTTTTGCGTGAGTAAGTACAATTTTGTCAATTTTGAAACGGCTATATCTCGCAAATTTTGGTACCGATTTACATTTTATGCATATCTTTAGAATCGGCAGAGTCTGGGGAGTTCAATGATTGGAAATTTATGCCGATTCCTTTCAATTTTTAAACCCTGATAATCCCTTTAACAGACTTAAATCTGCAATCTTGTCTAAAGCGGGGTAGGACTGGCTTTGAATGTGTGCGTGCGTGAGTGTAAATGTGAGCGCCCGGGCGCATCAGAGTGACGGATCATTGCATTGGGACGAATTTTGGCCTTCATTACGCGAAAGGCGGTAGAACTTTCTTCAAAATGCGTGTGATGCTCAGCTACGTTCGTCTCGGTTACTCCAGCCGGTTGTCTAATATTCAGTTGCAGGCTCAAAGGACGGCACTTTACGTAGTAGCTATTTAGTTTAAAGTTGACATAGGTAATCTGGCACTCTGTTTTGGGGATCGGCTCAGTTCACTATGGTTTATGGCTAGTTTAAGTCTTGCTTTGCTTATCTTTGAAAACTCTGTCGTTTCACTGCTAGTTTCTCTTCCTTCGTTTTGGCTGAATATATCTTGAAAAAGTACTCACATCTGTTGGGGCTATTTGGGAGGGAAACATGAATGGATTACGGGACGAGATGAAAGTGCTGGAGAGAATGAGAGAATTCGGAGAGAATGATAGGGACGAGCAGAATCCCGTCTCTGACACCAGTGGCGCAGCCAGGGGGGGTCAGAGGGTCAGCTGACCCCCCGAAATTTCTGTCAGGGGCCCGCTCGAGAGAGAGAGAGAGAGAGAGAGAGAGAGAGAGAGAGAGAGAGAGAGAGAGAGAGAGAGAGAGAGAGAGAGAGAAAGGTAGAGGGAGGGAGGAGAGAGGTCTTAATCTAACCGGACGAGAGAAGTGGCTCGGGCCCCCTGGGTGGATGGGACCCGGGCCCCCCGTGGATGGGTCCGGGCCCCCGGGAGAACGGGCCCCGGGTGCACGGGGCCCGGACCCCCGGTTGGATGGGGCCCGAGCCCCCGGGAGAACTGGCTCGGGCCCCTGGGAGAACGGGCCCGGACCCCCTGGGTGGATGGGGCCCGGGCCCCCGTGGATGGGTCCGGGCCCCCGGGAGAACGGGCCCCGGGCCCCGGGAGAACTGGCTCGGGCCCCTGGGAGAACGGGCCCGGACCCCCTGGGTGGATGGGGCCCGGACCCCCGTGGATGGGTCCGGGCCCCCGGGAGAACGGGCCCGGGCCTCCCGGAGAACGGGCCCGGGCCCCCGGGAGAACTGGCCCGGGCCCCGGGGAGAACGGGCCCGGGCCCCCTGTGTGAATGGGGCCCGGGCCCCCCGTGGATGTGTCCGGGGCCCCGGGAGAACGGGCCCCGGATGGACGGGGTCCGGACCCCCGTTGGATGGGGCCCGGGCCCCGAGAGAACTGGCTCGGGCCCCTGGGTGGATTGGGCCCGGGCCCCGTGGATCCCCTGGGAGAACGGGCCCCGGGTGGACGGGGCCCGGACCCCCGGTTGGATGGGCTCGGCGCGCCCGGGAGAACAGGCCCGGGCCCCCGGGAGAACTGGCCCGGGCCCCTGGGAGAACGGGCCCCTGGTGGACGGGGCTCGGAACCCCGGTTGGATGGGGCCCGGGCCCCCGTGAATGTGTCCGGGCCCCCGGGAGAACGGGCCCGGGCCTCCCGGAGAACGGGCGTGGGCTCCCGGGAGAACGGGCCCCTGGTCCCGGGTGGACGGGGCCCGGACCCCCGGGTGGCCCCCGGAAGAACGGGGCCCGGGCCCCCGGATCGATGGGACCCGGGTCCCCTGGTGGAAGGGGCCCGGAGCCCCGGGTGGACGGGGCCCGGTGCCCCAGGTGAACGTGGCCCGGGCCCCCATGTGGATAGGGCCCGCGCCCCCGTGTGGATAGGGCCCGGGTCCCCGGTTGAATGGGGCCCGCTAGGGTGACCCGCTTGCTCCGCAACGCGAATAAGGGGTATTTTCGATCGGTGGGCGTTTGGTTGGTCTTGTGTCCGTGGGTTATGCATCCATTTCGGTCGATTGCCTTTTGACGGCTAAGCATTTTGGTTTGGGAAAAAATATCCATCGCATCGAGGTGCTGGTGTCTGATGAGCATGCGTTCTACTATAGAACATGTCATGTGTAGTTTATAACAAAGGTTGACGTAGGTTATTGAAAAATGAAAGCCATCGATGAGTTAGGTACTATGTAGAGGTTTGAAACATTTATATTTTTAAGAATACTGCTGCTCGTCATGCAAAAGCGATGGTTGGATTTTGGACAAAATTGAATGCTCTTTCCAACTATGCCATTTTCAACTGTCAAACGTACCAGGTTATGCAGTAAAACCCGTGTAATTAAGTAAGCCATTAACAAATACCATTTTCTCCAGCGATTTGTTCCACCTTGTTTTTGATCAATTAGCTTTTCACAATTTTTCCGTGCGAGGCTGTGCATTTCTTTTGCCAACAGGCGTTGTTAGAACCCGCTCCGTCAAACAGTCACCCGAAAATAGCATTAAGTCCCAAATCTGTCCGAAACGTCAATTTTCCAGCATAAGTGCCCTCACGGGTGCACGTGGCGCGTGCCATCCCTGCACCGCACACCATTCGATAGCCCGTTCGATTCTCTACACGATACTGTGCTCCCCGATCGGGCCCACGGTTACCGAGATACTGCACGGGGACCGGACCCGTGTCGGGCAAATTTAGCCATTTTCGCACGATTTTGCAAGCCGATTTATACATGTATTGTAAAGTCTATGACGCGAATTTGCACTTTTTAAGCACGCGCCATGTGCTCGCTATCGATCCGATCGAGCTGAGACCCTCAAAGGCACGTTGCCCATTCTTGATCTATAAATCGCGAAAATTTCAGCGCGCCAGGCGCAACGGTCTGGCCTGTACCCCGCGCTAAGTAACACCATGCCGGGACCTCGATAGCAGACAGAATCTACGTCACCACATCACCACACCACAACAAACCCGGCCCAAGGCAATACATGTCCCATATGAGCGCGTTAACCCTCGCCGGCACAAGCCATTCCAGCCATTTTGCGTCCTTCGACAGCACAAGGGGGAGGGTGGTACGGTACGACCCCCCCCCCCGCGTTTGGCCCATGATCGAGCTAGAGCTTCGCGGAAAAAAGGAACGTGCTGCCCGTGACGAGAGTAAGCCGTTGATACTCAATTTTAAGGTTCTTGGTCATTGGTTGACCTTCCAGGTCAGGTCAATGACCCAAAAATCGGGAAAATCGGGACCTGTTAGAACGTCGAAAGTGTGGCTGCTATAGGGTTTTTCGGGGTGCTGATCACGAATAGTTATCATGTTAGTTTTGATCACAGATGATGTCTTTATGCTAAATGCAGGTCAGGTCGGGTCAGGTCAGGTCAACCAGTAGGAGTCCTGCCGGGTATTTGTAGTACCTACGTGTCCGCCGCGGCTCTAGCAGCTTCGTAACATGTTACGAAGGCACCAAAACTACTTCGTGAATGTTCAAATGGTTGCTAAATTCGAATTCAGCTCCATAAACTAGCCTAGAAAGATGTATAATTTGAAAAAGTACCGAGGTCATAGGTCAATGACTTGACCTGGCCTTCAGGTGACCTTGACACCCACTCTAATGCATGGGAGCAGCATCAACTCATATGTTTGAACGCTTGAAACCACGAAAAGACTGCAAACGCGCGGCTAATGCGAGTCGGCATACGCCGGAACGCGATTCTGGCCAAACATGGTCTCGGAAATTAGGTCACAGGTGAAAGGTCATTTTAGTCAGGGTCATGCAATTTCTAGGGTAGGTGTAAAACTGATCAACGCGAGGGTACTGAAAGTTACGTCGCGATCGGCCGCTTTTTACGCGAGTTATTCGCGAAAAAATTAGGGGGTTGCATCAATCCCTCCCCCTGTGCCGGCGAGGTTTAAAACTTCTTGTGATCGAATTTACGTAATGAAGAAGGATAAAGGCACAATCTTCTACAGCAGCCAATAGATGACTTAAGACAGGCATATGGAACTACTTAAATCTTGTCCGATAGAAGCAGGCTACAGCTCCGTTTGCATATATGCTATGCGTATTGCGGAAAGGGCACATTTCGTCCTCGAAAGAAACGAATTCATACGTCATAGTAACATGTTTCTGTCATGGTCAATTCGCGTAGAAATTGAACACCGGGTGATTACCGAGCTATTGTTCTATCAAAATTTTCCGATTCAAACTCGCTCAGGGTTATCGTGTAGGTAAAGGGGGCCCGCTCAGCAGAATGCGTATGAAATATGGAAAGATTCTGAAAAATGGGTGGGGGGCCCGCACACTAGGGGGCCCGCTTTGGAGGCGATGACCCCCCCGAAACGAAATCCTGGCTGCGCCACTGTCTGACACCGTTCACACGTCGGCGTGTCTTTATTTTTTTTTTTTTCACGGAACACAGACACAGGTGGTAAATCACGCTGCATCATACCCAGTTGTTATTGTCTTGGTAGCCGCTGTTTAATAACTAGAGATCTGATTCGTGACAGTCAAAGACAGGCAATTTGCGTCAGTAGAACTATCAGGTTTTCTTCAGATGAGAGATCGGAGTTGTCGTAAATCAGCATGATGTGATTCAGTTCGTTTTGACAAGGTGTAAATCAACGTACGATCCAGTATATAATCGATCGCTTTAATGTCCGGAAAACGTGGTTTATTTCTCATTAGCTGCAAGTTAATGTAACGTAATGTTTTCAGCGTTTAGTTAGTCGTGAAACTCCGTGCGTACCTCAATTCGTTATAAGCGTAACTCAGTACTGAGCGGTTCGTGTCATTTCTGGGTCTCAGGCAAGGTTGACATGTGAAACAAAGCCCATCAAGGCCGTTACCTTGTTGACGATTAACAATTTGTCATTTCCGGCGGGTTGAGTGCCCGAGCTCGAGCAAAAGCCAGTCAAATTTGAGGTAAATTAACGTAAGCCCGAGATGAGCTTAGTAATTTGACGAATCAGTTGTGATTTTGAATTATATTCTATTGGCCGACATTTTTGTTTTCGCTCCGCTGTCATTTAATCGAGACGTGACCTACCTGTGAAATTAACATGCTCTACCTAACAGTTAACGTTACCTGGTTTGTATTTCCGGCAATATACCCCATAATCATCATTTGATTTCACGATTCTGATCGAGTGGGGCCAGAACGATTTTGCTAAGCTTAATTTTAAATTTGCCCGAACGCCGCTCATTATCTCCGACAATTAACGACGATATCAATACCGTTTATGAATGATTTGAATGATCCTGCCCGCGTGCGGCCCGGGCCTTCCAGCCGACTGCCTGTCGCCGGCTCGGACCGACCCGGCTAATCCCCTGGGAATGTGCGTGGAAGGATGGGGCGTCCCGCTGTGGGGGCCGGCGCCGGTCGAGAGAAGCGGCCATCTTTGGGCACCCGGTCGGTCCCGGCCGCCGCGCCGGTCCTGCGGCGGCTAGAGCAATTAGCGCGTGCCACTGGCCGTCCAGCGCGGGTTCACAGGGAAACTGGGATGGGGCGCTAGGTCCGACGGCGGCACACGATCACTCGACGCGGTGGTAGAGCACCGACTGAAGACGGAGCATGGATGCGACGCGTGTAAGAATGTGATCTATCGACATTCCACCTTTCCTATCAGTCTTCTCCGAGTGATCGTTAATGCAGTCTCTGAGTGTCGGCCAGTCGCTCTGCCGGCTTGTCGGCCTGTCAGTCCGTCAGTTTGCCGTTCACGGTCTGATGGTCTGTCAGTAGGGCAGTCTGTCTTTCTGTCTGTCTGTATGTTTGTCTTTCTCTCTTCTCTCTCTTCTCTCTCCCTCCCTTCTCCCTCTCTCCCTCTCACCCTCTCTCTCTCTCTCTCTCTCTCTCTCTCTCTCTCACACTTTCTCTCTCTTTCTCACTCTCTCTCTCTCTCTCTCTCTCTCTCTCTCTCTCTCTCTCTCTCTCTCTCTCTCTCTCTCTCCCTCTCCCTCTCTCCCTCTCTCTCGCATTCATGGCCACCAAAACGCGTTTCATGTCGTCAGTCGGTAATCCGCGATTGTGTCATCGGGTCTGCTGCGTATATGACGTCACGGAGGAGGTGCTGTCTCGGGACGCGTGGGGAGGACGGGCCCCCAACCCGCGGGCGCGGCGACGCCCGGGCCGGACGGGCTCGGCCGTGCTAATGATCAGGGGATCGGCGGGTGACCCTCGCTGCTCGCACCGCGCTGGGGTGCGGGATAACAATGGCTCAGCCGAACCCGCAGTCAGAGGTGACCTGTGGCCCACTGAGAGCGGCCATCGCTACACGGACCGCCGAGTCATTAACAATTATACCCGGATTGACACAAACATTACCGATGATTGAAATAGGGTCAGGCATCGATTACAACTTCCAATTGTTTAAGTCGGACAATGTTTTTCTTTTTACAAATGGGGGGAGGTAATGCTTTGTCAGAGTTACATGGTTTGTCGAAATTAGAACACTGTCTTTTATCGCAGTACAAAATGCTTATCGGTAAGACTCGAGGAAAGGAATGAAGATAAATCGTATCGAATTCCGAGGTATTATATTAGGGAATAATTCGGGGCTGCGAGGCCAGTCTATGCGTGTCGTACCCCCGTGTACGTTGTGTTCACCGACACGGTTGTCTACACTTACGGCTGATGGGAAACAGGGACGGGTTATTGTCTGGGTTGAACGATTGAATATGCAATTATGATTGATCGCATTCGGGCCTAAACTCACTTTAAACGTACAAATAGGATTATTGGTTAAAGCATCAGTGGTAGGGGACGTTTAACGTTGGTGATTTAGAGGTGCTAAATTTTAGCGATTGGTTTGTTCCGGAACGGTAGGTTAAAACGGCTGGGTTATAAGGGGAACGCCATGAGGGCGCGGGGAACGCCACGAGGGCGCGGGGAACGCCATGAGGGCGCGGGGAACGCCATGAGGGCGCGGGGAACGCCACGAGGGCGCGGGGGAACGCCATGAGGGCACGGGAAACGCCACGAGGGCGCGGGGAACGCCATGAGGGCGCGGGGAACGCCATGAGGGCGCGGGGGACGCCATGAGGGCGCGGGGAACGCCATGAGGGCGCGGGGAACGCCATGAGGGCGCGGGGAACGCCATGAGGGCGCGGGGAACGCCACGAGGGCGCGGGGAACGCCAGGAGGGCGCGGGGAACGCCATGAGGGCGAGGGGAACGCCATGAGGGCGCGGGAAACGCCGTGGGCGGAGACGGGAGAGACCAATGGAATCAGCGATGTTACGACCATTTCGCCCGGGGCGCGCTTTACAGTCGTCGAAATTAATGGAACCTGCCGCAAAGGGAAAGTTAAGTGAAATGGGAAGGGAGGGAATATCTTCGTAATTCCTGTTTTAGTAAAAGGTGCCAGATGAGTTCATCGAGGGTGGAAGTATATATCTATATATAATAGTATGGATATGAATAGCCATAGTTTTGGCCGCACCTGGTTATAGGAAAAAAAACAGTACGCAGCATTCAACTATCCGTTGCACACCACTGGGGGATGTTAGGTAAAGAGGGAGGGACCAGAGTCGTGACCTGGTATATTCATAGGTAAGTAAGGATTGTCGAATGTATGAAGGATGAATGAATGAGCGAGTGATTGTGGTTAGATCCAGTGGGAGGCACTCCTCTGTGCAGTGGTAGGGAGATGCCGCGTCACCAAAGTAGGGTTAATCATTAATATAAACTGACCCGAGTGAGGGTTGAGAGAGAGCCTCGGGCAGTCAACCTGATTAAATTATCCTCTTTGAATGCCCATAACCCAATGACCCATCACCGTACAGTGTAGCAGCCTATATGCCCCAGTGACTGACCAGCCTCGCAAATCAAACAAACAAATAATTATCTTGAAGCTGAGCCCCGCTACAGAAGGATGTCACCTGAACCCTCGGAGAAGTCATCTGAACCTTCGGAGAAGGTGCAGGACCTTACCGCAGTGGAGGGGGGGGGGGGGGAATTTCGTCAACTCCTGTTTTTTTCTCGCTTTGGATACCTACCAAAGGTATCCACTATCCAAGCATACCTTTGGAACCTAAAGGTATGCTCCACTGCTCTTTTTTCGTGACCAAAGTCTTACAACTTTCCCACGAGTAAAAACAAGCCAATATATTTTGATATTCACGGCATTTACTGAGATTAACGGAAATTTCTGAGTATGAGCGGCCGGCCGACCGGCCGCGGTCACGGTTCTGCGACGCTTATATCTCAGCAACCACTTGACCGATTTACACGCGGTAATTTTTGTACGGTAGCTTCATTCCTTCTACCAAGTATTGGACTATTCCCGATGCATGTGGGTGACCCCTTATGCACGTGCCACGTGCAAAACGAAGAGGTGTCACTTTTGTAATTGTTGCAATATCTCGGTAACTAGGTACTTGGCCGATTGCGCTGAAAGTTGGCATGTAGGTAGGCACCCACTAGGCAATGCATATCCATGTGCCAGAGTTGGGGTGCTGCTGCACGTGCGCACGTGCAGGGGTCGATTCTAGATCTCGACAATGGCTGGACCGATGGCGCTCAAATTTGGCAAACAGGGACCGGTTAGTAGGGTGCCGTGCACAAGTCAGCTGGAGGTACCCCGTCGAAATTTCGCACGTGCAAAGCTCACCCTCTCGCTCGCTCCGTTAGTCGCCCCAAAAGGCGTTATACTGGTTTATTAACCCGGCGGTTGCTGGGGTATTTCGCCACCCACCGTTTGCTGGGGGGGGGGGGGCGTTAAACGCCCCCAGCCGATAACTCGAGAACCAATAGGCGCAGCGAAACGCACGAGGCGGCAAACGAAAGAACGCGACGAGACATTTCAGATGAGTACTTTTAAGTTGAATTTTGAGGTCACAGGTCGGGTCAAGGTCAGGTCAAACACCTGAAATCGGACTTTCAGTAGCATGGACTTCAGGACTTCGCAATGGGCGCCTCTCGTCATAAACTCTGTCAAAACGGTGCACAATCCATCATATAAGGCCTACAAGAGTGTCAGCTCCATGTAGGGGTCAGCCAAGCATAGGTCAGGGTCAAGGTCAGGTCAACCGGCCAGGCACATATCCCCGAAAATCAAAACTGATATTCGCAGCCTGTGACACATGTTTTATGGGTACTTTGGGGCGTAGAACACGATGGTGACATTCATTTTATCATATGTGTACGTGTTTGGCTAAAAAAGTTCAATTTAAGAAATGCATGTATCATGGTCGTGAAGTAGTCGCGAGAAATTGCAAAGATTTAGTTCAAGATTTTGGAAAATGCGGAACGATAATCAATAATCGAAGATAGCCATTTGATTGGTCATGGTATTGGCAGTTCAATGGCGTTTACGGCATGTCTGTATGTCTATTCTGTGATTTTATATGATTTTTTGAACATATGCCGTTTTTGGTCGAAAACTCAGAAATCATGACGTCACTAAAACCTCGATATCTCAAAAATTTTCTGAACGATTTTTTGAAACTTTGTCACAATAAACTTCAATTAAATCCCTACAGGTACCCAAAATTTGGCGCGCCTGCGGCGCGCCGTTTTTATGCTATGGCCCGGCGAAAAAAGTGGGGGCGTTTAACGCCCCCCCCAGCAACTCGCGGGTTAAATGGCGTGAATTGTGAAGCAGGTGGGCATAACACTTCATAACTGAAAGGATGGGGTAATTGGGTACCTGTTGCCGTTTTAGCAATAGCCTTTTTGTTCATCCCATTCGGCATTGCTTTTCTTTTTTTTTAACATTAGATCGACCGTCGAACCCAGTCGGCAGTCGTTCCTAACATTGGTGAAGACCCTCACCTGCATTGCTCAAGATTAGTGAAGGATCCTTCACCAATCTAAAACTTTGGTGAAAGGTATCCTTCACCAAAGAGATACGTTGCTACACCTATGACCATAGGTATGTAAAATTGATGCCCGGAAAAGTCCTGAAAGTTTGGTGACGATATCTGCAGACTGCAGTCGTTTAGGAGATAGCAACGGAAAAGGACAGAGGGACCGTTTCGACCCCCCCCCCCCGCTCCGGGGCGCGATTGGGCATTGGCTCTTTCCTGATTCGCTATCTCTGATCGGGAGCTTTTGCTCCCGTCCGAGCTCTGCGCAAGGAAAGTCACCCACGGTCACCTGGTTGCTATGGCGACGTAACAGCTAGTCGGTGGATCAGCTGATTCACCCGGCGCTTTTTCGATGTTTTCCGTGTGACTTGGATACCTGCGATACGTGTCTGGGAGGTCTGGGAAGTTAGGACGGGGAATACCGTTTTATTGTTGGTGACTACCTAGTAATTACGTGTTTTTGTTTTCAACAAACCCTTTGAAATGGCTTCAGTGAACGCGTGTAGGTGTCCGAGTGGTATTGCAGCTCAACGGGATCCGTTACTGAATGTAAAATCTGAGCAATGCGGCGACATTCGAAACATGGACAGCTGCAGGCCCGTGCCGATCCCAGATCCTTGCAAGCCTTTGGAGAAACCGCAAACTTTCGGGCTCAATCTCAACCTCCAGTCCATGACAGGCCAAGACTATTCATCAGCGACTGGATGTCAACTTGTTCGCTCTGCAAATATTATAGAATGGGATCAAATGAACGACCGCAAAGTGTTCGGAGCCAGATCGGACAAGGAGAACTCCGAAATGTGAGTATCTTATGTGGACAGGTCAAGGCCCGCTACAGACAAACATGCACCTGACTGCCTGAAGCATGTTTACTTACACCTCGCACTTGCAGGAAGGGAGGGGGGGGGGGTCTACCATGGATCCCCACATCTCGTTTCTTTCACGAATAACTCGCATAAAGAGTGACCGATCGTGAGGAAACTTCCACTACCACCAATCTATTATATTTTACACCTACCCTAAAAGTTTCCTGACCCCGGCCCAGCCCAGATGACCTTTGACCTGTAACCTGTTTCTCGAGACTGTCAGGCCAGGCAGGGTTGAGATTCGGCGTATAGGTCGGCGCACGTTGTCCGTAATTTTCTAGACTTTTTGTGATGAGAAACGTGTAACATGTGAAATGGTGTTTGTCCAATGCATTGTGGTCCGGATGTCAACGTCACTTGAAGATCAGGTCAAGGTCGGAGGCCTTTGGTGACCTCGGATGGCCTTATCAAATTTTACGATTTTGGGGTATTCTTATTTCGAAAATAAGCAGTCACTTAGACATTTGGCAAGTACCTAGTTTTGGTGCTCATGCAGCATACCTACTGTTAACGCCAGACCCCTTGAGACCCTAATTTTTCGCGATTACTTTTAAATGCGTGAAGGAATTTCAACCAAGCTCAGGACATGGCCGTTTCAAGACAGGCCGAAACTTTTACAATTTAGATATTTTATCGCCATTTCAATATTTCAGGCACTTGTCATTGACTCGTAATGTTAAATTTCGAGCAAGATTTTCATCCGGTGTGTAGAGGCTATCACCAGTCAGTCTGTGATACGTTATGACGTCACAGCTAAGCCCCGCCTCTGTGGTCTTGGCCTGCGGCGGTTTCGGGCCGGCGCGCGGTCACTCTCGCTGTGGCGGGGAGCGGGGACGGGCGACGGGCGAGCGGTGCCGAAAGCCGGCGGAGTTGAGCGTAGCGTCTTGGCTGACAGTGCCCAGAGAGCGACATGATGACTAAGGAGTCATAAATGCTCATTGCGCATTGCTTCTACAATGCGCATTGAGCATCCACCACTCAATGCGCATCAACCACTCATGTTCGCTGATATATATATTTTTTTTTATAAGCTGCAAATGACGGGCAGATGGCATATAACTGACATAAGGTTAGGAAATATTCACCTGTATTTAAAGCCTATGGCGTTGCAGATAATGCGATAATGGGATGTCGGATGTCACCAAGTAGCTGCCGATTTGTACATCGCTATGCAACCATCGAACAACGCAATAATAAGTTAATTGCCTGAGCTTCACATCATACGGCTCGCTCGTATTTCAAACAGATACCCTACATCGAAAATCGTATTTGTTAGGAATCGTTAACGTTTGTTCGAAGCACGACTGAGTACCTAGTAGGTTGAGGAGTGATGGTCCTCTTGGTCCTATATACAAGAGTCAACAAGAGCCTAACATTTACTTGACCGTCTGCTGCAATTGACTCATAGCACGTGAAGCGTCAGCGAAATTCATAGTCCTTCACAGATGGCAGGGGTGTCGTTTGTACAGAGGTCCCTGATGGGCACGGGTCAATGCCGCAGTCGTGGGCGGAGCCTAATGTCATATGACGTAGAAAGCCTCTATCCAGGATGGAAAAACAGTTAACATTACGAGTCAATGACAAGTGCCTGAAATATTGAAATGGCGATAAAATATCTAAATTGTAAAAGTTTCGGCCTGTCTTGAAACGGCTATGTCCTGAGCTTGGTTGAAATTCCTTCACACATTTAAAAGTAATCGCGAAAAATTAGGGTCTCAAGGGGTCTGGCGTTAACAGTAGGTACATAATGCGAAGCTGTCAGCCTGACACCTTATAGGTACTATATGGATAGCTGGCGAGAGCCCTACTGGTTGACCCGACCTGACCTGACCCGACCTACCTCAAATGCATGAATGCATCGTCTTTGATCAAAATCAATGTAAAATTCGAAATCAGGTCCTCGAAAAAGTATAACAACCTCTTTTCAAGAAATTCTAGTGGGTATGTCTAGATTTTCCCGACGTTTAGGTCGAAAAAATCGGGACACTTCCGGTTTTCGAAGTTTTGGAATGCCAGGGAACGCAGCAGTAGACAGCGAACACCATTTCGTATTGGCACATCCTGTATTTTTTTCAAGATTTCCGAGAGCAACCTTTCTTATCAGCATCATTTTCATAACTATTTTTTTCAGCTTTATGTTATCCAAATATGTCACACCCCTCTCGGGACTTGAATGTGAGACTTCGATCCAGCCTCATATCGTCGCGACCTTTACCCAGCAATTTCTAATGCAGCCTGCGCGCTTCAGCCTCGGAATCTTGTACTCTCTGCACTTGCAGCGCCGCTGTTTATTGCCATTGTTGTCTGCGCAGTGAATGTTTGCATCGAGCTCTGATGCGGTGCTGGCTGACTGCGTGTGAATCGCCTCGCCTGGTCTGTCTGCCTGACTGCGCGCCGGGCCTGTATTGCTCGTTGGTCACAGTTGAGTTGACGCTGCTCGGCAGCCCACCTCAGCCAATATCGGCGTGTAGGCGACCCGCCGCCTGTCCCCCGTCCCAGACGGATCCGGATAGCCGACACCGTTATTGGATGCCGAAGGACAGATACTGGGTGCCGCCGGTGCACCGGAGCGATCACGCCCCCGAAGAAGCAGTGTAGTCATATGTGTGATTGGCCCATGGATGGCTCAGACCTAGATTTTCAGGCTGTCGCTATCAGGGGTAGCCAGTAACAGTTGGTAGCATTAGGCCAAATGGGCGCTCAAAAACTACTATCCCATAGGGTTTGCATGTTAAATCGACCTTTTTCAAGCGAGCCCCATACGTAAGCTAAAAGAAAAAGTGCCAATATTATTGTGGGGAAAGGTAGTCTCAAGCTTCCTCTACAAACTTTTAATCTAGCGTTTTTCGATGCGGGGGCCATAACAGGTCCAAAAAGCATTGGGCGCTGCTAGAGGTACCAAAAGCCCCTCCATGAGAGCACTAGTTCCTGCGCATGCGCACATTGCCTCAACCCTGTACTAGCATAAGTTGGCGATACTGCTCACGGACTCGATCAGCCAATGAGCGTCCCCGATTTTTTTAACAGATGTCGCTAGCATCACGTAAATCCTGCTTGCGAACACATTTCACGAATGAAACAGCTGCGCCATTTCCGCCTTCCATTGATTCCTTCCATCTTAGTATCAACTATAGGCTTTTCCACTAACTTTATGCTAAGTTTTAAACTATGGTTAGTATGTTATTTCTGGTTCATATAATTTAAAAATAACTGCTTTATGAATGTGGCTTTTCTCGTCAGAATGGAATACTCTATTTATTCCATATTAAAAAAAAATATCACCTTCCATGTAACTCATCCAGGTAAAATGGGCGCTTTCCGCGTCGTTGGTGTACCCGTTGTTCTATATACCCTGGTCGCTATGGCCCCGTCTTAGGGTAATCAGCTTTTGGTGAATTTCGAACGCTGTGGGGGAGGGACATGTAGTGTACCCTGGATACCCTGTGACACACCAGTGGCTGTTCTGACTGTACCGTCACTGCCTTCTGCCCGCAGGCTGAGGGAGCTCAGCAAGCGTCAGCAGGACGAATGTCTCACCACGTCCCGACACCGTGCCGCCGACACCACCAAAAAACTCGGTACGTATGTAACCGCCGGGCCTCGGTCGGGGCACTGTGGCTGTGGTTTTAAACTGAGGCGGATGTTATCAAGTCAGTTTAATAAATATTCCCCACCCTGAGCTACCACATATCACCGTATCCCATTGCCATGGTGTGTTCGTTATTCATTGAAACAATACCGGCTGTTTGCGCTGTCGTTTACACAGCAAATTGTCAGAGTGGCTCAGTATTTGCACAGCCGGGCGTGTACCGGGTCGGCCCGGGAACCGGCGGCTCGCGGAAATAATGATGGACACACACAAACGCTCACATGCACAAAAAGACGGCAGATGTAGGGCAGCAACGGCCTGGATAGATGGCAACCGCAAGGGATGGACTTCCGCGGGATGTTTTTCAACTGCTGTCGTGGCCCTGAGGCCATCTTTCTATCGTCAGAGCAGCGAAGCTATTTATTTGTCTAATTTATCTTTCTCGTGACTCTTATACTGTCAGAGCTGTGAAATTTGCTAGATACATATCGATTTTCGTAAATCGTAAGCGAGGATTTTTGTATCAACTGTCGGACTCATCGGGTTATCGATTGATTTTTTTTTAGTCTTGGGATAATCTATCGAGTCGACTGACACAACTGCGAGGCTGTCCATCAGAGTCAGAGTTATCTATCGACTGCCACAGCCGTGAGCGATTGAAAAGCAATGAGATCCATCGGCTTCCGCTTACCTGCTGACTGTTGGGACCCATGGGCTCACCTATCTATCGACTGTGACTTGTCACAGCATGTGTCTCACCATCGACTGAACGGGCTCGGAACTTTCGGGAAGCCAGTGATGTAGTGCCAGGACGGACCGAGCATCGGCGACGGCGATCATCGCCTCGCCACTCGTCACGGCACTGCGTCGTTAGTGTCACACCGGCGACAATAATGGCGCGGAGGTGACAGGGATGGCGCGACTGTGACGAGCGCCACAGTGTTCCGGGCTGCATCGGGCACCGCCGCGCCCGCACTAAATGGCCAACTGCAGCTGCTATAACCTGGATGGCTCTCGGCTAGGTCATGAATGGATAGGGCCATCCATCGACTGAGTGGTTGGATGATAGACTCATGTCTCATAACCTGTTATTAATATGTCTCTGATTGTGGACCAGTCGGTATAGGTAGGGGAGAGTGGGGTAATTTGGCCGCTTTTTTTAGAAAACGATATAACTTAAAATTGACGACACATTTCTGCATTTTCTCAACGCTGGCAGGTGTTGTATTCATTTTACTTTACTGGACAGTGAACTTGAAATGATAGAGTAATTACTTATATTGAAATTGTGACGTATTACAAAGGTCTGCAAGGCGGCCAAATTGCCCCACTAGCAGGGTTATTTGGCCGGGGGTGTGGGGCAATTTGGCCGGTGTTAGTTTGCGGTCGGGATTTTCTGTTATATTGCGAGTCAGCTTCAGATTCAGCAATGACGTGTGTCCTATGACGCATTTGCCGCATTTTGGAGGTTGGCTCAGGGGTCACAGGGGTCAAAATAGCCAAATTAGCGGCTCTAGATGCGATCACAGTTTTTTTACGAATAACTTTTGAAGTAATCAAGCTAGGCCAAAACTTCGAGTACCATCGTAATTCTCTCGTCAGTCCGCATCGAAAGATATATGTGTTGACCTTGAGAAGTCAAGGTCAAAGGTTGACCTCAGGTCACGTTGCATCAGGTCGCTTAACCTCAAGGTCACGTGATTTCAAGGTCATCATGCATATCATTCGATGCGCCTTGGCGAGCTGAACAGAATGAGACCATTTGTGCGGCTGTACCATTTTTCTGTAAGGATTTATTAGCAAAAAAAAAAACGTTTGGCAACCTTTGATGACGTCACATGCTCTTACAGTTGACCAATCGGAAGTAAGGCATTAAAGTAGTCAAAGTTGGTCATGAATCATGTCATTTATGGTACAATTGACCATGAAAACTCGGCCGTCCCAGCATAGTGACCATGAGCGCACCGGCCAAGTTGCCCCGCTAGTCCCGGCCAAATTACCCCATGTTGCCATTCTGAAAATTTATGTCTATTAAGTCATCACGGCTTTACGGAATAAGATAAAATTGCTCTTGGAACCGCTGAACACCCCCAAGAATGGCTCTATAATATCTGAATTCGTTTTTAGCCCAAATACTACATGTTATACAACTTTGTAAACAGAAGTAAAAGTTACCATTTTCTGATGAAATTAACGTTTTATTAATTTTGAATAAAACTACGAGGGACAAAGTTTTGACATTTGTCCTCCAGTTATTTCTACCTATGACAAATGAATAGAGACTAGAGTTATTTCACTCACTTTTATAAGACATCGTACAGGTGGGGGCGGCCAATTTACACCACCGGCCAAATTACCCCACTCTCCCCTACTTATGCAACTGGTCCGCCGCATACCGCCTGAAACCTGCCGATCCGGCTGGGGCTCTGGCCTTATCCGTCTCTTACCTAGCCAAACATCTCAAGGCCGCCCCACACTGGACCTCGCATGAGGGTTGCGGGTTTTGAGTTTGCGGGCATAATACTAATTCATAGAGTGATTAGACCGTTCTTTATGGCAACTTCATGAATGCAGTGAAGCCGGAACACCTTCAGAAAATTACACATAGTCGCAATACCAGCGCAACGAACCAAAATTCGGCTCCAACGAAAAACCCGTAAACCTCGCAGAACTCGCAGACCTCGCAGCGAGGAAAATCGAAAGTTGACTCAAAATCAACTATTGGAATGCGACGCAAGGTCGCTCGCAAGCAAAAAACATGCAGACTCGCCTGTTAGATGGTAGTGTGGGCCACTCAGCTTAGATTGTATGATTTGAACTTGAATAAACCCGAAAACCCAAAAACTCGCAACCCGCATGCGAGTTCCAGTGTGGGGCGGCCTTAAGGAATGTGTCCGCTATCCACTAGACAGAGCTCCGGCCCTTTGAGGGCTGCGACAGCGCGGTCCGGCGCCGCTCGCTGTTCTCAGTCCTTTGCCGGCGATATTGGCTTTGTCGGTCCGGTCCATTCCGTTCGGGCGATTCCTCTTTGAAGGCGGCTGCCGGCTAATTGTTTTTGTGCGCTGCTGTCTTTCCATCGGCGGCTGTTGACACGGTAAATGTCAGGAGCTGAAGAGGAGGCTGGGGAGGGCGGATGGGGGGGGGGGGGGATCTCCGAAGGCATGGGATATTGAACGACGTGAGGGTAGCATAGACAGGATTAGAACTACGGAACATATCTGCTGTAATAAATCTGAAGCGCAAGGATAGCATGTTTCACCAGTTTGCTATTTTATTTTCATTATCATTTCAAAACATCTTTGACACCCTAACAGGTATTTTCCGCATTAACCCGCGCCCTGGTGGGGTCTGTTTATAACGCGACCTGGTGGGGGGGGGGCTATTTTTTGCCCCCCCTCGTATCTCCGAAACTACTGGACGGATCCGCAAAATTCAAACGGCGTTCGAAAGGCCTGTCAAATTTGTCGAGGAAAACCAAATTTCATTGACCTCGGGGTCACCGATGACGTCACAGGTCAGGTCAAAGATGAAATGTTTCACCGTTCACGGGTCTTCTAGGGAATGCGCTATAACACCGAGGAAAACGCATTTTGTCGAGAATCAGCGATAGGGCGTCAGTTGCCTAGTAGATATATTACTATTAGAGGTCACTGACAATACCAGGTCAGGTCACAGGTCAGGTCACCAAGGGTCACAGGTCAGGTCACATGAGCCCAACTTTACTAAGGTTGTGTGATGCATGTTTTATGGCCAATTTTTCATTTCCAACTCAATGGTATTGGTTATAAGACTATCAGGTACGGCTTAGGTCACTTTCTGGTGAAGTTCAGGTCAAGGTCAGGTCAAGGTCAGGCCAAAAAAGGTCAAATTTTAAAGTTGATAGTTTTGCAAATGGGTATTGATTCGATGCAGCTCGTCACGGGGAGTCTAATGGTGGTCTTTGTTTTGCGCTACGGGGTCTAGAATTGCTAAAAATTGAGTTTGAAAATTTGACGTCATCAATTTTGAACAGTTTTTTCGCTATAACTTCGCCAAAAAAAAGAGGTATCGATCTCAAATTTGGTATGTGGATGGAAGGCGGTAAGGACTATCACATATATTCCGGTTTTTGCGAAATTCAAAAAACTTTTTGGATTTTTCGATTATTATATGCAAATAATTTATTTTTTGATTTTTGGGGGTCAAAATCCAAAATTTTCAAAAATCCGAGATAGCAGTTTTGTAGCCCTGTTGATTCTACAGCTTTTATGTCTTTATCATTTTTCTGTATTTGCAAAGCTATAGGCCTGACAGCTCTTCCCGCGAAACCCTTTTTTAGGTCGAAAACGGCAGAACATGACGTCACTCTGACGTCATTTCCGGCCAACCTATCATAGCCTTTGGAAAAATTTTTGGTCACAATGTGTAAAATTGATGTCCGGGAGGGTACTGAAAGTTTGGTGACGATCGGCGCAGCGGTTCTGGAGATATATCAAAAAGTCTGGAGGGGGGGCAAAAAATAGCCCCCCCCCCACCAGGGCGCGGGTTAACTATTGCGATATATTTTGAGCATATCTACTAACTATTTTAGCATAATATTTGGTTTGCCTACGTACTTATTTTCAGGATGACCAAAATCGAAGATAAGAGTTTCGTAATTGGTGTTTGCTTTATTATGCCCTTATGATATGCTCGTAGTTTCTCGACACTATTTAAGTGTAAACCATTGCTTTATTGCATACAAACACTATTTCTTTTCATGTTTGTTTTCAAGACCATCGCTGATTATTATTTCATTTAATGTTAGGAAATGAGATTCAGCTGGATAACTGATTCAAAGTTCAGGACAGCATCAATTAACGCTAAAAGCATTATCAACGTTATTGATGCATTAATTTGCACCTCAATGCCGCACGAATGATAACTGCGTGATGCGCTCTCACACCTCAGCTGAAGTGCTGCCGTCCACATTAAGTACTGATTTAGCCTATAATTAGCATAAAATAGTGTTAAATTTTATCCAAGATAGCAAAACTCAATTCACAAGTGCAATGGCTAGATGATGATGCAATGGTGGATGGTCTTTTCAATTATTCATGTAAGTTTAACTTTCTACAGAAAACGTTTTCATAAAAGTACACAAGAATGGCAAATAACTCTCCACCAACATTAGCGCGCGCCCCGTTGGGGGGCGGCCAGAATCTGCCCCTTCCATATTTTTTCTGATATCTTATCATCTTATATATTATAAGCAGGTGCAGGTAGTTTGCTACTTAACCCTCGCATGTGTGCGGCGTTTTCCAGCTTCTAATGTGTAGGGGGGGGGGTCGGTTGGACCCCCCCCCCCCCCTTGCCGTTTGGCCCCTGATCGAGCTAGAGCTTCGCGGAAAAAACGAGCGTGTTGCCCGTGACGAGAGGAAGCCGATGATACCCAATTTTAAGGTCCTA
The DNA here is from genome assembly GCF_019059575.1 of Amphibalanus amphitrite. Classification (NCBI taxonomy): domain Eukaryota; kingdom Metazoa; phylum Arthropoda; class Thecostraca; order Balanomorpha; family Balanidae; genus Amphibalanus; species Amphibalanus amphitrite. Next base: position 1,727,166 of record NW_024881518.1, read on the forward strand.
GGTCATTGGCTGACCTTCCAGGTCAGGTCAATGACCCAAGGTCGGGAAAATCGGGACCTGTTAGAAAGTCGTAAAGTGTGGCTGCTAAGGGGTTTTTCGGGGTGCTGATCACGAATATCGTGTTAGTTTTGATCACAGATGATGTCTTTAAGCATTTAGACCAGGTCGGGTCAGGTCAGGTCAGGTCAACCAGTAGGCGTCGTGACGGGTATTAGTATTACGTGTCAACCGCCTCTGACAGCTTCGTAACATGTTACGAAGTCACCAAAACTACTTCGTAAATGTTCAAATGGTTGCTAAATTCGAATTCAGCTCCAAAAACTAGCCTAGAAACATGTAAAACTCGAAAAAGTGAACCGAGGTCACCAAAGGTCAATGACCTGACCTGACCTTCAGGTGACCTTGACACCCACCCTAATGCATGGGAGCAACATCAAATCACATGTTTGAACGTTTGAAACCGCGAAAAGCTTGCAAACGCGCGGCTAATGCGAGCCGACATACGCGGAATCGCGATTCCGGCCAAACATGGTCTCGGAAAAGAGGTCACAGGTCAAAGGTCATTGGGGTCAGGGTCATGAAATTTTCAGGGTAGGTGTAAAATTGATCAATGCGAGGGTACTGAAAGTTTCGTCGCGATCGGCCGCTTTTTACGCGAGTTATTCGCGAAAAACCATGGGGGGGGGTCCATTAGACCCCCCCCCCTACACATGCGAGGGTTAAGCAGATGTTTTGTCATTCGAACGGGAGATTTGTATGCGTATTGTAAGTACATAATCATGTGCCTCTTATCAACGACCCGCTAGTACCTACTTATCATAAAATCATATTTGTAAATAGCTTCATAAGCCTGCATATGAAGGAACTCAAACATTCACGCTCATAACAGTCGGCATATACACATTATTGTTAACGCTACGCTACGTAAGTTAACCATCGCAAACGACATCCAAAAACTTAACCTTTGAATGTTCCACCAGTCCTCTTACCAGACTTTGAAACAGGTCAGCCCGCCGCTCGGTCTGTGTGCGTCAGCTCTGCGAACCTGTCGGCTGTCACAAATGTCGCCTCGTTTGCCGTAATGGGCCGTCGACTCAGCCAGCACGCGGCAGCTCTCTCTGTGTGATATGGCCTGACTGTCGCACATTATGGCGTGATGGTGTGTTGATGATGTGCTAATGTGAAGCTGTCTTTGTAGATAGACGGGCGTCACTCCCACTGCCCCGGCTGGGGGAGGGGGGGGGATGATAAGGGCGGCCCTATGTCGAGGCGGCATCGCACGAAATTCCCTCACCTTGTATTACACGTACTATGTGATGCAGACTTGTCCAGCAGGTACCGACGAACTGTACTTTGTCACAACGGGTACTAATGTGCTGCAATTTTTCACAGTGGTCCCGACGCAATGTAAATACTTTCTCACAGCCGATGTAAATACTTTCTGGTACATACCGACGTGCTGCTATTCCTTATTGAGGGTATATGATGTGCTGCAATTTCTCACAGCTGGTACCGACATACCTACTGTAATTGCTTTTGCTCATAGCGGGTACTGACTTAATCAGATCTAACTGATTGACCTTTAGATTGCCCAGCAAGACTTTTTTCCCACCACCACGGCATAAACGGTTTCAAAATCTTAATTCAAAGGATTACCTACTTCAGTCTATAAGAAGTTGCTTTTTAACCCGCGCCCTGCTGGGGGGGGGGGTGTTTGAACACCCCCCCCCTTGTGGTTTTTTGCGAATATCTCAAAAACGGCGGCGCGGAGCGCCGCCGTTTTTGGTACACCTTATCATACATCAATTCTACACATGTTGTGAAAATTTCAGACCAAGGTCATTCAAGGTCAGGTCACCAGGTCACTTGAAGTGACCTCACCTCATAAAAACTTTCAATGTCTGTCATAGCTACACCGAGTGACCGATCGCTTTAAAACTTTCAGCGATTGCTGAGAGCAATAGCATGTACAAAATGTATATCTCAGAATTTTGATATCGATGACCTAAGGTCAGGTCAATTTTGCGACCTCCCCATTATAAGTCAATGGGAGAAAATTGAAATGCGCCTCTTTTGGATGAAAGACATTATAAACACTCCCAAACACCGAATTACAAGTGGTTTAGACACACTGAACTTGAAAATGGTGTCCGTGACCCTTGTTTATGCCCTGAGGTCATCTTAGGTCACTAATGGTATCTAACAGTTTTTCGCAAATAACTTTTGATAGAGGCATGCTAGAGCGATGAAAACGCCTTAGATGTGTTCAGCTCGACGATACGGATCGACTGATATGCAACATGACCCTTTCCGGTCAGGTCATGACCTTGACCTGAGGTCAAATTTTCAAGTTGACCTTTCAAGGTCAAGTCGTAGTTCATTCGATGCGTCTTGACGAGAGGAACACGATGCCGGTAAAAGTAAGCTCGTACAAGGCTTGGGTCAAAAGTTATTGCAGAAAAACTGTTTTCGAAAAAATCGGCTATTTTTGCAGTTTTTGCCCCCTGCAGGCAAAACCGTTGACGTTAGGTCAAATCTGAGAGAATTACTCAGAAAGGGCGTTAATAGGGCTATCGAATGCGCTTTTTCGCGGCGCTGTAGCTCTATTGGTTCCCGAGTTATGCGTTGGCTTCTTGGAAATTTTCGACATTCGACCTGGAAATCGGCGAAATTTTGCCTTCAATGACCTCTGGTGACCTGACCTTTGACCTGACCAAAAAATTGACCGAAGTGATTTCGTCATTATTTTTGACGCTCTTTCGAACGCCGCCTTCCGCGTATCGCTACGTGGCCCAGGAGCCGAGTTACAAGGGGGGGGGGTGTTCAAACACCCCCCCCCCAGCAGGGCGTGGAAATCCAGGACCCCCAGCAGGGCGCGGGTTAAAGATTCAAAATATTTTGAGTCTTACAATTTTTTTTTAAATACCTAGTTGCAGACACCCTTGTGGCTCGCAGGGTGTCTGGTCCAACAGGTCCGCCCGCCTTCAGCCGGCCGGCTCCGAGCCAACAAATGGCCGCCGTGATTCGGCCGATTGCTGCCAGCCGTCAGCTCTTATCGTCCGTGAAACGCGCCGCCTCGTACCGCCCGACTCGGGCCGGCCCCGCCGACACCGCCTCAGGGCACAGAGCGCGGCGGCCCAGCCCGCGGCGCCTCCGGGCAGGGCCGGGTCAGCCACGGCGGATCCGCCCGGCCCCCGATCTCACGGACGCTCCCGGCCCGTGAAATGTGCGGACGTCGGCCTGCGAAGGCCACCGACCGGTCCAGAATCCCAATGGTCCCGTCCGCGGCGAGCGTTGCATAACGATGAGACGACTGCTGGGGCGGGGTCGACTCGGCAGGCTCATGACCGGGGTCAGGCGCCCAGACGGCGACCCGCGGCCCCACCGGCACGCGCTAATGGAGCCGCTGTTTGGCCTGGAAGCCGCTCCGGAACGGCGCCGATGGTGGGTGTTTTTCTTGGTGAGTGGTTTGACGCTTCAAACTGCGCGATCAAACTAACGGCCGTGCAACGAGGACAGAGCGGAAACAACGCAAACTTATGTTGACCTATCTCACAAGTTCAGTTTTCTTTCTCATGTCAGGGTGGTCGCACGTCTGGCAAACTCAAGTGCCTGGGTGTCTTGGTGAACAGCAAATCACAGTCCGCTGTCATTGAATGATGGACGTGGCGACGCCGCCTGCCTGCCACTGTCTCCAAAACTGGGCTGGCTGTCTCCCACTGTCTCCAGAACTGTGCTGGCAGTCTCCCACTGGGGCATTCCAGGACGATTCAACAAATCGTCCAAAACAAATTCATGGGTGCAAATTAACACCCGACCCCCTCAGATTTTCTTCAAAATTGCTGTATAGGGTTATTTTGTGCCCAGAAGCCGAATCTGAGATTTTTAGACCTGTAGGAGCAACGGATTTTGAGTTATAACATTGGGAAATTTTGAAAAGTTAAAAAACATCATTGTATTTTAGTAGCTAAATCTAATCAAAAACTTTTTTTAAACTATAAAAATTATACATATTTGAACTCGCCACATCACAAGCTTTCAGATGGTATGCAAAATTTTTCAAAATTTTGAATTTTGAAAAAAATGTTCAAAAATTTCTTTCAAATTTTTCAAAGTGTGGCCAGTTAAATAAAATTTATTTTTTTAGCTTTTATTAATGCTTAGGGTATTGGGAAACTGTATTGTGAAAATTGGAGATAGGTATTGTTTATAAATATTTTATTTTATTTTTCTACTTTTTCCATGTAAATATACCATTTTGCTTTGATATGGTGCCGACGGTGCTATCTCGGGAACGGATGATCGTAGCGCGCCGGACGAGGCGGCAATGGAAAGATCTCAACAAGATGGATCTAGACATTGTCCGAATGTTGTTCTTAAAGGTCACGGGTCAGGTCAAGGTCAGGTCACGAAAGGTCATGATGAATAAAAAGGGATGGTGTGCATGCGACACATGTTTTATGGGTTATTTTCCAATTCAAAGTCAATGGTGATGGGCATTTGACGATTCGGGACAAAATCAGGTCAGTTCAGGTCAGGTCACGGTCAGGTCAACAAATCCCTTGTTCAACGAAGGAAATACAACACACATTTTGGTGACCAGCTCGTTGAAATGTATTGGGCACACATATCACCAACAACACAGTGCACAGACAGCCACCATACAGACACACGGCAGGGGTGCTAGCAAGTCTACGCGGGCTCACTTTCGTCTTTTCGGTGCCCTACTGCGGTGCACTTTCACCAGCCGGCCCCTGACAACTTTGAGACTCGCAGTGTCTCGTGGTTGACCGGAATAAAGCAGTGCAGACTCTGCGTGCCTTTCACTGCCACCGCTTTGCTGAAACGCTCCTTGAGGTGTTCTGCAGCTTTTTCGACTTCGACCCTCGACACGAATACAAAGTTCACTGTAGTCTCGAATTTGTCACTTAAAAACTCAAACATTTCGGTCGCGTTTGTGATTTGCTCCCTTGTGGGCCTGCGTAGACTCTCGAGAGCGGTCGCTCTCTTCACGGTGCCTCCCACGCCGTCACATGCGCCTTTCCCGTGCGAGGTGGCAAAAAATTGCCAGTCGCAGTCTAGCCCAAAGTCACTTTTGTGAGCGCAGATATTTGAAAAGTTGAAGCGGTTTTTGTACTGTGCTGCTGAGCCGTCTGAGAAGTATCTGATTTTAGTCAAAGACGGAATTTTTTCCTTCAGTCGTGGAATCAGAGCCTTTTGGAAAGCATGGACAGCGGTCGTGTTGTGCTTTAGATTATCTGAGATAATGCAGAAGCCCTGGTGCAGCGGTGCTGTCCCTCTCCATTCTCCCTCCAGTACACCACGAACGGGTGAACGGTGCACTGTGGCGCGTCCCAGTCATGACTCTGCACCTCATCCTGTATGACGAACGTATAGTTCTCACTGAAGTCCCCAACGACAACGTCCTCTCCCTCCACAACACTTTCTTTACACTCCTTAAATGCCCTACACTGTCGGATTGCTACATAGTGATGGTTGGTGAGCTTCACCACTGACACAGATAGATCGTGAATGAAATCATCCCAGTCCTTTCGCACATCAATAAGCTCACATCGGTTGGTGCTAACCAGGGGGAAGCACTCGCCTTGGCCGTATATGGGCCAGAATGTCTAACGTTGGTCTAACGATTTCGGCCATGTTGTGTATACCAAAGTCTTGAAAAGTTGATCGCTGCAATCAAACTGCAAGCATGAAGCAGCAGCACTTTTGAGAAGTGTACCTCTCACTAAACTGCACCTCTGCTACCGTAATGCAATTTATATTTCTGGTATACACAACATGGCGGAAATCGATAGACAAAAACAAGCCACCAATGGTCCTTCCAGTATATATTAGAGTTCAGTGGTGCTAACCCACTGTTCATACATATGGTCCATGGTCACACACTCCTCGTCGTGGAGGACGAGGCTAGTATAGCCATATATCATACAATTTTATTGGTAGGTATTTTAATGCCGACATAGAAACAGCAACTTTACACATTGACCTTGGCATTGGCCTAATCTGACCTGATTTGGTCCCGAATGGTCAAATGCCCATCACCATTGACTTGGAATCGGAAAATAGCCCATAAAACATGTGTCGCATGTCCCTAATCCCTGTTTATTCATCATGACCTTTGGTGACCTGATTTTGACCTTGACCTTACCTTGTGATTGCATATTTACTGATTCACCGCCTTTATAAATATGTTGGACGCATGCTGTGCGATTTTCACATCGCTTCATCATTATGAAACAGCCTCAGGAGCAGCCGGGGAATGAGAACCTGGAATTTTGGTCTTTGACCTGACCTTGACCTGACCCGTGACCTTTAAGAACAACATTCGGACAATGTCTAGATCCATCTCGTTGAGATCTTTTCATTGCCGCCTCGTCCGGCGCGCTACGATCATCCGTTCTCGAGATAGCACCGTCGGCACCATATCAAAGCAAAATGGTATATTTACATGGAGAAAGTAAAAAAATAAAATAAAATATTTATAAAAAATACCTATCTCCAATTTTCACAATGTAGTTTCCCAATACCATAAGCATTAATAAAAGCTAAAAAAATAAATTTTATTTAACTTGCCACACTTTGAAAAATTTGAAATACACTTTTGAACAATTTTTGGAAAATTAAAAATTCAAAATTTTGAAAATTTTTGCATACCATCAGAAAGCTTGTGATGTGGCGAGTTCAAATATGTATAATTTTTATAGTTTAATAAAAGTTTTCGAAGAGATATAGCTACTAAAATACAATGATGTTTTTTAACTTTCCAAAATTTCCCAATGCTATAACTCAATGCTATAACTCTATAACTCTATTCCCAATGCTATTCTCCACCTACCTAAATCCATTCCTGATACACATTTGCTTGCTCATAGTCATGTAACCCCGGTAAATTCACCCAACTTTCATATTGGTCGCTCCATAGACAGATGGCCACAGAGATCAACTTAAAAGGCCATTTAAGTTTCTCAGTGCTTGTGCGAGGATCATATTAAAGCATTTTGATTAATGATTAATGACCTTACCCTCGTAGTTTGAAAAAGTTAGATCTAACTTTAGTTTTAACGTTAGATCTAAGTGTTTTGATCTAACTTTTTCAAACTACGAGGGTAAGGTCATTAATCATTAATTAAAAGGCCATTGTTGCATTCATTTAGTGGAGATCATTAAAGAGCCGTGACAGGCCACAAGTCGCGTGACATCATACGTGTAACGACCAATGACGTCGGCCTGCAAAACCCAATGGAAGCGGCTAGCAGCGTGCAATAAAACAGGGCGCTGCTTTCTAAATGTCTGTCGTGCGCCATAAATGAATATATTCTTTGTAGCCTGGCAACTCAGTATCTTTTTTTAACTATTGTACTAGTATTTAATAATTTCATAATTTTATAATTGTGCTTACGCTTTATGTTGATATTAGTGATAAATCCTTAGATAAAGTAAATCGATGTGATATTTAATAGAAAAATAGCAAACTAACGCACCATTCATTCGAAAGCTGGGGAACCTACTAAAAAGAACTACTAAAATTCCTGAGGAACCAAAGGATCAAATGGGGATTAAATAGATGCCTGCTATTCCGTCGTGAAAACGGCCATTATGATGCAAAAACGTGTGATAAAATGCCTAAATTAGATTGAATATTCATAGGCGGCATCAGGGCACCGAAGGTGAAAGGTGACATATACATTCTCTGCTTTTCCCTGGAACCGCCTACGATCCGTTTCTTGTTCACTTCTAAAGCTGTTATACCTACAAATAATGTTGATGTAGGTACCTACATAATGAATAATTACAGTTATAATGCATCAGCATCGTGATCTTTAACTAAATGACTCGCTTCACGAATAGGACCTCCCGATTCCCCATGCCCTGGAACCACCCCTGATAAAGATATCAACTTAAAATTTTCAGGAAAAGTGCCCAGCTTAGTTTTAAGAAAAGTCAGAAAATTTCGGCATCCTTGCTCCAGTCGTTTTGAAGATATTTCCGAAAAGCCTCAGGGATGGATGTAAACAGCCCCCCCCCCTTGCCGCTAATATGGTTAGCGGAACATCCGTTCTTTACCAATCGTGCGGCAATCGGCGATAGGTCTTGAACAGATCTTTAGTCGTCGGCGGCCAGTCGTTACCTATCGCATGAGGTACTCACCGCTGTCACCGAGTTTCGCACGTTATTCGTGCGACTCATGCCCCAATTTTTTCTTGGTTCGGCAAACTTCGTACGATGGTCTGCCACCGCTTGTACGATTAGTCGTACGATGATTGCCGCCCTTTATATATGTGACCGTAATTGCGATGGATCTGCAGCATTCGGTGATGGTCGGCGGTGGTCGGCAATGATTTGGGTCGTAGGCGGTCGTAAGTGGTCGCAACGCCTAGTGGGACCGGGGCTTTAGGTAGGTATTTTAATGCCGACATAGAAACAGCAACTTTACACATTGACCTTGGCATTGGCCTAATCTGACCTGATTTGGTCCCGAATGGTCAAATGCCCATCACCATTGACTTGGAATCGGAAAATAGCCCATAAAACATGTGTCGCATGTCCCTAATCCCTGTTTATTCATCATGACCTTTGGTGACCTGATTTTGACCTTGACCTTACCTTGTGATTGCATATTTACTGATTCACCGCCTTTATAAATATGTTGGACGCATGCTGTGCGATTTTCACATCGCTTCATCATTATGAAACAGCCTCAGGAGCAGCCGGGGAATGAGAACCTGGAATTTTGGTCTTTGACCTGACCTTGACCTGACCCGTGACCTTTAAGAACAACATTCGGACAATGTCTAGATCCATCTCGTTGAGATCTTTTCATTGCCGCCTCGTCCGGCGCGCTACGATCATCCGTTCCCGAGATAGCACCGTCGGCACCATATCAAAGCAAAATGGTATATTTACATGGAGAAAGTAAAAAAATAAAATAAAATATTTATAAAAAATACCTATCTCCAATTTTCACAATGTAGTTTCCCAATACCATAAGCATTAATAAAAGCTAAAAAAATAAATTTTATTTAACTTGCCACACTTTGAAAAATTTGAAATACACTTTTGAACAATTTTTGGAAAATTAAAAATTCAAAATTTTGAAAATTTTTGCATACCATCAGAAAGCTTGTGATGTGGCGAGTTCAAATATGTATAATTTTTATAGTTTAATAAAAGTTTTCGAAGAGATATAGCTACTAAAATACAATGATGTTTTTTAACTTTCCAAAATTTCCCAATGCTATAACTCAAAAACTGTTGCTTCTACGGGTCTGACAATTTCAGATTCGGCTTCTGGGCACAGGATAACCCTGTACAGCAATTTAGAAGCAAATCTGAGGGGGTCGGGTGTTATGCACCTGTTGAATCGTCCTGGAATGCCCCCACTGTCTCCAGAACGGTGCCAGCTGTCTCCAACTGTCTCCAGAACGGGGCCGGAGACGAGCCGAGGAGATGAGCTAATCTACCGCCCAGTCAGCGGCAGGCCGACCGCCGACAGTGCCGGGAAAATGAGCTCCATCGAGCCGGACAGACGTTCCGGCTGACGACGGTGCAACAGGCCGCGGGGCTGCACACCGCACACTGCACATGCTGCACAGTGCACATTGCGCATAGTGCACAGTGCACAGCACACATTGCGCACAGTGCACAGTGCACAGCACACATTGCGCAGTGGACAGTTACTGACCATATGTATTATGTTACTGACCATGTGTGCACACATAGCCGTGTGCAACTCCGATTGAAACTGATACGCCATACTATCGGCTGCTGATCCATTGACCTGCCATGTCTCAACCTGTTACTGACGGCTGGATACACTGCGCCCATTACGTGGCTTCTGCTGGTCAACGCACTACATGTTTATACTATAAAATACGACCGTCTGACGTCTCCGCAAATCAGAGCGCAGCCGTGTGATGAGATTGTGTGCGCCATTCCAGCTGCTAAAACAGTGACATGTCACTGCGATCTTCCCCCGGATCAGAGCTGCTGTCGAGTCAAGGTGAGGCTCGTCTGACTTTTTCCGTGTGACGTGGGCACCTACCCTGAATATGACGTGCGACCTCTTTTCCGCTAGGGGAGCGGCTGCGTGACACCAACTACTGGAAGTTCGAGCTGGAGCGACTGCTGGAGGACATGCGGAATGAGATTGACCTGATGCTGGCGCAGAAAAACCGGCTGAGGAACTCACTGAACGCCTCACAGGTAACGCACTACAATCAGCTTCTCAGATGCAATCAACTTGGCTCAGTGACCGCATCTATTTCATCAATACCAGAAACGCGTCGTTTATTACCTAGGCTGTCTAAAGTGTTATATAAAATCAAATAGCTGAAAAACAAACTTATTTGATGTGGAAGCAAGCCTTTGAAGCAGTCTGTTAAAGGCTTTGAAGCACTCCAATAAAACCCAGCTCAGAAATTATCGTACCTAATCGTCCTGATATAGTTCGCCAAATTACCGTAACAGCCAAACGTTGTAGGTCATTGCGCAGCAATCGATGTGTTTTAGTGTGGTTGAAGCATTATACTGATTTCCCTCTGTAGCCATTTGGTGATGCGAATGGTAATTCGCCTCCTGCGTGTGGGCGTGGCGGCATCAATGGGCTTATATCACACCGACGGCGGACGGACTAGATAATTGTCGTGATATATGCCCCGGGGCACGTCCTGTCTTTGTGTCGGCTCTGTCCGGCGCAGACCCCTGTTTATGGCTCGCCGCTGCGGTAGGTAAGCGACCATTTATCGTAGCCATCCCGCCTGGGACCCAATGGCCGGCCGGTCCGTGATGGCGGGCAGGGGTGGCCTGTCAGTGACGCGGGGCCATACAGCTCGACTTGTGTGATGTGCCGGGGCCGGTCTGCAGTTGTAACTCACCGAGTAATGGGAGCCGTGGGCCGGTGCGAAGCTGGGGCATAAACTTCTCTGTCGGTGGGGATAGAGGGTAGCAGGGAGGGGGAAAGAAAGGGTTACGTCGGCGCCGACGATTGGCTGTTTTACCCCGGGCTTTCCGTGCGCAGCCGCCAGCCGGCGCCACCGTCGGAAGGCCGGCCATGATGATTGACAGAGGCGTCGTCAGGTGAGAAGCTGTGGAGAGTCGTTCAGCCGACGCTGGACCAGAGGGTGTAACGCTCTTATAGTAGGTGAATACCACCGCTGAACGTTTTGCAGCATGTTGCAAGGGCTCAGAAAGTCGTATTCTAATGAAGAAACGAATGAGCCTAAGTTTTGAGCCTAACATAGTTACCGGTGACGAAGATTAATGAAACTTTGGTCACATATTTTGCCAGTATTTAATGTGAAAGTTTGAATGTGTTATCGTCAGTATGTAATAACACAGAAGCTATGCCCAACTGATCATTATTTATTGAACGACCTGATAATAAAGATTTCAACGTAACTGAGTAGACCTCACCCGACCCATGTTGCAAATACAGGGCCCGGCGAAAGTTTAGTCCTCTACCTATGACAACAGTTACCCGGTTCCCAATCTAAGGCATAACGGGGGTTTTGGCATGATGTCAAGGTCAGATCAGGTCTGACCAGGTGAAAACGCTTAAACTGCGCATACAGGCTGCACCCCTACATTGCACGGTCATTGGCCTAAAAACTGAAGTCGTGAACGGATCTCGGGCCATGGGTCACCGATCTACGGCCAGTTTCACACAGATTGTCCACCCGAACGGCAGCGTCGCAGAATGAAGGCCAGAAATTTTTGCATCGGGGAGCTGAACCAGACATTCGGTATCCTCCAGGCCGAGCTGACACGGCATGCCATTGCTGATCAGTTGGGACATCTGCCTGCAATTGCATAGTCCGGCGATGGTGGGATAAGCATACGGCTATACTGGCAGTGACGCCGATCATCCCAGGTCGGGCGTTCGCCCACCATTTCGACCGTGACAGAAATCGCATTTAAAAAGGCGGTCGGGAAGAGGAGCCAGTTGTTGACAAAATTGGCCAAGCGGCTCACGCGCAAGGAATATCTCATCTCCAGACAGACCGTGAGACGCTATTAGAAGAGCTCTCTGAGGCCCATTACTTACAGCTACAAGAGCCTCCAGCGGCTCCGAGTTCTGTTCTGAATCGACGCACGTTTGATGACAGGTCGACATGCATTTTCGTGCAGCACGGACTCAAACGGCTCATCGTTCTGCCAAGGCCCAGCGGTGGTGCGAATCGAACCTGCCGGACTTCTGAAGGAAGGAGGTGTTGTTAGCCGCCTACCATCCGGACCAAATCCTGATCGAGGAACTTTAAGCTATCGTCCAGCAGGGCCTGAACAAACAGAAGCGGGCGGCCAGCCCCGGCGCCCTGCAGTTACAGCTCAAAAGGGAATGGTCGAAAAGCAAGCCGTCTGTGCTGCATAACCTGATTGCCAGCAGACCAAATCGCGTTTGTGCTCAAGTCCCTGTACGTGGGGAATATAGGTGCTGTCTGTGCTGAACGTTAAAATGAATTACATATCCCGCGAGGTGCTGGGGGGGGGGGGGGCGTTAAACGCCCCCACTTTTTCGCCGGGTCATAGCATAAAAACGGCGCACCGCAGGCGCGCCAAATTTTGGGTACCTGTAGGGAATTGATTGAAGTTTATTGTGATTAAGTTAAAAAAAAAATCGGTTGGAAAATTTGTGAGATATCGAGGTTTTAGTGACGTCATAATTTCTGAGTTTTCGACCAAAAACGGCATATGTTCAAAAAATCATATAAAATCACAGAATAGACATACAGACATGCCGTAAACGGCATTACACTGCCAATACCATGAACAATCAAATGGCTATCTTCGATTATTGATTATCGTTTCCCATTTTCCAAAATCTTGATCTGAAGCTTGGTAATTTCTCGTGACTACTTCACGACCATGATACATGCATTTCTTAAATTGAACTTTTTTAGCCAAACACGTACACTTATGATAAAATGAATGTCACCATCGTGTTCTACGCCCCAAATTACCCATAAAACATGTGTCACAGGCTGCGAATATCAGTTTTGATTTTCGGGGTATGTGCCTACCCGGTTGACCTGACCTTGACCCTGACCTATGCTTGACTGACCCCTACATGGAGCTGACACTCTTGTAGGCCTTATATGATGGATTTTGCACCGTTTTGACAGAGTTTATGACGAGAAGCGCTCATTGCGAAGTGCTGAGGTCCATGCTACTGAAAGCCCGATTTCAGGTGTTTGACCTGACCTTGACCCGACCTGTGACCTCAAAATTCAACTTTAAAGTACTCATCTGAAGCGTCTCGTCGCGTTCTTTCGTTTGTCGCCTCGTGCGTTTCGCTGCGCCTATTATTCTCGAGCTATCGGCTGGGGGCGTTTAACGCCCCCCCCCCCCCCCCAGCAAACGGTGGGTGACGAAATACCCCAGCAACTGCCGGGATATATGGCATCTTACAGAGTTTTTAACATATTTTTGATACGACAAAACTCATGCCAGACCCGGTATAATTAGACACGCAACTAAAATGAGATCAGTGTACGTACAGGGTGTTCCAGAATTACCCGAACATTTATTTTCTGGCTAAAAGTACGACTGCGCTCGCTTCTAATGATAAACAAGCATCATGCTTTTATAAGATATCTCTTAGCTATCGAGCTTAGGGACTGTGTGCTTTTGGTGGCCGGTAACGACTCGAATCAAGTATCAACTATTATCCAGATTCCAGAGTCAAGTAAGAGTAGTCCTTTTCCGTTTTCAGCTTAAGCCACTAACAGGCAACCATGGTGAATCAACTCCCGTTCTCAACTTTGTAAACGGACTTTCGGCATGGTTTTTGCTGGAGAGCTTCGGCAGCTCATCTGCAAGCAATTAGGATTGAGCAAAGCGCAATTATATCATCTAACGAAGCCAGAGAGAGCAAGAGATAAACCTGATTGACAAGCTTGAGCTCGGCCAAAAAGGGCCATGCACCAGTTGTCAAACAGGTGGTTGCTTGTCATAGACAACAAACGTCACCGATCTAGCTAAAAACTAGCTAAGCAATAGATCAGGATTATCTACAAAACATCAGTCTACTTTGCACCACTATCTTCGACAAAACTTTGGAATTTGGGGTCCTTCGCCAGAAAAATATGCGAAAACTACGGGAAAATCAGCGCAAATCACTACAATTAATCCCAAAAACATAACATATACAACAAAACAGTATATTGAAGCACACTTTGTGGTCTAACGAAGGTATTATGTCGTTTGATCCGCCCGAAAAAGGCGTGTGTGAACGTCAGCTGGCTACAACGCCCCAACAGTAGAAACGGCCAGGCACCCGTCGAAAATCAAATTGTGAGACCTTTTGAACCACCGTATACTCATTGGGCTTGATGTGATGGCCCAAAGACAACCGTCAGCACAGAGTACTACTGCGGTAATATTCTACCAGTACAAAAACTGGATGCCGTGAACCAAATGGCCATGAACGGGTTTGTTTTGGAAACGAAATCTGTTGGAAGCCAAAGGTCGCGCCATGTTCAGCCATGGAGCTTCTCCACTCCAGATGTAAAAAACGCAGCAAAAGTGGTGTAGGCAGAAATTTTTGTTTTGGGGGATAATACCTTATGGCGGAACACTTTAATGTCAAGTTTATCTTATATGATCGTATTATCCTCCGGCAAGAGCCAAGAGGTCAAAGAAAACAGGCCTACACCCAGTTTCGGGAGACCCGTAAAACTATGCTCAGGTTTATTCCTACTTAAAGGAACTATCCCACCTTCTAAAATATTGTTAAAACCAGTTAAATTGTGCCCGACTTTATAGATTGGATGACCAGGAACACGGTTCTGGCATTTAGGTATTTTTCATTAACCCGGCCGGGCCCGGGGGGTAATCCCAACCACCGCAGCCCGGGGGGGGGGCGTTTTTCGCCCCCCTGTCTAACTCCGTAAATAAGGGAGCTACGGAAACAAAAGCGATACCAAACGAAAGGTCCTTACGAGACGATTCTAATGCACCTTAAATTTTTGACCTCAGGTCAATTTTCAAGGTCAGAGGTCAAGGTCAAAGGCCAAACCGGCACATGTGTAGTGATCTCAAAGTAAGCCTTCTAGAGGACGGCAGGCTGCATCAAACCGGCAAAATTGGGTGTCAAACGAAAGAAGAGAATCTGAGGATTCTGAAAATGTGCTCCAAATCAAAGGTCAAGGTCAAGGTCACGCTCAAAATTGACCTCAAACTTGGCACTTTTTCGCACATCTTGCGTGCTAACTTCCAAGATGTTTTGAAATGTTTTGAGGCTTATCAGTTCCATATTTGTGGTTCATCTTACGATACAAGGCTGCTCAAAGGTCAAGGTCACAGAAGAGTATCCCTGCTAGAGGCTATTTCACTGATTCAAGTTAGTAATAATAAATAAGACAATTTTGCCATCCGGAAGCTCCAAATGACGGCTTAGAGGAAAATAGATGCCAGATTCGTGATCAGCGGGTACAAATCCATCATAAACGACCTTTCATACGTCAAGGTCAACCAGAGGTCATTCGAGGTCACATGAGGTCAACATGAAACTTGACCTTTTCCGAACAAAATATATATCATTCGACGCGGCTTGACAAGGCGAATGCGATGGTACCACTGCCGTAGCTCTATGACCATTTTTGTCGAAGTTATTTGCGAAAACTAAAACCACATTTCGGGGTCGTTGACCTGACCTCTGACCTCAGGTCACCAAAACTATTTTTCTATTTTTCTCTAGGTCAAACGCTACACAGCCGTGCTCGTAATTTGTCTTTATCTCTAAAACTCTATTTTTAGTAGCTATTTGAAGTTTGCGTCTGTGACGCCGAAGTTTGCCGTGCAGGGGTCTAGAAAAATGGACCTTGTGACGTCATCAAGGGGGCTAGGTCCAAATTTTTTACTTCAGAAGATGTCAAATTGATGGGAGAAAAGGTACTGAAAGTTTCGCCTTCCTATCCTTAAGCGTTCGGGAGTTATCGCAAATATTCGCCAGGGGGGGGGGGGGCGAAAAACGCCCCCCCCCCCGGGCCCGCGAGGGTTAAACATCTTAGGCTTCCCATATTCCAAACACAAACTTTCAAATGTGTGACGTCACAGCCCAAAATTAACTCCTTCCCCAGGCCACATTACTGTCATAAAGCTGATTCTTTTTACTCTGTAGGTACCACAACAAAGTTCAGACCAAGTTTTAAGCGATTTTTCAACGAACAAACCCATTTAAATCAGAATGACTAAACGAGGTGACGTCAAACTAACGGTCGCTCCATGTTGAAGATAGGGCCTTGCGCAAGGCCCATTTTCAGATGAAGGGAACGAATTTCTTCAACACCAAGAGGCCGCGGGGGTTGCAACCTAGATGGACAACGTCATGGACGTCATATGTCATGACAACGTCATATGTCATGGACAACAAACGTCACCCATCTAGGTACCAAAAAAAAAACAAACAAGCTAAACGACAGATCAGGGTTAGCTACGAAACATCAGTCTACTTTTGACCACTATCTTCGACAAAATTTTGGAATTTGGGGCCCCTCATCTGAAAAATATGCCAAAACTAACGGAAAGACAGCGCAAATCGCTACAAAGCAGTCATAAATCATAACACATGCAACAAAAAAGTGAATGGAAACACACTTTGTGGTCCTACGAAGGTATTCTGCCCTTTGAAGCGACAAAAAAGTCGTGTGTGGACGTCAGATGGTGACAACGCCCCAACAGCGGAGACGGCCAGGCACTCGGCGTCGAAAATCAAAATGTGAGACATTTTGAGCCACGGTGCACTAATTCAGCTTGATACGATGCCCCATTCCCCAAAGACGACCGTTAACACAGATTGCTACTATTGCTACTGCGGTAATATTCAAGCATTACAAAACTGGTTGTCGTGAGCTGAATGGCCATAACCGGGTTTGTTTTGGAAATCAAATCTGTTGGAAGCCAAAAAAGGTCACGCCATGTTCAGGCATGGAGGCTCTCCACTTCAGATGCCAGACAGCGCAACAGTGGTGTACGTAGAATTTTTGGTTTGGGAGAGAATGCCTTATGGCCTAGGAACAGTTTGGATGCAAAGTTAATCGAAAATATTTATATTATCCACCGGCAAGAGGTCAATGAAAACCGTCTTACAACCAGTTTCGGGAGACCCGTAAAACGACTGAAGCCAGCATCGTCTGGCATTTAGCTACAATTGTCGGCTAATGTTGTAGTTAGCGTGTCTATTGCATGTGCCATTTCGAAGCTACCCTTACTGGCTATATCGGACGATAAAAAAGTGCAATTATTTTTCCCTTATCTTATGCACTGATTAACAGTGTTCGGTCAATTCT
Organism: Amphibalanus amphitrite; assembly: GCF_019059575.1. NCBI lineage: Eukaryota > Metazoa > Arthropoda > Thecostraca > Balanomorpha > Balanidae > Amphibalanus > Amphibalanus amphitrite. Next base: position 1,744,472 of record NW_024881518.1, read on the forward strand.
GGGACACGCTGTACTGTGGTCAAGTTGGAAGCTAAATAACACAATTCTCTGGCTTCAGACAGAGACATTATGGACGCTAACGAATAAATATGTTTATATTGCACTACGTACTCAATACCCCAGAGTAATTATATATCTAATAATATATATGATAATATTTTAATAGATATAACTATCTATTGGGCGGCCGCCGCCACTACCCGCCGTCTCCGCCGGCCGTCCCCAGCTGCGACTGCAACCGCCGCCTCTGCGGCGGAGCGCCGGTAGCGTCGGCTGGCGGCACCAACCAATCAGCGGCCGAGTTATGCCCCCGCCTCAGCCAATCAGCGACCGAGTCGCCTCGATGTGTCGATTGTCTCGAAGAGTCCCGAAGTGTCCCGAATTAGTCCCGAATCGTCCCGAATTAGTCCCGAATCATCCCGAATGCGGCTATACCTTCAACACTATTCGGGACTCATTCGGGACACTTCGGGACACAATTGGGAATTTTACAGAGAAGGTATGCCCCCAGGTGGCGCCGTCCCCGGCGGGTATTGTGAACCACTGGTCTGTGACGTTGCATCATATCGAACCCGTACATACCGGATGTCAGCCCGCACGGAGTGACTGCCTGGCGAGGGAATGGATAGATTCTGAGTAGGCAACATTTTTTTTTTATAAAATTACACTTAGTATAAACAGTCCAATACTCTTCCGTCGCAAAGACTCCGGTATAAATAAGCTTGTGATTGATCTCAGCAGTACCTATGTGATGCAGGGCGCTGTTTGAGGCGGAGATTACAGGAAACGTTCAGAAGGACATTGCCAATCGATTCCAGCTACAGCGGATCCCTTTTTGCAGCATTTTTGTTCAACTCATCACCTCGCTGGAATGATGTTCCTTAGCTTCTTTATCCGGGAAGACGTAATAGTCAAAACCTGCGGTGTTGTATTGAGCGTAATTTCATAGTCAGACTGGAAAATACAAATCCCGATACCGACCTGTTCAAACGGGAATGCCCGGGGGTGGGGGTGGGGGGGGGGGGGTGGGGGGGGGGCTCGCCCGCACTGGCCTGATTACGCGGTTGGCCGACGCGCCCCATGCAAGGGCAGACATTAATACGGTGACGCCCCTCAAACGGGCCAACGATTGATGCTCCATACCTCAACATTGTGACGCCATAAAGATATGCAAATACTTCATATAAAGAGATGCAAATCTGTATGTTTGTTACAAAAAGTAATTGTCGTTAACGTTCCGTTGGAAACCGTTTGCCCATCGGGCCGGCCCGCAACGACCATTCATCTGCGACCATTGGGCATTGTGCTCGTGCCGCAGACCCGGCGGCAGGCGGTGACAGTAGCCATAGGCGGATCCAGAAATATGTCTTGGACGCGCCCAGGGGGGGGGGGGATAACCCAGAGAGTTTATCCAAATTAAAAAGAAATCCTAGTATTTTGATTCATTACCTGCGCACTGCTGCTCAGTTTAAAACAAGTTTTTTTCCGACCAGCATTTGTTAAATTTTCTTTTTACCCTAGCCCGCGCGGGGCTGGGGGGGGGGTAAATTTTACCCCCCCTCGCGAATTTTTGCGATATCTCAAAAACGGCGGCGCGCAGCGCCGCCAAACTTTCAGTACCTTTTCTTACATCAATTTGACACGTTCCCTGAAAATTTGAGCGAAATCCGTCGGAAAATTTTTGAGAAATTGACGTTTTAGTGACGTCATGTTCGCGATTTTCGCCTCAAAAACGGCAAAAGTTCAAACGCCGCTAACATCTTCATTTTTAAAGGAATCAAGACGTAACAAAAAAGGTTATACGTAATTTTACTTTGTCTATCAAATGGCTATCTCGGTTTTTTGAAAATTTTGGATTTTGGCCTAAATTTTTTCAAAAAACTGACTTTTTTGGGAAAATCATTATAAAATCCAAAATTTTAAGTCTATCGAAAAAACCGGAATATATGTCAGAGAAGTGGTCTATGTGCACCTACATACCAAATTTTAGAAGAATCGGTTCAAAAATGTGGGAGTTATTCAAAATTTTATGACGTCACGACACACAAAATTTTTGAAAAATGACTTTTTTGGAAGTTCTAGACCTCGTACGGAAACAAAAATAGCACCATTCGATTCGCCGTGAAAAACTGCATCAGATAGACACCTTTTTAGGCCTTAACAACCAACTTCAAAATTTGACCTCACTTGACCTGACCTTGACCTGACCTCGACCTGAAATTCATCCAGAGGTGGTCCATATCACTTATTGAGTGTGCCTATTGAATTCTATGAGTAAAATGACCCATAAAACATGTGTCGCACATGCCCTTTTCTATATTTTGTTTTTTGGTGACCTGACCTGACCTGACCTGACCTTGACCTTGACCTCTGAATGATATTGTATGCAACGAATATTGTCTTGGTAGCCTAAGAACACGTTTTGGGCGATCAGTCTCAGTCCATGACTCCATTCTTCGGCAACTACGGTGCAAGGCCGATACTGTAGAAACTTGCAATTTGTACCCTTGACCTGACCTTGACCTTGACCTCAAACTTTAAACTAAGTACATGTTTTTAGTAGTTCGTGATGAGAGCTTTCGATTGGCGTTTGAATTTTCCAAATCGGACCATTAGTTCGGGAGATAACAGGGGGGGTAAAATTTACCCCCCCCCCCCAGCCCCGCGCGTTCGGCTGGAGACCCCAGCCCCGCGCGGGCTAGAACACGTTTTTTTTTTTGTCGATTTCGAGCGCCGCGGGGAACTTTGCTCCGAATGCCCCCCCCCCCCCCCCCGGATCCACCAGTGGTTACAGTGCCCCGAGCGACAAACAATCTGTCCTGAACAAGCAGACAGACAGACTCACGTCACACAGGCACACAGATGCTCACCCAGGCACCCACACAGACAGACAGACAGACAGACAGACAGACAGACATACAGACAGACGGGTGGCGTCTCGGTGGCGTGGCCAGACTCGTTTGGGGCGTCGTCCGTCACGCGCCGGATCCGATGGCCCTGCCCGGAGCCGGCGGATGGCCTGGGCCTCAGTCGACGGACGGCCCGGGCTGGTGGAAATGTATGTGGGTGGGCGGTAGGGGCCAGCAGGGCCGTGTGATGTCGGTGGGACACCGGGCCTGCTCTGTGTCGCTGTGAACTGAATGTGCATTGCGCAGGGATCTATTGTACGGATTGTTTTTGATTGCAGGCGTTTGAGGTAGAGTTAGGAGACTGCTAGTCGGTTATGCGAAAGCGCTTTTGGTTTAGGTGATATTCGAGGCAGTAAGCAAAGCCCGCAGCCAGCCAATCGGAACCGAAGAGTTCATTTTTTAACGTCAACTATAGCGCAAGCTTAACATTTTGGTTGGCTTGAAATTTTGTGATTCACACCTCACAGTGAGCTCTCATTTCTGTGAGATAAAGTGAGCTTGCTACGATCTCACAATTAAAGTCACCTTCATGAACCCTCCCCTCGGTTTGTGTTTGCGGGGTATTCTGTCGAAGGGTATCCTAGTATGGATCCTGTCGGTGGCCGTCGTGTTAACATACCCGTCGACCCGGCTCTCCCCGGCCCAGTTTTTCTCTCGGTCGGATGACACACGGCCCGTTCCGCTGCCGGCCGGCTGTCCATAGAGGAGATAAATTTGTCCCCGGAGCGCCGAGATTGCACCAAAGTGGCTAGCGGTGCCGTCGGCCGCGCCGCTCAACTTCCAGCTGTGATGGGAAAGGCAGAATCTGAGCACCGCCGAAGAATGTATAGTCATGGCTGCTGTCGCGTTTGTTTGGCGGGTGGGAGTCAGAATAACTTTACGTGGGAAGGGAACGATTTTGCCGAATATCGGTTTTGAGAGATTATTTATGACTGATCGCTGTTTCTCTCAACTTAGCTCATGAATGCGGAGCTGTGGTGTGGCTGTTTTTGAAGACGTGCGTTGTTGTTTTGCTATGCATTGCGTTTTTTTCCAATCACCATAAGCTCTCACAATGTTTCCCTGGTTCACGCCAGCAGCTTCGACGTCCCCAAGGTCGTTAGCTCGTCATCTCAATATCAACAGTCTCTTGCATCATTCCTCCTCAGCTGCTCCCCATCCTTTTTCTCTGCCTCTTTCGACTTTCGCTCTGCTTTTTCTTTATCTACCCTCATAATCTGCACCTCCACCTACGCTACGTTTAAAGGTAGTGTGCCACCTTTGAAAGATTTCCCATTTTATTTTTCCTAGGATAAGAAGCTTCTGTTTTTACCTAATATCGCAAAAAAATCAAAAATGGGCCTGGAATAGTGCCTTTTTCGCCTAAAAGTTTATCGGTTTTTAGATATGTATAACAACTGTAGTGGGCTCACCTGTAAACAGGCGTCGGCAACAATCGCGAATGCGGCGCACATGTGACAATAAGCAAAGGTCATTATAGTGTTACGACCAAGGTTACGACCATACGACGTACGGGAATGAGTTATCAGCTGTCTAATCGTAGACAACACAATGTCGAGCCTTAAACTGTAAGCCTGTATTGGTATTGTTTCTTTTATTTGGCTATCGAACATTATGTATGGTTTGAAATATGATTTTATGTAAAATAATTGATATGAAAAAGCCGTCTCATAAGTTATGACCCCATTTCACCACACGCAAGTGGCAGAAATGACAATGATCAGCTGACGCATTTTTCTTGGCCGAAGTCAGAGCGCGCAGCCCGACGCACCACCACCGCACCACAAAGTATGAGCAGAAGCCGTGCCCAAAGCCAGGGCCCCGGTAACGTGAGGTAGCCGGGGCATTCCACGTCAAATCGAACAAAAATCGGCTGTTTTGCACCTTACCATCAGCGATTTCATTATAAATTTGTGAGCAAGTTCCTGTGTGGCCCCGGACATTACATTGATGTTTTTTGCACATTCTGACCACAGGTCTTCTAAATATAGGGCATCAAATTTTTACAAAATGTTGCATCTTTATATTTTTGAACGACCATAACTTTGGTTGTACTTGTTTGATTTGAATGAAATAACCCTCACTGTTTAGGTAATTTCTTAAGCATTTGTAGAATTGCACCTACTTAAATATATGACCTTGAAATTTGCTTAACTCTGTTCTTAAGCACAAATATCGAAATAGCAAAAAACACGTCACCTTCGATTTGGCTCATTTTCATATATTTTATTGCCTACCATATTCTTAACAACCTGTGAAAAAATTAGAGTGGGCCATTCATAAGTTTTGAAGAAAATTGCACATATGCAAACGTATGTTAGCACGCGCAGTGGAGGAGGAAGAGCGAATTTCGCCCACCCCTCCTGTTTTTCGCCAATATCTCATAAGATTAATGCGAAATTAATTATGGCTACCTGTCAAGAATTGAATTGGACATCTCATCGTGCAAGCAATAAGAAAATCGGTTTACAACTGTTCTAGAAATAGCGGTGTAAAGTGAACATCCTGTCGCCGCAGCGACGCGGCGACTCGGCAGCCGGCGCCGACCGCTACGCGCCGCCTGAATTGTAGACTGTGCCGGGACGGAACGGAACGGTTCCGTCTTTACATCGCGCTCCCTACCGCTGATTTCGTTCGATTCGCGTCCAATTTTGTGAGAAGACTAAGAAATGTACAGGCAATCTTATGGTGAAAGAACTTTGAAAATCGGTTGGTAAACAATTGAAATATGAACGTGTAAACAGAAAATTGTGATTGCTGCATTTCCCGCATCGGCCGAGCCCGCCTTGCAGCCGGCGACATGTTACTCTTAGCAGGCCTTTAACTGCCATATTTATTATTGGATTAACTAGGAATTCCCCATACATACTATAAAATGTATGTTCTTTCGTATAGTGAAGATCAAAAGACGTGAAGATATCGTTGCGTGATAATGTTTTCGTTGAATTTACTTCATGATGCATTTCCACACGGCTCAAAATTCACCGCAAAATACCGTTTGCCTGAGACACTTTTATTATGGAACGTGAATGCTTGACTACGATGACTATGCATTTCCATTCTCGCAGAGTTTAGGATATCACTAATCAGCAATCATTCATTTCAGAAAGTGTACACAAGCAAGCATGTCTTGACTCTGTCTTTCAAGGTCACGCGCGGTTGCGTGATGTTGATGCATGAAAACGGCGTTTGCCGCGAAAGTTATGAATGGCCCACTCCAATTTTTTCACAGATGGTTAGGAACATTGTGACGGACATAATATGTAAAAATTAGCCAAATCGAAGGTGATGTGTTTTTTGCTATTTAAATTTTTCTGTTTTAATTCAAGGTCAAAAGCATTTCAAGGTCACTTCAATTTAATTTTATAATTAAAAATCAAAGCCTTATCAATTGCCTATAAGACCCTGTTAATATCATTTTGATACCAGAGGCCTGTTTCACTAAAAACTTGCGATTACAAGTGTTTGAACTTTACAATTCATAAGTATTTTTGCAAACTATGTAAAATTGGATTTCACTAAACTTCATCACCAGCGGCACCTCCGATAAAAAGAGTTGGTAAATAAACTTGTAAACAGTAAAATTGTTTTTAATCAAGAACTATAACATGTTACAGATATTGCTTCTTTTTATCAAACTATGTCTAGTATTCATGTCAGAAATTGCAGGAATAAATTAAAAATAATGATGCTGTTTCTGAATGGTATAAATGATAGATCACGATATCTTATTATTGAAAGAAAATAACACGTAAAACATTTGATAGCAGAAGACTGTTGAATGCAATTATGGCGCGCGAATGACAAAACATGACGATATTTATTTATTGCTCGTAGCTGGTTCGTAGGGAATGTGCTAAGTGAAAAAGAGCATATAATGACTCAGCATATCATATTTGTTTTAAATAATTGATTGCTTTGCATCATTGCACAAAAAGTAATAAAATTTCAAACGTAAGGGCCACTGTAATTTCGGGTTTGTAAGTACAACGTTTTCTTTCAAGTTTTTGGTCTTCGTGAAACAGAAAGTTTGCGATTTCGATGTTTCTTACAAACTTTTTTCTTGTAAAAAAGTTGGTAAATTTTAAACTCAAAATTCATGCCCGAAGGTTTCGTGAAATCCAAATTTCAATTGTTGGTAATTATTTCTTTTAAACTCAAGTTTTTTCTTTGTAATTACACACTTTATTTGTTAGTGAAACAGGCCTCAGAAAAGGAACCAGAGTTATAGCCATTTAAAAAATTGATGTGTGGCATTTTTCGCTATATTCGATGACCTATATCTCAGCGATACGTTATCAAATTTCGAAAATATTATACGTAACTCAGTTTTGAACCATGCCCAGTCTGCCTACAAATTTTCAGAAAAATCGAAGGGGATGACGGATTTCGGTGTTTGATTTGACGTGGAATGCCCCAGCCGAGTCGGGGCAGCGTGCGCTGACCCAAGCCGGGGCCGCAGCTTTGCACACAGCCGCTATTTGAGTTCGGAAGTGGCCAAAATGCGATAACTCGTTAACCAGTTGACATTTTGCCAAGGAATTTTTATTGTATGTGAAGTCAACCGTAAGGTCACATATGGGAACGTATGAGCATCCATGCTGATACATCATTGCCGTAAAAAAATATTTTTGCTTGTAATCCGCGGATGATGGGTATATCCCATAACGTGGGTGACTCGGGAGGGGATTCTGCATAGCTTCCCTGCTGTCTTCGAAACTACTCGTTCAATACTAAAAGTTCAAACGGCTTCTGATAGGAATAGCTGATAAACGAAACGTAACTTTGTCACAAAAGGTCATGGAAAGGTCATGGGTCACAAAAGGTCATGGAAAGGGTCATGGGAGGAAATGTATACATTTTTAAGGTCATGCGACACATCTTTAATGGTCCATTTCGGCAAAAGCATCTCCAAATGATGTCATCTGGGTCGTCCGATTCGAAACTATTTCCATTCGACAAATGAAGGTCAGGTCACGGCGAGGTCAAAAAGGTCAAATTTTGAAGTTGAGCATTATCAACAAAAAAGATGTGCATCGGATGCAATTTGAGCTCTGGAACACGATGATGCTATTCATTTTGGTTTTCGATGTCAAGAACGTACTGAAATTGCCTTTGCAATATCGAAAATTGTGATTAACTGACTACGGTAAAATGCAAAAGCCAATAACATTGCCATTTCTGAAGATATCTGATTGAAACTTTCCAAAAGCAATGCAAATGTTACATACAAAAGCCAATGACGTTCATTCTGGTCGATGGCTGCTCCCCAAAACTCTGAATGTTATCAACCATATCGGACATTCTTACGATATTCTGTTGGCTGGATGTCTTTTTGCTTTATTGAATTTGATCAGACTACATTCTGTTAAGACGACGTACATTTATTGGTCACCAGAAGGTATACCCACAAGTCATTCGACAATCGACAACCAACAAATGCAATCGACACGAGCGTCGAGCACCCCTCAGCACAAGCAACTGCCGGGGGCGATTAGACGGACCGCGCTCCTCTCTCGCAGCTGATTGGTCAGCTGCCGAACCGTTACGGACGTCAGCTGCACGGCCGCCGCCCGGCCGACCTGACCGGGGTCGGCCGGGCGGCGACCTAGCGTCACTAGAACTGCAATAACTTTTGCCGGCAGTGTGATGCCGACCTAATTTTTGCAGCAAATGAATCGCAATTGTACGGTATATGTTATGGACGTTGCCTCGATGTGAAGCACGCTGTGCGTTTTTTGGTAGGCCTATGTAAATATTTAAATCCTCAAGCCCTTCTGCTTTGTGCAAGTGTGCAACAATTAGCTTATAATAATTGATTGGGAAGTTTTTTAGATGCACTTTTGTTACCAATGGATTCCGCACATTTTCCCCTTTCAGCTGATATCTTACTTGCGCATTTTCAAGCAAAGAATATGACAGGAGACTCGTCAACATTTACATGAAAATCGCAGCACAAGTTCGGTCTCACGGAGCAAAACAAAACGGTGTTCTTTGGGAGCCCACCAATCTGTACCAGAATGAGTAATATTTTTTCTGGATGATATTTTATACAGTCTGATCAATTTACGACCAGAAAATGTGAGAAAATCACGCTTTAAAATTTGTCGAAAATTAGGGTATTGGCCACTTCTGAACCTGATAGCGGCTGTGTGCTTTGGGCGCGGTCTACCGCATCCCCGCGGGCAGCCCCGGGCTATCACATGACACCGGGAGGACGCGCGGCTCCGGCTTGGGTCAGCGCACGCTGCCCCGACTCGGCTACCTCACGTTACCGGGGCCCTGGCTTTGGGCGCGGTCTACCGCACCACCTAACAGGCGTGTTCGAAACCGCAGGAGCTGATGATGAACGGGTTTATCGAAACTTGATTGGATGAGCATATCGGTAATAGCGATTTCAGTGTGTGCATTTATTGTTCATAGTGGTGTGAAATGTGGTTGGGGTACGACCGACAACCCGTCCGCGTCGGGGCGAATTTCGCACTGGGGTACTCAAAATTTGAAGAATTTAAGACGTTTCCATGAGTTTTGAAGGTATGGATAAGTTCTAAAAATCCGGTTCTCCTTATCTGGGCCATTAACTCCATACGGTCCAGGAAAGCTGGCACACTACCTTTAACCCACGAGCCGCTGGGGGGGCATCAAGTTGCCCCCCCTTTACGTTTTGTGAAATATCTCCGAAACCTGATGAGCTACGAACGTGAAACTTGGCATAGCTTCAAATGAATACCTAGGCAATGTTTGAGGAAAGTTTGGTGGTTGTAACACCTAAGATGACGTCACAGTGACGTCATAAAGTTTTGTCGTTTTCCGATATGGACCGTTTCTTACAACGCTGAGCATGAAACTCAACTGTAAATGAACTAGATAGCACCCGCTGTCATCCTAAAACATCTAACTACACTTCCATCTAGTTTCTGACCAATAATCGACCCTTTATATTCGGTCCCATATATCTGATGTATCGTGAGGAATATGAGAGTCGCAAATCTATAATTCCACTTATGACGTCACTGTGACGTCATTTCAAATGGGATCGACACCAAATTTGGACACAACCTCGGCTAGGTATTCAGAAAGATGTGTGCAAAGTTTCGCTTCTCTATCTCTTCGCGTTGCGACGATATCGTCGCAGAAGTAAAGGGGGGGGCAACTATATGCCCCCCCAGCGGCCGGCGGGTGGCGCGGAGGCCCAGCGGCCACCGGGTTAATGCCCGTACCTCCGCGAACAAATGTCAAGAATAGTCAACATCTGAGATATACGAGACATTTCCGACCGACAGTATCAGTTGTCTATATGTATAGTCCCACCCTCACAGTTGCATACCGTATATGATCGTCATCTCACCCTCACGGTATATGATCGTCATCTCCCTCACAGGTGCTAGGCATGATCGTGATCTCACTCACCGGTGCCATATATGATCTTTATCTCCCTCTCAGGTGCCGTATATGATCGCGATCTCCCTCACAGGTGCCGTATATGATCGTTATCTCCCTCACAGGTGCCGTATATGATCGTAATCTGCCTCTCAGCTGCCGTATATGATCGTAATCTCCCTCACAGGTGCCGTATATGATCGTCACCGACAGCCTGGATACCCGCCGTCGTCGGATCGACGGAGATCTTGTCACCGATCAGCTGGATGTGGCTCTTATGAAGGTGAGACTGCGAGCTCGAAACTGAGCTGGTGCGTGGTATGGTCACTGACCCATACCTACACTGTCTAGGTATTGTAGAGTGTATGTAGGCATGGACTCCGTCCGTGGGCTGGTGTGTGTTATGTGGAGGAGCGTATGACCTCTGGTAAAAAGTGAAAATGTGGAGAAAGTTTGTGCCTCAGTGATTTGTTCCGAGGATTATTCTTTTTTTCTTTGCAGCCATTTTAGAGGGTAGCTCGTAGCAAGACGTATTATCAATCCGCCACGAATACATAAGTAGGTATCTCGTTACCTGCACGTTCTGCAACTCCCTAAAAATCGCATCATGCTTCTGAGAGCCAACTACAGCTCACGCCACCCCGGTACGAAAAGGAGGTTACCTGCGCGCCATCAACAACGTCGCAGCTGAAACACACCAATGAAAGCCACAGCTGAAATCCACCTGCGCTGTCGTCTCGGGACAATCCTTTCAGCGCTCAGCGTACCACGCGGCTTTCAAACACACAACGGACAAAGGGACGGAGCGCCGCCGCCGCCGCCGCCGGGGGGCTAGGCTTCCGGCTGAAAACAGCGCGGGTTGCTGCGGCGGAGAGCTGCGCTTATATCCACCGCTGTTCGGTTTGTCTGTGTGTACGAACCGCCGCCACTCAGTCACTAATGGAGAGCTGTGTCAATACCAAGCCACGGCGCCGGTTTAAAGCGAACCTGTCGGAGACAGCCCGAAGGAACAAGGGAGAGGATGGGTGCAGTGGTTCCGGGCTGAAGAGAGAGAGAGAGAGAGAGAGAGAGAGAGAGAGAGAGAGAGAGAGAGAGAGAGAGGAGAGAGAGAGAGAGAGAGAGAGAGAGAGGGGTTTTTAGTTTTATTTCACTTAGTTTTATAACTGACTGTACTCACACTTAGTTATAAAAGTAAAACAGAGACGAAGAATTAAGTCTCGTTCAAGATTCCATGAGCCACACGCACTGGACGGCCTCCTACTGAAGTCGATCCCAGTTAGACAATCGCCGAGATGGACCGGACAGCTCCCCGTGGGGTGCGGACGCTGCACTCGACGCTCGGCCGCTGTCCGTCTGTCGCAACTCGCAACGGAGCGCCGCGCCGCCCCGACGCACGGTAGGCGATCGGGCCGGTCTAGCCTCCCGAAACCTCAAAGGCACTTTTTTCCGAAAATTGGAAAACAACGCATACTAGTCGACAGAAAATTCATCAAAGATTACGATTAGTGCATTTGCATGGCTCAGGAGACATTTTTTTCGTAGACAAAAGTATCGTTAAAAACAGCGTTCCGTAACACTTCATAAGGGGGATAATCACAGCCGATTTTTACGCTCTTTGAATACTTTGCGGAACGATGAAATTGCTAGGTGTTGAGCATCTATTTTGCATGGAAAGTGAGATTTAAATGTTTAGACGATTCCGCCATTGAAAGCAAGTAGACAAAATCAGTTTAAAATGTCTTATAATTAGGTTAACTTTTTGTATTTTTTTTTTCTACCACTGAACATTACGCTCACTGAATTAACCAAGCCCAGCAAAAAAATTTTACGAGGATGAACTGAATATAATGCTGTATCGCATGCACTAAGACTTTATCTATCAGGGGAGCCAGTGAAATTTGAAGCCACTTGCAGCCCTGGCATCCAGATACTTTTTTCTTCAAAGGGTTGGCCGTGGTTCGGTGCACTTGAGCACAAGTGGTAAATGCCCCAAAGGGTGTTTTCGCGATAGCTCAAAACGCCCAGGCAATAGAGAGCTGCAACTTGGTATACCTGACCTTTGATGCACGCTAGATCTTGTGACATCAACCGCACTTTCAAGTCAGGTCAGGTCACTGACCTATGACGTCATAAATGAACCTCTGCACGATCCTCAGATGTCGCAAACTTGCAACGCTCTCAGTGCCAGAGTAACTTTCACAGGGAGGTGAGACTTGCAGGACTTATTGTCCTTTAGAGGTCTTACAACTTTAATATCTCAGATTTTTCCTAAATGTCACATAAAGTCAGGCTGGTCACGTGACCTCACCTATAAGTCAATGGGGAAATATGGAAACTGTTATTTTGGCGCCAGGAATGATATTCAATTGTCTCAAGTACATGGAATCGTTACTTCATGCACTCCTTGCAAGATCTGATGCTGCATTTTTGCATTGTTGACCTTGCATGACGTCATTTATGACGTCACTAGGGTCATACGAGTTTTTCGTCAATAACTCCCGATCAAATTGAGCTAGAGAGTCGACAAGGTCACCACTGGACTCCGCAAGACCTGCCGAATCGAATGATATGACATATGACCTCCTTCGAACAACTTCGTGATTTGATGACCTCTGACCTGACCTTCACTCGAGGTCAACACCTTACGGTGACCTCACCTGAACAAAAAGTATACCATTCGACGCGCCTGAGCAAGGTGAACACGACGATGTCAAAATCGTGGTTCCGCGGCCATTTTTTGCGAAATTATTTACCAAAAACCAAAACCGCTGCTTGGGTCACGTTATGAAATGGGGCCTTGCCGGGCGAGATTTACGCTGTTTCATGATATGTATAAATTGGAAGGGCATAATCGTTTGAATAAAAAGTTGGTTTGGAAGCAATTTTCTACGGAGGTACACACCATTTCAATGTCCTACCCAGCTCATATAGTCATAAATTTCGACCTACCATCAAAAGTATTCATGCGTTATTCGAGCGGCAATTAGGCAAATTGCAAGCTCCCCACAGAGCACAAATCCTAAAAGAGATAGTCCTTATTTAAAACATATGCTCATTGGAAATTCAAGAAGGTTGCTCCTAAATATTGTGGTTCTAGCTTCAAAAACATGGATGTTATGAATGCCGATAGGTTTCGCGAGGCTACACCGGCCGGATCGCCCACTGTGCGACGGTGACCCTGCCCTCCGCGTGGACCGGGTCGGGTCACTGGATGTCTGACCCAGTGTAGCGCACCGCAGCCGCTGACGCTAGATGGTCGAGGTACAGGTCTCGCGAGATTAAGCGGTAGGTTTTGCACTTTTACATTTCCGGTTATATCTCAGAAACTAATCGATCTACGATGAAGCCATTTTACACGATCATGGCCGGCTTGTTACCCAACAAGTCGATCGCATCTTCAACACTTAAAAGCTTAAGACGACGAAGATATAGCCTAAAGTACACTAAATTTTCTAGGTGCAAAACCTACCGCTAAAACCCGCGAGACCTGTACCTAACCGGGTCGCTGCCCTGTCAGCGATGTGCTGACATGGTTCTGAGTTGTCGTCGCCGGTCGTCTTTCGCCGCTGGATGGACGCCGCATTCATACTGTTGGAGTGATATCACATTCACACTGTAGTGGAGTGACGTCACGGCGTTGCACGGTACTGGATTGACGTCATATTTCTATTGTGCTTGAGTAACGTCATGCTGTGCTGAAATGACGTTATGGTCCCCTACTATGTTGATCTGACGTTGCAGAATATCAGTCCTACTGTGTTGAAGTGACGTTGCTGACGAACTCTCGTCGTCGGACTGACGTCACCGGACTGACGCTTCCGAACTTTCACCACCAAATTGCGGAACTGACTATCAGTTCCACCAAACCACTGTCAGTGTGGTAACGTCAGTACGGAGCTGACGCCACCAGGCTGACACCGTCTCGGTTCAATCTGGCCAAGTGGCGTGGCATCCGGCGCCGGAAGCTGGCACCGTCCTCCGGGGCCGACCATCGGACGCTGTGGCGACGGGAGATTGATGGTTTGGAGTGGCTCTCGGTCGCTGGCACTCCCCGGGGAGTTGGCCAACGACAGCCTCGGAGACAAGGCCGTGAACGAGACGGGGCCCGAAGACTGGCCATAGGGGACGGAGTTTGTGACGATGGGATTGGGATACTTTGGGGTCTTCGCAGGATGTTGTTGATAGGAAAATATTCATTCAACGCATAACATTATTTGATAACAATCGTTGTGAGTACAGAGGTGGTCATGTGACGTCTGTGTGGATTGTCTGTGTCATGTAGAGCACTTTCTGGTAGTTGCTGGGCATTTTCTGTAATTATTTGTCATTGTTGTTCGCACTGATCGCTGTACTCGACGCGTCCACTGGGACGGTCCTCTGTCACAGAGCACCTTCCTCCCTCACTGTGTGATGTGTATTTTGTGTATCTTTCTCTGCGCAGGAGATGGACGTCATAAAGCGCGCCCGTGACTTGCTGGAGGACACGTCAGTCACCGCCGACCGGGTGCTGGCCGCCGACCGGCGCTGTAAGGAGGCACTGGAGCATGACTGGAGCGACAAGTACCAGGCGTCGCGCATCGACAGCGCGGCAGGAGAGCTGACGCCCAGCTCGACCAACATCAAACCGTACCCGGGCGTGCGCGCCTTCCACCCAGGGTGAGTGAAAGGCTTAGGCACCAGCCCGCGGTTAGTGACCTAACGCAGTGGGTTAGTGACCTCCCAATGACCCTGGTCAATGGTCTCCTACCGCCGCTGGTCAATGAATTCTGTCGCCTTGAATCAGAGACTATCAGTCGATATCTCTATGTATAACCCTGGGTCAGCGGCCTGATGAGGGAAGTGATCTGCGCTGCGTTCCCAGCGGGACTTACCGCAGCGGGAAATCTGTAAAACATGTGGAGGCCTTTGCTCATTAGGGTAAATTACCGATGGCCGTCAGAGCCAAGCTATACCGACCTTCAAGGGCACATGAATAGTAGGATCTCCGACTGTAATTTTTTACATTATTTCTTTATGGTGTAAATATTGACACCATTATCATATCGATTTTATAAAAAAGATAATTAATTAATCGTTTGTAGTAGCTCAAACTTCAAAGGCCAATGAATCTAACCTTTCATAGTGATGAGTTATCGCGGTCTCGTACTTTTTCAATATTTCTGGAAAACAGCAAATGAAAATAAATAAGGTTTCACTGGTGCGGCTTTGATGCATGACATCAGGCTACCATGATCAGAAGTATGCGCTTCAGAAGAAATATGACCTCGGGACCCTTCGCGGGTCCGCTGGAGTGTGCTGTCTGAAGCCACTGATTGACCGGGGACTTGGAATCGATGGACGTCGGCGTCGTCTCGTACGATGCAGTCCATTTGTTTGCTGCAAGCTGTTGTGAGCTCCAGGGCTCAGCTGGTATCGAACCAGTGGGCGCTATTCTGTCTGGAGTTAACCCGCGAGTTGCTGGGGGGGGGGGGGGGCGTTAAACGCCCCCACTTTTTTCGCCGGGCCATAGCATAAAAACGGCGCGCCGCAGGTGCGCCAAACTTTGGGTACCTGTAGGGAATTGATTGAAGTTTATTGTGACAAAGTTTTCGACCAAAAACGGCATATGTTCAAAATATCATATAAAATCACAGAATAGACATACAGACATGCCGTAAACGCCATTAGACTGCCAATACCTTGAACAATTAAATGGCTATCTTCAATTATTGATTATCGTTCCGCATTTTCCAAAATCTTGAACTGAATCTAGGCAATTTCTCGTGACTAACTAGGTACTTCACGACCATGATACATGCATTTCTTAAATTGAAATTTTTTAGCCAAACACGTACACATATGATAAAATGAATGTCACCATCGTGATCTACGCCCCAAATTACCCATAAAACATGTGTCACAGGCTGCGAATATCAGTTTTGATTTTCGGGGATATGTGCCTACCCGATTGACCTGACCTTGACCCTGACCTATGCTTGACTGACCCCTACATGGAGCTGACACTCTTGTAGGCCTTATATGATGGATTGTGCACCGTTTTGACAGAGTTTATGACGAGAGGCGCCCATTGCGAAGTCCTGAAGTCCATGCTACTGAAAGCCTGATTTCAGGTGTTTGACCTGACCTTGACCCGACCTGTGACCTCAAAATTCAACTTTAAGTACTCATCTGAAGCGTCTCGTCGCGTTCTTTCGTTTGCCGCCTCGTGCGTTTCGCTGCGCCTATTGGTTCTCGAGTTATCGGCTGGGGGCGTTTAACGCCCCCCCCCCCCCCAGCAAACGGTGGGTGGCGAAATACCCCAGCAACTGCCGGGTTAACAACGTCAGTGTGCTGACGGTGCCCTGACGTCAGCCCAGGGACTGGTGAACTATGACGGCGAGTTTGTGTGTGTTTTCGCACACCGTCAGCACAGTCTGACGGTGTGCTGACGTCAGCTCAGGGGCAGGTGATTTCAGTCCAGTGTGATGTAACGTCACAGAGTGTCAGTCCAGCGTGACGCATCGTCACGGGTTTCCCGTGAAATGTAGTTTCTGCCCCATTTGTTGAAGTTGGCCTAAAAAAAGGTTAAGTCGTGTGTTGTCCCGCCGGGATGTCCCACCGTGTTGGAAGCTCGGGTGAGACAGGTCACAGATGCGTCTGTTTGCCCAATTTTATCCAGCCTGTCAACTTCTAGTCGAGCTGTCGGCCGATAGCAATCTCAGTCCAATAACAATTGAATTCCAGTCGAATCTAAGTGTGATTCCAGTTCCATTCCAGCTCCGATCGTTGTTGACCGAGGGGGCATGTCCTCCGCTTGGCCGCTGTTCCATCCCTCACGGTGCCTATGACCGCCGCCAGGCTGGTGCCACCGTCTGTCTCAACAGATTCCGATTATCGCCGCTCAGCGCTCGCCGCTCGGCGGTCGGCTCGCTGACGACCCTCAGCTCATGTGACGAGCCGTCAGCCCTCCTCAGCCCCTGGGCAAAGTTTTGCGATAGCCCGCTCAGGCCGGACACGAGCCGTGAAGTTGTCGGCTTCTCAACCCGGCCCACTGGCTGCATGACTGGCTCCGAGCCCGGCGGCGGATGGAAGATGGCCCGCGGGACCGGCGGCCAGACTCCCGGGAGATCGGCACAAGTTGTGGACAGGCCACGGAGGTGTTTGCTCTATGCTGAGCTAGGTCCCGGCGCGGAGGTGGACACTGAGGCCAGACGGGTTGGACCAGACGGCTGACGAGCTTAGCAAGCTTCTTGGAGAATACTATTTTGCCTTGATGCTGCTGTTCGCGGGATGCGCTGTTCATATGGATGACTGATGACGGAGATACAGGAGGTGTGGGTGCTGTCAAATTCGATCGGAGAGGGAGTAGGTGAGGTGGACTAGAAAAGCCTTGGATGGCATCTGGCTGGCATTTGAAGCTCTGTTCTGTCTTGCGTTTGCCAGATTTAGTAGTAAGCACTTATAACTTGGCGTTTTTTGGTAAGATGAACAATTGGTCTCATAAGTTCAGATATACATCCCGATGGACTAGGTCCGTTCTCTGGAAAGCCCTTGGGCCCATCCGCCTGCGGAGTTGCGCTCCGTTCATCACGATTGGATCTTGCCGCCGGCTTACTCGGCGCGGTGCGCCGGAGAATCGCGATTGGATGGTTTCTGGGGACGCTATGAGGCTGCCTTCAGTGGCCGCCGCTACCGTTCAAAGACCAAATCTGAAGACTGGATTGCGGTAAAACAGATAATTCGCCGCCGCTAACTGCCGTCTATAGCGTAGATCCGCTAAAATGTTGCGAGGCAATTTTTCAAAGGTTTCATCTCTCTCTGCGCCTGATTAAACATGTGAGGAATTTGGGAAGCCGGAAACACTCTCTGAAAATATCATAAAGCCCTACTAACGCGATATTGGACTGGATTCTAGGAATAGTGTGCTAAACTTGCACATCCGTGTCCATCACAATATCAACATTGCGCTTAGCAACATACCTATACTTATGAGAAATACTCTGAACAAGCAATAATACCCGTTGCCATTGCGTAAGCTACCGGACCTCATTCGCTGTCATTTACCATCGTTTTGATGTCGTTTCGTTGACATCTGATCGGGGGCTCAGCCATCTGCTAACAGCCCCGTGTCAATAGCCCCCCCCCCCCTCCTCCCCCGTCTCCCGTCGGCCTCGGATTGTCCGGGGGTAATGACCCGCCTCCCCGGCCCCCGGGCTCTAAGGAGGTCAATCAGGGACACAACGCCGCCGACGAGAGACCCCCCTCCCTCCCCTCCCCTCCCTGCCGTCACTGCCTGCTTATTTCGGGAGGTGAGCGCGATGTTGTGAAACGACATACTGCGCTGTAGTTGGCAGGGTCACCAAGGCTGATAACAATACTGGTGCTCGGTGCTGCGTCGCTCTCTGTTTTGCCCGCTTTCCGTTTGTTTGTTCGTTGTTTGCTCAGAGTGTCGCCCACACCATGTCTCGGCTGAAGACTGATTGAAAATGCCGCATTGATCCACTGGTTCCGGCCGAGTCGCCTTTACTACCCCCCCCCCCCTCACCGTCTGGGGGAGGAGGGGGGGGGGACGTTCAGCGTCTCCGGTTCGAGGGGGGGGGGGGCTTCTGCAGCTGCTAATGCTACCGACACCCGGTGCCACAGGCGCGTAACGGCTGGCGATGGCTGGCATCATCGTAAATAATGTTGGAGTCTTATGAGGACATACATATTAGCACTGATGACTGACATGACATTAGGCATCATCTCTGCCTGTCATATCATTAGGTAAGTAGCCACTTCTATGTTCAAGGATCTACCATTAGGTGCAAAGAGGCTCGCAAAAACACACATTGAAGCTTGGAGATCGCATCTGCAGTTGCCGAATATTCGGCAGTTCTGATCTATCTTCCGTCAGGTAGGACGAGCCCGGTTCACTCTTCAACGCGATTTTGACGGCACTGCGTGTCCCACCTAGACCTGTGAGACTCCGCAGCGGCGAGGCTCCTGGCCACTGCACTGATGGGATAAGCCGGCAGGTCATTTACCCTAATCCCCCGCGAAAGCTGCGCCTGAGTCGGTGCCTCAAGGATATTTTGGATGGCACGAGCCACAAAATGGGACGGAAATGTGTAGGGTGAAGAGCTGAGAATTTTCAGTTGTGTGCTGGAATGTAAATGTACAGCCCACCGCTAAAGTAATGTAGGGTTTTACCAATCTCAACGGTTGGCTTTGACTGGCGATTGTTTAATGCGGAGTGATCGAAAAGAAGATGTCTAATAGCTAAAGTTGCAGCTGCAAGGGTGACGAATGACGATACATAAAAGCTACATTAAAAGTTTCATTATAGTCTGGCTAATCGTTCCTAAGCTTCAGAAGCAGAACATACCCATGACTGAAACCGCACATTACTTCTGCTGTGGACTGTAAGTACCTGGATGGAGAGCCCTGCAGTAAATGATTTCGATAGCGTTTTTGTCACACACCTGGGACCTGGGTATATATCTTTACCCTGAACTTCGTAATTTCGATAGGTGCTTGTTGAAAACTGGAATATTTTGAAGAGCGTTGTTACTAAGCTGCGCATAATTAAATAAAAAGAATCAAGAAATAATAAATTTCTTTTTCCAGACCTTTTAAACGAGCAATGATGGTGTAAGTGTTTTTGTTTGCGTCAGTTTTACTATTAATGTGAATGCATATCAAATGCGGTCTGCAGTCACTATTGCTGAGAGGGCGGGGGGGGGGGGCAGTTTTCATGTTGAGACTTATTACTTGGTCACCAGCTGGTACGTGTACCTATACGGCATTCCTTGTTGCACGATATCTCATGTCGCACGGCAGGCATGTGTAGCATGCACTTACAAGTCATGTGTCGTCTACGGAATGGCTGGCTGTTTTCCTCGAGTCGTAGCTGGGCTCTCATCCCATAAAATCCAAAGATGAAACTGGATGAAAAGGAGAAAACGTGGAGCAGCGATGGCAATTTTCATTCTTATTCCGTTAGCGGATTAGCTCAGTTTCGTATTTGCTCGTTTCTAAAACAATGTGTAGATAGCCTGTTTTATAATGCATAAATCCGTAATATAATTTCAATGGATGCATTTTCACCGGATGATGCAGTGCGCTTAGTGGCTGAGCTGCGGTCGGCGGCTGACTGCAGACGGGCCGGACCGGAGCCGAAGTTTCCGGTTTCGTCTCTCAGCACGCGGTCTGTCTGACTGGCCGCGGGGGTCCATTGGGTGTCCACACTGAAAACAATTTCACCCAAAACTGGCGAGTAAACCGGTGTCTCGCGGGTACCCCTATCCGCAACCATTTTTAACCACCCTCCCAGGAGTCAATTAAGGACATAACACTTTTGCAATTCACTCTGGAGAGTAGTAACCCTCCACGACTATTCGCGCACCAGTGGCTCGCGACCCCTCCATCGAAAGGTATTCATCGACGCCTACCTGGCAGCAGCGCCCCACAAACCCCTAGGAGATGGGATAACCCTCCACGCCTACCCTTCGCCGACCAAGTCACGAGGGCCAAAAAAACTCCCACGCTTGACCATATTTGCGGGAAAATATCTATATTATGGCAATCTGACACCTAGAAAACATCGATGAGAAAGTTTCACATCGGTGGGAAAGGTCAAATCGAATTCCCATAGAAATTTCGACATGACTCAGCCACCGGCAGTCATGCAGACCGCCCGAAATCAAGGAGATGTGTCGCCGATTGATTGATTGATTTTTGATTTTTGGGCATTTCGGCCATACTGACCATTTCATGCCCTTGTTGTCTTATTCTATACTAAACTGTGGATTTTTTATAGTCTTGTGAAAAGATCTGTGTTTCGAAGAAAATGGAATAAAAGATCTTGCAAACCGTCTTCTGAGTCTCCAAGAATTGTAGCCAATGTGAATGGTAAACCGTGCCTGTTGCAATGGTTCCGGAGTTGGTGCCTTTCCCTTTCGTATTTTGGACACTGGATGATTATGTGTTCGACTGTAACCGGGGTTCGGCATACATTGCATGTTGGTTGAGCATCTTGTTTGTAAATGTAACTGTGTGTGTACCAAGTATGTCCCAAGCGGAGCCGAGCTAATACCTTTTCTTCTTCCCTATTGTTTCTGTTTGAACTCTGCCATTCAGTAATATCTTTTTTAATACGACGAAGTTGCGTTGCTCGAGTTACCTCCAACCATTGTTTTCTCCAAAGACGAAGTGTTTTTTGTCTAAGAATTGTTTTAATGCTTTGATATTCAATTGGAATATTTGTGATATGAGTAAGTGCTAGTGCATTTCTGGCGTATTTGTCGGCTTGGACATTGCCATGTATGCCGCTGTGCCCAGGGATCCAAATAAACTTGATTTGTACACCATTCGTTGATAATGTTTGATGTAAGTTATATATGTGTATGTGCAATGGCGATGACGGATGCTTACTTTGTAAAGATTGAATAACCGATCGGGAGTCGGTGCATATTACTACTTTGTTCCATTGTTTGTTTTGTGTGAGTTTCAGTGCTTCAAGCACCGCGTGCTGTTCTGCGGTGAATATACTTGTTTCGTTTTGTAAGCGGATTTGAGATACTATTTGTTCATCACCATTGTAGAAAATTGCATTGGACGTGCGATGACCACTTTTCGAACCATCTGTGTAGATGAAGTGGAAGTCCTGGAATTGCTCACGTACTTGGTAAAATTGTTGCTGTACTTCTTCTACTGTCATATGTTTTTTCGAGCAATCAAAAAGGAATAAAACTTCCCTGTCTTTTCTACGCCATGGTACTATGTTAAGCTTCGGAAGTGGTAAAATGTTTGGTTGGATGTAGTTTAAGTCAGTAGAAAATTTTCTAGCTCGAGAAGCAATCGTGAGGCCGGATCTTCTCTCTGCCGGACCTAAGTAATTGTGATGTATGAAGGGTAACACACGAAGAGATGGGTGTGTGCTGTGATATGGATGATATGAAAGTTTTGCTATAAAGCGTAATGATTGTTCCATTCTTCGAATTTGCAGGGGAGGTACGACCGCTTCAACCTGAAGAGATGGAATTGGAGTGGTCTTCATGGCGCCAATGGCGATACGAATAAAGGTGTTCTGTATGGTGTCTAATTTTTTAAGTGTATTTTCACTGGCCCCTGAATAAATAACTCCTCCATATTCTATGATGGGCAAAACTATGGCCTTGTACAACCGAAGCATGGTTTTCCTATCCGCTCCAAACTCCGTGCCTGCTATGCACCTGAATAAATTCAGACGCTTGGAGCATTTGGCTTTAACATGTTGTACGTGTTTTACCATGCTAAGTCGAGAATCCAAAACTATTCCAAGGAACTTAAATGAAGCTACACGTGGAATAATGTTGCCAGAAAGCCGAAGATGGGATGTATCACGCATATGAGTATTTTTCGTAAATGTCATGACAGCTGATTTGGCTGGTGAGAAAACGAAACCATTTTTTCGAGACCATCCATCTATGTTATTCAAAGCTATCTGTAATCTAGGAATGGAGTGTTCAGAGTCAGAATCTGTACACCAGATAGCACAATCGTCTGCGAATAAAGAGTAGCTAATACCTTGAGGCACTGTGTCGAAGAGATCGTTAATCATTATATTAAACAAATTGGAGACAAACAGCTTCCTTGCGGCAAACCATTTTCAAGTGAATAGATATTGGAGTGCAGGGAGCGACACCGTAATCGAAAGTGGCGCATACCAGAAAGAAATCCTACTAGATAATGAGCCAGGTGTCCTCGTAAGCCAAGACGATGTAGTTTCCAAATCAGTGCAGGTCTATATACCATGTCATATGCTCTGGATATGTCTAAAATACTGCAGTTGTGTGTCTTTTGTGTTTAAATGCCTTCCTGATGTCTGTTTCTAATCGTACAATATGGTCGTATGTGGAATGATTTTTTCGAAAACCACTCTGAAATTTTGAAAGTAAATTATTTGTCTCTAAAAACCATTCAAGTCTTTTACCCACCATCCGTTCAAATATTTTTCCGAAACAGCTAGTCAACGATATCGGACGATAATTCTCGGGATTTCTTTTATCTTTCCCAGGTTTTGGCAAAGGGATAACATTTGCCGATCGCCAGTCTTCTGGAAAAATACATCTTGTCCACAACTCGTTCAAAGTAAATAGCATGAAATTCAAAGTGTTGTCGGGTAAGTGTCGGAAGAAAGAGTAGTGTAGCTTATCTGGCCCTATTGATGTGTTTCCGGTGGAGGAGATCGCATCAAGTAGTTCCGATAAGGAGAAAGCGTCGTTATAAGTTTCTGTGTTGTTGGACCTAAATGCATTCGGAGGTAGAGTAGACGTTCTTCTGAATTCTTCAATAAATCCCGCTCTATAATTCGTGGTCGAACTGTAGCGAGAAAATGTCTCTGCTATTGTATTTACTACTTGTTGTGGGTCCGTAATGGTTGCATTATTTATGTGAAGTATTGGAAGGCTGGAAAATGTCCGTTTCCCGGAAAGCGATCGGACCAGTGACCATATTTTGCTAAGTGGCGTCTGTGTGTTGAATTGTGATAAAAGGATCGCCAAGATGCCTTTTTTGCTTCTCTGATGATTCTTCTGCATTTTGCTCTTTCTCTGTTACGTAAAATTAAACTTTCCTCGTCGCGGAGCCGCAGGTATCTTCGAAAAGCCCTTTTCCGTTTGGCCAACGCCCTAGCTACTTCCGAAGACCACCATGGAACTCGTTTCCTTCCTGGTGGCGTCGTGATTGGAATCGAGTTGTTTGCGGCTGACAAAATTGTGTTTGTTAAAAAGGTGATCCCTTGTTCTGGAGAATGAAACTGTTCGTGGTCAACCGCACAAAACTCTTGAAACTTAGCCCAGTCTGCCTTCTTCAAATTCCACCGAGGAATAAAAGCGGAAGTAGCATCGTCATCAGATCGGAAAGTTGTACAAAGCTTGATTAGATAGTGATCACTGTGGTGAACATCTGTATCCACTATCCAATCAAAAAGGGCAGCGATTTGTGGAGAACATATCGAAAGATCGATTGCAGATTCACTGTTGTGTGCTAAAGAAAAATGTGTGTTTTCTCCTGTGTTAAGGAGAACCAGGTGATTCGTGTCGAGAAAGCGTTCAACTATTTCACCGCGATCATCGGGTACTCTAATGTTACGGCCCCACATCGGACTGTGGGCATTAAAGTCTCCGAGTAAGAGAAATGGATGTCGGAACTGTGCTATTAGACGGTTGAGATTTCTTTCAAGTGTGTGGTTATCTGTGTTCGGAGGAATGTAGATGGAGCAAATGTCTAAATTCCGTCCGTGCAAACGGATAGTGCAAGCCACCGCTTGCAATGGAGTGTTGAGCGTTATCAAATCATGTACGTAGTCATTGCTGATGTATAAAGCGGAGCCGCCGTGGCGCCGCTCTCCTTCAGTCTCATCGTATCGATATAACGAATAGTTGAACAGCGAAAAGTTATATGGATCGGTTGGAAGTAACCATGTTTCTTGTAGCGCTATTACTATGGGTGCTAGTAAAAGAAAGATCATTTTGCTTTCGGCCCAGTTCGAAACTAGGCCTCTGCAGTTCCACTGGAGTATGCTGTTTATTGTTGTTCTAAGAGAGAGTACCTGTTTGTTACACCACGACGGGGCGAAGCCCAACTAGACGCACGGTTGTGGCCCATTGCTACTCGGATAGGTGGACGTGACGTGCGTGTGCCTGAGGCCTGTCTATCCTCTGATGGAGGCTGGGGGCGGGGTCCTTTCGTGCGCTGGACCCTCATCCATCCTGCAGTGGAGCGACCAGCTCCGGTGGAGGGCTTTGGCTGCTGACCGATCTCCTGTGAGACCTCGGGCTGTGAGTCGGGAGGGGAGGAAGGCATTGGGTCACCAAAAATGGTCTCGGTTGCGGCGTTGGTGTTCGTAGATGTGGTCGTAGAGGCAGTCAGGGGTTTCAGACACTGAAGAGGGGGGAGTGCTGAGATCGGGTCAGTCTGAGTACTGCATGAGGTGGTCTCTGTACGGGCGGCCTTGGCATAAGACCGACCAGGAGCCGGAGTGGCTGTTTCGGCTTCCACACGGCGACGAGCGTCGGGGTAGGAGCAGCCGGACTGAGCTTTGATCTCGCAGATGCGCTTTTCCTTCTTCCACGTGGGGCACTGAGAGGAAGAGACTGAATGTTCCGAGCTACCACAGCTGAGACAAGTAACTGGTTTGGTGCAAGCAGAGTCCGCATGAGGGGCTTCACCACACTTCTGACAGCGGGCAGCCTGACGGCAAGTGGCACTGCCGTGACCGAATCGCTGACACTTGAAACAGCGGAGCGGATTGGGAATGAAAACTCGGACGTCTTTCTTGAGCCAGCCGATGGCGATCTTCTCGGGCAGGGTGGTGGAGTCGAAAGTCAGAACGAGCAAACTAGTGTCCCGTCGCTGACCATCGCGGAAGGTAGTCAGCCGTCTGACGTGTGTTACTCCCTCTCCTCTCAGGTCTGACTGGATCTCATCCTCGGTCATGTGGCGGATCTCGGGGGCAAAAATCGTGCCTTTGCAAGAGTTGCGACTCTGGTGGAGAGAGATTGTCACCTGTTTGCCACAGAACATGGTTGTCTTCAGGAGTGCTTTTGTGTCCCTTCGGTTGTGAGTTTTGATCACGAGAGTGCCGTTAGCTGGAGCTTCGATATCGGGGCCATGCTGACCACAGATAGCAGCGATCTGCTTCTGAGGCCAAAAAACGTTGATCTTCCGGAAAGAGAAGTCACTATCGCTAGCCTTCACTACCAGATAAGAGCCGTCGAGAGCCAAGTACGGTTCGAGTGGAGAGCGATCGACAGAAGCACAGGCAGGTGCGTTGGCCAAGTTCGTGCGCGGGTCAGAGCTCCGGGAGTGGTCGGTGGACGGGCGAGGGTCATGGCTCCGGGCGAGGTCGGTAGACGAGCGAGGGTCAGAGTGCCGGGCGGGGTCAGAGGTCAGGTCAGCGGTCAGGGCGTGGTCAGTGGACGAGCGAGGGTCGGTACCGGGTAGATCAGTCGAAGGGTGGGTAGAGGAGGGAGGGTTGACGGTCGGGCGGGAGTCGGTGTCCATGGCAGGGGGAGGAGTCGGATTTAGAGGGGAGTCAGAGTCGGATTCGGAATAGGAGTCGGATAGCGGGCGCTGACGGCGCCGCTTCCCCATCGTGGGGCAACTGGATGCGGTTGTGGGCAGTGAGGGGGGTTAAGTTGGAACAAGTGGTAAAAGGTTGGATGTGAGGGGTGGGGACGCGCGTAGGAGAGCTCTCAAAACAAACCCGTGAAATGCCAACTGCCGAAGCAAGTTAACGATCACCTTAGCCTGTGTGTGTGTCGCCGCTGCTTTCGTGACCTATATAAGAATCTAAATGGTTTCACTAGGTAGTTTCGGAAGAAAAAGCGTTGCCAATCGTCCCGTGATGAATATTGCAGAGGTTTTAAACGTGCACCCTAACAATTGTACTTTCGCCCCCACTTGGAAACCGCCAAACAATATGCCAATATATCATTGGTTCAAAAAAAGTTGAAAAATTGTTGTAATTCAAAACTGTATGAGACAACGCCATCTAGTTGTAACAGTAGATCCAACTCCTTCAGGGCAGGTTATGTAAAGGTTCGCCATCCACGGATACGCGTTTACGATACCTCGAGTAGTTCCAACTCTTTCAGTGAGGGCTGTGTCAATGACTCGACACACGCGGGGACAATATCCGGTGCTGGGTAGCTACCTTACTGCAGACTGTGGGTGCAGTGCATATTTACGAGTAATAAGGCAGGCAAGTCTGCTTACCCTCTAGCTAGAATCTGGACATGGCGAGTTAATACACATATACCACCCGCAGAGCAACGCTTAATTGGCCAGCTTCGCGTGAAATTGTTTTCAGTGCAGTGGACCGCGGAGCTTTATTAGACCCGAGTGGCGCCGGGACGACCCCTGCCGAGAGTCTGCCCGGGAGGACGGCATGAACGGACGGGGCTCTCTGCGGCGGCCGCTGGAGTCGCTGGCCACTCTGTCTGAAAGGTCACTGAGCAGTCACTGTCACTGACCAGTGACCAGTGGTCAGTCACTGTCTGGATGGGTAATTGGTTTACACATGATAGTCATTTTCCGGACGGTGACTTTTCGTGTGACTCTCCAATGATGGATAACTGAAGCACCAACCATGCACTAGCGTAGCTTTCGATTGATCGGCGGCAATCGTACTCCAAACTTACGGTACAAGCCCTTCTGGCACTGCTGTTTACCTGTTTGTCAATTGTCGTAACGCATGCAATCTGGTCCTCATTTCGTATTAAATACTAACATTTACTCACAATATTGGATGATGCTGGCGGTAAAATTGCTACGGTTCTACGAAACTTAAGTAGCCCACACTTTGGGCTTTAAAATATCGGATAACAATTCCTTGTGGGAATTTGTAACCCAAGCATTCGCCTAAGCCCAACCTTAAACAAGCCCCTGTCCTCACGGCGACAACAAGGGCATACGACGCATCCAATAATCTGACCCTCTGTGTCGGATTCCGTTACAGTCTCTTTTTACGTGTTTGCTGTTGACAGATGACGTAAAGTATGGCCTGTCTGTATGCTTGTACTTATGCATAATAATATAATCGTCCGGTGTTTGTTTGTATGTATCATTAGCTCGCACCCGTATCATACGTGACGTCAACCCGTGTCTGTGTGTCTGTGTGACGTCACTCGTGTATGGCTGACGTCATCTAAATGCGTGTAGTAGTCAATGCTTGCGCAACCCGGATTTGCTCTCCCGAGTATAACCCGAGTATAATCAGTATCTGACATAGGTAACTCATATATTGCACTTTGCAGCCAGTCAACTCTGGAAGAGTGGCGGGAGTTCACCCAGCGGAACCAGGACAGAGCAGAGGAGCAGCGCTGCGAGTCTACTCGTCTCAGACACCTGATTGACCGCATCCTGCAAGAGGTCGGTACAGGCGGGGTGGGGGTGGGGGGACGGTACTGACACTGACGGGACTGGGAACGGTATGGTACACCGATGGGACTGGGTGGAATAGTACACTGACGAGACTGGGGGGGGGGGGGGGGCTGCAGGATGGTGAACGGAGCTCTATCAATGTAGTTGTGTCCATCCAACGGATGGGGATGCGAGATCGAGCTGGACCGATGGAGATCCCTATTGGACTGGTGGATTACTTGGGACGCTGAGAAAGGGAATCATTAATTCATTTTGGGTGTGTTCTAGGACTGATATTTTTCCATTAATTACGTTCAAAGCGCATTTCCATTTCGCTTTATTCGCTCTTTAGCTCTCACGCCTGGCCTGTCTGCTTCAACTGATTCTGTTTGTGCTCATTTGGTAGCTATAGCTGCTAAGTACAGCGCTTATCGCTCAGCAGAATTAAACCCTCGGACGAGAAATGTCAGTCCAGACCTGTCCCAACGCATCTCTCGGGCCTGCTCCCGCGTTATGAGGTGCAAATGAGGCTCAGTGGTGTTTATGCGTCCAGAAATGGGTTTTGTGACTTCTGGAGACCTGTAATTGAATCGCTATTCAGATGTAAAACTCGCCTGCGGCTCATCTAATTACTTAGTCGTGCATTTTGAAGTTGTTTACGCGGTCGTCTTAGCCTAACCGCTCCGAAATAAAATCGTCCGTTTAGTTTTAGCGCTGCAAGCACTTTCTATAGCAACAACATTATCTGTGTGCAAATTGGGACACTAAAAGGATGCAGGCTAAAGGCATAGCCGATGTAAGTAATGATTGTCCACTCAAAACTTCTGTTTATGATGAACAGAATGAATGAAAAGTGAAAAATATCGACTGGTTCTCGCAGCCAGCGTTGCAATACATGACCTTAGTCAATACTACCAATTTGAGATGTCAATCAGAAACGAGTTTGCGGTTTATACCAACATCAAACTTATGTGGTTGGTTTTCTGTTAGTCACTCTTCTCACACATATGAGCTGCACGGTGGAGAGGAGGGGAGGGAACCCTCCCCCCTGTGGTGGGGAGAACGATCCACTCGGTGCCCGGCCGTGCCCGGCCCGATAATACGCGCATCACACCCAGCACGGCCGGCACGTCTCGGTACGACCCGGCGGGCGGTAAAGGTCGGCGGGTACGTGTGACGCACGGCGCTCCGCCGTGGGGGGGGGGGGGGGTGAGCATATCCCACATACCTCGAGATCTGATTGGCTGCCATCATCGACTGCTCTGGAGCGATCAACTACTTAGGTGTGAAGTATCAACTAGAAATCGATATCAATCCATCCAACAATACAAATGGTTCAAGGCTTAGCACAAAGCAGCCTTCCAGTAGCCGGCTGGTAAGATAGAACAGCCTCTGTTTGCTCTCTAAGACACCCACTTTGTATAACTGCCAGGTCTTGGATGGATGAAGTTTCGCCGTACGCTGCGACGTTGAGCAGTTACGGCTGAGAATATATGTTCTGTAAGCCTCCCCTCTCTCGCCTCCCCGCCTTCTGCTGACTGCAATAAGTGGTATGCCAACGTGACGTCCTCTGTCGATAATAGCCAGCCGTACCTACCTCCCCCCCCCCCCAGCGCTCAGGTGGTCTGTACGGGCTCCGTCCTAGCGGCCCTTTATACAGCCATAAGTACGCCGCATATGTAGTAAATTCCCAGGCGGCGAGTCTTAGATCACAGGGCAGTGGCCCCGGCAAAGAGAGCGTGGTGCGTGCAGGATTTATCCTGTTTGAGAATAGCCGACATCTGAGACTGAATGCGTTATGGTAGCGGAGATTTAGATATGCGTTTACGCTGTTCCTTTAGCTCAAATGCACCTTTGTGTTCGATCATGTATTTGCATAAAATTCCACAGAGCAGCTACGACGGACTTTGAACATTCTGTCAGTTTCGATAAGGACTTTAGTTGTAAAATGTTCTTGGTTCGCCTAGTCGCCTTGAACTATGCTGCAAGTTTGTTTCATCACTCAGTACCGATACTCCGAAGCCATGAGCAGACCAATCCACAGAATGTAATAACTCCCACACGGGTGTCTGTTTGGAGACAGGTCGCGAGAAACGGGCCTGATTGTCCGACGCGCCGGCTGCCGTACTGACATAGTTGGTCGACTGTTGGCCTCTACCGTGACGGCACATGGGTGTGATTAAGGACGTCTCATGGCGATGGTCGTTCTCCTGCTATCGGCCGAGTGGGCAGACTCGGGCGTTCCTGTACATTTTGACCAAGGTTTTGTCGCACGGTGCAGGGCGGCAAGCCCTTCAAACCATTTTCAAACTGCTGATCTGTCGGAAGGCTTCGTCGCTGAAGTTGGTCCTCGGTGGTGCGAAGAAGTCGGTTCCAGTTCTGTGTGATGGGATAAGCTCGGTGCCGACTCTGTGTGATGGGCCGGTACCTTATATAACCTGTCCTCTAAAGGATCACATCTAAAGAGTGCGATGTTTGCTTGCTTACTGGCCCTGTCCTGCCCTGTCTTACCCTGTCTTACCGTCTGTCTGTCTGTCGTCTGTTCGTCCGTCCGTCCGTCCATCCGTCCGTCCGTCCATCCGCATTTCTGTACTTCCCCCGGCAATCTGACTTTCTATCTCTTTGTCTCTATGTCTCTACTCCTGCATGCATCTGCGTCCCGCTGTTTCACGGAGTTTTGTATATTTTCCGCAGGTTTCCCGGGACATGTTAGCGGCCAGCGACGAGACGGCCACGGCCACTGAGCGGCGCATTCAGGAGGTGATCGCCGCACTGCAGCGGCTCGAGACCGAGCTCAGAGAGGTGAGAGGGGGGCGGGGCGCGGGAAAAGGGTCACTGTCTACCTAAACATTAACCCGGTTTACATAGCATACTCGAGGGCAGCGCTTTTCGAGGAGCGCTGTGGCCCGAAGGTTTGGACTTTGAATTGTGAAAAACGCCCGCCCGCCGCAAAACGCAAACACCGCAAAACGCGCAAAACGCACGCCCGAAACGCCAACGCAAACGTCGCAAAAAATAAACAAACGCCCGCCCGCCGCAAACCGCAAATAAAAAAACGCAAAAACGCCGCAAAACAATAAAACCGCCCGCATCGCACGCCCGCTAACCGCCAACCGAAAACGCCTAAAAATCGCCCGCCCGCCGCCAAAGGCAAACACCGCAAAAAAAAACGAAAAAGCGGCCGCCAACCGCAAACAAATTTAACCCGCGCCCCACTGGGGTCTGTGTATAACACGCCCTACTGGGGGGGGGGGGGGCTATTCATAGCCCCCCTCCTAACTCCGAAACTACTGGGCCGATCATGAAAGTTCAAACGGCGTCTGATAGCCCCGGAAAAACTGTCGGGCGAAACCTAATTTCATTGACCTCGAGGTCACCGATGACGTCACAGGTCAGGTCAAAGTAAAAATTATTAGCACTTTGGCTTGTTCACATTTTGGGCTCTGACCGCCGTCTTACAAGTCAGATCAGGCTCATTTTTGGTTTCCACACTCGTGAACAGATGCTCTAGATACCTTGAGGGTACCAAACTTGTACTTTGATTTTCAGGTCAGGGTCAGGTCATCACAGGTCACGAAAATATTATATCATGCGTCGGTCACGTGACACATGTTTTATGGTCCAATTAGGCCATAGATTTCGAATTTGATGTCGTCTGTGTCATTCGAGGTCATTTTGAGTCGAATTTAGCTTAGGTCAGGTCACTTTCAGGTCAAAAAAGGTCAAATTTTGAAGTTAAAATTTTTCAACAAAAAAGGTGCCTATTGGATGCAGTTTGAGCTCAGGAACACGATGGTGCCATTCATATTGGTGTACGACGTCAAATACGTACTGAAAAATTGATTTGAAAAATTAAAATTGTGAATTTTTTGCAATAATGCGTATAACTTGGCCATTTTTGAAGATATTTAGCTAAAACTTGCTAGAGTTAGTCATAATCATGCGTTCTGTCACATATATTCCGGTTTTTTCGAAAAGTCAAAAACTTTTTGAAAAAAATGTAAAAATATAAATTTTGAATATCATTATATAAGATTTTCGAAATTTTCAAAATTTTGAAAATCCGAGATAGCAGTTTGATAGCGCGGTCAATTCTGAGTCCTTTCATGCAAAGAAATTGGATCTAGCTTAAAAACTGAGCTCTTGGGAGCGATTGCCGTGGTTCAATGTTATGCGTCGAAATCGGACGAACATGACGTCACTCTGACGTCATTTCCGGCCGACCTATGGTAGCTACGAAGTTCAAATTTTGACACAAGGTGTCAAATTGATGCAGCCGAAGGTACTGCAAGTTTGGCGTCGATCCGTCAAGCGGTTTGGAAGTTATTGCAGAAAAACGGGAGGGGGGGCTATAAATAGCCCCCCCCCCAGTGGGGCGCGGGTTAACACCGCAAACGACCAAAAAAAAAAAAAAAGAAAACCGCCCGCATCGCCCGCCCGTCCGCCCACCGCCAAAGACAAACACCGCAAAAAAAAAAACACAAAACGCCCGCCCGCCGCAAAACGTAAACATCGAAAACGTGCAAAACGCACGCCCGAAACGCCAACGCAAACGTCGAAAAAAATCGCCCGACCGCCGCAAACCACACAAAAAAAAAAACGCCGAACCGCCGAAAAAAACGCCCACATCGTACCGACGCTAACTGCTAGCCGAAAACGACTTAAAGTCGCCCCCCAGTCGCCAAACGCAAACACCGCGAATAAACGCCCGGCCGCAGCAAGATAATAATTTATCAACGACTGGCATACCGCTAGGATTCCAGAGATTCATCTTTTTGGTCATTTTCACATATCAAAAAGATTTCTGCAAAAATCTCCTAGATGGAAGCACCCAACTAAAAAACGGATGGCACGTCCGTGTTCCTCGCCCCCAACTTCCTTCAGGTCAATCGTCGATTCGTCATTTGGGTCACCTGACGCATTGACAACCGGCTGGGTGGACTAAACATTGCGCCAAGACACGTAGGTAATTGGCAAAGAGAATCCTCAGAATGGTGGATCCCAAAAGTTTGGAACTACCCCTTTGACCCACTGGACAACACCTTAAACAGTTGCCGACCAGATAACACCCATTGTTTGGTCACCCACACCATAGTCTGCGTCACGGGTGTGCCGAAATGACCAAAAGTCCAAATTTCCGGTGTGCAGGGTCATTTTCAACGGCACGTGGCACGTGGTTCTGGACTTTTCCGACCACTTTGCGACATACCAATGGGTAATGCACCGAATGGTGGTTGATCCGCATGGAAGAAAATGGGGGGTCGTTTGGATCGTTTTCGAGCAATCTGCCATGGAACGCATTTTTATTTTTGTTTTCCCCGTTGGCTTAACATGGGAATTTTCAAAGTCAAGTGGCACGTGCACCAGACTGTCCGCGGAGGCGAGACCCATACCAGAACGTAGATCACCTGGCCCACTAGAAATCCTGAAAAAATCAGAATTTTTGGAGCAGCCGTTTTCTAGAGCATCAAGTTGTACTGATCTCAGGCAGCTTTTGCCAAATTGTCAGGGAACTCAGATTTGTTTTTCAATAGAAAAACACAATTCTAAAGAATAAAGTTTTAACTATTGACAACAAACCTTCGGTTATTTGACGATGCTCTAGCTCGTTAATTTGGCGATAATTTCGTTGCAGTGGTCTTCAAATATTTAGAGGGGATCATTTTGTAAATTGTTAAGCACCGTTGGCATCTTTTGCAACATCACGGACGGAGATATAAGCTTGCAACAAACCCTATGTAAACGCGTCTATTGTTAGGTAGACTGTGAACCAGGTCAATGGCTGTGCTTTTTTTTTTGCTGGAAAACTCATTTTTTTGCTAATTATGTGAATGGGTGCAATTGCAAAGGTGTTCTGCTGGAAACATAATTGCCGACCTCAAGAGCGACTGGCCTCATATCAAACTGTATGTCATCCTTATAAAAATGTCAGCTTACCAGAACTGCTGGTTTACTATAGAGGCTGTGTAAGAAAATCGGCTCTATTCAGCATGCCAAGTAGTTCAATAAAAGGTCGGTCGGTCTTTTAGGTATCGATCAATATGACAGAGAGACAGAAAGGGAGAGAGAGAGAGAGAGAGAGAGAGAGAGAGAGAGAGAGAGAGAGAGAGAGAGAGAGAGAGAGAGAGAGAGAGAGAGAGAGAGAGAGAGAGAGAGAGAGAGAGAGAGAGAGAGAGGCATTTCAGAGAGAGAGGCAGGCACAGAGAGAGGCAGGGGGGGGGGCATTTTGCCCCCCCCCCTGTGGTTTTTCCTGAATAGCAAGATAACGGCGGCGCGCAGCGCCGCCAAATTTTCAGTACCTTCCCGGGCATCAATTTGAAACCATCACACCAAATTTCAAGTCTTAGGTCACCTTAGGTCAAGAGTTATTGAGATCAAACTGAGGTCATGTTCGAGCAAAAATGAGCAAAAAACATGCAATCTTGAAACGCTCACCAAATCTACAGTTATCAAGCAATTTCAAAGTTTTTTATATGGTC
Organism: Amphibalanus amphitrite; assembly: GCF_019059575.1. Lineage (NCBI taxonomy): Eukaryota > Metazoa > Arthropoda > Thecostraca > Balanomorpha > Balanidae > Amphibalanus > Amphibalanus amphitrite. Next base: position 1,779,108 of record NW_024881518.1, read on the forward strand.
TAGTAGACAAAAAGTGGCGCTACAGAACTGCTATCTCGGATTTTCAAAATTTTGGGTTTTTGACCCTAAAAAATTCAAAAAAATGATTTTTTTGGAAAAAAACTTAAAAAAAATCCAAAATTTTTCCGAACTTCGAAAAAACTGGAATATATGTGATAGTCCCTGCGCTCTTCTATATACATACCAAATTTCAGATCGATATCTCGTTTTTTAACCAAGTTATAGCGAAAAAAACTGTTCAAAAATGATGACGTCAAATATTTGAACTCAATTTTTAGCGATCCTAGACCACGTACGGCAAAACAAAGACCACCATTGAACTCCGCGTGACGAGCTGCATCGATTCGATACCCATTTTATGCAAAAATATTAATTTTGAAATTTGACCTAATTTGACCTGACCTTGACCTGACCTTGACCTGACCTTGACCAGAACGTGACCTAAGCTGGCCCCAAAGGCTGCCTGACCCACATAATCGCATTTGTCATGTAAAATGGACCATAAAACATGTATCACACGACACTTTCATATTGTGACCCCCCAGTGACCTGACCTCTGTGACCTGACCTGGTATCAGTGACCGCAAATAGCAAAATATGTGTTTGAAGAACATTTCTCCATCGATGATTTTTAATGAAATGCATTTTACTCGATTTTACAACGCATTTCTTGAAATGCCTGTAAACGGTGAAAATTGGACCTTTGACCTGACCTGTGACGTCATCGGTTTGACCTAGGTCAATAAAATTGGGTCACAAGGTAGTTTCCTGATAGGGCTATCCAACACCATTGGCCGCTTGTCGCTAGGTTATGTGGTTCTCGAGATCTTAGGGGGGGGGGCAAAATGCCCCCCCCCCCCCCCAACAGGGCGCGTTGCTCGGCAGAGCCCAACGGGGCGCGGGTTAAATTGTAACCTCTTATGGGCAGTATTGTTGTCTTGGAGCTAAGGCTCTCCAGCAATACGCCCCATTTACTGAAGCTGTATTATTGTGCATTGCTACGCCTCTTGATGCAAGAGGTTCTAAGACTCTCCCACGCTACACCCAGCCGCCACGCGATGTAAAATGCGCTTTACCCAGCACCCGGCACCTTACTTTATTTCACATCAGGGAGCGGCAGAGTGGGTGCCGATATTGCGGTGTGAGAGTGCGTCACATAATGTCACGCTGCGCTTCGTCGCCGCGTAATATGCTACCATTTTCGATCTAGCCTGAAATAAGGACCTTCCTTTTATTTCATTTTCGTGAACTTAGCTCAAACGTTTCCAAACTTCAGTAGCGGCTTACAGAGCTGCAGCCCACGCCATGCCGAGGTTGTGTAGCCCTCGAGCCCCCATCGTAAGATCGCGTATTCCGGTTATCGGGAGAACTCGGATCTAAAGTAAAGCGTGCCCATTAAAGCCGGACACCTCTGAGTTCCTACTCAACTGAGTTCAACGCTCTGAGGCTTCTCCGACCAACCTCAGGCCATCTCAGATCGTCAGGAGTTTCAGATATCTAGCCCCGAAGCAACTCAAGCATGAGTTTTCAACACCGGTGCTCTGTAGAGTGAGTTACGGAACTTTCCTCGCCTCTTGCGCCAGCTTTTATACTATCACTTGCCCAAGCATTTAATTTCTTTTTGTATGTTTTGCACAAGTGCATGGCCATACATACAGTAGCATGTATTCAAAGTGAGTTGTTGGTATATAAAGTGTTTTAGAAGATATTGCAAAAAACGAGGGAGCGGGCCTTTGTAGAGACCCCTCGGCCCTCTTGCGTGCAGATTGAGGGGCCTGGGTCCTATGAGCAGACGTTGTGTACGGAGCAGCCGATGCGGGGCTGGGGGCGCCGGCACTGAATGGCCGATGTGTTTTCATTAGCGCGACACACGCCGGGTTATTGTGTCGTCGCCCTCTGGATGGATGACCCGTATACGGGAGCGGCGGGACGGTATTGGCCACGGTCAGCGCACAGATGGCACGCCGCCGACCGGTCCCCGCTCCGTCGGGGGTCGTCACTCGGCTCCGACGCACTGTGGGCACACACACATACACACATACAGACCGAGACCCCCACACACTCCACCTACCCCCACACGGCCCACACACACATACATAGTTCATACCCTCGGCCTTCAGATTCGATTCGAGTGGAATATTCAACAAGGACTAGCCTTTCCTAAATCATCCAGTAGCACTGTCATGGTCTTCTTAGATTCGAATGAGGCAAAAGAGCCTGATCCATTCTCCAAATAAAACCAAACGAAAAGCCACTCGGCGTTCGGTGATCTATCTGCCAGTGTGGGCCGCCCGCCGCTCCGCGCGCTGGTGGTTAGGCTGTGCCGCCGTACACGGCTGTGTGCCGGCGCAGTCTACCAGCGCAGGTCCCAGCCGACGCGCTGGGCGAGTGCTGTGCTGTTAGGCGCAGCCGCTGTCGTAGGCCGGCAAGAAGAAAAGGTGGTGCAGTGCTTATCTTAGTTCCGACAGTCACAGTCAATTCAGTCAAGATTCAGCACGGACATATCCTTGCTCACAGGCCTATGCTCCGATATGCTTATGCACCATCCATCGGTGCAGTTGAAGCAGACACATCCTGCCAGCGAATGCACACGTTTTAGAAGAGAATAAAGCAAATTTGTCGACAGATTTGTGCATGACATTAACAAAATGGTTGTGAAACGTTATAGTTTAAATGGCTTAATCCAAGTTTATTTCATATTTCACTGCACTGTGATTTGTGAAGTGCCTTTGTGAATCCTTTTGAGGCGGACTGGATGGTTTAACACTTAACAGTACATAAGTTGAGCATTCAAGAAGTCCACAAAATCGTTTTTTTTTCTTCAATATCTGACTTTCGCGTCAATTAACCTCTCATGCAAACGACACATGCGGAAAATAACTAAATGAAACCATTGCATTGACCTGACGTGGTGGGATTTAGCGCGGCCGTTCGAATGCTCAGTCGAAAATCGCAAACACCATCTCCGAACGGCATTTGGCACTTAGTGCCACATTATCAACAACCGAACGGATGGCTTCCCGAGGCACACGGATTATGGAAATGCGATACGGCGCTGGCGCCGGGCAGCCGGCGCGGCGGTCGTGCCCGTGGCGGCGACGGCCTGACGCCGGTGCGCGTATCAATCAACAGCACAGCCGCCGGGCCCGTCTGTTAATCATATTTGCGTGTGAGATAGTTTGCTGAGCTCGCATCTCGGCAGGGTGCGGATTGAATTTGCGCTCGGCTCTGGCGTGGTGGCGGCGGCGGCTGGCGGATCTATTGCGATCCTGCGCCAATCAAAGGCTGATACGTCTTTCAGCGAGTTACACTAGAAGGCCGGTGTACCGTGTAGTGCTTCATTTTCCCGGTGCAATTAGAAGTTTGCCATGACGTGCAGCCTGTCCGACCTTGTTTCTGAAGAAATTGCACGGTGATCTATTTCTAGGATAGTGCAGTGGTATTGAAATTAAATTTTAATCGTCGTACTGGTTAGCGCTGGAATGAAATCCTCGTCGGAGCGACGCTATCGTGAAATTGGTGCATGTGGTTTGGGATCGATGTCACATGAGCGGTTCCCATCGAAATGGTTTGATAAAGGTCCGTTTGAGGGCAGACTTAAGTTTCTGGCTTACTTTTGGGGATTGACAGGGTGACTTTACTTACATCCACTCGACTCTGGCTGAGAGCAATGGCAGTTGTGTTTTTTTTCCAATTTCAGTGAAGACTAAACTGAAACCTTACGATAACAGACTGCTTCTGAGATCTTCGACCGCCACGGATGGATTACATTACACCTAAGCTGCGCATCGCAGATCTGCAACTGAGCCCGCTGCCGGACCTGCTGTCCTTTTCATGATGGCTCGGCATGACAGTCAGGACAGTAATCTCTGGTTTTTAGTATCTGATCTCAGCGCAAGCTGAACTCTATCCACATATGTATAGACACGCACCTCATTGCGTCCTCTCCATGCTTGACAATCATCACTCGAGTTTCTCCCTCGGTTCGAGCGGCCGTCGTGTCGTGTCCCTTCCAGCTGGCTGACCCCGCCTCAGGCCCTCCTCTCCCCTCCCCCTGGTACGGGTAGGCTGCGTGTCAGCTAGCTGCCGGACGCAGCCCAGGCTGCTCGGTATAATTGATGCAAATGAGTCGGCCGACGGAGAGCGCCGGAACGTCGACACTGGCGATGGTCGTAATCGCTCTCGACGAGAGCACCGCACTGAGAGGAGGGGTTGGGATTAACACTGGTGCCACTCGCGCTCGTGCCACTGCTCAATCGCCGGCGGGCGTTAAGTTGATGGTCAGTAAGATAATGGTGGCATAGATATCTTATAATTGTATTATAAGATCTCTATGAATAGCGGAGCTCTAGTAACGCCGGTCTCCGCAGCGATTGTGGAGTCGATGTTACTGATTGTGTGGATTCCAAACTTACTCAGCATATAAACGTTCATTTTTTTTCAAAGATATTTACATCTTTTATTGCGTTTCCACAACGCAAGCAGGCATTGACGGAGTTGAAAAGGTATCGATGCTGAATAGCTGCGCAGCTGGGACTTACGACTTCCAGCAAGTGCAGCGTTATTGTGAGCACTGTGCAACAATGCAGCCAGTTGCTGACCGATGCGGCGGTGGCTTCGCTCAATCGGATATTCGACGAATGGGGAGGGAGGGGACTAGCCCCGACGGACTGGAGGGGACGGGCTGTCAGACTACGAAAGATGGCATGGATGGGGTCAGACGGAACGTCCCTCAGATAGGCTGGTACAGAGGGAGACTGATCGTCCGTGATTTGCGTGTTAGCGGCCCCCGGCGTCTCCAGTGCGTGGCCGGCGGTCCGTGGCCATTGACCGGTGGCCGGTACAGGGGACCGTATGGGCGGGGCCAGCCGGGTGGCCGTGCCAGACACTGCTCTGACCGATATGGTCTCGGTGGACCACTGCCAGCGGAGAGGGCTGATTCATGGCCGCCGCGCCGGACACTGAGACCGGACGGACGGACGGCCCCGGCGACCCGGCCCGGCTGGCGGGGGGTGGGGTGTGGACCCGGTGTCCTGCGGCCGCCTCCGTAGATACCCTCTGAGATATCCCTCTGTTTCACCGCCGCCTGTTCTTTGCACGCCCTCATTCTCAATACTCATTCCATGTTCCTCGTATGTCAGCCTCGAATGACTGGTTGCCGGGTCTCTCTCTCTCTCTCTCTCTCTCTCTCTCTCTCTCTCTCTCTCTCTCTCTCTCACTCACTCACTCACTCAGCCTGGTCTCCATCATTAACCGGCCTTTTTCTCCATGAATACGCTGCTCCATGAATACCCACTGATCACCGACCCAATTCACTCCCTTCTCTGCCGTGTTTGTCCTCGCCGTCTCTCTCCATGGGCTTCGTCGTGATGGCTTCTCATCTCCCTCTCACAGTTCTGGTCCATGTTTTCTCTCCCAGCCACTCCCTCGTCCCCTGTGGCTTCTCTTTCCATCTAATTTTGCTTTGGTGTTCGAGGACAGGCGGACACAGGTGAATGATCTATTAGATTACATTCCCTAGTATATAGGAAACAGGCTTTGAGTTGGTGTTCGCTTGCGTCTTTTCACGACTAAATGAGATGAAAGACGCAACTTATGCCTTAGCATGACTGGGATGTATTTTTTCCAGAATGTGCGAGCGCTCGTCTGTTTGCATAGCCCTGCCCTCTGGGAAATTATCCATACGTTATGCGTGCTCTTGTGTGTTTATGTTTGCGTTCCCTTATGAGGTATTTTATTTTTCCGACCGCAGTTTCTCGTCCGTCGTCATTTCGTCTGTTATCTCTGCCTTCCGTGGTCTGGAGACTGTTGTGTTGTGACTTGTGTTCGTCATTTCATGTGCCGTCAATCGCGATTTTTAGTACAGCCCAGTTATCATCTGTCTACACTGGTGCTGGTCGGCTGTCGAATCTCGACTCTCGTCTCCCGCGTCTCGTTCCTCGTCTCTCTTCTCGTGTCTGTCGCCTTTCGTCTGTCGTCTAAAGTCTACCGTCTCGTCTGTCGCCTCTCGTCTGCCGCCTCTCGTCTCTCGTCTATCGTTCGTCGTTCTTGTCTCTTGTCTTTTGTCTGTCGTCCCTCGTCTGTCGTCTGTCGTCTGTCGTCTGTCGTCTCTCGTCTCTCGTCTGCCGTCCGCCCCGTCTCGTCTGTTGTGATCTCGTTCGCCGTTCCATCAGCTGCCGGCCGTCTCTGGCCGCTCCTCAGGGTCAGGTGATGGCCCATTTCGAGACCATCTGCCCTCCCCGACCATCGCGACCTGATGAACGCGCCGCCTCTTCCATTGTGAGAGCCGCTCTAAGAGGCATTGTGGCCGCCAGACGTCTCCGTGTCCGATGCATCGCTCCTCATTGGCTGCAAGCCAGCTATAAATTCGCCTTCAAAGGCGTCCCGTTATCAGTGGCACGGAACTGCCGAAAACCACGCCCGGCTGACTGGACAGCTAAGGCCGGCGATTTTTTACGACCCAAATCGGAGATTTTACGCGCCATTTGCCGGATCGGATGCGTTGTGCGGCGGATTGGGCGTATCTCGACTTGGCGGTGACCCGTACCCACGCGGGATGACTGTCCCGGTCACAATAGCTGCGGTACGCTCAGGGTTATCTGTCTCTGCATGACACTGCCCTGTTGTTTCGACTGAGGCACTACAGGCACGTCTCTCCGCTTGATTAGCGCCGTTAGATGATAGTCATTCGACCCAGACGCGCAGTGAGCCTAGCCTTTTCATATAGCCGTAATGGACGTAGATGGACACCGGCCGCAGCGCTGGCTGATATCCTTTTACGTTGCAGAGGCGTGCGGCGCCACGGGACGTGCGAGATTGTGAATCTGCAATGCTAATTACAGTGGCAAAGTTTGGTGGCCGGCGGCGCTGGCGGTGACGGTAATGGTCAAAAGGCCGCTCTGAGCGGGGCTGGAAAACTCCTGTGACGGGTGCCGGCACGAAACTGACACGTCAGAGGTGACGCGCCTCCGGCGGGCTAGGTCATCGTCCTGGCTAAACGGGCTGTCTTAGCTAACCAGCTAGCCAGCGGGTCAGATATTCAGCCAGGTAGAGCGGACTTGGCAGTGCCATATACGGCATGCTGATGCAATGCATCACGGTGTAGCGATGTAGATGCAACAATTGTAGATAGTTATACACCTACCTACTTTTGTTTGCAGTAGCCTTGCAGCTGTGTGGAGCGTGCTGCCACCTAGGGAGCAGGTCTGTAAACAGCGCCGGTCTCTGAACGATGCATTATCTGGCAATGGCTTACGGGCGCTTGAGACTCGGTTTCAAAATATAACTCACGGGCGCCAAGCAAATTAATTACAAAAGATGGAAGCAAATGCCTATTAGCCGTTTTCACGACGGCCATTTGGTACACATTTGGTGCACGTCTGGTGCAGATTAGTTGCAGATTTGGTCAAATTAGGTTCAGTGTGTCTCTTTAGTAGCTATCAGCTAGGGCTGCACTAACTGCTTATATGCCTGGTTTGTCATATTATCAGAGAGTATAAACGATTAAAACACTGAAATAATTTAATAAAATAAAAGATATTTGCTGTAAAAGAGATTAGGTGCAGATTTGGTCAAATTAGGTGCACTCGCCGGATAGCCCGTCGTGAAAATGGTCATTTCACGATGGAACCGTGCAAATTATATTAGCGGGAAGTTGCGCCCTAGTCACCTCCCACCTCCGCCAGCGCCAGGTCGTGCCTCAACACGGAACAGGCCGTGCCACCTAGGTGCGCCGGGGAGAACTTCAGGTCGCATAGTGCCACCAGATGTCGCGCACCCACGACAGGCGCAGATATATAGATTTTAGATCGTGGGTGGTATATTGTAACAGCGCTGATTTCTACCATGCATGTATTTTAGCAACTCACAGCGTGGGCGCAGGCACTGGAACCACAACGGCTACCACAACTGCACGTAAGTATGTCCGACATACGACTTATGTTTGGACTCGAGGCAACGCAGCCCAAGCGGCCTTTTCCGTTAGGACGCCGAGCGACGCAGTGCGCGCAGCAATTTTTTTGTTTTGTTTACCGGTTGAAACCCGCGGAGAGTAGAGTGATAGCTTTAGCGGCGGCTACCGCCACCATGGGTCGACCAAGAAGGAACACCGGTGAGTTACCAGCTATCCGGCCTGTTAGTTACGCGCGGGCCCTTCGCACGAGGCAATCATGGCGCGCCCCCCTAACCGGCGGTCTAATTTTCGTCAGCCAATTAGTCTGCCAAGTTGCTTGAACACTGGCAGTTGGCACTTTTGTTCTGTTACTACCCGTCGCCCCATACTAATGTGGCCGACCGTCTCAGATACTCCGTTGGCCCTCCGGGCGGTCACATACACCAGCTTATAGCTTGGCCCTGAACTATGCCCTGCCCACTGGCATGTCATGCCATGCCAGCGCCACCTTCACAATCTTGCTCGGTTACATGCACCAGTGTCATAGGTTCGCACTAAACAATGCCCTGCCCTAACCGCACACTGGCACGCCATCCCGAGGGCATGCCCGACAAAGCCGGCCATACCCAGGGGTGGAGGTTTGCCTAAATCCCAGGGGGTGCTTTTCTGTTTGATACTTTGGTTAACAAGCTGCTATGTTGGTTTTGCATTGTTTGTGGAGGTGCTTAGCGATATGAGGGGGTGCTCGTGCACCCTCAAACCCCCTTTTCTCCACCCATGGCCATGCCTGACTGGCCTGCCTATTTACCTGGGCTGTCATGCTACATCACCACTAGATCATCAATGCAGCATAGCAGCCGGATTTCGTGCTTCCACAGAGTGGCTCAATGCCAGCAGTGACCGACACCCAGTCGGCCCGCTGCAGACCGGTGCAAGACGACACCCCGGATCAACGGCCGTCCGACCGCCGGCCGCAGGCCCGTCGCGGCCTTGAGCTGACGCCACGCCGGATGAGTCACCCGGCCGCCCCCCGGTGCGGAGGACGGTCAAGGTTGTCCGCTGGCCTGCCCCAGCTTACAACTCACTGTCAACTACCTTGTCATTACGTCGCTACTAATGACATGTCTGCTGGCCTGCCCCAGCATACCACTCACTGTCACCTACCATGTCATTACGTCGCTACTAATGACACGTCCGCTGGCTTGCCCCAGCATACCAATCACTGTCACCTACCATGTCATTACGTCGCTACTAATGACACGTCCGCTGGCTTGCCCCAGCATACCACTCACTGTCACCTACCATGTCATTACGTCGCTACTAATGACACGTCCGCTGGCTTGCCCCAGCATACCACTCACTGTCACCTACCATGTCATTACGTCGCTACTAATGACACGTCCGCTGGCTTGCCCCAGCATACCAATCACTGTCACCTACCATGTCATTACGTCGCTACTAATGACACGTCCGCTGGCTTGCCCCAGCATACCACTCACTGTCCCCTGCCATGTCACTATGTCCCTACCATGACATGTCAGCTGGCCCCTGCCCCCAGCACATAACTCAATGTCAACTACCATGTCATTACGTCGCTACTAATGACATGTCCGCTGGCTTGCCCAGCATACAACTCACTGTCAACTACCACGCCATTACGTCGCTGCCAATGGCATGTCCGTTGGCTTGCCCCAGCTTACAACTCACTGTCAACTACCATGTCATTACGTCGCTACTAATGACATGTCCCCGCTGGCCCTGTCCCAGCAGCTCCTTCTTGAGCACTGACCAGCGGCATGACGTTTAATTTCTGAGGACACCAGTACTTCTCATGCAGTGGCAGCATGTTTACGTTTCCCTACCTCAGGTTGGATGCATGTCAGCTTGTATGGTCGCGTGGGGGTGCCTATTCTGCATTCACGAACCACAAACCCCCAGGTCATGTCCGAGCTTTCCCCCATCTTACTGAGTTGTTATACTTCTTCTCAACAAGTTGAGGGTCCGGACCGTTGCCGAAGGCGACTATAAACCTCAGATCGCTGAGTTCCGCTCAATATACTACATATGTACACTGGCTAAGCTTCGTCATAGCACCCTGTCACCACTGCCAGCCAGTTTACCATCACCGTGACTATTCACCTCTAGTTTATCTCACTCTAAAGTATTATTATACTATTATCTATACTACTATACTACCACTAACAGTCGCCCCTCCACCTCAATCGGGATATCCCGTCACGCCGCTGCTGACAACCACAATCTCGTCCGTCGCACGGACTACCCCACCCGCCATAGGTATATCCCGTCACGCCGCTGCTGACAACCACAATCTCGTCCGTCGCACGGACTACCCCACCCGCCATATGTATATCCCGTCACGCCGCTGCTGACAACCACTATCTCGTCCGTCGCACGGACTACCCCGTCTGTCTTATACGCCGTCATGCCGCTGCTGACGATACAGCTATCTCGTCCGTCGCACGGACCGCCTCGTCTGTCTTACATGCTGTGACGCCGCTGCTCACATCCACCTATCTCGCCCGTTGCACCGACTGTCACGTCGGTCACATACACTGTCACACCGCTGTGGCTACCCCGCCCATCACACGGACTGTTCGTCTGTCTCTTACACCGTTACGCACCCGGCTGTCAATATGTTATGCCGCCGCCTACCCGCCTTGCCTGTCACACACCATGTCACGCCGCCGCCGACGTACCAAACCGTCACGCCCGCCCTGCTCGCCACCACCGCTGTCATGGCGCCGCCGACAGCCCACCGTCACACCAGACGCTGCTCGCCTGTTTGTCATGTGCCGCCCACCACCTGGTCACCCAGCCGGCTGCCGCGTTTTATAGGTATTTCTCAGCCGGGCCGTCACCCGCCACCGCCTAAGGCTACCCGGCGTCCCAGGGAGTGCCGGTTTTTTTTTTGCGTCGCGGCGAGACTGCCAGTATTTTCAACAGTGCCCCTACCACCAGGGGTGCGGAGCCGGAGCCGGAGCCGCCGGAGCCGGCACATTTTTGCCCGGAGCCGGAGCCGGCGACGGAGCCGCCATGACATTTCACCCGCAGCCAGAGCCGGAGCCGGAGCCGTTTTTTTTTCTCTCCGAAGCCGGAGCCGGAGCCGAAGCTGTCTGAAATTTCCACGGCTCCGCTTCCCTGCCTACCACGCACTGCTATTTCCACTCAAACTTCGCTAAACAGCTGGTCGATGATCCATTAAGTGTTCTTGCCAGGAAAGACCTGCTCAAGCCTTTCTAACACTTACGACAAAACGACTCGCTATCACAAATAACACTGGTTATGACCTTTCCGAGCTCAGCTGATTTTTCATGTCATACCAAACTGTCATGCCCGCCGCGCTCGTCACCACCACTATCACCGCCGGCCGTCTAGCCCGTTTGCCATTTCCCACCTACGCCTGGTCACCCTGCCAGTCACCGCGGCGCCTTTCTGGACTGGACCGGGCTGTCCCCTGCCACCGCCGGCCGCACGTCTGTTTGCTAGCGTCCCCCCCCCCCTTAGCCGGTGCACTTCTCTCGCCGCGCTCCCCGCCGCGACCGGCTCCTCGGCCATCCTTTCAGTATCGGGCCGGTGGCTCCCAGCCGTAAGTCTGTTTACTTAGCGCCGCCCTCCTCACCAGCGCCCATTGTTTGCGCTCACCTGTCGCAGAACGCTGCGGCCATCGTTGTGTGGTGGTTAGTGTGATGGATCCGTTTGTGTGCCGTTAGGACTATCGCCAGGGTGTCCTGGTTCGATCCCAGGCAGCGCCGGTCCTTCGGGCTGCGGCAGGCTGTGTATCTTTAGCACAGGGGGCTACGCGCCTGCGCATCGCGCCTTTGTTGCCACCTACCGCCGATACGTCACGAGCCGTCACTCTGCTGTCGGTCATGCCCGTTCCACGGTCACCGCGTCTGTCATATGCTGCTGTCACGCCACCCCCACCGGCCGACCTGTCATGTTCATCGCACGAGCTGCCTATCCGTCACATATCGCTTACACGCCGATACCGTCACGCCGTTGCCGACAACCTGGCATGTCATGGCTCGGACCTGATCAGTCATGGTCTTGTCATACACCAACGCCACGCCGCGTCTGGCATCACACCTAAATGGGCATCACGGTCAAGTCGCTGCGGACCTCCACCTATCGTTCCCGCCGCCCCGGCCGTCCTGTCCGTCACGAACCACCGTCACGCTCCTTCTGACGTCTAAACTGACATGCCACCACACGGACTACCCGTCTGTCTTATACCGCTGTTACGCCGCTGCTGACAGTGACGCCTGACAGTCCACCATCATGGCACCCGTCTGTCATATACCGCTGTCGCGCCGCAGCGGACAAATCATCTATCATCCCCGCCGCACGGGCTGTCCGCCTGTCACGCACCACGGTCACGCCGCCGCTGACACTTCTGTCATGTCTAACGCACGGAGTGTCCGTCTGCCATATAGGTACTGCTATCATGCTGCTTCCGACCGCTCACGATCATGCTTAGCCCTAGCGCCCGGACCGACCCGTCTGCCATATACCGCCGCCATGCCGACACTCCACCTATCCCGGCCGCCGCCCGGACCACCCCGTACGTCTTCACCGTTGCCACGCCGCCGCCAACGGCACACCTACCATGGCAATCGCCAGGCCCACCCCATCTGTCATATACCACCGTCACACCGTTAGTACAAGCACTCCCATCATCTACCGAGCCGGACAAATCATCTACCGAGTCTGTCACGCCGCCGCCGACAGACCCTTCGTCTTGCCGCCGCTCTAGCCGCCCGCCTATCACACACCACTGTCACTCCCGCCGCTGACAGATCAACCGCCATGTCCGACGCCGACGGCGGCCTGTGTGCCACGCCGTCCCCCACCCGCCGCCTGCTTACCCTGCCATCGGTACTCCGCGTCGTCTCATGGTCCGGGCCGTCGCCTACCACCGCCTGCGGATAACACTCGTTCCGCCGCGCCCGCCGCCGCGGCCGGCCTGATAACCCTTCTCGTCTCGGGCCGTCGCTCGTAGGTGCCTGTTTGCTCAGCGCCCTCCCCCCCCCCCCCCCACCTCGGCGCTCATTGTACCGTGTTTGCCCGCCGCGGCTTCGTATTGTGGTGGTTAGAGTGGGGAAACCGCCGGTGTGACAATCCGGGCCAAATCGTCCGGTGACCCGGCTTGATTCCAGGAATCGGCGGCCTTGTGCGTACCGTTGCCGGCCCGTGAGGTGTCCGTCCCTACCAGGTATAATTTTTCTACCTGCTTCGGGGCTCCGCGCGGAAGCGATTACCTCGCTCCGGCCGCGCACTCCCACCACCACGGCGCACCTGTCAGTGGCGTCACATCTCGACCCACCGGGACCGGCTGGAGGTGCAGCTGCCCGCCTCCAAGACCGACCAGCTCTACACCGGCACGGTGGTCAGCCTCCCCAAGCTGGGCGGCCCATGCTGCCCCGTCCGCGCCATGCGGCGCTCACGCCCGCTCCGGCCCGCCGCGCCTCCTGACCAGCCGGTCCTCGTCCGCAGCACCGGTGCCTACTGCACCCCGGGCTGGCTCAACGGGGTCCTCCGCCGCGCCGCGCTGACCGACACTGGCAAGATCACCACCCACAGCCTCCGCATCGGCTTCGCCACCGCCGCCGCCGCCGCCGGTGTGCCGGAGCGCGTCCTCCAGGTGTCGGGCAGGTGGCGCGGCTCATCGTACCTCCGGTATGTCTGTGGTCCCTGACTGGCCGTTTGGGAGGCGTGCCGCGCCATAGTATAGAAATACATTTGGGTCAACTTTGGCGTCTTTCAGAAGAGCCCAGGAAGGGGCCAGGGGTCGAGGCCAGCCAATGCCAAAACACCGTACGTATAGCTCCGCCCGGACTCAATTAGCAACCTTAACGCTAATGGTCATTTCACGATGGAACCGTGCAAATTATATTAGCGGGAAGTTGCGCCCTAGTCACCTCCCACCTCCGCCAGCGCCAGGTCGTGCCTCAACACGGAACAGGCCGTGCACCTAGGTGCGCCGGGGAGAACTTCAGGTCGCATAGTGCCACCAGATGTCGCTCACCCACGACAGGCGCAGATATATAGATTTTAGATCGTGGGTGGTATATTGTAACAGCGCTGATTTCTACCATGCATGTATTTTAGCAACTCACAGCGTGGGCGCAGGCACTGGAACCACAACGGCTACCACAACTGCACGTAAGTATGTCCGACATACGACTTATGTTTGGACTCGAGGCAACGCAGCCCAAGCGGCCTTTTCCGTTAGGACGCCGAGCGACGCAGTGCGCGCAGCAATTTTTTTTTGTCTCCCTCTGTTCTTTCTAGGGCGTCTTTCAGAAGAGCCCAGGAAGGGGCCAGGGGTCGAGGCCAGCCAATGCCAAAACACCGTACGTATAGCTCCGCCCGGACTCAATTAGCAACCTTAACGCTAACGGCTATTATAGCTACCGTCTTTTGCTCACTACCACGCTTACGTAACGCAGTTTTATGTTTGAAATGAAAATAGCGGACGGGACTGTCCCAAAAGGCACATTACGCACCTACCGATAAGCCAAATTGGTGTGCAATATCATCTGCTGCAGAATTAGGACTGGTTTCCGGCGCGGTTTTGCGTTTCTTCCATTAATCAGCGATCGGACGGCTGGGTGGGTACAGGCGACATGGCCTCGATGTGACGTGCCGAATCCCCGGCCGACCGGCACCGATCCACGTGTCAGGGGACGTTGGAGGTCGGCGGTCAGCCGAGTGTGGAGCCATCGGTCTACGTACCGCTGTCGGTGCCCCCTCCCCTCCTCAGTGGGTGTGGAGTAGTGGTGCCAATTACAGATAATTAGGAAACGGATACCAAACTAAATACCAACCAAAACCATAAAGAGTACCAAAACCGTATCGCATAAAAAAATGATTGAATTCTTTTACCAACTTTTGAGCGTGGTGTGCACACACAAAAAAAAACGTAAGGTTTAAAATACCAGATAACGAGTTGTGTCGATTTGGTATCGGATTTACGTTACAATGTGACCGTGGTTTGCGCGTCTGGTCCTTCCATGGCTGCACTCGGTGCAGACAGCCTCGCTAATCGCTGTCTGTAAAGCTTCCTCCGCCCCTTGACCCTCCCACTCCCGCTACCGAGGCTGTGCTGATTCTGCATCGGCAGCTGATGCCAGGTTACATGAGATGACCAGATATGATTCAGCGTTATGGATGTCTTTGTTTCCAGTATCTCTGATACCCGTCTGATTGCGCTACATTACTTTATTGGATGGCTGATTGAGGCCCACGATAGTCTTGACCTTTCATGAAACAGGATCTTGAGACTTCCCGTCTCTACTTCTTTTTCACATCTCGTTTGCGTCAAATTAATAAGAGGAACACCTACGCCTCGGCTCAGTCTTATTAGGTGCCAAATCATCCGGCAGCCTTGCTCGGCGAACCGGCCTTATATCCCTATCCATGGCCAGCCATGTGTTGTTTTTAATAAAACCGGCCCAGACGCGGGGCGCCGGCTAATGTGCCGCATTATTTTCGGCGCGCTCCGGAAAATGGCGGCTGGTCGGTATTATATGTGCCAGCACCCTTGCATGTCGCCAGACGACTTTGTCGCGTATCAAGGTCTGGGAATATAATGAAAACGCGTTAGATATTGAGAGAATGTCAGGGACCTCTTGTCAGGGTCCAGAAGAATGTCAAGAGCCACGTATCAGGGTCTCGTAGGGATGCGTTATGTCCATGTCAGGTCATATAACCGGCCCGTGTAAGGTCATACAACAGGCCAGTGACAGACAGGTCATACAACAGTGTCAGGTCAGGTCAGGTAGCTACTCCGCAGCTTTCACCACCGTTAGCCACCCTCCGACCCGTCCCATGACACCGCCTGGCTGCAGAAGCCCGCTGTGGACCGTGTTTGCTTTTCCTGTGAGATACGCCGGCGCTCGACCGTAAAAGTTGATCCTTGAAGGCTTGATGGCACATAACCCAGAACACGATATCACGTTCGGGAGTCGTGGACGGCGGTCGGGCCGGGGCGGACAGCCCATTGGCCTATATACAGGGTGTCCCAAAAAAATGTACCTCATTTGAAATTAAGATATCTCCGTGTCTGAGCATACAATGATCCTAAATTTGGTACCATATGAAAGCTCATTCCATAGCATTTTGTTTGATATAAACTATTTTACTGTACGTTACGTGACAGCCGAGTGAAAACGGATGAGCAAAACCCTTGCAATTTCGCTCTTCAACTATTTCCACGGGCGTTTCTGGGAAAAAGCTTTCAATTGTTTTGCCGATATTTTCAGCAACTCAGAACAAAACACAAAATCATTAGAAATATTGAAACTAGGTGTCATTCATGCATTGCTAATATAACAAAAACACACGTCGCATCACATCCCAGTTAAAGGTTCAGCCGTGCTAACGCTCGAAGTGCCCTCCCTTTCGCTCGGCACACATGGCGGAGCGTCTTTAGGACTCTTGGGCTACGCGGGCACATGTTTCAAGCGGGATTTTCCGGATGCATATCCGGATCGAGTTCCTCAGCAGGTCCAGAGTTTGAGGATTCTTTGCATATACTATACTCTTGAGGAACCCCTACAGATAAAAGTCAAGAGGCGATAGGTCTGGGGAGTGTGGCGGCCAGAACGTAGGCACGCTGGGATATGATCCGATCACCCATGCGCTCGCTGAGCCAGACGTGTGTGGATCTCGGAAGTGTGCGGAGGAGCCCCGTCCTGCTGTAGCCATTGGAGGCTGATGGTGTCCACACACTTTTTGCACAATTGTGGGAAGAGCTCTTTTTAAGTGGGCCCTTAACTTTGCTGTGTTTGCACCACAGAGCCGGTTTGGAGGTAGAATTTTGCAACTTGACTTGCTCAGTTGCCCCATTGTTCAAAATGAAAGATGTGGAGCATTAACTGCCATGAAATTAGCTTTGATAAAATATATGATAGTTATCATCACGTGCGTATTTTCTGAGATGTCTTCAGTTGACCTGAGACACAATTTAGAAACACTTTGGCAGTAATTCAAGTGCGAAATGGTAAGGGTTTTGCTCATCCGTTATCACTCGGCTGTCACGTAACGTACAGTAAAATAGTTTATATCAAACAAAATGCTATGGAATGAGCTTTCATGTGGTACCAAATTTAGGATCATTGTATGCTCAGACACTGAGATATCTTCATTTCAAATGAGGTACATTTTTTGGGGACACCCTGTACTTGTTCCAGATGTTTATCTGAGCAATAACCATTCCTGCCAGCAGGTGGACCTTATGAATGGAAAGTTTATCGGCCCTACGTATCTGAAAGTGGCCAGCAAATAACGCATGTTTATGTGATCGTATCTGGAGATTTGGCTGCGCGAAATTGCTGTTTACAGGACAGAATAAGGCCGTTAACAGCCCTGTTTCAGCGGTGCAAGTTTTCGTTCAGCGAACGTTGGACTCGGCTACACTGTGATCGAAACAATATTGATAGCGTGGGAGTTATGTAGCCAAAGTTGGCAGGAGTTCAGCAAGTCTAACTTTGTGGCGAGGAGAAAACATGCCGCGCTTAACATTGCTCCAACAATCGACAGATGATGAACCATGTTTGCTGCGTAGCATTAACCAAGCATTTGTGCTCCCATGCTTATGCCCCACTTGGTTGAATTTCAAAGTTGTCTTTGATATACTGATGTTGGGAAACAACGGTTGGTTCTGTACTCATCTCGAGGCCTCTCGGTCCCGCAATGTTCATCCAATGTTGGAGCGCTGGGGGGGGGGGGGGGCAGTCCCCCCGGGACTGTGGGGCAGGTGGAGCCGGCTGTTGGTGACGGGACTGACCGCCGCATGGGCAACTCGTTTGTTCCACCCACGCGGGACGTCCCACCGTGCTGGCCAAGATGTCAGACAGACAAATTGACTGACTGACTGACCGACTGACAGACGGACAGAGGCATATATACACTATACAGACAGGCAGACAGACAGACAGACAGACAGACTGGCTGACTGACTGATTGACTGACTGACTGACTGACTGACTGGCTGGCTGACTGACTGACTGACTGACTGACTGACTGACACAATGCCAGACAGACAGACAGACAGACAGACAGACAGACAGACAGACAGACAGACAGACAGACAGACAGACAGACAGACAGACAGACAGACAGACAGACAGACAGACAGACAGACAGACAGACAGACAGACAGACAGACAGACAGACAGACAGACAGACAGACAGACAGACAGACAGACAGACAGACAGACAGACAGACAGACAGACAGACAGACAGACAGACAGACAGACAGACAGACAGACAGACAGACAGACAGACAGACAGACAGACAGACAGACAGACAGACAGACAGACGGCCACCGTCTGGGAGCTGACGGGCCTTGTCCACTGATTTCGAGTTTGAGTCCGTCGCGGACTCCGTGAACCAATGTCCGTACCGAGGTGAGGACTTCCAAGGGCACAGCCGCTCCGCTTTCCCTACTTAGCGTTGCTACCCAACCTCAGTCTCTACTCTACCGCCAAACGCAGCCGGAGATATTGTTCATGATATCCCCGACCCGGAGATATCATGCTGGTCTTCGCCAGACTGCGGTTGCTGCGGGTGTTCCCAGTCCCGCTACCATCCCGCTGCTCTCGCCATTTTCTGGGAATATCGGTGCTCACGGCTTTGCGCTGTCACCGTGTTTCGCCGTGAAAGTTGCGGCGGCGATGGCGCGGCCTTATTTTCGTCGTGTCATCACCAAGCTGAATATGCATGCGGCGAAGTGCTATTAATTAGTCTCGGTCGATCGGGGAAGGCCGGTGCTCGGTCGGGCGCACCAGGCAGCCTGCTACGGATCCCGGATATGAAGTAGCACAGAGGCGCCGATGTGCAGGCGAACACTGCCGCGATATGGGGTCGAATAGGTGCCGGTCGGTCGGGCTGGGAAGCCGCGCGATCCATGGGTCGGGATGGTGGGTCGATGGAAAAGGACACGTCTTTGTGAGAGCGGCGGAGGGTTAGGGGTGCCAAAACGGCACCTCACTGGACCGGTTTGGCGAGAGAGAGCCTGATCGCTTGACTGCCGGCAAAAAGTATCTTGTGTTTGAAATTGAGCATGAGTTTTGCCAAGCGGATCTTGATTAGTTGTAAATTAGACGTCATCTTTCCATTTCGATCCGATAATTTTGAGCTACGAGAAAACGGTTTGAAGACAGAATGCAATATTTCCTTCCATTGCATTACTGCAATATTGTAATACAAAATCAAATGTTTCCTCTGATTATTCTCATGCTGCGCCATCGGTCATGCCTCCTGCTGCGGTCGGCCGGGCCCGTGTTGTGTCTGGCACGGTTCTGGTGATACCACACGGCCCGCCGCTGACGCCGTGCAGGCGACGACAGTGACATGGGTCGACCGTCGAGGCGTTCGTGACGCCGCCAGCTGCGTCTCGTCACGGCGTCACAGAGTGTGACGGGGGTGCGCACTTCGTGCGGTGCGTCACAGAGTGTGACGGAGGTTCGTTCCGCGCGCGGCGCGTCACATAGTGTGATGATGGGAGTCCGCACTTTGTGCCGTGCGTCAGCATAGTTTGACGGCACAACGATTTTCTATACACCTTTACCTAATATGAGACTGGCTTTCCACAGACAATGCGTTGCTGAACCTCTATTGAAAGGCTTTTGCTCACAGAGTGTTTTGAGTGTTTTTGCCTGTCGAGCCAAATATGGATGCACTTTATCGCTAGCAAACGTTTTTGTTGCAGTAATATATCGTATACCAGTCGAGGGCTATTTTTCGTATCTCCGACAAAAGATGACAGTAGCTCTCTCTCTCTCTCTCTCTCTCTCTCTCTCTCTCTCTCTCTCTCTCTCTCTCTCTCTCTCTCTCTCTCTCTCTCTCTCTCTCTCTCTCTTTCTCCGCTTCTCTCCCTATGGCATATGGTTTGTCAGCCTACCGACCACCAAACATTGCCGAACCGCATATCGCATATCAGTGCTTTCATACACCAATTTAGATAAGGCGGCGGTGGCGGCGGCAGCAACTCCCGGCACAGCTTGGGCTGACCTTCCCACTCGCGGATCCACGGGGATGGCTGTTTCGGGCAGAAGAATAGCTAGCTGCCAGTGGACAATGCGAGCACCAATTATACGCATAATGTTTAGTTAAACAGCTTGTTGTAAGCTTGTACTAAAGCCCTCCTGGCAAACTATGAAATGGCTTGAAGCGGTAAAAGCGCGATTTACTGGAAAACTAGGTCGTTAACTTAGCTTGAAGTAGAGAAAATGCTTCCTGGTTAGGGTGTTTCATTACACTATGGTAAAATAATGTTGGTTCAAAACTCAGCCATATCGACTTTGCCCCAACTCTACCCGTAAAACTGAATCGATTGATACGCTTGAAACCCAAATTTAAGTATATTTAGGGGTCGCACACTTTTGTCACCAAAACTCGTTACACAGAGAAGGGGGCACATCTTTCCTTGGTGCGCTTGGGCAGCGCCTTCCGGTTGAGTTCCACGACTCGCAGGCCATCGTTGTTAGGGCCCTGCCGCCCTCAATAGACCGTTGCAGAGCCCTCAGATGCCAGCATAGCCCCCGCAGCCTGGTTGTGTTGGGGCCCTCAGAGGCCGTCGCTGGGCCGCCTGAAGCCAAATGGGCCCTCAGGCTTGAGTTGGGTCTAGGGCCGTCACGAGGGCCCTCAGAGACCGTCGTAGAGACCCTCAGGGGCCAGTGGGGCCCCTGGAGTCCTGTGGGACCCTCAGCGGTCGTCATGAGGGCCCTTAGTGGTCGTTATAGGGCCCCAGGGGACAGAGTTCGTCGTGAGAGCCCACAGAGATCATCGTAAGGGCCCTCAGAGGCCGTCATAGGGGCCCTCAGAGGCCAGCGTGGCCCCTGGAGTCTCTGTGAGACCCTCAGCGGTCGTCACGAGGGCCCTTAGTGGCCGTTGTAGGGCCCCAGGGGACAAAGCCCTCAGGTGGGAGCCCTCAGAGATCGTCATAAAAGGGCCCTCTGAGGCCGTCGTGGGGGCCCTCAGATGCCGTGTGGAGAACCAAACGCGGCTCGGGACACTTCTAGCCGGTGTGGAGGCCCCGACTAGCACGGGGCGCTCCTGACCATAAATAGACACCCCGGATGATTCCACATCAGTGTTCGTTTCCCGATCACTGGTTTTCAGGAGAAAATGTATTGGATGGTGCGGCGGGCCCCTTGTATGGATTTTGGGGGTGCAAAAAAGATATGTTTGCACCCCCATGTTTTTCGATGGGGGTGCAGCTGCACCCCCTGTACCCCCTATTCCGCCGCCACTGCCTGTCTTTCTCAACCAAATCAGTTCGCAGGAAGACTACTCATGTTACGGCCAGAAACAAAATCAGAGATGAAAAGTCGCAGAAATGTGCGACCTCTAAACATCATCAGAATGAAGTGAAATTTTACACAGAAACTTGTGAGCAGATGACATTTGAGGGGAACATCGATATGACTCGCAATATGGCACTTTGAACATGTGAAACACCCTATTCCTGGTTGTTTATATCTCGTTTCGAGTTACTTTCATCTTACTACGTCTACACAGCTGCAAGCTACACGAGCCTTCCTCCTTTCATGAAAGTGGATCAAAGTTGTTCGGTAATTGTAAATTTCACCAATTATTGCAGACGTTCGAACAATGTTGAAAGACGCGATATTTTCGGAAGCGATATGTCCCACTATATAAAATGATTGTTTATTGAATGAAAATTTGCTGAACTGGCCAATAGGTCACCATGATGTATTTGGACTGCCAAAATATGTCACTGAACTGTTCTGTAACAGTGCGTTGGCGGCCGGCTGTTGCCCCGCCCCGGAGGCTGCTCTGGCCTCGGCTGGCCCCATGGCAGTCCCACCCGGTGTGGCCAGTCAGACAAAATAGACGGATGGGGCCCGGCCGATGGAGACTTATTCGACTGGGAAACGAAATGAGTTATAGCCTGCTCTGATACGATTTTATTTGGATGGATGGCGGGCCTATTTTGAGATTTGCCAACTGTCCATTTCTGGGCGTCGGGATTGGGTCTGGGCCAGGCCTGTCAGTTCAATTGGGCAGCCTTCACCAAATTACAGACGGATGCTTATCAGAGTATTTGTCGAATAAAGTTGCAATTTATTATGAGTCTATAGGTTTATTGGCAATTGAAACAATGTATCTACTTATATCTAAGCTCAGGGTTAGCAATATCTTATTTGTAATTGGTATTCCTTTTCACTGGTCGACACAACAGCCTAGCTGAGCTGTGTGGCTGAAATACGAATGGCTCGACATTTCGTAAATCCCTGAAGACTGACGAGGTTTTATAAATTCCTGCTGCGGGCGGCGGTTCCCGGTCCGTCGCATTTCCTTAACATTGCGTCGTTTTCAAAGGCTTTGTTTCTTTGTTTGTTTCTCCAATTTCATTAGTCTTCGTGCCGTGCTTTCATCCGATGCTCCTGGTGCCTTTTTATCGTCCCGGAGCGAGGTCACTTTTCCGGGTCGCTCAGAGGCGACAGCGGCGCAGACGGGGATATCTTTGTGACCAGTAGCTAGCTCTCTGAGATGGAACGGTCAGTAGTGGTCGAGTGGTTTGATGAAACGCTGATCTTGGGATGGCAATGGAGAGATGAGACATAGCGGCTGCGCAATTAGATAAATGAATAGGATAACCATGTTCAGAAGAAATGAGTGCTTAGTGGCATTCTTGGCTTTTGTTTGCCATTTTTTTTTCTATTTATCTATTTATACGCGTAGGTATTTGTGGCATTCAACGAAGTGGCTGTTTCGCTAAAATCTCGTTCACGATGAAAGTTCGCCCAGTAGGTACGCTTCGGAAACCATAATATGTCGGTTCATTTAAAAACCCTCAGTACACGATGCGTACCTTGGAATCTGAGCAGTACTCGCCATGCCATGTGTGGATTGCTTATGATCAATACAATTAAACACAATTATTTTTCTGGAGCCGTTAAATGCCAATACAGTTGGTGTGAACGTAGTTAAGGGTGCTGAGGAAATATGAACGTGAGGTGCTCAACCAAATTCTCGCGGTGTATTTCGAGAGCCGTCAGTCTGGTGGGAACTAGAAATGCCTCGGGAGGCCAGTGACGGGTCGGGTCAACATGGTGCCATTAGGCGGTGGTTCCGATACCAATCGGTAAAACAGAACCCCCGTCCCCCTCCCCTGACTGCCCCTCCCCCACCGACCGGCTGGTGGGGACCGGATGAACGGCCTCTGGCGGCCACGGGCTGGGGGTGGGGGTGGGAGTGGGGCTAGTGATGCCTCAGGCTGGCAACCCTCGTGGAGAGGTCAAGAGAGGCTGATGGGCGTTACCGGTTATTTCTAGCTTTCCAGCCCACCCACCCTCCTACCTGAGATGCCCCGCCTGCTGCAACACGCCACATTTGTAGCTTAAACTGATTAGGTACATTCCCTCAGAACTTCTACAGATTGCATCACGTTTCCGGGCGTATGCTATACGAGCGTGATGCAGCTGTAGCCTGGAAGATTAGTTGATATTAGAATGAATAAAGTTTTTGTCCTCCGAATGAAATAATAGTGATGTGAAAAAGCGTCTGTCGGTTAGAACCGACAGAACTGTCGCAAACGGGTGACAGAACTGTCGCCCGTTTGCAAAAGTTTACTTATTAGGAAAGATTTAAGAAATTATTAGCTTTTGCTATTTGTTTCATTAATAATGGCTAACTTTGTGCGGCGTGCCACTAAATATCACAGTGCACTGCAGGCTGACGGGGCCGTGATCACACTTTATTTACCTACTGTCGCAGGCAGCACCAGAGCGGTTGCGTCCAGTCATCGCCCGTCACCGGTTTACAACAGCTGCGGCCGCTGACATGACACACTGACACGCTGACATAGTGACGCAGTGGCACGGTTGACACAGTGACACTGGTGAAGTACACCTTGCGGTGTTCCCTGTGGGCAGTCCTCTCCCACTTATGTTAGGATGTTCCCGGAATAACCACGGCTGACCGGCAGCCGAATACCAGGCTGGATATATCGCACAAACTATCTCTGGACGCTAGCGCGGCCGCTTGCTGTGGTCGCTGTCACGCCGAGATGTCGGGGCCGGCATTGGTGCGCGCACATCCGGCCGCAGTCCACCGCTGTCAGCGCCGCCGACAAAGTTGGCAGCGAATATTGTCTCAAACGATGCTCTAAGTGCCACAGAATGTGTTCACAGAGCGTGCCAAAAAGGGGACTGGAAGGCCAAGTTTTGTATTGTAGAACTTCAGTTCCGTCTCCGTCGACTTCTTGGTATCTTTTCGGTGACTTTTGCTGGACTCGTCTCGATGCCAACGTTTTTTTTTTATTGTTTTAGAATAAGCCTGAAATGGCTACCACTTACGAAAACAAAGGGGTGTACCTGTTAACCAGACAAAGAGAAAATACAAGTAACAATGTTAAATATTTTCTGCATTGGAACTTCATTCACTAGAATATTTGTCACTGTGCTTCTGTTAATTATAGGTTGGATATTTGCAGTTGAATAATGAATAGATATCAACAATTGACATTCGTCATTATTTGAAAAATATAGTGCAAACGCTGACCAAGGTGCCGGTCGGCACACGGAATTGCTTGGCTAGTCCTGTCACCGGGTGTAGCTCCCGCATCATTATTTTGAAACCCAGGAAACCCAGCAATGTAGCTTTTTAGGTGGGTATACCTAGATCCAGTACCATGGATATGTTATGGGATGAAATAGATCGCTAGAACATTATGTGGCTGACCAGCTTATTGGCTGACAGACGCAGGCTTGTTGGCAATCAACATCTGTCAATCGGCCGAAATCTAGGCACAAATAACTGACTGTCGAACTCTGCTCGACAGTGGATGCTAATAATAGTGCTCTGATATGGGGGCGGCTGTGGCCAATTGAAACACTGTTGCAAGTTTTGCTCGGGACGCAGTGAATAATTACGTAATGTTGGTAAACATGATGCTTGATCTTAATTTCCGCCACTTAAACCAATTACCGTTTCAACTAATTTTTCATTAGGTTTGAAAGAAATACTTGTAGATTACGCTGCGAAACATGTTTCAGACGATATGCATACCTATTGCATAATGACATATTCCTCAATTTATGTGCATATGCTGAAAAATGTTTCATAACATGATCATCGGCTGCCGGCTGGCTAACAGTCTCCCGAACAGTCGTGAGCGTTTTGCAACGAATGGGATCGTGGGTCTGAATGGATTTCCAGCAGATACACCATCGAATTCATGCCGTGGCGCATATTAGGCCACATTGTCGCGACAGCTCCATCTGACTACCCGTCCCTCCTCCCAGGTCATCCAGGAGATCGTCAGCCAGGAGCAGACCATCGCCGACCTGAAGCAGGCCATCGATGATCTGGAGCGACCGCTGATGGTGGCTCAGACCCGCACCCAGCGCCGCGGCTTCCGGCCCAACGTGGAGGAATCGCGCGACCACCCGCAGTGCAGGTCAGACCGGCGAGGGGTCAGGGGTGCGGCTGGGTGGGTCACCTCGTTGTGTGCTGTAGTGCCGGTGGATGGTGGGGCCATCGAGAGCTGATGACTGCGGAGAGGAGCAAAAACAGCGCTTACGAGTATGTGATGGCTCTGTCCAGCTCGGTCCTTCTATAGATCGGGAGTCATTAATGATGACTTCCGCTGTAATGATCAGGTCAAAACTAATGGCTGACGCAACGGAGCCGCTATCAACTATAATCCTCCAATGGTATGAGCCGCCCACACGAGCGACACACCGGCAGTAAAGATACACCTACGGCGCCGCGATTAGACCCGCAGCTATTACCAGCGGACGGGACCGGTTCTGGACGGTGGCCATGGGGGCCGTCGGCCGCCGCCGATCACCGGCTGATTGTTATGGATGGCCCGCTCCCGGCACAGATATGCCGCCCCCTGCCGCCGGCGGCTGACGACACCGGCGTCGTCGGCAGCGACGCACGACGTCGTTCGTCGACACCGTCGCCGGCGGAGGATCAGGGGGCGCACGGGTCGGCGAGCGGTGTCACGCGGATCCAAAACGGTACACGGAGAGCCGGAGAATCACTACCGCTCTGTGTCCGAGAGTGGGATGTGTGTGGGGGCTCTCAATCGGTGCTCGGAAAATCCCACGATCTGTGTCCAACCTTATACTAAATTTGCCTTAGCAGGCTTGCGATTTTTTTTTTTTGATCTGCAGTCTGCATAAAGAACTGCTGTATATTTACGAACGGCTTGGATCGTATCCGCTCGGTACCAGCTCGCTAATTCACATTTGATGAAGGCCTCTGATTAATATGCTCAGACATGTAACGGATGTATGTATAGCATCGTCCACATTATAGCACTCTGAACAATTACATTATCGTTGGAAGGCACTACTGCCCAAGAGAAAGGCTATGAGATGGACGTAGTCACTAGGTATGTAGGGTCGGACGGACGGACGGACGGGCGGGCGGACAGACAGACAGACAGACAGACAGACAGACAGACAGACAGACAGACAGACAGACAGACAGACAGACAGACAGACAGACAGACAGACAGACAGACAGACAGACGGCTGTCCGTCCGCCGGCTCCCGGGCCGGCCCCAGCCGCCCGAGACAGACAGACAGACAGACAGACAGACAGACAGAGACAGCTGTCCGTCCGCCGGCTCCCGGGCCGGCCCCCGCCGCGCTATGAGTCGCCCGCTGACGTCACGGTCGAACCGAGCTCTGATTTACGGTTATTGTCGTCGGTGATATAGGGCAAACTGCAGGCCTGGCGGGGCCCGCTCGCAGCTCCGTTAGCTCACGGTTCGCGTCTGTTGACCGTCTGTTTGGTGTGTGATGAGACGTCGGCCACTGCCCGGCTGGTCAGGGCTGACGTCGTTACCCCTGGAGCATGGTTTGTGATCCTCTGGCAGGGTAGAGGTAGGGGTGCGGACGAATGAGGATGTGCTAGTTCATGCTAGTTCAGGTAGAATCTCGTTTTTCCGGAAAAATCACATTGTGGTATTTTTATTTTGTTGATTTTCCGTGCGGTCGGAAGTGATTAACCCGGCAGTTGCTGGGGTATTTCGCCACCCACCGTTTGCTGGGGGGGGGGGGGGGCGTTAAACGCCCCCAGCCGATTACTCGAGAACCAATAGGCGCAGCAAAACGCACGAGGCGGCAAACGAAAGAACGCGACGAGACGCTTCAGATGAGTACTTTAAAGTTGAATTTTGAGGTCACAGGTCAGGTCAAGGTCAGGTCGTAGCATGGACTTCAGGACTTCGCAATGGGCGCCTCTCGTCATAAACTCTGTCAAAACGGTGCACAATCCATCATATAAGGCCTACAAGAGTGTCAGCTCCATATAGGGGTCAGTCAAGCATAGGTCAGGGTCAAGGTCAGGTCAACCGGGCAGGCACATATCCCCGAAAATCAAAACTGATATTCGCAGCCTGTGACACATGTTTTATAGGTAATTTGGGGCGTAGAACACGATGGTGACATTCATTTTACCATATGTGTACGTGTTTGGCTAAAAAAGTTCAATTTAAGAAATGCATGTATCATGGTCGTGAAGTAGTCACGAGAAATTGCCAAGATTCAGTTCAAGATTTTGGAAAATGCAGAACGATAATCAACAATCGAAGATAGCCATTTGATTGTTCATGGTATTGGCAGTCTAATGGCGTTTACGGCATGTCTGTATGTCTATTCTGTGATTTTATATGATTTTTTGAACATATGCCGTTTTTTGTCAAAAACTCAGAAATCATGACGTCACTAAAACCTCGATATCTCAAAAAATTTCCGACCGATTTTTTTGAAACTTTGTCACAATAAGCTTCAATCAATTCCCTACTGGTACCCAAAATTTGGCGCGCCTGCGGCGCGCCGTTGTTATGCTATGGCCCGGCGAAAAAAGTAGAGGCGTTTAACGCCCCCCCCCCCCAGCAATTCGCGGGTTAACAGGTTTGTTGGCTAAGGCTCTCTCTCTCTCTCTCTCTCTCTCTCTCTCTCTCTCTCTCTCTCTCTCTCTCTCTCTCTCTCTCTCTCTCTCTCTCTGTCTCTCTCTCTCTCTCTCTCTCTGTCTCTCTCTGTCTCTCTCTGTCTCTCTCTGTCTCTCTCTGTCTCTCTCTCTCTCTCTCTCTCTCTCTCTCTCTCTCTCTCTCTCTCTCTCTCTCTCACTCTCTCTCTCTCTCTCTCTCTCTCTCTCTCTCTCTCTCTCTCTCTCTGCGCTCTCTCTAGCAGAATTTATCGGTCCAGTAAGGATGAAGGGCTACTGATCGAGCTATAACCAAAGGAACTCAGATGGAGCCATGTAGTGCATCTACACAGAAGTATAATCTTAAAAAAGATCAAGAATAAATGGCTTTTAGAATGTGTACAAAATAAAGAAGAAAAAATGTCCACGATGCATTCGCATTTGTTTAGACATTTTCCCGTTTCTCTGTTGTTTTTTGTTAGAATACGAAGTTCATTTCCGCCGTGAAATTGAAACGTTTGACGGCAATTTCAATGCAGCACGTTTTCGTCGCGTGTATCGAAACATGACATGTCGATTGCATAGTCCGATGAGGTTTCCTCTCTGAAATGCGGGACCGTCATGACTGCGGGGGTGATCGATTCGGCTGGGTGATGAGGCTGGCCACGAGCAGGGTCGGCAGGGACCGGTTCTTTCTGGTCTGTCCAATTAACGACGCGTCATCCCATCACCTGAAGGGAGAGTTACTGCGCCGCGGTACAACACTCTGGCCTGTGTCTCATTGGCGTTCCACCCCGCGCTATCCCGTTGTGACCTGGCTCACCTCAGCCAGTGTTTTCTGGTAGTGGCTGGTCAATGAGCTCATGAGTCATGAGTCATTGAGCCCCCCCCCCACCCCCCCCCCCCCACACACACACACACACACACACACACACACGCGCGCGCTATGATCTGGAAATGAATAAGGAAACGATGTAAGGAAACGCAATAAGGAACATGTGAAAACGAATTTGGACTTTCAGGATCACTTCTCAATTGGCTGAAATCATACCTATCCGACAGAATACAGATAGTTAAAATTCAAAATTCGTTCTCAGCTCCCCGTAAGATAACCCGCGCCCCACTGGGGGGGGGGGGGCAGAATCTGCCCCCCCCTCCCGTTTTTCGCCAATAACTTCTAAACGCGTCACGCCAGCGACGTCAAACTTTCAGTACCTTATCATGCATCAATTTGACACGTTCCCTGAAAATTTGAGCGAAATCCGTCGGAAAATTTTTGAGAAATTGACGTTTTAGTGACGTCATGTTCGCCATTTTCGCCTCAAAAACGGCAAAATTTCAACCGCCGCTAACATCTTCATTTTTTAAGGAATCAAGACGTAACAAAAAAAGGTTATACGTGATTCTACTTTATCTATCAAATGGCTATCTCAGTTTTTTGAAAATTTTGGATTTTGGACCAAATTTTTCCAAAAATCTGACTTTTTTGGGAAAATAATTATAAAATCCAAAATTTTGAGTGTATCGAAAAACCGGAATATATGTCAGAGAAGTGGTCTATGTGCACGTACATACCAATTTTCAGAGGAATCGGTTCAAAAATGTGAGAGTTATTCAAAATTTTATGACGTTACGACATACAAAAATTTTGAAAAATGATTTTTTTTGGAAGTTCTAGACTTTGTACGAAAACAAAAATAGCACAATTCGATTCGCCGTGAAAAACTGCACCAGATAGACACCTTTTTAGGCCTTAACAACCAACTTCAAAATTTGACCTCACTTGACCTGACCTTGACCTGACCTCGACCTGAAATTCATCCAGAGGTGGTTCATATCACTTATTGAGTGTGCCTATTGAATTATATGAGTAAAATGACCTATAAAACATGTGTCGCACATGCCCTTTTCTATATTTCGTTTTTGGTGACCTGACCTGACCTGACCTGACCTTGACCTTGACCTTTGAATGACATTGTATGCAACGAATATTGTCTTGGTAGTCTAAGGACACGTTTTGGGCAATCAGGCTCAGTCCATTCTTCGGCAACTACGGTGCAAGGCCGATACTGTAGAAACTTGCATTTTGTACCCTTGACCTGACCTTGACCTGACCTCTGACCTACTTAAGCAAAAAATTTTGGGCTCTTAAGATCCGCCTTGTTGAGAGCTTTTGATTGCCGTTTTCCCCGTCTTTCTACGACCATCGGTTCGGAAGTTAGACAGGGGGGCAGAATCTGCCCCCCCCCCCCAGCAGGGCGCGTATGGCTGAATAGCCCAGCGGGGCGCGGGATAAATGCTGGCTGCCCACAGGGATCAGTTCTCGGCCCTTTACTTGCACTTTTATACCTCAATGACCTCTCAACTCGTACAAAAAAAAAATGATATTTTATTTTTCGCCGATGATACATCACTTTACGCTTCCCATACATGCAAAACATTGACTTCCATTCAAAACTCTTTGCAACTTGACCTTGACGAAATTAAAAAATACGGACAAGAATGGGCCATCAAATTCAACGATTCCAAAACAGTACAACAAACATTTTCTCACAAGCCAAACAATGATCACCAAAACTCACTTTCGGAGGACTTCCAATACCCATAACAAACACACACAGGCACCTTGGATTGACCTTTTCTAAAGACTTAAGATTCCACGAACACATAAACGCCATCCTTACAAAAGTTAACAAATCCCTTAGTCCATTATATCCCATAGCACGATTCCTTCCCCGAAACACTCTTGACGCAATCTACAAGACGTATATTCGACCACATCTAGACTACTGCGACACTGTTTACGACGGACACATTACTATTCACGACACCATGAGACTAGAGACATTTCAAAACAGGGTAGCAAGACTAATAACGGGAGCACTTTTTAGGACCTCTTCAGACAAATTACGTTATGAATTAGGATGGGACAAACTAAAAGTCAGACGACAACTCCACCGACTACTACTTTATCACAAACTATCAACACCCGGACGTCAAAATTTACCCTCTTATGTCACCTCTCTTCTACCAAATTCACGAGATCAAGCCACACAAAGGACGCTAAGGAACGCCGCCCACCATTCCCAGCCACATCTACGCACAACCAAACAACAACGCACCTTTATAACACTCACAGGAAAACAATGGAATCAACTACCATACTCAATTAAGCATCTTCCCTACAAAGACTTCAGAAATAAGATCACAGAGCTCATGTGCATGAACAAACCTCCTCTTTACTACTCATACGGCAGCAGGACACTTACACAATGCACACAAGAATACGACTTAATATGACGGCACTAAACGAACATAAGTACAAAATACAAAAGACAGATAATCATAAATGTTCATGTGGCAATTCTCAAGAAAACGTAACACACTTTATATTTTCATGTCCAAACTACGACCAACAAAGAGACATACTCTACAACAACCTGCGTCGCATCCTTAACTTTAACCTTAAACTAAAACCCAAATCATACCAACTTGAAGTCCTCCTGCACGGCCGCGGACTCGGTGGCGGGGGCGGTCGGCTGGTGGCTTGGCACTTCCAATTTTTTTTTTTTTGCAAGAATCAGGTAGATTTACCGGTGAATACTAAAATACCCATTCTGTTCGCTGAGCCTGGTGGGCCTGCGCCCGTCGCTGGGCACGCGTGGGGGCGGCTGGCTGCGCGAGACAATCCGAGACACGGCGGCGGCGGTATAGCAGTGTAGTGATATTGGAGACAGTGGACAGATTAGCTGAGATTTGGCGCCACGGGATAAGCCCATGGCTTTTGCGCCAACTCTCCATAATGCAAACTCAATGTACCTCATGCACTTTGCCAATAAACTTCGTGTGTGTGTGTGTGAAGGTTATGGAATAATGGGAAACCGAGACCTGCAGAGAAGTTTTGCATTCATACAATTTTATGAATACATACGCAATGTGGTGTATGCAATGCATATTTCCTTGATCCTCGGGCAGATTGTAATTACTAAAGCCAACTGAGGCCTTGCAGCTAAGCAGAGCTTGTTGCTGTTTGGTCCCACCCACCATCTTCATGCATTTGAAACTTTAAGCACTTCTGACTTGTCAAGTTTTGCATAGGCTTGAATTCATCAATCAGCATACATGTATGCCGCACAATCCATTACCAGCCTTCACTACCCCAGGACATTCCCGTCCCAACCGTTTCCATTTTCCCGTCCTTTCCTACATTTCTTCCCGGTACTGACGGCAGATCATGGCGATAACCGATGGCGCGGACTGACGACGTTTCTAATTACAAACGGTGGCTGTTGATCATTGCACTTCTACCCACCGCCTCAGTGCTCCTATTGTGCCCGCCACCAAGTCAGTCGCCCCGGAGACGTGACCTCCGGAAGGTAGCGTACCGCCAAGCTGCAATATTCAGTGCGGGCCGTCGTCCACACAAAATCAGCCGCCCGTGAGCTGGCCGTTCATCGCGTGACCCCTGGGATGGGACGCAGGCGCGTAACCACCACTGGGGACACTGGGGACCGGTCCCCAGTAACTTTTGGGTTACTGGGGACCGTCCCCAGTAAAACCGACGACCTCAATTTGCTTGAATAGCCAAATATTGTCTCTAAATCGACGTGAAGAGAAATATGTAGTCAACGGAAAACAAAACTGGATGTTTTGTTTAGCCAGCGCTCGGGTGGGCCTCTCAACCAGCTTAGCCATGGTGGGGGGGGGGGGGGCTTTTTGGCCACACCAGATTACCTAAGCAAGCTAGAAAGACGCGGTAAGAAGCAGCAGATAGCTCGCTACAGTATCTTTCAGAATTACCTATGTCATTTTTGATCAAGTCATCGCTCAGGTCACTGGAGGTCACCAAAGGTAAAATTTTCACAAACTTTTATTCCCAATTTCGACAACTTTTCACAAATCGGCGCATACGTCAGGAACCAATAGAGCTGCAGTGCTGCGGGAAAGCGCATTCGATAGCTTTTTCAAAGACCTTTCTGAGCAATGTTCTCAGTTTTGACCTAAGGTCAACGGTTTAGCTTCCAGGTTGGCGTTTTGCGGGAAAGGTTTTTGTATCATAACTTTTGACTCAAAAATAGCATGGCGCTGATTTTACCGGCATCGCGTTGGTCTCGTCGAGACGCATGGAAGGAAAAGGTCATGTTGCATGTCATGCGATTGGTGTTGTTGAGTTGAACACATCCATGGTGTTTACGCTCTAACATGTTTCTACCTAAAGTAATGGTAAAAAACTGTTGGAGATGTTTCATGACCTGAGATGATCTCAGAGGCATAGAAGGGGTCACAGGTGCAATTTTCCGGTTCAGTGTGTCATGTTTACCTGTGTCGGTGCGCGCCGCGGTTGTGCTTACACGCGCAAAAAAAAAAAATGGCAGGTGTGGCCAAAAACGCCCCCCACCATCTCCCCCCACACACTCGGGCGAAGGCTGATCCTGAAATATTATATTTGGTCTTCGCGGCCTTCCATGTGGTCCCCAGTAACTTCAGACTCGTGGTTACGCGCCTGATGGGACGCACCATCTGGGCGCAGCAACTCGTCCGTCTCCGCTCACTGTCCGACGATAGAATGGAATGGGGGTCAGGGAAAACACGAGGTTTCTCACTTCGCCGCTCGCTTCTCTCTATTTCTCTTTCCCTTTCGACTTTTCTTCGTAATCCCTTGCATAAAAGTAAAGAGGCAGTAGCACTGAGGGAGGACAGCATGCTGGCACGAAGTGCTATGCATATGTAGTATAGGGAAGAACACGTTCTTTCTTTCGGCATGTGAACAGTGAAATGTTGCGTTTTGGCTGCGTACGGAGTGGTTTGCTCGGTCGGAATGGATCGGGTGAGCGCAACAGTCTCTTCTTGAGGTAGCTGGCTACATTGACTTCTGAAATACGCTCGTTTAAATCTCTAAGGAAATAATTACCGAAGTAAATTTTTGTCCCCACAGCTCACGACCGGGATGTGTGACTGGAACTGGTCAGAGGGGTGCTTTAAAGGGACTGTCCCACCTTTGCATTAGTTCTGAGTTGAGATAGCCAAGTTGGCGGCCAGGCTCAGAAACCACTATATATCCTGGTCGCAATATCCTCAGTTTCGTGGTGTTAAAGAAATTCGTTCCCTTCATTTAAAGTGGGCCTTAGCTAAGGCCCTATCTCTTAACTATTAACGGCCATTTGGTGACGTCATTACTCATTTGCCTTTTGAACGCCTGTCACACATTCAAGTGAAGTATCACTTGATTTACGAATAAGCCAATCAGAGACACTCTTGTTATTGTATGAGCCGCGTCATATTTGAGAGCAAATATATTTGCTGCCAAATTTCCCCTCACATTGACATGAAGTAAATCCTTCATTACGTCACAGATTCGATATAAATGACGTCACGATGAAATATGAAAGTCGCAATATCTCAAAAAGTATACGATGAAAACGCGTAAAAACTTGCAGAATTCGTCAAAATATCATGAGTTACATTTCCGAATCCTAAACGGTACTTTTTTGAAGGTGGGAACTGGGATAGTCCCTTCAATGAGTTGAAATGAGCTCAGCTGATGGCGATCTGAGCTGGACCGGGCTGTGGGAAGTCGTACAGAGCGCGGCCATCGGCGTCGCGGGCACAACTGAGCTGGGCCTACCCAATTACACCTGAGCTCGCGTAGGCGGATCGAGGAAGGCGATTTGGACGCTACGGGGGAGGCATACCCCCAAACAAGCTTCTTCAAGTTCCAAAAACTCCTTGGACTTCGATTTCTGATGCACTGTTATGCAGTAGCTAACCGTCCCCAATAAGAGCATTTTTCATTATAGAAAAACGACAAATTTTCGTCCATTTTGGGCACTGCGGGGCAGCAGTAGTCCAAAATGCCCTTCCCCACGCTGGACCCGCCAGTGAAGCTGGCACGGCCATTTCTGGATGACACGTTGTGTGCTGACGGTAAACTGTTATTAGTTAATATCTGCCGACAGGGAATACCTACCCGAGTCACGCACTGATGTTATTCACAACATTTCGCGGTATGCGCTAATAAAACTGCCACCTATCCAGGAACTCAGTAATGAAATGTGGTATGGCTAATCAGTGTGCTCTAATATTTCTGCCGCTCCTTCTGTCTCATATTAACTTCCCGTAATCCTGGACCGACCGGAGCGGCAGCGGTGCTGGCTTGCGCTGCGAATAGATGCCACGTTTGTCTGGTGCGACACGTCGATGCCCTCTGACACCAGACCGCACCAGTGCTGTTATTCACAACATTATTCAGTACACCAACCGTTCCGTGGCGGTCACCAATGCTGGTATCGTCTGTCACCAAGCTGCGACCATCGATGGGGAATATGGGGATCGGTGGTCAGCCCCCCCCCCCTCTCCCCTAGCTACCCAATCAGAGTATCAGTAGCACCCGATTGCCACGGTCTCCCGTCCAATGAATGCTGGTCAATCGAGCCGATAAGGCCGCCCCACCGCGTCCCAAGCGTGGGGATCGGGCAGGCGGGGGGGGGGGGAGGGAGGGAGGGGGACTGGTGGGGACCGGGTCAGGTCATGTTTGGAAACAGTGCGGGCGATCCCGGGTCGCAGCAGCTGACGGTGGATCTGTCTGTCTGTCTGTCTGTCTGTCTGTCTGTCCGTCCGTTCTGCCGTTCGTCTCTCTCTCTCTCTCTCTCTCTCTCTCTCTCTCTCTCTCTCTCTCTCTCTCTCTCTCTCTCTCTCTCTCTCTCTCTCTCTCTCTCTCTCTCTCTCTCTCTCTCTCTCTCTCTCCCTCTTCTCTGTCTCTCTCTCTCTCTCTCTCTCTCTCTCTCTCTCTCTCTCTCTCTCTCTCTCTCTCTCTCTCTCTCTCTCTCTCCGCCGAACAGACCAAGTTACCGCCAGTCAGTGAATCGACCGGTCCGAGATGAGGTCGAAATAGCCAGGAGGAGATTGTGACCGGATTTGCCGAATACCCTTAGCCGTCGGCAATAGCACCAGTGCTGGTCTCTGGCAGCTGGTCGCAGCCGATACGTTTCGTCTCGGCACGGGACCGCCGTCGGGCCGCCACCGACTTTCACAGACTGGACGGACCAGCGGACGGCGAAAAAGGGCTCTGTGTAAGCCTGCAGGCCTACGGTGACGGCCGCTGTCTGCCGGGGCCGGATCCGGTCTGAGATCCCAGTCTGATCTGGGTCTGATCCGCTCGGCTAGTTCTGGTGGGATCCTGGTTAGATCCTGGCCTGATTGTGGTCTGATCTTGCTCCTCTGATCCCGCTCGTCTCGGTATGATCAGCGATCGTGGTCTGATATCCTTCTGATCTTCGTTTGATCTCGGCCTGATCTTGGTTAGATATCGGTCTGATCCCGGCCTGATTGTGGTTTGATCGTGGTGTGATAGCGGTCTGGTCTGGGTTTAATCAGTGCTCTGACCCTAGTTAGATCATGGTTTGATCTGGGTCTGCTCGTGGTTTGGCCCCGGCCGGATCTCGATATGATCTTGGCATGATCATGGTATGATCCGGTCTTTTGGTTTCTTTGAGATCCGCTTATACCCGTCTCCGATCCCGGTCCGCTGACTCCAGTTGGATCCTCTGGGCCTCGTCTAATAGAGGTCAGCTCTGGATATGGCTCGCCCAGTCACGGCCGGGCCCGCGCGGACGTGAGTAGCACTAATTAGAGGCCGAACAGCTCCTTCAGGCAGGGCTCGACGAGATAGACGGAAACGCTGATACAGTCTAACAATGCTTATTGCTTTGTGATCGAGAACGGGTCTGCTGAGGCACGACCTGATCAGTGCGGATGGCGCCGTGCTCAACTAAGTTTGATGATGACAGATTATGGTTAGGTAGATATCTACTAAGCGGCGCATTTGTGCGTATTTTAGCCAGCGTGGTATACGATTTTATGAATTTCGAAGCACGTATATAGTTCTGTTTTGCCAATGTAACAGATCTGGATTGTGGTATGTGGAGAGTGGAATGCCTTGCTACCAGGGTTGTATACCAATCAAGTCGATTGAATTGATTGATTTGTTTCAACGCGTATTTTGAGTTGATTGGATTGAGTCGATTGACTTTTCGAGATGACTGGTTGACTGACTCGTTTAACTTTAGCGACTGGTTGACTGATTTGATTCCCGAAAATTAGAGTGACTCGTATGATTGAGTCGATTGAATGGAAAGTTCAAATAAGTTTTAGTTGACGAAAAATAATGACACCAATTGATGACATCAAAGATCACAAAACTACACTGAAAACTGCTTGTCATCACAACTGCAATACATATGGGGTAGATGGCCAAATAAAGAACAGGGCCTAAACATGAACAGCCTACTTTGACTTCCAACTGCAATAACTCATAACTGCTCCAATCCTGGTGATAGAACCTGGCGATGCACCTACCTACCTTCCTGCACTCAGCAGGAAACGTTTTTTTTTTTTAATAATCCAGATGATAAAGTGCAAGGCCCTATACACTAATAAAGTGTGATTAATTAATAATTCACATCTCCACATCTTCTCAGAAACAACCCACTGAACTCTATAAATATCTGAACTGAAACCCCTACAAAAATAACTGAAACAAAAGCGCCGTTTTCGTCTCGCTAATTACGTTTACTTACCTAATTTGCTGCATTGTTTAATTTGCAGCAGAACGTTTGTTGATCCTTTTCCCCTGAGAGCCTAAGCATAACATATTTAATATATTTCATTTCCCTTACAATATTTTACCGAATATTATTAAGTGGTTTTATTTCAAAGGAAATAATAATTAAAACGAAATTGGCGTTGTACAACCCATTTATTTTATGATGATCTACCATACTACATGATAATCAATGACGTCATCTTACCAAAAAATCAAAAGACGTAGAATAAGGATTTATAAAAGCTTAGCATACTTAATGGCAAAACGTTTTCTTTGTTTCGCAGAGTCGCACCGTGCTGTTTTCGCGTTTTAATTTTCGTTCCTACTTCCTTTGTCCTTAACTTATCCTGTGGTTCCAGAGTCCCTGTCCTCTCCATTTCCTTTTAAATATATTTTTAATCCTCATCCCTATCCCCCAGTCCTAAGTCCTAACAGTTTCAAATTGTATTGCAATAAAATGTTTTGAATTCTTCACATAGGTACCTAACATTGACATGCCACGTCCAGAGTCGTGGACCGCTAAATACTTCAAATCTCTTCCTTCCCAATCTGACAACATCCCACGTCTCAAATGCACATTGTGTGGAAAGATTTTTCAGGCTGCCTGTCAGTCTCTGTCTAACCGAAACCGTCACATGCAGGTAAGATATTTAATTCTATTTCCCTATGGTTAATATGTTATTGATGCATATTATCCATTAAAATAGACATGGTGTAGTGGCCAAATCACGAACACTGCCAAAATCCGAGCAGCCAACTTTCAACTGCAATATCTGATATTTAGTGTAAATGGAGTTGGAATATGGCCAAAATTAAATTGACAACTTTTAGGTGAAAGGTGGTGATTTGGGTTAAGGAGCGAGTCAACTACTGGGTTATTTTGCACCCATTAAATTAAACTTCTGCTCCAATTCTACCCATTGAACCTCAATATCATGATCCACCTGTTCATCACTAGGTATCCTTCCTTATTACATAGAAACGAAGGGCATGGCAATTTATAATTTTAAATGTCAATATTTTTATGTTTCTTCTGTAGGTAGGTAGGTAGGTAGGTACACCAGACTGCTATGGACACTTTTCCAAGTTGGTGGGGCAAAAAACCTAATGTATTTGGTTTGAGTCGTTATTGAGTTGATTGGTTCCTTTCATTGTCGCGTTTGAGTCGATTGAATCAATTCCCGAAAACTGCTCTGACTTGAGTGATTTGATTGGTTTCCCAGATTTGTCGTGATTGAATTGATTGCTATTGATTGAGTCGTATACAACCCTGCTTGCTACAAATTACATGCGCTGTATAGCACAGAGTCGGAAGGGCCGGTAATACGAGCCCTGCGACCCCTCAGGCAAGGCGTCTATTATCACACTCCCCTTGGCTCTCTCACAGACTCTCAGCTCTACTGCTCGGCGCGGGGACCCGTCTCGGGCCGGCTCCCCGTCCTCCAATCACACGGTTTATTGACCGTCTATCCTGCTCTCCCCTCTCATGGAACGCGATAGGCACCATCAGCGTCTCCAGCACGTGCTCTGGGCGTGCCCTGTGGCGGCGGACGGCCGACAAACCGGCTCTGGGGGCCGACATATGTCCAAAAAATGACCGACCTCTCTGAGAAATGGCTGACATGTCTAAAAAATGACAGACACGTGTCCGAGGACTGTCCGATATTTTTTCATTTGAATAATGACCGACATTTGAGAGGCGAGAGCTGACCGACATACGTCCAAGCCAAGTGTGCAGCATATGTTTGAGGATCTAGCATGGCCATTCAGGCCCTCTTGATTTTAAATACTCACATTTAGTTAACCCTCGCCGGCCGAGGGGGGGGGGGGGCGGGTGCCGCCCCCCCCCCATAGGGTTTTTTCGCGATAGCTCCGAACACGCTGGCGATAGAGAGCTGAAACTTGGCATACCTGACCTTTGATCCAAGCCGGATCTTTTGACACCAACCGCATTTTTGGGTCAGGTCAGGTCACTGACCTATGACGTCATAAGTGAACCTCTGCACGGTCTTCAGATGTCGCAACTTCGCAACGCCCTCACTGCCAGAGGAGATGTCACAGGGAAATGAAACTTGCAGGATCTAGTATCCATTATGAGTCCCACAACTTGTATATCTCGGATTTTTCCTAAAGGTCATATGGGGTCAGGTCATTTTCGTGACCTCACCATTATAAGTCAATGGGGAAAAATGAAAACTGCTATTCTGGCGCCGGGAACGATCTCCAACTATCTCAAGCACACAGAATCGTGATTTGATGCACTCCTTGCAAGGTTAGATGCGTCACTTTTGCAATGTTGACCTTGCGTGACGTCATTTATGACGTCATCAAGGTCATATTAGTTTTTCGTCAATAACTCTTGATCAAATTGAGCTAGCGAGTCGGGAAAGCCACCAATGGACTCAGGAAGACCTGCCGAATCGAATGATATGCGACATGACCTCTTTCGACCAACTTCGTGACCTGGGGGTGCTGACCTGACCTTGACCTGAGGTCAACACCCCAAGTTGACCTGACCCGGACAAAAAGTATATCATTCGACGCGCCTGAGCGAGACGAACACGATGCTGCCAAAATCGGCGCTCTGCTGCCGTTTTTTGCGAAGTTATTCACCAAAAACTGAACCGTACCTTGGGGCACTTGACCTGACCTCAGAGGTCACCGGTTGACCTAGGACCTTAAAATCGGGTACCAATCTCTGCGTCTCGTAACGGCGCACACGCTCGTTTTTTCCGCGACGCGCTAGCTCCACCAGGGGCGAAACGGCGAGGGGGGGGGGTCGTACCCGCCCCCCCCCTCGGCCGGCGCGTATGTAGAAAACCAATAGGTCCGGCGAGGGTTAATTGTGTCGTTGGTGGCTTTTCTGTTCTAATGATATAGCGTTACAGGACGCAAGATATCATAAAGTCTTTCTTTTGATGGAATCAAAAGTAATATTAAGTTTAACCCGCGCACCGACGGGGGTCTGCGCCAACTTAGTACCGACGGGGGGGGGATGACCGCCCCCCCCCTGAGATCTCGAGAACGAAGCAAGATAGCGACAAGCGGTAAACGGCATCGGATACGCACGGTCAAGATCTACAATTTTTACTAAGGTCATTTTCAGGTCAGGTCAAAGATGACGTCACAGGGGTCGAAAAAGTCAAAATGGCGGCGCTAAATATGGAGAGAGTTTTTCTCGAATAACTTTCGAATTAGTCAAGATAGGAACAAACTAAGGGCATCATCGTGATCCTCTCGTCAATCCGCATCGAATGATATATATGTTGACCTCGAAAGGTCAAGGTCAAAGGTTGACCTCAGGTCACGTGACCTCGAGGTCATCATGTATATCATTCGATGCGTCTTGACGAGCTGAACACAATGAGACCATCCACGCGTCTGTATCTTGTTCCTGTACGGAGTTATTGGCCAAAAACCTTTGGTGACCTTTGATGACGTCACATGACCTCACAGCTGCCCAACAGCAAAACAGACCTCAAGGTAGTGAAGGTTGATCGTATATGAAGTCATGTATGGTATATGGGGCCATTCTGACCCGTTTTAGTGGTAAAAACAGGGAGTTGATTTTTCCCCCATTGACTTATAATGGGGAGGTCGCGAAATTGACCTGACCTTAGGTCACCGATATCAAAATTCCGAGA
Source organism: Amphibalanus amphitrite (assembly GCF_019059575.1). NCBI lineage: Eukaryota > Metazoa > Arthropoda > Thecostraca > Balanomorpha > Balanidae > Amphibalanus > Amphibalanus amphitrite. The sequence continues at coordinate 1,820,187 of NW_024881518.1, forward strand.
TATACAAATTGTAGCTACTAATGACCTAATAACATCCTGCGACTTTCAAAGGCCTCCGACATCTACTGTAGCTCTGGCACGGTGACAAAGTTGCAAAAAAGTGACTTGAGGTTGGGTCATTCAAAGTGACCTGGTGACCTGACCTTGAAAGGTAGGAGGTTCAAACTTGCACACCATGTGTAAAATTGATAAGGGAATAGTCATACCAAATTTCGCGGCGCTACGCGCCGCGGTTTTCCCGCTATTCGCGAAAAACCTCAGGGGGGGGGGGGCGGATATCCGCCCCCCCCGTCGGTGCGCGGGTTAATGTTAGGCATGACACGACATTCATGTATTAAATTCAGACCAGAAATTCAGACGCAAGATTACCTACTTTGGCAGTCAAGGCGCCCTGAAACACTATAAGGCTATTAAACAACAAGAATTGCTTGAGAAATGACCGAGAAATGACCGACATATGCCCGAGAAATGACCGACTCTTGCCCGATAAATGGCAGACATCTGACCAGAAATAACCGAGATTGCGGTGAAGAATGATGATTATCTTATAAAAAATGACACACACATGTCTATGAAAAGCTCACTGCAAATGACAGATAACTTAGGTAGATATCTCCGAGAAATGGCCGATATATTTCTGAGAAATAGCTGATACATGTCCGGGACAGCTGTGTGTGTGCTGCAGCGCAATAGTTCCTGTCCTCGTGTAAGGGAGCAGGGGCGGATCCAAGGGGGGGTCACATGGGTCATGGCCCCCCCCTTGAGGCCCGGGGGCCCAAAGACCTGCCAGGGGCACCACCGGCCTATCAGGGGTATCACAGTCCTGACAGGGGCACCACAGGACCGCCAGGGGCACCACAGGCCTAGCAGGGACACCACGAGCCTGGTGCCCCTGGGCCCTGACAGGACTGTAACGCCCCTGACAAGCCTGAAGTGTCCCCGGCAGGCACGTAGTGCCCCTGACAGGCCTGAGGCGCCCCTGCAAGGCCGGTGGTGCCCCTGGCAGGCCTGCGGTGTCCATGGCAGGCTTGTGGTGCCCTTGCTAGGCCTCTGGTGCCCCTGACAGGCTTGTAATGCCCCTGGAAGGACTGTGGTGCCCCTGGGCCCTGACAAGCCTGAGGTGCCCCTGACAGGCCAGTGGTGCCCTTGCTAGGCCTGTGGTGCCCCTGGCAGGCCTCTGGTGCCCCTGACAGGCTTGCGGTGCCCTTGGAAGGACTGTGGTGTCCCTGGGCCCTGACAAGCCTGAGGTGCCCCTGACAGGCCCGTGGTGCCCTTGTTAGGCCTGTGGTGCCCCTGACAGGCCTCTGGTGCCCTTGCTAGGCCGCTGGTGCCCCTGGCAGGCCTCTGGTGCCCTTGCTAGGCCGCTGGTACCCCTGCGCCCGGAGAGGACTGGTGCCCCTGAAAAGTCTGAAGTGCACCTCGGCAGGCCCGTGGTGCCCCTGACAGGCCCAAGGTGCCCCTGCGAGGCCGGTGGTGCCCCTGGCAGACCTCTGGTGCCCCTGGCAGGTCTGTGGTGCCCCTGGCAGGTCTGTGGCGCCCCTGGCAGACCTGTGTTGACTGGCCTCTGGTGCCCCTGCTACCCCTGCGTCCGGAGAGGACTATGGTGCCCCTGGAAAGCCTGAAGTGCCTCTCGACAGGACCGTGGTGCCCCTGGGCCCTGACAGGCCCAAGTTACCCCTGCGAGGTCGGTGGTGCTCCTGGCAGGCCTCTGGTGCCCCTGGCAGGTCTGTGGTGCCCCTGGCAGGCCTGTGTTGACTGGTGCCCCTGCTAGGCCGCTGGTGCCCCTCACAGGCCTGCGGTGCCCTGGAAGGACTGTGGTGCCCCTGCCCCTAGGGGTGCTCATGGGCCCAACAGGCCCGTTGTGCCCCTGACAGGCCTGTCGTGTATACCTACTTGCTAGGCCTGTGGTGCCCCTGCTTCCTGGCAGGCCTGTGGTGCCCCTGGCGGGCCTGTGGCGCCCCTACAAGGTCGTAGGTGCCCCTGACAGGTTTGTGGTGTCCCTGGAAGGACTTTGGTGCCCCTGACAAGCCTGAAGTGTCGAGGACAGACGCTTTAGACGCCAGGGTCAAGTTCGTCGGACTGACAACGATTTGCTTACCTGATAACGTTCCTGGTAAGTACTCACTACTCAGCGTCCACAACATATATACACATGGCACATTCATATATACTTGCTTACAATTGGTAAATGTGGTTGTGGCTAAGAGTTAAGATACTGACTAAAAAAAAAAATAAAAAGAAAAAAACTGAAAATGGGGGCACCACCAAAATGAAGTGGACGAAATCCGTTGAGTTTTTAATTTTGGGTATAGGTAGGGGCACCACTTCGATTCATGACCCTCCCCTTGGAGTTTTCCTGGATCCGCCCCTGTAAGGGAGACGGGAACGAGTGCGGCACGTCTGTGGGATTCCCCCGGGACGAGACGGGACGGAATCAGTGCACTGGTGCGTGATCAGACTTCAGGTGAGGGCACGGGCTGGGGAGAGTGAGCGGTATTCGGACAGTTCGGTCCGACGTACGGGGAGTTCCGTTTCCCAGCAGAGAATAGAGGCGGAGAGGATGCAGGTTAGCTGATGAGGCCGTGATGGGTACATAGTCTGGGTGATATAGTTGATGTGTTGGTGCTCAGCCGAACGAGAGCCTTCCTCGTCGGTGTGACCGCCGCGCCGGCGGGCTGAGGTCCCGGTTTGTTTGATGTGCCATCAGGGCAGTGACACCGACCGTGCGGGCTCCAGTCCCCAGACAATCGCCGGCTGGCCGGCAGCGCAGCCACCTGCAGGAGGCGGCCGGCGAGTTTTACCAATTCTGCCGGCGAGTCTGAGCGCGGCCAATTCGCTTAGCGAGCGGCGAATCGGGCTGATTGCGTTGCGCAGCCGGTAGAAAGGTCAGCTTTGGCCATGCGGGCCAGTTGCGCACACTGCCATCGTCTCAAGGGCCGTCCCGAGCGGCAGCGACAGTTGTCCCGGACGGCGGCAACTAATGGAGGGAGGGGTAATTGGTCGGCTCTTGAATCCTGATACCTGATATCGGATTGTAAAACATTCATTCAAAAACTTGGAAGTTGGTTGATTGGAAGTCTGTTCATTAGACGTTGAGCCCTGGACTGCACAATGCACATGGTTGGATTCCGTTCACTGAGTGCATTAATATTATTGCTGTTTCCGGAGAAGTTACCTTTTTCATTAATGTCTTACTTCCGTGTATAGGTCTGCCGATGGTCTCTAGCCTACTCCAGCTGGTCAAATAATTCCGGGTCGCTCTGGTAACGGGTGTTTTCGATCCTGCGCGACCACCGCCCGATCATATATGGCCGTGTTCACTTCAGTTCACCACTGAGCAAAAGGTAGTCACAAGACCTATGTGCTGTGAAGTGTGTCGCTCCTGGGCCGTGCTCTGTTGAACGACCGAGGAATGGATCTGATTTGATGTTCCCAAACAGGCAGCTGGTTTGGTTATGAATTCCCTTATGATAGACCACTTTGATGGATGAAAATTTATTCAGCTGGTATGATACCAAACACTGACAAAACACTGTCATTTGTCTTAGAAGCCCGGTAGGAATATGAAAACAGCAGCATAACGAAATTTGTATGCTAATAGATTCAGGCACAGTTTTTACGTGGGTGCTTCCAAATGGATACGATGTAGTCGCTTACAAATTCGTATAGAGATAGCAGGTGTTATTTTATACGGCGGTTTCGATTAGATAGTCTATTATGGTAGTTGATATGTTAATGCTATACAATCCGGAGTTTTTTCTCAATATGGCGTCGCGTATAAACAGAAAAGGTATAGGCTGTTTTTGCAGTCCCTGAACCGCTATATTGCTAGAATAATGCAAATCTGATAACCATCCATCAGCAGGGTTCCACGATCTGATTAGCAGTTGTGTGCGTGCCTACCGAAATAGTATTTCAATTATTTTCACTGCGTCACTCGCTCGACGTAGTACAGATTTCAATTACAGTGGTCAGCTGTCTGCACGGCTGTCTGCTCATGATGCGGACTGTCTGGCTTTAGTCGCGGAGTTTTTGAAGGCGTGTACGACGCTTGTGCAAAGGGCCTGTGAACTGGCACACAGGACGGACGGGATGAGGGCTGCCAGCTGACCCCTCCTTTCGTGATTTATGAGGACGGTGCGTACACTGTATATACAGTCGCACTGCAAACCGACCTTTCTAAGACGCCGCGGACAGAATCCGCCAGAACAGGCTCACAATAGAACCGACAGTAGGTAAATAGTAAATACCGAATGGTTTTCAAAGCACTACGCAGTTCTTATTCAGCAGCCTGTGCGTTGCCGAGAATCCATTAAATGTCGCGTATTTTGAATTGATAATACCAATGCCTGAAGTCTCCCAGGAACAGCAGTTTCCAAAGTGCGGTAGTTGGTCAAACTGGGCTCGAATTAAGGTGCGAGACTAATGCGAGGCTCGCGCAGATTTCGTAATGACTTCGTATGCCAATATTTTGAAAATGGATGTATAGTGACATCAGCCATTCATCAATTTTGTATTTAAAAAGAAAAACGATTCACTTCCTCAGACCCTGTTTTGTGAGCTGAATTTCCAGGACATTGAACGGCATCTCTGGCCGAGCTATCGCAACCCTTGACTTGCTTTTTAGTCAGCATAGGTATCAAGAATTGATATGGGAACAGATATTACAAGTTTACTTGCGAAATAGCTGTTTTAGGCTAAGTATACTTAAAGGGAAAAACAGGGGCGCCCCCTCTCTCCCAAGGGGGAACGCTGTCATGGTTCGGTGGCCATGTCAGTTTTTTTTTCATTTTTCGGCTCTTGTCGCGCACCAGTTCAAAGCTCCGTTTTTATTTTCTCAGTATACAGTTCCGCCAGGAGACTGGCAGTATTGCTGTAAGGCTTGCTGCAATTCGCCATCGTCGCCGTCGGCAGGGTGGAGCCTGGCTCCGTTCGGTGCCGGTGCTGCCCGGACCGCCGCGCCCAGCTGCATAATGCTCAACTGTCGCCGCCAGCTGCCGCCCTCGTTACTTATCCCGGGGGCAGCGCACAGGGTGACCGGAAGCCGGGGTCACGTGATATCCGCGCCCGGCACAGACTGCAGGGGCGGCGGGTCACGTGATGTGAGAGGTGGTTGAGAGGTGGTGTGAAGGTTCTGCGAGTTTTTTTTTTTTAGTTTTGCGTCTCTTCACGCAGTTGCTTTCGTGACTGCAGTGCAATGTTGTGACTGAAGTGTCTTAGTGTGACTAAATCTGCTCTCCTGTGATATCCTGTCTGATCTAATTCACGACACCAACCGAGACTCAGGGATGACTTGGCGATACCTGTCCATGGACCCAGCTGACCCAATGTGGGCCTGTTCTGGTCTGACCTCAAATACCGCTATTTCTCCATTGCTCACTATCCATCTAGTGGTGAATCAAAGTGGCCGGCTTTTCCTCTTCCGCAGCGTCCGGAATTGACACATGTTTTGTCGTTCTTATCCCAAATAAAAACTAAACAGCTTTCATTAGCAGAAGTTTGTTCTTATTTGTACAGCAGCGCATAATGAAGTGACTTCGAAATCTTAGTGGAAATTGAAGAGCCCTTTTTAGGAAGTTGTATCCCCTGCAGTGTCTGATTGCTGGACCCACCAATGTCCGACGGTGTCCCTGCGCTGATGATCGGACCCTGTCCAGCGGTCTGACCCTGTGCGTCTGTTTGTCTTTCGACAGCCTGTCTGTGGAGCTGCTGGAGCTACCGAAACAGATCGCTCTGCTGCGACAGCGACTATCGGACGCCCAGAGGCACCTCCAGGTGAGTTCACGGCGCATCGTGTGACGTAGCGGCCGCGGTCAGCTGCAGTCATGTGCCGCTAGGACTGTCCTTACGACATGTGACCCCCTGGGCTAGCACCCTCCCCTTGGTACACCACGGTCGTGCTCACCTGTGACTTTTCTGGCTTCTGACTTATTTATGAACCTTTGCTGCTTCCGACCTTGCTTACTTTTCCGCTGTCTCTGAAGATTTTCGACTTCTTGTGTTTTACGAAAGACCCGTTTTGTTGACCTCGTTTCTAGCGACTCCTACTCACGGACGAAACTATGTTCTTGTTTTACTTTGCTTTCTTTACTGTTTGCTCTGGAGATTTTCGGCTGCTTCTTGCGCTCAACTAAATGTGTTTTTAGTTTTGCTTTCTGTCCTTTAATTTTTGTCCGGAGTTTCGTGGTGTGTTTTGCTGCGCCGCTCAGTGGCCCTGCCACCCGGGCTGGCCTTTGACGCCTCGTCACCGCTCCACGGTACGTGCCTCAGAGCTGTGGGTTTTCCGGGCGTTACATGGCGTCAGCAGAACGCCACTTGACGCCCAAATCGGACGTATAGTGCCAGTCCAGCGCCACTGGTGCCGAGTCAGATGGAACGCGGGCGGCTCGCTTTAATCATGAGTGATGTATGTGCCGGCATCGGCTTGTTAGGACCCCGCTGCTGCTGCCGCTGCTGCTGAAATGCTGCGCTCAGCAGGGCTATTTGATTAGGGCCCGTCAGTGGTTTGAAAAGTGTGGACGAGAGTCGCTGCCAAATGTTTAGCGTTCAATTATCGCTATTAAAGGTTAATTATGTTTCACAGCGTTGGCTGCGGCTCCGATGATGTCCGTAACTTCATTTACAACCGTGACTAACGTCAATGGTTGCATTGGCAATGACTCGACAGGACCACACGTTCTTTAGAAGCCTGCTCTCAGAATTCAGCTATTGCTGGCTGCCAGCGCGGCCTTCTAGCTCGATCACCCGTATGGTCGCCGACCTGACCCGAGCACCACGGGCGCGATGGGATGTGGGTCGTGTCAGCTCGACCCCGCCGCCCCCATGGTATCAGCCTCCAGTCGTTACTCGAGCTGTGGCCGTTGGCTGCGGACGTCCCGACGGGGCAGTTGGCCGAGTTGACTGGCGTGTCAGGTCGCCCGCCCAGCCGACCGGCTTGTCTAACATGGGGGAGGCGGACTGCTTCGGTCAGTTGCGGGGCCGACAGGTCGAGGTTATCAGAGCCGTCCGCAGGGATATACATCCCGTTTTGCTGCCCTGCTGCCTACCCATGACAAAACATTTGATGTCATAATTCATTAGGGGTTGAAGTAGGCACTGAAGAACGAAGAAGCTTTCAGGAGTTGGCTAGAGACAAGGCAGTATATACCTAGAGAGTTGACGCTACGGTTGTTTGACCTCGATTTTGACATCAGAGCAGCCGGACATGAGCGGCTCTGGGATTCCAATGAAGCTAGATGCCGGTAGAGGGCATTTGCTCAAGTTTGATATGTTTATGACGTCGGGCGCTGTTTACCGATAAACATGGCGAGCTGACGATAAGCCTTGTCCGTCCGTACCGGCCGGTGGCAGCAAAAACATTGCTGAAAGGCTTGACGCATTGTTGTTTGAGCGTGCAGCGCTGTGTTCTCTGCCTTGTTCATGTCGCACAATGTGTTATGTTCGGCTACGGACTACATAATTGTCATCGGTAACAACTAGATCTGGTTTTGTATTTCTCCTATCCCTATTTTCACAGCCTGTAGGCGGGTTCTTGAACTGGGAGCCCGGTAAACAAATCAGCTCTGCAATTGGATTAGTTTCGGGCTGCGATCGGGCCGCTCCGTGGCGTTTCCATTATTCAGCGGCCGGTGTCACTGCGGGCTCGGCTGTCGGGCCGGCCGGGCCCCTGGAGAGTGTCATGACGAGCGACCGACGGCGACCCGGCTGGTATTTCCATAGACCCGGCTGCAGGATAAAGGCACCCCCCGGTCTCCCGTGTGTGCTGTGTATGCAGACAATGCGGTTAGGTTTGATGGGGGGCAGCGCCGAGGCCATGCACAGGCCAGCGGCCACAGCCGGGGTCCTGTCGCTAAACTCCTGAGAGATGGTCGGTGGTAGCTGGGGATCTCGTACTTTAGTGGGGGAGCGGCCGGTTCCGTCCTGTAGCGCGTGTGCTGAATTAGAGCCCTGGGCTATGCCCGGCTCTAATGCAGCACGAACACAACATTGTAGAGCATAAGTAAATGGCGAAATATCTGAATATTGACTTCTACTCCATCACACTATGCCCGTTGGGGCTGCGACTGTGTGATGCACCTCAATCGTTAACTGCAGTGACCCAGCTAAGTTTATCTTCCGTTCCCTTCCACCAGCGGGTGAACTCACCAATGCAGACTTACATGCATATCTCAATTCCCCTCCGAGCTCCGCGGTAGTAAACGCCCGACAGTCGTTACTCTTGGACTGCTCAGTAAAACCCCCGACGGGAAGTCGTCGGTTGGTCGACGCTCGTCTGACTCGTCGATTTATTTATATCGGCCATCAGTGTGAGGAACGGAAAGCGTCGAACCGTCTTCGCGCCTGCAGTTTGGGCGCTCGTCAAGGAGCGACTCGAGCTGGCGCCTGGTGCTTTGTGAGCGCTATGCGTCTGCGTGTGGGGTGATTCTGTTGCCGAGGTTTGGTGAGGGCGGAAGTGCTCTGCCTTCCAATTGTTTCTCAACGTTTGGAGAGGATGTTCACGGTCGTTAAACCATAGTATGCATAGCGAGGAGCCCTTCTGCCTGGTGGCTCTTCAGTTAGCGTGCAAAGCTTCTGGAGCTTGACACGGTTTGATTATGGCGATAGGGCCTGGCTAAAATGGGAATCTGTGAAGCGGTCCGGCGTAGAATACAATAAGCTGTCAGACGGTTTTGCAGAACCAAATGTTTTTAGTGTTCTGAGGGTCAGCTGTGGCGTAATAAGCCGTAACGTGGCGTCCGAGGCCCTGTCGCCTGTCTGTGATGGGTCCCGTGAGATCGCGTGAGTCAAAGGTCATCTAGAGGTCGACTAGTCGTCGTGGAGGATGTCTGATGCACTCACCCCTACCTTTCCGGTGGCATGGCGTCACCACCAACGCATCTGTTGGACTCGGGGCAAAGGTCACGACGCCATTGGGGGAGGGATACTGAGCTAGGCGTGACGACGGTCACCTGAGAGGTCAATGAGCCGAGCGAACTGCGTCTGCCACCGACCGCAATGATGGTGACCGGTCTGACAATGCTGAACTGACAACGTTTGACGTTATTTTTTCCTCCCGTCAGTCGCGGCAAAGCCGACAGTGTTTGACGTCACTATGTATTTCCTTTCCCTTAGACTCTTTTAACTCGGCAGTGTTTGACGTCACTGGCTCCCTTCCGTCAGACTCTGCTGAACTGTCAGTGTTTGACGTCACTATTTTTCTTCCGTCAGACTCTGCTGAACCGTCAGTGTTTGACGTCACTATTTGTCTTCCGTCAGACTCTGCTGAACCGCCGATGTGTGCTGGAGAATGACGTGGCTGTGAAGCGCGAGTCGCTGAGAATTGATAAGGAAAAGATCCGGGTGATCCGCAGCCGCTACCCGTCCAGCGTGCGGCTCAACGGCTACTGATAAGTGACGTCACTGATCGGTGACGTCAGCCGCTCGGTGACGTCAGCCGATTTTGCGGCGCGATGGAGACCGAGTGACGCGGCCACTGCCAAAGGCGCTGTTTTGTGAGATACGAGTCCGTCCTTTTCAAGCAAAATGTCAGCGAGTTCGTGGATGTTTAGAATTCAGTCAGCTTCAGTCGCAGCAGAAGTGGCTGCGCAGCGCTATTGAATGGTGTATGTGGTTAGATAGTCCGTCCTAGTTCCATTTTTCAAATCTCCGACAGCTGAGTGGTGGCTTTGAAATGATAAATCGTCCAGCCGGATGAGTTGTCGTCGCTCTACGATGTCCGACGTTGTAGCTCGTTTATAAATTAATCCCGCCTAGATGTGATTTGTCCTTGTTACCACATCATGATTGATTGCTTTGATTGTCGCTGAGCGCTTGCTACCACTATATTGTCTGTGGAGCAAAGTCCTGTGGCTAGTCTCTGCGTGCTTTATCGTGAAAAATCAACGAACGACAATGAAATAAACCGACCAAGACGACAATGAATGTTTGATGTGTTTACAGCTTGACTGCTTAGGTCACCAGTTTTGTTGGCGATTTGATAAAGCGATAAACATCGAGCGAAGCTTCTACAGAGTCCTAGTTATTGGTATCCGTTGTTCTGTGATTGTGGCTGTGACACTCACTAGGGCCGTGACTTTAACCATGACTCAATTTGACTGGACAACTCTGACTATGATTGTGACTAGCGATGCAGCTGTGACTGTTTCCGTCACATGGGAGGGAAATAGTTACAGGCATTGCAGTGCCTGTAACTTCAGCTCCAGCTGTGACTACGATTACGAAAGTCCTTGCCTGTGTTTGCGTTCATAACTGACTCCCTCACGTGTGCGCGCGCTGTGTGTGAAGCGGCCGGCTGCCGGCAGTTTGATCTCTACCGTACCCCGTTTGATGTCTCACCCCATCGAGGACAGGCCGGATGTCTGCCTCCCATTCGGCTGAGTGCCTCGGACGGCGCTCCATTGTTGCTCTGATCGGCCAGAAAATGTGCGGAAATAATCGGATCCAGTAGAGAGCCGTTTGAAAACAGCCGTATCCGCGCGGCCGCCGTAATTCACTACGACGTTTTATCTTCCGAAGACCGTAGAGTTCTTTATCTGTCATCGGGAATTTGTCTGGAAATTAAAAGACAGGGCTAGCCGCGGGGAGCTGAAAAGCGCTTCGCGTGTAGAGTTGATATAAATTGATACGAATGAGTTTTTGATAAAATGTGGCTGGTAGTTGAGACAAAACAACAGCCGCTTTCGAAAAAGGCGCCGAAAATTCCCGATTATAAAACCCAATTATGGTACCATGCCATTCCTTGGTCTAGGAACTAGAGATTCGAGAATAGTCTCGATTGGGCCCCAGGATCCACGCATGTCAGTCACACTTGTTCACGCGCTGTTTATTGTGGTGGGTGACCATTTGTGTCGCCTCATTAACAGATCACGGTAATCATTACCATTTCAGTGTGTAGATGCGATCCTTACCATTATCTATTATGACTTTGATCTAAAGTGGCGTGCCTCACTAGTCACTATCCACTCCATTGGGGAATATCTGCTGCAACAATACCGGTGCCCCAGCACAAATATTGATATGTGTCTCTGATGTAGCTTTGCAGCATCAGATTGACACTCTTACCAACTACGTTGCCAGGGCCTTACCCAATTATGCTTCAGCCCGGTATCTGAGTGCAGACCAAGTATAACCGCATGCTTTTTTTTTAATACAAACACTATTCGTTAGAATTGTTTTTTTCTATTGAAATAGTGTGAGTGGAGTCCGGGGACTGCAAAAAATCTGGAGGCAAGCGGACGTCGCTTCTAGAGAAGCCGGCCTAGCTGTTCACACGCTGATATACAGATTTATGACCGGGAAAGTGGATTCATTTACTTTTAGCTTTTAGTCCTTATTGGCCTGTCTCCTCAGTGTGGTGCCACATGCGAAAAGACAAATGAGGCTAGTTAGTTAAAGGGATGGATAGATAAGACAGATGCAAATATAGATGGATAGATAGGTAGGGTAAATAGAATACTACCCAGAGATAGATAGATTAATAGAAATGTCTATTTACAGATTGACAAACAGCGAACAAGAAAAACAAAGATGTAAAACAACCACAGAGAAAACCAATAAAAGGAGGCAGAGAGAGAGAAATTAGCCACAAAGTCATTTGATGGGAAAACTCATGTTGACTTTCCTGCCATGGGTTCCTACGCCGTGAGTGGTGGCCTCCGCCTTGGCCAAAGTTCAGTCGCTTCTATATTGGAATAGAAAAGAGATATGCGGTTAGTTCGTGGAGAAGCTGTTTAAGATTATGTTGACAGGGAAGTCTGCTCTAAATGGAAGTTTGGCCAGCGCTCACGGGAGGGAGGGAGGGAGAGAGACAGACAGACAGACAGACAGACAGACAGACAGACAGACAGACAGACAGACAGAGAGAGAGAGAGAGAGAGAGAGAGAGAGAGAGAGAGAGAGAGAGAGAGAGAGAGAGAGAGAGAGAGAGAGAGAGAGAGAGAGAGAGAGAGAGAGAGAGAGAGAGAGAGAGAGAGAGAGAGAGAGAGAGAGAGAGAGAGAGAGAGAGAGAGAGAGAGAGAGAGAGAGAGATGTAGGATGTTGAAAAAGTTGGTTCTGTTGAAGAGGCTATGAATATAAATGACCGGAATATTTCTCAAAGTTTGGTTGCGGCAGCTAAATCTGTGCCTTTGCCCTCTAAATCCCGCGAATAATCCCATACGCGCCAATCATTTTATTTTGTCTCACGTCCAGGATCACCGCTCTGCAGTACAAAGATCACAAAGCTCAGCCTCTCGGACGCGTGCTGGATCACACTTATTACTGCCAGCAGTAGTAGTTGGATCACACAGGATTACCCCAACAGAACGAGCTGGGCCCTTTGGTATTCGGGTAGCGCCCCTGAGTATTGCAGAAAGACGCTCCAGCTCCAAATGACGTCCTAATGTAGTTACTACAGCCCTGGATACTACAGGTGGCTTCGTTCCATGACTCTGCAAAAGACCGTGACCTTACGGCGGACTGCGTTTTGATCTGGGGCGTCTCAGAGGTGGCAAATAGATTCGGAGCATTACCTAGCGGGAAAACCTCACAGGTTAACACTATGGCTCAATATGGTCAGACCCTTCTCGAGTGAAGGTAGGGGAGAGTGGGGCAAAGCGGCCACCCGGGGCAAAGCGGCCACCCATCGTTTTAGCCCTTCGTAGCTGGCGTCAGTTCCAATTTATGGTTTCCAATTATACTTCTCTTCACGGTCGTTCGAATGAGCCAGACCGGGGTTTCAGGCCCATCACCATTGTTCTGTGAAACACGGAAAAGCATTTCTTGCCAGGTTACCAACTATGTTTACAATTTTCAAATGTTATGTTATTCCATAACCGTTTGGATTTTTTATAAGCGTTCTTGTCCATGCATTGCATGGTTATCGTACATGCATTCTACCAATTTTAATGTTTTTTACCCCACTAAAAGCTAAGCTGGAATATTTTTGTCTCGGACGGTATGCGCGGGGCAAAGTGGCCGGGGCAAAGTGGCCACCCCCCCAATTGGCCATAAGTTGTTTCCATCTGGATAAAAAACATTATTTATATTCAAATATGTCGTCGTGCATTCATCTTGGCCACTTTTCAGTTGCATGAGTTACCAAATAATGCAATTAAATGTTTTTTTTCATGAAAATCCTTTCTTTGAATACCTACAGGTGGAAGATGATAAAGTAAACATCCATCCTCGCTTAAACCTTGTCACCATCAAAACCCTAGTCGTACATGAGGCAACTATGTTGTTTCTCATATCGGGACTTGAGAAGACGGCGGTGGCCGCTTTGCCCCAGGGTATGGGGCAAAGTGGCCAATATGCATAGGCTTAAAGTTTTGTCAATATCTTCCATATGTGAACGCCTTTGGAAATAAAACGCAGTTGAAATAAAAGGCAACTTAATAGGGATCACATTGGTATAAACAGAATCTTTCCAAGTTTAAAAATCAAGCGTTGGCATCGTGAGAAGCGTTAGGGTGGCCGCTTTGCCCCACTCTCCCCTACTGTACCGGTCTGCACCACGAATATCCCCATTCCCCATTCACCCACGGTCTCTGTTCCGCAATGCAGCTGTGCTATGCGGCGCAGCCTACCTCCCAGGACGCCAGTCCGCCGCCGCCGTGCCTCGTCTATGACTTCTCAGATGGTTCCGGACGCTGCGTCAGGCCGGCGGCTGTGACCTTCAGATTTGGGGTGTTTAAGGTGTGGAATGTGATGTCCTTTGCAGTTAGCGATACCGACGGGCAAGGGCATTGAGTTCATGGCTGACCAGTGACCAGCGCACATCACTGTTCAGTGTTAGTGTCGAACGACTTTGAGAAAGCACGAATGGATAAGGTATGGATCGATTTGTGCTTAATACTGCATTGTATATTTTCGTCTGTGGTGCTGACCTATTGATCCTTTCCGCCCTTATATTATGTAGTTCATATTCATAGCTCGCCGAAGGCCACCTCCTGTTCAAAGTCAGCTGTATCGTGTTGTGTGCGCATAAGTAGAGCTCGCGAGACCGGCTTAGCGCTGAATATGTTCCGTGATAACGTAACAACCGATCTTAAATCGATAATTAATTACGCACGCAGTGCTAGGCGTTTTCCTACAGGTTCTTCTTCCTTTTCCCTTACCGGCTGAAGATTTCACCTATTCGATCTTTCGCCTTGCTTACTTTGCATGCATCTTCTCACTTCTTACATGCATATGCAGGCATATCAGTTATCACTTCTTGCATGTTTCACCTCCATATTTCTCACCTATCAGCTGCTTCACATCTGACCTTTTGGCAGTTGTCACCCAGGTCATATTGCGAGACTGAAGTTTGATCCGGCTGCTCATCGTCCATGCACAGTAAATAAATAGGTATCCCTTGCTCTGCTATGTTCCCAGTCACCACGGCTCCGTCCTGGACGCGACGTTCTATCGCGTCGCCGCGGCGGCTCGCGGGCGCAGTGGTCCGCGCTGCGCTGCATGCTGTGCCGCGGCGCAGGAGTGTACGGCGGGCTAGTCTACCCACCTGCAGTCTTCCGGCGGCGGTTGAGCTACGGCCGGCAGGGCAACAGAGCCCAGCCAGCCCCGCAGCCCTAACGTTCTGTTTATTTCAGAGGACTTTTTACTGGCGACGAGACGAGGCAAACTGGCAGATTGTGTCATAAATCAAACCCAGACCTGAACAGTTTTCGCACCACATACGGCCGTGGCAAGAAAACGGTGTGAGTCAGCTGTTTGTGTGAAGTTCGCGCCACGCGCCGGCGGGTCCTTTCGCGCCCCGCCGCGGGCCCGGACGCCATGTTGGCGGCCACGAGCTGCGCGCCAGCGCTGAGCGACGCGACCCCGAGCTGTTTGGCGCCATTTTAGCGCTGTTTGGCGCCAATTTGCCGCCGCTTTGTTCTGGCCGCATGTTTGCGGCACGGATAAACAATGAGGCTGACAGCGGGGCAGTCCCAGGCGCCACGTGCCGGAGGGTTGGGGCAGAACTCCCAGGGGTCACTGCTGAACACGGGAGCAGCTGGAACTTCACAGAAAGTTAAGTGGATGTCAACGCTGAAGACGTCCTTCAGAATGTTATTCTAGAAGGCTTATTAGCTTGTTTGCTTGTCATCATCAAAACAGATGCACCTGTAAGTTCCTACATGCTTGTCTTCCTCATAAGTTTCCCGCAGAGAAAACACAAGATAGTGCGTGTACTGTTTTTGGTGTTCAGTTCATCGCTAGACGTTTTATGTTGAATAGAAGATACGAAATGTTTCGAGAGAGTCGTCGGTGAATGCTGAAATAATAATGAAACGCGTTTCGAGAAACGTACATACTTGGTCGTTGCTCATATGTGTAGCACAATCCAGCAATGCAATTTGTTGTAGAACTACATAAAACTGTGGCGCCTTAGCAATAATCTTAGCGACCGCGTTTATTTACAATTTGAGCTATGCCATAGAGTTCAATGGCCGTTGACTTAAAATGCGGAGCTACACAAATATACCTGCATATAGGTGTAAAAAATAAAGTTATCGAAGCTAACGAGTGTCAGCCTGGGCATAAGGACATAAAGCACTAATTCATTGAAAAGGAAGCCACAAGGGCCCACACACACTTGCACAACACAGCCACTCGAGCTACGTTAAATTGTTATTACCCATTTCATTACATCCATCGCATATTGACGTTGGGAATCGTTTCGCTGACTCACATATGTGTATGCTTTTATCAGCACTCGTATCTAGTATTTCCCATACCTGCTACATTGCATGTTTAAATCGAGACATCCAGGCATTTTAATGGCACGTGCACTGTACCACACTTTTCAAAGTTTAATGCAGTGCTTTAATATTGCCAGCCGTGTGGTTCAAGGGGTGTGGTTAAACGCGTTGAACCACACGGCTGCTGACGTCACTATCAATTATAGTTGTGAGCTTTTTGGCAGGTATGGGAAACACCTTCCAGCCCTAAGGCCGGGAATTCAATAAATGTCACCTCGCTTTTTTAGCGAAAAGCACCTCGGGCCTAACGGCCCTCGGAGTTTTCGCTAAAAAACCTCGGTGACATTTATTGAATCATCCCGGCCCCGGGCAGGAATATATTTTACCATTAACTTTTTCCAGATGCAGTAAATAGAAAAGTGCGGCACTTTATAAGATTGGGTCCCGGACCGATCCCGAGCCGTGCGTTTATGTGTAGCGGATTTCGCCATCACCCAGCCTCCCGACGAGCCTTTACCAGTCGCTTAAAGAGAAAGGGTTAAGCTAAGTGGTAAACTATAATTTTCTCGACATCAATCAGTAGTATACACTTAAAATATATAACGAAATAAATGAATGCGAGTTCACGGCAGTTAACCTTTTCCAAGTAAGCTAATAAACGTTCAACAGCGTTATGTAAGCCATGCTCAACACAGAATTCTATATTGGAGCAAGACGTGTAGATGAGCACTTACCATTACTAAGCATATATTTCGTGAGCTTATTATGTTAATTTTCTGATAGAGCAAAGCTAAGTTATTTTGAAAATAACTAATTTATCTTTGGTCGGGTTTACCGGTATGCTCTGATTATACCAGATGCACGCTCTGAAGTAAACACGCACGTTCCTTCTAACTTCCCCAGCACTTGGCAGCTCTCTCCTGTCATAACGGGCACCTCCTTTACACCATCGTTCCATTACTGGTCGATGGTGGCCGAGCTGCCACGCGGTGCACCTCGGCGAGTGCAACTGGCATTCCTCGCCCACTCGGCCTTGTTACTCCAGATCCGGCTCGAGCTTGAGTGTTGCCTTTTCCAAAAGCATTTATTTTATTTTCATTTTCATTTCAGCGCCACTTTTAGATTGCTTCTAAATATATTTTGTCACAATTATAATTGAAAAGCTGATTTTATGGCCAACTCTCAGAAAATTCAATCCCGATGCATTATACTGCTTTGTTTCCACCCTTGTGCTGGAGACGGCCGTCCGGCTCGCGACGTCCCGGATAGCTGAGCAGTTACGGAGGCATTTGGACTGTACGGAGACTCCCATCTCAACCGACATCCGTGGCTACGAAGGCTCTCATCCCAAACTTACCCGCGGCTACGAAGGCTCCCATACTCGTATCAGAGTTACGGAGACTACGGAGGCTACGGAGGCTCCCGTCTCGTGCTTGACGTCTCGTGCGGGTACAGAGGCTCCCCTTTCGGATTTATCCGCGGCTACGGGGGTCTTTCCCATGTGACTGCTCGCATTGCACTCTCTGATGGCCTTTCAGCTCATGCCCTGCTCTTGTAGGAGTCCTACAACATTTTGTCGAATGATGACAGACCGGGAGGCTTTTCTGTATTAACAAGCAAGAGTAGTCGTACTGGGTTCAAAGCCAGGCACAAATAAACTTTATCAGCCCAATCTTTATTAAAAGCGTCAATCGGTCAAGTCGGTGATTGCTTCAAAATTGCCCCCCCCCCCCCCCATGAAATGACTAACTCATGGAGCAGACGAGTTTACATAATGTGTTAACATAGAAATCAAATTCACTATCAGATGAAACAAAGGTGGCCGATCAATGAAATGCATCAGTCTACAGCTCAGGGTTGATACATGGCCTGACAGTCAGGTCTGTGGTTGAAAACATGACTTGACCAGTGAATGCACTACGTTCTAAGGCATGTCATAATGCAGTCTCTTTTTGTGCGACTGGGGCATGTGTTTAATGTCTTCCCCAGCATCTCTCACCCATCCAAAATAGCTGCCGTCTCAATCCGTTCTCTCGTGCCACCGTCTATGGTACAGCCTTCTCGGTGGCCCACTGTACTGGCTGACGGATCCATCTCCGACATTATGGGTGTTTATCCCCAGACCGACGGTATATGGCGCAGACTGATCGCTCATCTGGGACAATCACGAGGCGTCCTCGTGTCCTCGGAGGGGGGGGATGTTGGGCTGTGGCCCCTCGCGATGGAGTCGTGGGGTGGAAGTGGAGTGGTTAGGGCATTTTCCTAGGTGAGAGCACTGTAATTGCCACTTGTCAAGGCAAAAACAGGCGCAAACGAAGCATAGCGATGCATAGTGGTATTATATCTGGTTTTGTTGATTATTTTTCCTAAGATGACGGTGTACGTACATGTAAGAAGCAAAAAAAAAAAAACACACACACACACACAGCAGCTGGACAGTAGATTTCACATTGGGCAGGACCCTGGAGTTAGTGTTATGTACAAATACGCGCGGTATAGCAGGCGAAGCGTACGTACATATAGCAGCGGGGGCCCGGCTAGGCACGACAAATTTCCCACCGGGACGACCTGGATGAGCAAAAACGGGACAAATGGGCGGACCCAGGACAGCGGTTAATGCGAAACTGACGTGCTTTTAAACGCCGCGCCGTCGCCTCCGAGAATTATGAGTGACAGGGAAACAGTGTACCGGGAAAATGCTTTTCAAATTGGACATTGTCTAAAATTATGCCGAGACAAGATGCTGCGAAACATGCATTGTAGGCGCAAAGCTAAAAACCATTGTCCGTTTTTTTAGTTTGGCCCTCACTGTAAACGTCCCCCTGAACATAGCACTAGATTTGTTGGGTGAATTACTCAGAAAACTGGTTAGTGCACATTGCATTTCACAGAGGATGAACTTGCTTAAAAGATATTTTTGCATATGCTGTAAGATTCATTCGGATCATAGATCCCTGTTCTTAGTGTTTCGTCGTATCTTATGAGATTATAGATCCAGGATACATTTTATTCGTGGGATCCAATAAGATCATAGGTCCTAGTTTCTCATTTGCTTTGAGATCCGCTGAAAATTCATAGATCCATCACTAAGATCCACACACAATACACATGCCTGCTTACGAGCGATAAACGATATTTCAAATAAATCATTCCGGTCATAATGGGAGGTATGTGCCTCATTTAATCTCAAACTGCGCGTTAGCTTTATGAGGATTCAATAAATGAAGATTCAATAAATCCCTTTCCCAAGAAGGCAGGACTAGGAGGAATTCCGCTTGTGTCAGAGGTCAGATGCCGGGGCACGTGACTACAAGCCTTTTCCAGGATGCAATGCCACGTGGCATTGTGCTGTGAACACTCCTACCTACGGCGATTCGCCTTATCCACACATCCCCAGAGGAATAGCGCGCTTCTTGTGAATGTGCCTGAATGCAAGTATGTAGGACATATATTCTTATGCACTTGTTGAACACCAGTGAAAGAAGATAATATGTGAATAGATAGGCGATAAATATGTGAATGGCACTCGTTCCCTTGGACGCATTTGAATGCTTAATGAAAAAGGTCAGAGGTAGTTTTGTGAAAAATTGTCACGTGCATCATTGCATGTTCGGGCTGCTAATGGAGCTCAGAGCCAATTAAAATGGCTGAAATGCGTCGGATGACACTTCTATGGACGTAAATGCGTCGACTTGTGTTTATGAGCGACAGCGAAGCGAGCCTTTTTTAGTCTTCTTGCTGATCTCGAGAACGGCTGCGCCGATTGCGCTCCAATTTGGCACACCGCTAAAGACTGGTTAAAAGGGTGCCGTTAAAAATTCCTTCGGCCAAAGTGCAGGAATGTTTTTGCAAAATGCTCCTTTTTACTGAATAAGTCCCCTCCTCGGAGCGTGGCAGCTGGCCTTAACCACGTGCCTGTCAGTTTAATCAACGTCACATTCGCGCTCCAAATCCGCATTGTTCGTATCGATATCCGCTGAGTTTGCAGCCCTGCGCGAAATTACTTTTCAGGAATGTTTGCAATTTTGATACGCCACGCTCAGGTGCATACCGCTGGCGGATCGGCTGCACATCAGTAAAACTGTCAATTCCTAGACGAAGCTCGTATACGGGTCAGGCCAGCGAGCTTGGTGCTCTCAATTGAATAACTCAATCGGCCAAACTTCCCTGAAGACGACAATCTGATCACGGTCCGGCCAACCCGGGCACATGAGGCCACCATCGTAGGGTCAACGACCCGCAGGACTGGCTGCACCCGATCTGGGATACCTGTTTCTGCACTGCACTTCAGTTTGTCGTGATCAGTCTAAGTTGCCGATCGCTCCGGGGTCCTATCAAATTGCAGCTCATTTTCTGCAGAATGTATGCTTAAACTTGCTGGAGCCGGTAAGACAATCAGAACAAGTTGTCTCTTGGAATGACGCCGCCGGCTTCAGTCCGCGGCCTCCGGTATGTGTGCTCAAACGGCAGCGCAAAGCACTCCCGCCTCTCAAATTTCACATTTTGGGAGTGTTTCAAAGACGAGCGTCTCATTTAGACCTTTCAAACGCCACATCCGGAATAACACACGGTGTATGTTATTCTGTTGTTTTTCCAAATGTAAAAAAGCATAGAACACAATTGCAAGAATATATATCTTGAATCTTACCTGCATAGCTTCCAAAATTTCCCATAAAAATTGATAATCCGAGGATTATTGTGCATTGTATTCTTGGTCATCTCATGCGAACAAATCATGCTATTCCTGAAAACTAAGCCGCGAGAACGATTGCCGTTATGTAGGAATTAGGAAGCCATCCATAGGTCTATAGGCTGTGCCAAATGCAATGACACTGGTGTTGATTTTGATTCTCGTTGGCCGCAGCTGACCGCAACTCCACCACTGAAGCTGCGCTCGCTCACTGGGACGGTCGTGTGCGGCGTCCTCGGAACTAGAGCGCCGAATTGAGACGGTATTGGAGATTGCCGATCCATTAGATGTGGCGTCGCCGGGCGCGCAGTGACGGGCACTGCGGACATTGACAAAGTGGTCGGCAAAAACTGACGACGAAACAAGGCCCCGGGTCCGCACAGCCCGCTGAAACACTGACGCCGCAGCGAGAGGCCATTCATTAATGAGAATTAATGGATCAGACAGCTGTGATAAATCGCAGGAGTAAGAAGCTACACCGTTTGTCTTAACCCTCGCATGTGTAGGGGGGGGGGTCGGATGGACCCCCCCATGGTTTTTCGCGAATAACTCGCGTAAAAAGCGGCCGATCGCGACGAAACTTTCAGTACCCTCACATTGATCAATTTTACACCTACCCTGAAAATTTCATGACCCTGACCCAAATGACCTTTGACCTGTGACCTCTTTTCCGAGACCATGTTTGGCCAGAATCGCGATTCTGCGTATGTCGGCTTGCATTAGCCGCGCGTTTGCAAGCTTTTCGTGGTTTCAAACGTTCAAACATGTGATTTGATGTTGCTTCCATGCATTAGGGTGGGTGTCAAGGTCACCTGAAGGTCAGGTCAGGTCATTGACCTTTGGTGACCTCGGGTGACCTCGGTTCACTTTTTCGAGCTGTACATGTTTCTAGGCTAGTTTTTGGAGCTGAATTCGAATTTAGCAACCATTTGAACATTTACGAAGTAGTTTTGGTGCCTTCGTAACATGTTACGAAGCTGTCAGAGGCGGTTGACACGTACTACGAATACCCGTCACGATGCCTACTGGTTGACCTGACCTGACCTGACCCGACCTAGTCTAAATGCTTAAAGACATCATCTGTGGTCAAAACTAACACGATATTTGTGATCAGCACCCCGAAAAACCCCTTAGAAGCCACACTTTACGACTTTCTAACAGGTCCCGATTTTCCCGACTTTGGGTCATTGACCTGACCTGGAAGGTCACCCAATGACCTAGGACCTTAAAATTGGGTATCATCGGCTTCCTCTCGTCACGGGCAACACGCTCGTTTTTTCCGCGAAGCTCTAGCTCGATCAGGGGCCAAACGGCAAGGGGGGGTCCAACCGACCCCCCCCCCCCTACACATTAGAAGCTGGCAAACGCCGCACACATGCGAGGGTTAACTAAGAGAATGTGATTTAACTGTGGTCATCTCGGATTTAGGACTGACACCGAGTATTTGTGCAATTAAAATACTGTTTTAGGATGCCAAGGATGTACTTGCAAGGGAAGATCTGTGCCTGTCAGAATATGGATTTCACGGGCCACCCGTGACTTCACCACTGACAGGGTAATGACTGGTGTCTTTATTGCGGAGTGGGTTATCTTATTCAAATGAATAAGCTTGAATTAAAAGTGCCATTGCCTTTTGTCGTCGATTCGAAAACACTTGCCATGGTATGCTGGAATGAACTATATTCCAGGATCACATGCAGTTATATTGCAGCTGGAATTCTCATCGTGATGTGATGCGGTGGCTGAAATGCCAGAAATGACAGAAATTGGGCAATATCTGGTAAATCAAAGCAAGATGGAACTGCCATGAATTATGGCTGATGAATACCATTCACTGTAAAGTTATTGCTAGCAACAAATCAAGTCTAGGGAAGCGCTGATTTGGTTAGCCCAAATGCGCAATGTAGAAGCTGTCACTGGAGAAACATCAGTTGGTGCTTTTCTGCTGTCTTGCATGGCGTCATGCTGCATGACTGAGGACGGCAGAGCTTCAGCTGACGAACCCTAACCACTATTCATCGGCGTCATTCCGACCCGCTGTTGACACCGCTTCACCAAAATGAGGCAATTAGCCCAGATGAGCCTGATTGGCCACGGATGGGGGACATTAGCTGAACAAACCAATCTATTGCATGCAATCCCTCTCCCTAGCGTTTTCCAGACCACTATGATATTTTCATGTCATTGAGGGGAATCAGAATGCAATGCATGACTATCTTATGTCAACGACGCCACATCTATCTTATGTCAACTTATCTTATGTCATGACTATCTTATGTCAACTATCTCATATGTTATCTTACGTCAATCGATATTTTATGTTATGTCAGCTAGTTAGATAGAATCGTTAACAATTGACAAATATAAACAGTAGCAATGCCAGAAGAAATAGTACGCATCCCATGCAGATCTGACAGAGTATTCAAATAGCATCACAGCACAATATGCAGAATAGCAGGTGAGTTCATTTGCAAGTCTGACACTGAGCCTTGAGTTGTGACCTTTCCGTGCCCGCTCTGACCTTTATCACTATTGCAGTGCCATGTAACAGGACCTCTTCAGCATGCAGGCATTCGGGGCATTGCTCGCTCATCTATGCACTGAATGTGTACAATGTATGTTAGTTTGGGTATCAGCTAGCCTGACGTGCCTATCGGACGGTTATTGGAAACTGGATCGTAGCGCGACTGCCTGACCCGTGTCGGCTGTCAGGACTGGCTCCAATACTGACCCCGTCCCGTCCGGACCGCGTGCCTGCAGCCGGCGAAAGTACAATCACAATGCCGAACAGAACATCCTCAGCGATTCCTAGATGGGCGCAAGCTGGTCGTTTAGAATGTTTGGAAGTTTGGAACTTTGAGATTGATGCTTAGAAACAGTTGAGCCTGCTCATTAGTGATTAAAATCATATTAGAGAATGCTTTCAAAAAAGATGGCCGACAATTCACCTTACCTGCAAATGTTAAAGCAATAAGCTGACTAAAGATAAGATTGAATCTGAATGCTTGCCTTTTTTGTTCACTTCGAGGTAGGAATTCACTACAAAAGTGTTAAAGACCTGTCTGGCGGTTGTATTCAGAGAACGGACAGTTGTGAAATTTTAACGTTTGAAAAGCGACGGGAACGGGCGAATCTCTTGCGGTGCTGCATCGCCATCGGCATCGACGGTACCGACTCGGGCGACGACGCGGCCGTCCACTCCGGCTCCGATGTCTCCTAACTTCGATGGTTCGATGAAAGAGGTTAGCATGTTTGGCGATTATGTGACAGACATTTTTTTCATTGCTTCAGACAAATGCAAAAATTAACCCTCGCCGGACCCATAGATTTTCTGCATCTTCAAAGAGGTGTGTAGAACCATGTCTGAGATTGTCACGGCCCCTAAGATTTTTTTTAGCATCAAGAGCATTGCGGCATTGTTATATTTTGGGGCCTTACAAAGGTTCCCTCATGACGTTAGGGAACAGCGCCTTGATCCGACTTGAAAAGGCAGTCGGTGCCATACGATCTATTTGAAATGTAGGTCAGGCATAGCTATTAGCTTTTACCTCTCTATCTTTTGCTTTTAGTGTACACGTTGAGTAATGGCAAAAAACCGTCAGCGGGTAGCGCAAACTTCCACAGTCAAGAATAATTAAACAGTGAAGGTGCAAAAAAAAAACAGCAGATCATCCGTAAAGCATGTTTTTTTTTGTGCGTGAAAATAACAAATATTAATGGTTTCCATTGCTTCAGTGAAATTTTACTCTTTTACTCAATTACTCTTTACCAGTGAAATGTTAAAAAATGTAAACATAAATATGAGCCCCCTTCTTACTCTTGATCCGCTGTTGAACCCTTACACGCACTCGGCGCGGAAAAAAAACACCCACACACAAAGAAGCGCGCTTCCCCACGTGCCGCCACTTTCGTCCCGGCTAAGGCACGCGCGGGTGTCGTAAGGTGTCAGTGGACGGGGGCGATTACCCCACTAACTGTGCAGCACGCAGACACTTCAAGGAGGCAATATCAGCTGACGACACCCGCGAGACGGGACAAATAAAAGACAGCGCGTGAGGCACCACTCCGTCTTGGAACAGGCACGGCCGGGGGGGGGGGGGGGGGGCACCGAACTTCCAGAGTCTAACCAGAGCCGGACACTCAGGTGAACTACCGTCAATACGCTATAATCAGTACACAGCCGGAGGGCTTTGTTGAGAGAACAAAAAAGGTGCAGGCTGCAAAGCATCTGGCTATAGTACAATGGATCTGTTGTATCCATTGATACAACAGGTCCTGTTTGGAAAGCTGCAATTTAATAAACCTGAGGTCTTGGACTCGGGCCTATGGACGACACAAGAGAACAATGATGCGGGCATGACTGACCCTGAATGCCATCTTAGCGTGGCTCTGGTCCGTACATACATACATATAGCGCGGCGACTTATTCGCGCCGCTCACCAAAGCCGGCCAACATCTGAGGGGAGCGTCTCTGTTGCTTGCTGCCCTGCACACCGCCACCGACCTGGCTGCCGACTGCGTGTGACTACCCTCAGCAGGGGCTCCCGCATATGTCTACCGCTGGAAATAACTTACATCAGATACCAACCGTCTGAACGGAGCCAACGGCCGGAAAATGACGCAATTCGAGGCTAGCTCGCCTATCTTTGATTACCACTCGGACAAGAGAGATATCCATTCAAAATACAGAAATAAACAGAGAAACATCCAAAATGACGTCAGTAGCAGGCTAGTGGTTCCTGCTATCAATTCCATTGACCATTGTCAGCTATTGGTTCTGGTTACTTATCTGGTTGATTGTTGCCAAGTTATTGTTAGAAAATAGTTTTTGTTGCCAAGATGAGCAGCAGTTAGAAGTATATTTTGCGTTGCTTCGTGTTAAGCTGCTCTCTGCGAACGCTGGCATCTAAAAAACGACGCTGATAATTGATTCAAATCATTTAAATTATCTTCGTCTGACATAAAATAACTATCCCCGCAATAAGCCCCATGTCTTTCCTACCGTTACGTTCTCTGTGATGTCCCGCATTCAAGCAGCCTAGCTCCTAAATCTGAGGCGAATCTTATGAACTAACGCAATTTTAACTTGCAAAAAAAAAAAATGCAGCGCTGAATGAAGGGAACATCTCTGACTTGCATGCAAGTGTAACACCAAAATGTATGAACAATAAACACATGTCAACCTTGAGATAACTCAAACGTGAATGCAGGGCCCAACTTTTCAGTCGGGCAATGTAATCGCACCTCATGGCTCATCAAGCGAACAGTGTCATTTATAACGACATGCTTGCCATTCAGGCTAACCAGGTGTGTCAATTAGGATGACACGGTGTCGGTCAGATGCTGCCCTTGCTCGGCAGTAACAACTCCGACGAATAGAAGCTAATGTGAGCGGTATAGCGTTCGTGACGCATTATACCTATTCAGGTTCGATGGTCTGACGTTAGTTCCTTTGGCTCACGTTTATCTTTTTTTTTTACAGTCAAACCTTATGCTCACTTCTCCATAGACAAGACTGAGTGTGTATGCATGACTCTCTCTCTCTCTCTCTCTCTCTCTCTCTCTCTCTCTCTCTCTCTCTCTCTCTCTCTCTCTCTCTCTCTCTCTCTCTCTCTCTCTCTCTCTTTCTCTCTCTCCTCTCTCTCTCTCTCTCTCTCTCTCTCTCTCTCTCTCTCTCTCTCTTTCTCTACCTCTCCTCGTGTTTCTCGGCTCCATCATGTATATTGTATACCACCGCAAAGGATATCAGCGGTTGGATGGCTGTGCCTCAGCAGATAAAAGCTAAAACTCTGTTTCATTTCAGAGCCGTGAAATGCACTGGACCACCTGGCAGCACTGCGAAGCAGAATTATTACGTGTCGTAGGACGAAAACTGGCAAAAAAATGGTCTTACCGTCCGAAAGTGAGAGGGCATAGTTCTAAAACCATGTTGCATGAAAGCTCGATACGTTAGCTTATTTATTTCTTTCTGACGTGGTTTTCATGTTTCCCGTGCATCAAATACCATTTTCGTCGCTAAATCGTCCTGAAAAAAAAAAACACTCCACCGACCGTCTCGCCCGCCTGAGACCGCCATCGACTGGATGGCTGATAATGACCCGCTGACTGCGAGTTAAATATGGCGGCGCCGGGGCCACTAATTTGACAGGCGCGCCACTCCAGAGCGGAGCTCAACAGCCGGTCCCCATTACCAGCGTCATTTCTGGAGTGGACGGCCGTGAAAACGACAGCTGACGCCTCTCCAGACAACAGCTGACGCCGAGCTGGCGGCTGGCGCGGGGTGTGACGTCATCTGAGTGGTCGGTATGTGACATCACGGTGGTCGACATGACGTTGTTGTTTGCATGGTGGCTGACGAGTGACGAGGCTGTGGGACGTCCCATTGGGGATCTGTGATGTGTGAGCTGGGGTTCCAAGGACTGAGAGGGGCTGTGAGAGGTCTGAGGGCTGTGTGAGGACTGAGTATGACTGTGTGAGGACTGAGTGTGACTGTGTGAGGACTGTGTGGGGCTCTGTGAGGGCTGAGTGGGGCTCTGTGAGGGCTGAGTGGGACTCTGTGAGGACTGAGGACTGCGAGGGGCTCTGTGAGGACTGAGTGGGTCTCTGTGAGGGCTGTATAGGTCATGACTATGTGGGACTCTGTGAGGACTGCGAGGGGCTCTGTGAAGTGTGATTCTAAAATAGGCAATTACATGGGAAAATGTCTTTGGATTTCCTTGAGGCAATTGAGATGGATAAAGTTCATGAACTGAGGTCAAATACGCTGTGTTATACCTTAGAAGCACGACTACATAAACGTAACAATTCATAACCCGCTTCATCAGTGCCACGATAAATGCAGATTTTTCTTTTTAGGTGCCAAAACTTATGATCATATATGGAACAATGACGGAGCTTACCCAGAAAAGAAATAAAGAGGCTCGGCTGCATTTGACTCATTCATAAGGTAGACAAATATGCCAGTGAAAATGGCAAAACTACTGACGGGCTTGATAAAATGAGGCGCGGTTCACTAAATAACTGCCACCTTTAATTTCTATCGCTCAATCACTTATATCCAGACGAAGGAAGTTTCTTTTGCGTGAACTAAAGAGCATAAAACCTCATACCCTCTCATCTGTCTATGTATGTTAGGTAAAGAACAGGATCCACATCTCGAGGGAAATTGCGATATATTGCTTGGAAATATAGACATTAAACTTCAATGCGGGGTTAATTATTTATTATGAAAAGGGACAAATACTGGAAGGTCCAGTGTTTTCCATATATATCTGAAAAATGCGGAAATGCCTACAGCTCGAATGGGTTTGATCCTTTTCCTCTTAGTTTGAACAATTGTAGGTTCCAGCAACATATTTCTAGGACCAGAGAACGTATGATTTGTATGCAAAGCAAAACTTATGTCGCATAGGTGATCTCAGACATCTAAGTTCGTGGGTTTGAAAGTAAATTGAAGCGTTTATTTGGTAAGGTAATGCGAATCGTTTGATGCACTGGTGGCCAGCATTGCTTCTTAGCTGTTTTATTAGAGGCTGCTCCCTTGAAATTCAAAGGAAATCTGTATCTCAGGTGCAGTCCCAGGTACTAGAATAGGAATATTCGCTAATTGCATGCTGTTTTGAAACATTTCTGGGGTGTCTTAGGCGTGATATCAGTGGCATTCGTTGATGCACTACTTTTTGCGACCAACCTTGCGTTGAGATGCCAGAAATATTGGACAAACAGAGGTGTTTCCAGGAGTTCAATATCGAAGGCATTTGTCTTTTATCAGTTCGACTATATTAATCCCTACTGGATAGTTGCTACGCCTGTGGTAATAAAAAGATAAATCCATGGTAAAAGAAAGACGCGATATGCAGAGTTATCCGGAAACTCTTTGCTTGTCAAAAAAAAAAAACACAATTTTAACGAAGATCAATCTTAAAAAAAAAAAATATCCGACCGAGCAATGGAAAAAATGAAGCGCTTATATAACCTGTTGTTGATGGAGAAACTCAATTCAACCATGCCAGTCACTTTGATTGGAGCCTAGCTTTCGATAATGCATAAAGGAAAACAACTTTTTTAGATGTACATATAAATAGTTTTGACATCTTTCAACCGGCAGTTGCTGGGGTGTTTCGACCACTTGCCTCTTGTTGAAGTGTGAGTGTGTGTGTGTGGGAGGGGGGGGGGGGAGTGCGTGTAGCACCACCCTTATATGACTTAGGAAAGAATGTACAGCCCTCTGCAAACTGCGTGGTAGGTATTCTTTTTTCGACAAGAACGAGAATAATGCGAATACTATGCTATCGGTCATTCGCAAATCGTAACAGGAAGACACGCGAGACTCCGCACCTTAGATTGGCATCATCACCGTATTCATTTTCCTTTTAGTTCAGCAACAAAATCCAAAAGTTTATATTTGCCCCCAAAACAAACTTCTGCCTTTTGTTGCCACACAAGGCGTACACTTTGTTTAGTGATACACCTAATCGAAGGAGTGGAGCATGGGGCATCTATTTGCAGTGAGTTCTGACCGACTGATAACATAGCCTCTGAGTTATTACCGGTTTTGTCGAAAAAAGAATACCTACCACGCAGTCTGCTGAGGGCTGTACATACATAGACAGACGGACAACGAAAACAGTTCCAGCTGTCGCATGCCACTCTACTCGGCCGATCAGGATATAAAAATGACACTCTTTATGAAGCTCAATTTTTACTGTGTACAGTGTGTAGGTACCAAGTAATGAGCAAAACTTAATTTGACTTAATTTGACCTCAGTTGACCTCACTTTTACGTTTTTGTACCAAGTAAAGACAAATCAAACCACGGGGTTGGTATGAGGAGGTACAACACAAATACGATGCAATAAAATATATCATATCACAATGAAGCCTGATCGGAAAATCTCACTTCTTTTAATAGCTACGACATTATGACCTCTACATGACCTTAGGTCAGCGAAAATAAAAGCGGATAATTTGTTATGGAGCTCAGTAACCTCAGCACACCTTGCAGCTTGAAATAGAATGAATGCAAGACTCTGATTTGGTCGCAAAATAAAGGCTAGTCCGGTGTTATTCTGACGATGTACCGACTGTCATGACCTGGTGACCTGGCGAGGTCTCTAGGACATGATTTTTTTTTTTAGAAATTATAATTAATGTCAACTGTCAAGAGAATGTCCCATAGCGTAATCAAATTTGGCGGGCCAATGTGCCACAGTTTATTGCTATTTGTGAAAGACGCGGTTATTCCAATGCCGGCAAATTAATGCAATTTTACCCTGTCTAAATACCGATTGTTATGACCCGGTGACACTAATTGAGGTCACTGGGACCTTTAGTTTTCAAGATACAGGTCAACAGGATGCATCATATGAAGGATATGCTAAATTTGATGGCACTAAGCGCCGCCGTCCTTCCACTATCGACGAAAAATTGGGGTAATCCCTATCCCTTCGTGGCTTTAGATGTTAAATATTCCTTTCAAGGCCCTCCCTACCTATGCGTGTCTGTATGTGCACCCATCAGCACATCAATATATTGCCACCCTGGCTCTGTGTTGGGCGCTCCTAGTCCCCCTATGTCCGCTGGCTCGCGCTGGCCTGTTGGCGGCTGACCAACCAGGACCTCCCGGCTGCGAACACTCCCCGGCGAGAAATAAACACGCCCGTCTATTCCCGTGGTGCCCAGCGCGTGCGGCCGCCGATCGGGGGACCCTGGTCCAGACTTTGGCCGGGGAAACACCTCTGCACTGGTCACACACTTATACATATGAAATGCAGACAACAGTTCGTATGCCGAAAATACTGGAAATTACGTTCCGTGGATGCAGCCTCCAGCATGTATGCAGATGGGTCCCCACGTAAAGGGCACGACTGCGAGGAGCATGCATCAGTTGAGCCGAGGCTCAGGCGGAGGGCTGGCAGTTGCAGAGACGCGTCCGTAAGCCATGTTGATCCCTGTCTAGGGCATGGCATGACGGGGGAGGGGAGGACGGCCAGAATCCCCGCTGTGGTCCTGGGGAGGTGGGGAGGAGGACCGGGGAGGTGGAGAGGAGCCCCCGCCGCAGTTGGCACCACAGAAGTGGACCCCCTACAGGGACACAGCCGCTCTGTGGTCGCCAGAGAAGCAGATCTGGACCTGGTCCAGCCCCCAATGATCGAGCCAGGAGCTGCTACAGTGAGCGGAACAGATCTGATACAGGCAGACAGCAGATAGACATACAGACAGACACGCCAGCACAGAATGTCACAGAGCTGTTGTGTAAGTACTACGCATTCACAGACAGTTTGATGCACAGCTTGGCTGTGCATAGCAAGCCATTGTTTGCCCCATTGGTTTATTGCATCATGAATAAGGGTGATGGGACAAATTGGATGCGTGATTCTTAGACGATTTTTCATCAGTTCATGTGCTGACATATGATTAACTCATTAACGACGATAATTCCGTGGGCAAATTTCGGCGGTTTTTCTAAATGTCCTATGTTTCTATATGCACTAGAAATGCGCATACGCTGTATTGAAAAATAAAAACATTTCTAACATATATTTCTGGACTGGCAACTATAGTTGCCACTCGGCGTTGACGTAGTCAAAAATTACGGCTATCGTAACTTTTCATTAAACAAATACGAATCGCCGCGATGCATTTATTCTATGTATGTTCTAACTTCTCTTCCACGAGCCTATAATCAATTTCCAATCAGAAAAAGGTGGTTATGGAACTTAAATATAAACTTCTGATAATATAATTACGTCTAAGTAGAGGAATCGGCACTATGCCCTATAGTATAAGCCTGTAGCATGTGTCCAAAGCAGCTAGTTCTTGGTATCCAGGAAACACAATTTATTTACCCATGCAAGAAGTGCTTTTCTATACCAAAGCAGATGCTCTTTACCAGTCTTTCTTAACCATTTATCTTGACTTGCATAGATAGAATCCACTCGGAAACAATTCAACAAAGAATGCATGTTACCACAGATAACATGAACTACCTGGATTGGACACTCGTTTTTGGCGCGAAAAATAAGAGGCCACTTTGGCCTCTTATTTTTAATGACGGATTTTTAATCAGTATTTTGAGAGGCTGATATCTCAGCAACCGCTGGGCCGATTTGCCTGCGGTCTTTTTTGTTGGGTAGCTCCATCCTTTCTGCCCCGCAATTCACTTATCGAGATGCATTCAGGTGACCGTCGTGGCACGTGGCACGTGAAAAGTCGGGGTGTTCAATTCGTTCTGCTAGAGTAACAATTTTGAGAGGCCTATATCTCAGTAACCACTGGGGCGATTGACTTGCGGTAACTTTTGTAGAGTAGCTGTATCCCTTCTCACAAACATTGGATACTCTTGGTGCACGTGAGTGACCCCCGCTGCACGTGCAAAGTGCAAAAAAAAACAGAAGAGGTGTTAAATTTGTTCCTATTACAGTAATTCAGCAACTACTGGGACGATTTCGCTGAGACTTGGCACTCATGTACAGAGGCAGTAGGCACCCACCGGGCAATGCATATCCGTATGTCATGGTTGGGGTGCTATTGCACGTGCGCCCGTGCAGGGGTCGCTTCCAGATCTCGAGAACGGCTGGACCGATTGCGCTCAAATTTGGTACACGATTAGAGACCGGTGAGAAGGGTGCCGTGCAAAAGTCAGCTGGGACCCATATTGCACGTGCGCACGTGCAGGGTGCCGCTTCCAGATCTCGAGAACGGCTGGACCGATTCCGCTCAAATTTGGCACCTCGCAAGAGACCAGTAAGTAGAGTGCCGTGCACCGGGGAGGTTGTAGCTCGGCGCGTGCTCACGTGCTCACGTGCACACCCTTCTGTCATATCACAGAAACGGACTGACCGATTGCAATGAAATTTGGTGTGTGATTGGATGCTAAATGTGTATGAGTTTTTCTAAGTCGATGAAGGTGAGGTAATGCACGTGCGCACGTGCAGAGGTCGCCTCCAGATCTCGAGAACGGCTGGGCCGATTGCGCTCAAATTTGTCACACGATTAGAGACCGGCGAGAAGGTTGCCTTGCCAAAGTCAGTTGGGACCCATATTGCACGTGCGCACGTGCAAGGTGCCGCTCCCACATCTGAGGAACGACTGTGTCGATTGCAATCATATTAGGTACATCGCAAGAGACCAGTTGGTAGGGTGCTGTGCACCGAGGAGCCTGTAGCTCTGCGCGTGCTCACGTGCGCACGTGCGCATCCATCTTTCATATCTCAGGAACGGACGGACCGATTACAATGAAATTTGGTGTGTGATTGGATGCTGACCGTGTATGAGTTTTTCTAAGTCGCGAAGGTGTGCTAATGCACGTGCGTACGTGCACGAGCACACCCAACATTAACAGCTTAAAAACTGGAAGGCCGATTTCAATCAAATATGCCGTGCGATTAGGGGATAAGACAACAAATTGCATTGACTGTGTGCATCAAAATAAGTGTGAATATGCACAACCCAATTCTTAGAGCTGAAAAACGAGCACGCTGGTGGTGATCAGATTCGGTTCATAATTGATAGCGTAGTTCACTCAGGCTGGGTAGTACGGTCACGTCAGGTGACCTGACCTGACTGAAATCCCCAGTCTGAGCGAGCTACGCTATCGATTATGACCCGAATCTAATCACCACCATGCCCGTTTTTCAGCTCTAAAAATGGGTTGTGCACCTTCATATGTGCATAGTGCATACTCACACCCATTATGATGCACACAGTCAATGCACTTTGTTATATTATCCCTTAATCGCACGGCAAATTTGACCGAAATCGGCCTTCCAGTTTTTAAGCTGTTGGGTGTGCAGTGCACTTGCGCACATGCATAGGTATTCAGTCCTGGAGCACACAATAAATGCACTTTGTTATTTCTGAATCGCACACCAGCTTTTACTGAGATCGGCTTGTCCGTTTTTAGCTGTAAATATGGGGTGTGCGGTGTGCACGTGCGCACGTGCATTATCACACCTTCGTCGACTTAGAAAAACTCATACACGGTCAGCATCCAATCACGCACAAAATTTCATTGTAATCGGTCCGTCCGTTCCTGAGACATGACAGATGGGTGTGCACGTGCGCACGTGAGCACGCCCAGAGCTACAGGCTCCTCGGTGCACGGCACCCTACATACTGGTCTCTTGCGATGTGCCAAATATGATTGCAATCGACACAGCCGTTCTTCAGATGTTGGAGCGGCACCTTGCACGTGCGCACGTGCAATATGGGTCCCAACTGACTTTCGCAACGCACCCTTATCGACGGTCTCTAATCGTGTGACAAATTTGAGCGCTATCGGTCCAGCCGTTCTCGAGATCTGGAGGCGACCCCTGCAATTGCGCACGTGCATTACCTCACCTTCATCGACTTAGAAAAACTCATACACATTCAGCATTCAATCACACACCAAATTTCATTGCAATCGGTCACTCCGTTCCTAAGATATGACAGAGGGGTGTGCACGTGAGCACGTGAGCACGCGCAAAGCTACAACCTCCCCGGTGCACGGCACTCTACATACTGGTTTCTTGCGAGGTGCCAGATTTGAGTGCAGTCGGCCCAGCCGTTCTCAAGATCTGGAAGCGGCACCTTGCACGTGCGCACGTGCAAGATGGGTCCCAACTGACTTTTGCACGGCAGTCTACTTACTGGTCTCTTGCGAGGTGCCAAATTTGAGCGGAATCGGTCCAGCCGTTCTCGAGATCTGGAAGCGGCACCCTGCACGTGCGCACGTGCAATATGGATCCCAACTGACTTTTGCACGGCACCCTTCTCACCGGTCTCTAATCGTGTACCAAATTTGAGCGCAATCGGTCCAGCCGTTCTCGAGATCTGGAAGCGACCCCTGCACGTGCGCACGTGCAATAGCACCCCGACCATGGCATACGGATATGCATTGCCCGGTGGGTGCCTATTGCCTCTTCTGTACATGAGTGCCAACTGCCAAGTCTCGGCGAAATCGTCCCAGTAGTTGCTGAGTTACTGTAATAGGAACAAATTTAGCACCTCTTCTGTTTTTTTTTTTTTCACTTTGCACGTGCAGCGGGGGTCACTCACGTGCACCAAGAGTATCCAATTTTTGTGAGAAGGGATACAGCTACTTTACAAAAGTTACCGCAAGTCAATCGTCCCAGTGGTTACTGAGATATATGCCTCTCAAAATTGTTACTCTAGCAGAACGAATTGAGCACCCCGACTTTTCACGTGCCACGTGCCACGACGGTCACCTGAATGCATCCCGATAAGTGAATTGCGGGGCAGAAAGGATGGAGCTACCCAACAAAAAAGACCGCAGGCGAATCGGCCCAGCGGTTACTGAGATATCAGCGTCTCCAAATACTGATTAAAAATCCGTCATTAAAAATAAGAGGCCAAAGTGGCCTCTTATTTTTCGCGCCAAAAACGAGTGTCCAATCCAGGTAGTTCATGTTATCTATGATGTTACCTAATACATAGTTCTAGTTTCTCTTTTACATGGTAGTGATGGTAGGTAGACCGTCTTATCACAAAACTTGCTACCGAGTATGATACATTTGCATAAGCTCCGGGTGCGAAGCAACTCCACTCTTCCTGCCTATTTGCGACCATGCAGATTACAGGCCTACCAGAGCAGTGAAATTGTATAGTACCTATATTAAACATAACATATATTGATTGCAACAACAGGCCACTGGTGCCCAACATGGCTGCAACATACGATACATCAAAACAAGAACACTAGCGTCATGGTAAGAACGTCATGACATGACTTCATCTCCTTTCACATCAGTATCATTCACAGGTACACATTTCAGATCATATGCACAACGGACACCATATCATTTCAATTTTATCTAATCGTCAATTGTGTCAAAAATGGTACCACGCTCTATGAAGTACAGGTCAATAGAATGTTTAAACTCGTTAAGTGAATTACTTGCAATGACCCAGGATGGCAAATTATTCCACAAGTCAATTACTCTGTGTGTAAAAAATGATTGCCGTAGTGCTGTTCTCGCTGACTTTTTAACTAATTTACAATTATGACCTCTAGTTTGATTCGAATTAATTGTAAACATATTTGTGAAGTTTAATTTATCTAGTCCAGCGTATATCTTAAAAAGTTCAATTAAATCGCCTCTAATTCTGCGATAATGCAGAGAAAACATATTTAACGAAATCAGTCTTTCTTTATAACTCTTTTTCTCTAAGCCAACTATCATCTTAGTTGCTCTTCTTTGGATTCTTTCTAACGATCTTTCATCTTTTTTGAATGAAGAGTAACACGCTTGCCTGCAATATTCCAAATGTGGTCGTATGAATGCACAGTAAAGCCTTTTCATTACATCATTACATATTGCTGATTCCCGCGTACGTACTTATGTTGCCCTTGGCTAACCAGTAAATCCGTTCGCTTTTAGACTATTTGGACGGGAGTCTGAACGAATTGGATCCCTGTCATGATCATGAATCGAGTTTAGACTTTAGAACACACTGGCGGTTGTACATCAGAATAAGAAGGGGATATGTCATGGCACAGTTTGCGTTATAGGTGCCACGCGCTTTCCATTGACGAGTAAAAGTGCTGTACAAGGTGACCACCACTACTCTCACTTGAAGGCATTCCACGAGTCATAAAGATAAAGAGTTTAATTTCACTTTCATCATCATCATCATCATCAATTTATTACAACATCCTTGACGGACAAACACATATACATGTACACATACACATACACACACCTATACCTACATACACTACGAGTACGATCAGTTTTTCAGCCGACGGGGCCTATGAATGGCCTTGATTGAGAGCATCGCATGTCAACAGTCTGACGAGGCTCCAGGCACAGGTATCGTACTGGGCCATCAGCCATCGTAGTGAGTCGGTTAAGCCACAGGGGACAGTAGGACATGTTACCCACTCGGGCGATACGTGGCCGCCAGCGATCCTGACAATGCTACCAAGGCTTCCATCACACAAGGCGAGCACATGGTTTACAATCGAGCCAGTATGTCTCGTAGAACTTGTGTTCAGAAAAATTCGCGCTAATGCACTGAACAAAACGTCACGGAGACGATGGTCCCCATCAAAAGCATCCCTGAGGGCAGCA
Source organism: Amphibalanus amphitrite (assembly GCF_019059575.1). Taxonomy (NCBI): domain Eukaryota; kingdom Metazoa; phylum Arthropoda; class Thecostraca; order Balanomorpha; family Balanidae; genus Amphibalanus; species Amphibalanus amphitrite. The sequence goes on from NW_024881518.1 coordinate 1,856,615, forward strand.
AATTGCGAGCGGCGCAACAGTGCCTGAACATTGGGGATGTTAAGTGCTTTCATCAGCGCTGAGTGATGAGCACTTCGCGGTAGCCTTAACGCTGCCTTAAGCGCAGTTGCCTGCCACCGTTCTAAGCGTTCGATGTCCGCGGAACTCAAAAGGGAAATAGAGCAGCCATAGAGCATGGTTGGGGACACAATCGCACGCCAGAGAAAGGCTTTGTCTGCCCCCGGTAGAAACGGACTGAACATGCCAGCTGGGGACAGACCGAAAAATGCACCCCTGCCCCTACGGATTCGTTCGGCTACCTGGTTGGCGCCCTGTAACTGCGAGCTCAGTTGGACTCCCAGGTGCTCTGTCTTTGGTTGGTATCGGAGAGTTTGCCCACACAGATGCCAGCGGGGTATTTGCGTAATGAGCTCTGCGCCGAAAATGAAGCTGTGACTTTTTGTCATGTTAGGCGAATTGTGCACAAAATCTACCCTCCACTTGCTCGCGAAGCTAGTAACAACATTCAGCATGCCTTGCAAATCACTCGTGTTACCGGACATCAGAAAATATCGTCAGCGTATGCCACTACTGGGATGTGGTGACCGAACAGGATGGGGCCGAGGCGAGAGTCATCAAGCTCCTG